>NW_027507785.1:305455817-306655817 GCF_037356315.1 Lithobates pipiens
CTGTTGGCTCGGCTTTTATTTAACCCTTTCATGACTAAGCCTGTTTTTGGAATTTGGTGTTTACAAGTTAAAATCCATATTTTTTGCTAGAAAATTACTTGGAACCCCCAAACATTATATATATATTTTTTAGCAGAGACTCTAGAGAATAAAACGGCGATTGTTGCAATATTTTATGTCACACGGTATTTGCGCAGCGGTGTTTTAAACGCAACTTTTTGGGAAAAGGGACACTTTCATGAATAAAAAAAAAAAAAACAGTAAAATTAGCCCAATTTTTTTGCGTAATGTGAAAGATAATGTTACGCCGAGTAAATAGATACCAAACATGTAACACTTTATAATTGCGCGCACTTGTAGATTGATGACAAAGTACGGTACCTAAAAATCTCAATAGGCGACGCTTTAATTTTTTTTACGGTTACCAGGTTAGCGTTACAGAGGAGGTCTAGTGCTAGAATTATTGCTCTCGCTCTGACGATCGCGGCGATACCTCACATGTGTGATTTGAACACCGTTTACATACGCTGGCGCGACTTCCGTATGCGTTTTCTTTGCTTCGCGAGCTCGCGGGGACGGCGGGCGCTTAAAAAAAAATTTTTTTATTTTTTTATTTATTTTAAAAATACTAAATTGTTTTAAAAAAAATAAATAAAAATTGATCACTTTTATTGCTGTCACAAGGAATGTAAACATCCCTTGTGACAGTAATAGGTGGTGACAGATCCTCTTTATGGAGGGATCGGGGGTCTAAAAGACCCCCCACCCCTCCTTTACACTTCAGTGTATTCAGATCGCCGAAAACGGCGATTCTGAATAACGTATATTTTTTTAAACCGGCGCCATTGGCAGCCGAGTAAACGGGAAGTGACGTCATGACGTCGCTTCCGTGTTTACTATTAGGATAATGGAACGAAGCCGATTACTGCTTCGTTCCAGTTCCTCCGCAGCAGCCGGAGGCGTCGGATCTCTGATCGGTGCTCCCGATCGAGCGGGAGCACCGGTAACAGCGGCGAGAGGCGGCGGGAGGGGGGGACGTCCCCTCCCGCTCCTCCGGCATAACAGCCGAGCGGCTTTTAGCCGCATCGGTTGTTATGCCTGGATAGCCAATCGCCTGCTGCAAAAAACGGTACCGGGATGATGCCTGAAGGTGCGGGCATCATCCCGGTATAACCCCCGGAAGCCGAGTACGCATATCTGCGTACGCTCGGCGGGAAAGGGTTAATCTTCCCGCCCACCTCCCCTCACAGAGGAGCACACAGGAGGGGCGAGGCTTGAGAGAAGTGTGAAGTTGCTGGGCAGACATGATGAAGCCTGGTGGTGGATTGGCTGGAGCACAGGGGAGGGGCTGAGTGATGTGACATCATGATGTCAGAGCGGAGAGGGGAATGATTGGTGGACGCACAAGGCAGAGAGGGCCCTATGGGGAGGGGGCAGGGTGTTTGTTGGACACAATGTCAGTCAGAGACAGAGTGGAGGGGGGAGGGGGTGCTGCTGCTGCTGGACTTGACACATGTCAGAGCTCTGTGGAAAGTGTAGGAGAGGGATAGAATAACTGGCGGCCGGGCGCCCTAGGCGGTTGCCTAATCCGCTAGTGGTAGCACCGGTGTTCTGGCAGATAGTGTCCTGCCATCATATAGTGTCCACCCCGTACTGCGCATGCGCAGTATGGGGCAGAAGAAGCTTCGAAAAATCTCCGAAGCTGAACGGCGCCTGCGCCGTGACTGGAGGTGGTAGCTCCACCATCCATAGGGTTGTGAATATTAGAGGGCCCCTCGCGGGCGAGCTTCGCTCGCCACGCTTCGGGATCAGCCTCGCTGCGCTCGGCTCTTTTTATATTCCCTACTCTATGTCCACTTGGATGGTGGGGATAGAACCTGGACTCAGTGCGCAGGCGCCGTTCATCCTCGGCTATTTTCGGAATCTGTGTTGCTGTGTACTGCGCATGCACAGTTACACAGCGGACACTATCTGATGGGGGACCTTATATGATGGGACACCGGCCTTGCCTCCGTGGTGGTATCTTCTGCCTGCTGGTGATGTCATCAAGGGGTCTGAAATAAGGTATGTAATAAAAAAAGGATTTATTAAAAATATTGTATTCGTTTATTTGAATACAAAGCATAAGAAGATTAAACCTCAAGCTAAAAGCCGTATTCAACCCAAAACCAAAAATGCATTCTATTGCAGCTTACCAATCATTAGATATGGTGGCTGCATTTGTTTTCTTTTCCTTGGCTTTTTCGCCTCTGTTTTCACCTGATGATCTGACCAGTAAGACACCTCCTGTATTAGAGTGCCCCCACTCTGGAGGAAAGAGCATAGGAGGCACAGGAGACTGCAGCAATGTCAATGTCGGCTCTTGATTGGATAGATTGATAGCAGCACAGACATTGGCTCCCGCTGCTGTCAATCAAATCCTTTTCTTTAATATCACTTTAATGCATCCTGTGATGCAGCAGCCCCCCAGAGCCCCCGCTTTTAGTTACCTGAACCCGGTCTTTCCAGCAATAGGGACAAGCACACCCGATCTAGCCGGTGTTTCGGGTCATGATTAGATAGATTCATTGCAGCGCAGCCATTGGCTCCCACTGCTGTCAATCAAATCTGATGACATGGGAGCCAAGGGCGGGGCCGAGTCCTACTGTCTGTGTCAATGGACGCAGCAGAACACGGGAGCGCGCCCACACAAGCAAGTGGGTCTCTAACGGGGCACTCGAGAAGAGGAGGAGCCAGGAGCGCCACTGAGGGACCCCAGACGAGGAGGATCGGGGGCCACTCTGTGCATAACCAAATGCACGGAGGAGGTATTACATGTTTGTTTTTTGTTTTTGCTCCAGTCCCCCCCCCCCCCCCCCCCCAACTAAAAAATCCCTCCAACCAAAACCATAGCTGCTGACTTTTACTATTAGGACACTTATCTGTCCAGTGTCCTCACACAAACTGATTCTTGATTGGCCTCTCGGGTGCTGGTGCTGCCATTTTGGGTAAGGGAAAACTCCTACTGCACGAATCGCACTGCGCTTTTTCAATGGACTGGCTGTGGCGAGGGCGAACTTTCAGCTAAGTTCACCACAGCAATCCCAGCAGAAAGTAGGGGCGGGTAACTGGCAAAACCAGGTACCCCTCCCCCCCCTCCCTCAAAAGGTGCCAAATGTGACACAGGGGGAGGAGGCAGACAAATTGAGCTTCCAGTTTTGGGTGGAGCTCCACTTTGAAGCGATGCTAAAGTCTTGTTTTGTTTTTGTTTTAAAGAAACATATTATACATACGTGCTCTGTGTAATGGTTTTGCACAGAGTAGCCCCTGATCCTTCTCTTCTCTTGTCCCCCTCCAGCTTTCCTGTTTCCCCCCCCCCCCCCCCCCCCCGTTAGGTGCCCTACAGCAAGCGGCTTTAAATTAAACAGAGCTGCGGCTCAGCCCCGCCCCTTCCCTCTCATCATTGGCTCACATACTTTGACAGCAGCAGGAGCCATTGGCGCCCTGCTGCTCTCTCAGCCAATGAGGAGGGAGAGTCCCGGACAGTCAAGACTCTCATGCAACATCACTGGATCAAGCTGAAACTCAGGTAAGAATTAGGGGGGCTGCCGTTTTATATCTTAATGGATAGAATCCATTAACCACTTGCCGACTGCTGCACGCCGATATATGTCGGCACAATGGCCGCGGTGGGCTGTCATATGATTTTACAACCACTTTAAATACTGTAGCAAATTGAAGCCAAACTCCACCTCACACTTTATAATCAGTTATTACAGCAAACATTTCTTTTTTTTCCTTTTTAGGATAAAGGTTTTGCATGAATAAATAAAAACTGATCATTTGAATAACCCCTGCCAGTGCTAAATGGTTTGTCTCATCCCTGTAAACTGATACATTGTGCTGGAGAGCTTGTGCTTTTGAAAAACAACAGACTTACTGGCTGGATCAGCACATGAAAATAGAAGAAAAAAAAGGCATTACAAAAAAAGACCCTTGCCAGTGCTAAATGGTTTGTCTCATCCCTGTAAAATGATACATTGTGCTGGAGAGCTTGTGCTTTTGAAAAACAACAGACTTACTGGCTGGATCAGCACATGAAAATAGAAGAAAAAAAAGGCCTTAAAAAAAAACCCTTGCCGATGCTAAATGGTTTGTCTCATCCCTGTAAACTGATACATTGTGCTGGAGAGCTTGTGCTTTTGAAAAACAACAGACTTACTGGCTGGATCAGCACATGAAAATAGAAGAAAAAAAAAGGGCCTTAAAAAAAAAAACCCTTGCCGGTGCTAAATGGTTTGTCTCATCCCTGTAAACTGATACATTGTGCTGGAGAGCTTGTGCTTTTGAAAAACAGACTTACTGGCTGGATCAGCACATGAAAATAGAAGAAAAAAAAGCCTTAAAAAAAAAGCCTTGCCGGTGCTAAATGGTTTGTCTCATCCCTGTAAACTGATACATTGTGCTGGAGAGCTTGTGCTTTTGAAAAACAACAGACTTACTGGCTGGATCAGCACATGAGAATAGAAGAAAACAAAAGGCCTTAAAAAAAAAACCCTTGCCAGTGCTAAATGGTTTGTCTCATCCCTGTAAACTGATACATTGTGCTGGAGAGCTTGTGCTTTTGAAAAACAACAGACTTACTGGCTGGATCAGCACATGAAAATAGAAGAAAAAAAAGGCCTTAAAAAAAAAAACCCTTGCCAGTGCTAAATGGTTTGTCTCATCCCTGTAAACTGATAGCACCCCCCCCCCCCCCCATCCCCCCTCGAGATTTCTCACCTTCTCTGCTGTCCGGAGGTCTCTATACAAATTCCCGGATGTCAGACGGCAATTTTGTAAACGACTTTGAGATCTGGCGCATTTCTTATCAAATATTATTCTATCCAATAGATATAGGAAATGATACTCGCTACTATGAAAAGAGAAATATGAATATATATATATATTTTTTTCCTGACTGCTGCTCCCATACAAAATTATTTTGAAATCTCCATCCCGTTGTCATAGCAATCGTATTGAATGGCGACATTAGCCGCTGTGTTTTTACAACTGTAATATTTTTTTTTTTTTTACAGATATTTCCAGTGATAGGAAACCGGTTCCAGGGCTGCGAAACATGAAACAGATCTCGCCCGGGATAGGAGGTAGACTGCGGTCCAGGCAAACATTTTGCATTTAAATTGATTTGGGGAACTTAGCCTGTCTCAGTCTTCCCCTGACATCAGCAACGAATGGCCGCCCTTCCCGCTACACGCCGCTGTCACTGCCGGTACTCTTTTCAATGGGCCAGACCTTGGGTTCTGAGCTCCGCCCCTTTCTGAGCTCACAGCAGCCCCGCCTACTTGGAAAAAAAAAGCAAGCTTCCTTGGGTCAGAGCTGTGCGACAAGAGGGTGTAGTCCTGTCTGAAATCACATCAAAGGAACTTTCTAAATCTGGCTGCCAATAACAATTCCACCTTTTCTAGGAAATATGAACAAAGTATATCCCTCTATCTATAGTGTGTACTTATCTCATTTAAGGGCACTAAGTGTCATTTCTGTCTGCTGCTTCTTTCCTCTGCTATCAGCATCAGAGTAATTTCTTTCAAGTTTTCCTGACACCAAGAGAAAAAAAAAAAGTGACAGTGGAGGAATCTCCAGCACACAGCCTGTGATTGACAGCCTCAGGTGATTGACAGCCTCAGCTCTGTTGCTGTGTGAAGGAGGGAGTGTCCGTTCCCTCCAATCAGCTGTCAGAGCTCTCCTCACTGAGCTCTGCAGAGTGTGATTTCAGCTCTCTGCCCCCTGTTTTTCTGAATCCTCAGACAAGCTGTAAAAAAGGTTGGACTTTGAATGTAGAGAAGAGGAGGCTGTAGATAGACAGCTACAACTTATGTAGGTGAATTTGTTTCATCTCTGTGTATCACCTGAGGCCAGTCACTTCACTGGGTGTATGTGAGGGTTTACACTCTTCTGGAAAAGAGGTGAAAACGTCAACCTGGTGCATTTTGTTTTATTTTTTAAAAATAATTTTTGGAAATTTTCTTTCACTTTAGTGATAATGAAAAACCGGACCAATAGAGAGGGTGAATCTCTGTAATGAGGCACATGATTATTTCCTATGATAGCCAGCTCCATCTAGTGTTCAGAATGCGGTATTTTCCTGAAAAACCTCAATAGGAAAAATTTGCATTATGGCCACTAGGTGGCGGTAACAATCATAGGACATAAACATATTCAAAACTCTTCGACGAATATTCATGACAGTTTTGCAAATGCTTGAGGCATTGACACAGTTAATTTTATTATATATAGTGACTATTTGTAGACTATAGATGTTTCAAAACATCTGGAGAGCCAAGGTTCCCTACCCCTGCGGGCTAGATCATGGGTTTCAAACTGGTGGCCCTCCAGCTGTTGCAGAACTACAAGTCCCACAAGGCATTGCAGGGATGACAGTTACAAGCATAACTCCCAAAAACAAAGGCATGATGGTACTTTTATTTCTGCAACAAGTGGAGGGTCACCAGTTTGACATCCCTGTGCTAGATCACTGGTGCTCAACCCGTGGCCCTCCAGCTGTGGGGGAACTACAGGTCCCATGAGGCATTGCAAGGCTGACAGTTACAAGCATCACTCCCAGTCCTGCCAGCAGCTTCTTTGGAGCGGTGAAGGAGCGGTGTGTTTCCCGCTCCTCCACCGCTGCTACCCATTGAAATCAATGGGGCAGCGTTGTAATGCCGCAGGCAAAACGCTGCTATTACGGTGTATTGCCGGCAGTTTTAACCCTGCTATGCTCTGTGCTATGCTCATTATGAGGGGCTCCCACCATCCCTGTGCTGTGCTGACTTCCTCCTGGGGCTGCTTATTATGAGGGGCTCCCACCATCCCTGTGCTATGCTGACTTCCTCCTGGGGCTGCTTACGGTGCAGGTGTCAGTGCTGTATATCACGGTGCTGGTGTCAGTGCTTTATGTCACGCTGCTGATGTCAGTGCTCTCTATCACGGTGCTGCTGTCAGATCACTCTATCACGGTGCAGGTGTCAGTGCTCTATATCACGGTGCTGGTGCTGGTGATCATCTCCTGCACCCTCTTCTTTGCCTACCCTCACCTTCCCTCGCCTCCATTGTCTCAAGATTCCTGAATTTTCAGAATTTCACATATAAAAAAAGAATGCTTGTAGTTGTCGATCCCAGATTCACCTCATACATGTGTTATGTCACGGTGCTGATGTCAGATCACTCTATCACGGTGCAGGTGTCAGTGCTCTATATCACGGTGCTGGTGCTGGTGATCATCTCCTGCACCTTCTTCTTTGCCTACCCTCACCTTCCCTCGCCTCCATTGTCTCAAGATTCCTGGATTTTCAGAATTTCACATATAAAAAAAGAATGCTTGTAGTTGTCGATCCCAGATTCACCTCATACATGTGTTATGTCGTGGTGCTGGTGTCAGATCACTCTATCACGGTGCAGGTGTCAGTGCTCTATATCACGGTGCTGGTGCTGGTGATCATCTCCTGCACCCTCTTCTTTGCCTACCCTCACCTTCCCTCGCCTCCATTGTCTCAAGAGTCCTGAATTTTCAAAATTTCACATATAAAAAAGAATGCTTGTAGTTGTCGATCCCAGATTCACCTCATACATGTGTTGGCCATGTGGTGGGACTATGTGTGCACAGCTAGTAATTATTTTGTGGCTGCAAATATGACTTGTAGGTTTGTAAAGTTCACCATCCCTGTGATGTGCTGACTTCCTCCGGGGGCTGCTTATTATGAGGGGCTCCCACCATCCCTGTGCTATGCTGATTTCCTCCTGGGGCTGCTTACGGTGCAGGTGTCAGTGCTGTATATCACGGTGCTGGTGTCAGTGCTGTATATCACGGTGCTGGTGTCAGTGCTTTATGTCACGCTGCTGATGTCAGTGCTCTCTATCACGGTGCTGGTGTCAGATCACTCAATCACGGTGCAGGTGTCATTGCTGTATGTCACGCTGCTGATGTCAGTGCTCTCTATCACGGTGCTGGTGTCGGATCACTCAATCACGGTGCAGGTGTCATTGCTGTATGTCACGCTGCTAATGTCAGTGCTCTCTAGAGGTCGACTGAAAAAAAAGGGCTAACTTGCGTTTGAAAGACCTCTGCGCAAATACCGCGTCACATAAAATATTGCAACAACCGCTATTTTATTCCCCAGGGTCTCTGCTAAAAAAAATATATATAATTTTTGGGGCTTCTGAGTGATTTTCTAGCAGAAAATACTGGATTTTTACTTGTAAGCAACAAGTGTCAGAAAAGATTTAGTCTTTAAATGGTTAAACTGAGAACTTCTACAGAGGGAGTTCAGCCCATTGAAGAAAAAACATTGTATCACTGATCTTTTCTTGGCAGCCTGCCCAGAGAGGAGGAAAGTCCTTCACTGATGTCTTCAGGCAACTTACATTGGCTTCTATTACAGAAGTCTTTTGCAAGTCATAATAAGCATAATGACTGAGTCGTCGTCGATTCGACGACAACTGATCTGAAATCTGGAATTCGTAAACAAAAGTTCGTATGCCGTACAGAATTCAGACGCACGGCAATTCGTATTTTTTCGGATCCTCCCGAACGTACGAATTTTGGGAAATTCGTACGAATTCTGGGAAATTCGTACGAATTCGAGATTCGTACAAAATGAATCGCACATGTCTAGCCTAAGGTATGATGGGACTTGTATTTCCGCAACAGTGGGAGGGCCACAGGTTGAGCAGCCATGCCCTAGATCAAGGAGTCTCAATCTGGTGGCCCTCCAGCTGTTGCGAAAAACTACAAGTCCCATGAGGCATTGCAAGGCTGACAGTTACAAGCATCACTCCAACAGGCAGAGGCATGATGGGACTAGTTTCGCAACAGCTGGAGGGCTGCCAGTTTGAGACCCCTGCCGGCCATCTAGATAAACAGGTACAACTTATGTAGGGGGATTCATTTTATCGTTTTGTATCATCAGTCACTTCTTTGGTTTTAAACGTTCATCTGATGCATTTTATTTTATTATTCTATTTTTTTATTTAATTATTCTATTTTATTTGATTTGATTTCAGCCATGTCCCGTTTAAAAACAATTTTTTTTTAATTTTCTCGCTAAAAGACCCCTAAATCTTCCCGGCCCAGCTCTGTAATTGTACCAATTTTCCTAACAAAAAGTAATGGCTATCTAACGAGGCAACACACCGTCCATTGAAAATGACAAAATCTGTTCCACATCATCCAAAAAAAAAGAAAAAAATGTTCTTTTTGGCAACAATAGCAGTGAAATTTTGACAAGCCCCGGGTCTTGAAGCAGGCGCCTGTAAAACCAACCTAATCTTGTTCTTGCACATTACAGAAACCATGACGGTATTGTCAGCGCTGACCACTAGCCGCAGAAGAATGTCATTCAGCCCTTGACATTCCTGGCGGGCCTCCAACCTTCCCTTCATGAAAAATGTATTACAATCGAATTATGGAGAAGACAGATTTTTTTTCCCCCTTAAAACTTTTGTTTTAGCTTTTAATGAAGCAGCTGGGAAAGCAACAGTATATCTGACTCCTGTGGGTGCTACATGAGCCATGGAGGGCGATGGATGTTTTTGCTTTTAGCTGTTCTGCTTAAAGCTGAACTCCAGCCTTGCCGTTTCACAGTTGTACAGGCTCCTTTCCTATATTAAACAGGACTATCTCAGTACTGATTTTGACAATATAAACTCAGAGGTTCTAAAATAATACAGTGGGATCTTGGATTATGAGCATAATCTGTTCCAGGAGAATACTTGTAGTCCAAAGCACTCACATATCAAAGCGAGTTTTCCCATAGAAGTCAATGGAAACGAAGATATTTTGTTCTGCATTGACTTCTATTACATGCAATACCGCATGTGGCCACAGGTGGGGGAGGAGGGTGCTGGAGAGCCTCAGAAATACTCGGGGACAGCTCAGCTGAACTCGGAATGGAGTATTTCCGAACCGTTCCTAGTGTCCCTTGCGCCCTTGCACCTCTGGCCAAATGCAATACTGCACACCCCATTAGCTTGAATTCTGCTAATTTTGTGAGACAACACTCGCAAACCGAGTCAGAATTAAAAATTGCTCGTGTTTCAAAACGCTTGTTAAAGTGGTTGTAAACCCTTCCCCTCAACTTTGTCCCATGTAAATCAGCATAACAAACCCTAATGAACACTGCTTGTAGATATCTCCTTACTTGCTTAGTATTGTTGTAATCCTTTTTGTTCTTTAGAATGACATCACTGAGCATGCCCAGATCTCCCCTGATTTACGGCACACTCTCTATGTGCTTATCTATCTGTTATCAGGACTTCCTACACAACACTGATATCCCAGGAGACTGCAGACTCATTCAGAGCTTCCTACTACACAACACATGATCATGTGACATGACATGCAGGGTAAACCTGGCCATTACTGCAGTCTTATCAGCTGAAGCTGATAAGACTGACAAAGGGAAACATTAGACAATCAGCACAAGTAAATACTATGAAATAAAACAAGTCAGCTATGAACAGGGAAGCAAATGTTGGATTGAGAAGGAGGCTTGGTTAACAGTACAGGAAGTGCTCAATGTAAAGGCGGAAATACACTCCACTGTGGACTCAGAAAACAATACTTAAGATGGCTCTGCCTAACCCCTGTAAACAAGTTTTTTAAAGTTTCTTTAAACAGTAAATAATATGCGATTTGGGCTGGATTACAGTGGCTATAGTCTGATAAATTCTTATTATAATGGACTAAATCAAGAGAAACATCAGAGTGGGAGAGTTTACTTCCTCTTTAACCGTGTTACTCGTTAACCAAGGTTCCACCGTATACAGTTTTAATTTACAAAGCTTAAAAAATAGAACATTTTAACGCATTTTAATACATTATAAAAGGTGCATGGTAACAATCCATGGGTATCACCAGCATACATGTCCCGTAGGTAGGAGGATCAGAAGATGGTGGATTCCCATGGATAATGATGTTCTGTTCTCAACCTGTTTCGCAGACTTTGGACAGGCGAAATCTGCAATTAATCATCATAATATTAAGCAACATATATCAACATATATATATATATATATATATATATATATATATAAAACATAACATTTACATAATTGATAAATAAACCAGGGGAAATAGAGAACTGTGTTGCCTACCCTCTAGCTCCGGCCTACGAGTTGAAGCACCACCAAAGTTCCTCCCCGGTGGCTATGGGGGACATGCAATCGATGGACGTGTGTCTATATTGGGTAATGATAGCATATCACAAGATGGCACTCAATAGTGGGAAAGTCAATTGGAACGAACAAAGAAGGGAGGGAAGCAAAAGAGAAGGAAAAAAGTATTTGGAAATGGGAGAATGCAGGGGGGGGGGACAGAAAGGGGGGACAAAAATAAAAATAAAACTGTATATTATTTTAGAACCTTTGAGTTTATAATGTCAAAATCAGTGTTGAGATAATCCTGTTTAATGTTCTATTGGATGATCGATTAGGGATTGCTCTCCCAGCCCTGCTCTTTATTCTTCATATATGGGATGATGGTACACCTTATCTAGCTAATCACCAATTATCGAAAGAGGCTACAACTTTTTCAATCCTTTCCTATATTGAAATGGCTTACTCACTGCACACTGTGAACTTTCCACTTGAACCTACAGCAAATAGAACCTGCCCTATTTTCTGGCAGGAGGACATCCAGCATTATCTAGGTTGAGGGTCTCCAAACTTTCTAAACATAAAGATGGCCTAGGCCAGTGATGGCGAACCTCGGCACCCCAGATGTTTTGGAACTACATTTCCCATGATGCTCCACTACACTGGAGAGTGCATGAGCATCATGGGAAATGTAGTTCCAAAACATCTGGGGTGCCAAGGTTCGCCATCACTGGCCTAGGCTATAAGAAGATTGCCAAGACCCTGAAACTGAGCTGCAGCACGTGGCCAAGACCATACAGCGGTTTAACAGGACAGGTTTCACTCAGAACAGGCCTCGCCATGGCCGTCCAAAGAAGCTGAGTGCATGTGCTGGGGACATGCTTGGCCAGTTGATCACCTTTACTCTCAGATTCTTTAGCAAGGCAGTGGTCATCTTGGAGGTGTGATTGGGGTCGTTATTATGTTGGAATATTGCCCTCCCAGAAGAAAAGGGATCATGCTCCCCTTCAGTATGTCACAGTACATGTTGGCATTCATGGTTCCCTCAATGAACTGTAGCTCCCCTGTTTCAGCAGCACTCATGCAGCCCCAGACCATGACACTCCCACCACCATGCTTGACTGTAGACAAGACACACTTGTCTTTGTACTCCTCACCTGGTTTCCGCCACAAACGCTTGACACCATCTGAACCATATAAGTTTATCTTGGTCTCATCAGACCACAGGACATGGTTCAGTCACTACTCTCTGTTCTGCTCCCCCCGTGCTCACTGGAGCTCTAGCCTGTAGAAGGGGCTCGAGTGGCCGGCTCAGGATCTTAGCGGCTAAGCCGAGTTCTGGTCCAGGCATGTGGGTGGATCCCAACTCCATTATAAAAAAGTAAGCTGCACTGTAAGAAATAATTATGATGTCATATGATCACATATATGATCTAACTGTGTCAATGGAGACTATACGGCCCCCAATCCACTATACAATACATAATGAACCATATTGCTAAAACAGTGTGAAATTATAATTGTAGATCTAAACCATAAGAGCATGGATCACAGTTGTTAAAGTGCTACAAAACCCTGTTAAAAAGTCCACACTATAGTGCAAAAAATGGATAAAAGATCCACAATTAAACAACACTCCTGCATAAATTCATATAAAACGGATCCTCAGTTCACTGATCATAGGTGACTTAAAGCGATAAACACCCAAGGAATAGTAATGGATTAGGATAGAAAGATTCCTCCACCTGAGAAACGACTGCCTCTTACCAGCTGAATTTATCTCTTTTTATGGAGATCAAATTTGCCTGTGACTTATACCCCAGCTAGGGGCTCTTTGCTTGCCAGCAAGATGTCCCCGCTCCTCCGTTCACAATGTCCTTGGAGTTACCTGTGGTCAGGGGTTCCCCATGTTAAAAATGAAAGAAGGCTTCTATAGTGTAATTCGGCAAAAATGTAATAGTAATAAAAAGCAGAATTGCACTTACATTTATTCAAGAATAAAGTAGCGTGTGTCATAAATCCAGTCGAGCCGGTCGGCTCTCAAATAACAGCCGTTCCTTCAGGGACCTTGCATTTGTTTGCGGTGACGTCGGCCTCTTCTGCCTATATTGCTGTAAATCTGTCAATGCGTTTCGCGGAGGCTGCTTCGCCAGGACAGAGACGCTGCTCCTGAGGATGTTGACATATAACTCATGCTAAGATGAAGGTACAGGCCTCCTTAGCTCCATTTCCTACAGTGCCTTGAGTTCCTGGACACACATAGGGAGGATAACTTACTCAGCTGGCCTCCCTCAGCAAGTGATCTGCAGGCAGATGAGTGGCCAGATGGTCAGGAGTCTAATTTGGGTGGATCCCAACTCCATTGTCGCGGATCTTGTCTGAGCCTGGACCGGCCTTGTGACATCAGCAGACAGTGAACTTCAGCCCACTGTCTGCTCAAAACAGGTCACAGGAGTGCAGAATTACCATATACTCCTGTGATCCACAGGAGAAGTACAGCCAAATGAACTTTATCTGTACTTCTCCTTTTAAATAAAAAAAAAGTAAACAATTTTTTATTTTTATTTTTTAACATATTGTCCCCAATCAGTGTCCCTGATCACTGCCACACCAGTCATATGAAGTCGCTGCACTGCAGTGGTGACAGTATGTAAAAAAAAAACAAAAAAACTTTATTTTCTGAAAAATTGTAACAAAAAATTCAAAAAACTCGCCTAGCCTGTAAATACCTTGTTGATTGTCTCCTTTCCAAAAAGGGGTAATTTTGGGGGGGTGTTTGTACTGGTGTATTTGTACTGTCTTGGCATTTTCAGGCTTCAAGAAAGGCTGTCAGTATTTCAGGATTCATCAATTTTCAGATATATATACCATAGTTGTAGACTCTATTACATTCCTACAGACAGTGGCAGCCAATGGTTATTCTTTTTTTTGGGGGGGGGGAGTAAACAGTAACACCCCCCCGGTCGGGTGGGTCTGGTGCACTTACCCCATCTATGCTGGGCAGCTCTTCTCCCAGGCTTCACCGGCAGCTTCCTTTGTTGAGCAGCGGCGGCGAAGGCTTTCCCTTCCCCTGCTCTCTACGGGCATCGCTGTGGCTTCCATTTCCTCCCTCCTCCTCAGTGGTCAGTTGGAACTCTCTTTTCAGACAATCAGAAAACAGCTCTCAGACCTGTTTCTGATTGGCCCGGATTGAGGTTCAGTGTTTCAATAGTGAATATTCATTCGCTGTTGTAACACCTGGGTGAGCTCCTGCCGCAATGCTCTGCGCCACAAGTCTACCCTATTTTGAAGCCTATTAGAGCCTCTGGCTCTAATCAGGTGCTTCAAAAAAACACTGTAATTCATGCGCCCGGCGTCCTGAAAGGGGCCGGACGCATGAATAGGGGGTGGCAGTGTCCTGTCAAAATAGTGGATAGAGCATGGGGGTGGCGGCCATGGTTAGAGGGGACGGCACTCAGGCACCCCTAATGGATGGGCTGCCACTGCCTACAGACTAAATAATATACACTGATTTGGGTTCTTTTTACCAAAGAAATGTAGCAGAATACATTTTTTGGCCTAAATTTATGAAGAAAGATTATTTGCAAGCTTTTATAACAGAAAAAAAGAAAAACGCTTGTTTGCTTATTTAGCAAAAAAAAAGAAAAAACCCAGCGAAGATTAAATACCACCAAAAGAAAGCTCTATTTGTGTGAAAAAAAAAATGATAAAAATGTCATTTGGGTCATTTGGGTACAGTGTTGTATTACCACACAATTGTCATTGGCCTGGGCAGGAAGGGCGGTAAAAGTGCCCGGTATTGACATGGCAATGACAAGTGAGTTTATTGATAGTAAATTTCAGGATATACAGTACTTGCGCTTACACAGGAAGTGACCCATAAGGAGAAGTCCAAATACAGACAGAGGGGTATTTCTTCCCTGAAGGGGTTAATTGATTCAGGATAACACCACCTTGTAGCTCTCTAATCAACGGGTTAACAAAACCTGACAGTGTGTAGTGTGGTGGCAGCTGCACTCAGATTTGCCCACTCTGCTCCACATTTTGTCCAGGGCCGGGACAAGGGGTGGGCAGGAGGGACAGCTGCCTTGGGCGAAATGTTTTTCTTCAGGGATGAGGGTGCCCTGACCCTAACCCCAAGGGAAAGAAGGGGGGGCACATTTTGGCATCTTTGCCCTGGGTGCTGGATGCCCTTTTCCAGGCACTGATTGTGTCTGCCAGACACATGAGATGTGCCACGCTGAGGAGGGATTCGTGGATAACATGCCTGTATCTACTCAAGCTTGTGAGTGTATCAATTTTATTATTATTTTTTTTAATTAATAAAAGGTTTTGCACCAGGGCCTGTGTGATCTTCTCTTTGTTTGTATTAAAGTGTTACTAAACCCAGGACCCTGCATTCACTATATCTGGTCTCCCACAGTACACAGAACATGGAAATGCAATTATTTTAGGAAATATAAACTGTTAAATACCTTTTCTCATCCGCAGTATATAGCAGTCTTGTGACTTATATCAGTGTCTGGTTAAAGCTTGTAGGAGGAGTTTTTATTCTCCTTTTATTGTCCTATGAGGCTGCAGGACCCCTGACCCTTTGTCTGGATCGTGCTGATTGGCCCTGTGCTAATCACATTCATTCTCCCAAGAAAAAAAAACAACCTCTCTAGCAATACACACCAAACTGAGCATGTGCAGAGGGAGCGCCCCCCCCCCGTTTTATTAGGGGACAGTGGAAGAAGAGGAGGATCAGATAAGACAGTGTCAAACAGCCTTTTTACACAATGTAGAGGATTAACCCCTTAGGTTCCACAGTGAATATAACAAGCATGCTTTGCTGCATATACAGACTGATTTTACTGTTGTGGGTTTATTAAAACTATTAGTAAAACAAAGACATCCAAACACCAGCAAACATAAAGATATAAGTGAAGCAAAAACCCAGTGACAAAATACCTAACTAAAAGAGTTGGCACTTGTACACACGGTTGGAGATTCCGACAACCAAATCCGTCGGAGTAATTCAGACGGATTAATTCCAGAAGAGGTCCGGAAGTGATGTTGTATACACACGGTCGGACTAAGTTGTCGGAAAATCCGATTGTACATAACGTGATGACGTTATTTTGTTACAACGGGACTACGTTCAGGCTAGTAGTCAATAGCTTTGGTCTAGGAATTTGATCTGAGCATGCATGGCACTTTGTCCGTCGGAGTAGGCTACACATGATCGGAGTATGTCCGATCGGAGCATTTTGTGGGAAAATTTTACCGGCAAGTTGGAAAAGTTGGTCCATCGGATATTCAGACGGAAACAGTCCGATGCAGACCACACACAGTCGGAATATCCAACAAAACGGTCCGATAGGACACATTCCGTCGGAATCTCCGACTGTGTGCACAAGGGCTAACAGGAATCCTAACTATCAAACTAACTATATACAAATGGGGAACACAGAAAAGCAAGGTAAAACTGGAGGTAGAGGGAACATATAGAAAGGGAGAACCAAAACTGGGATCAGGAACAAGGGTAAGTAGGAGCAAGCCAACAGGGCTTGGGGTAAAGGTACAAGGCAAAGAGCAAAATCAAGAGTAGGAACAGGATAAAAGACTAGCGGTATCTGGCAGCAAAGTACTGGAGCAATGGCGAAACTAAATACCCTCCCAGCAGCCAGCATCAAGTGGAAATGATTACTGGAAGACACCTGCTGGTGGACACTAGAACTGCAAACTTCCCCTCAGGGAAGCAGAGTGCCACCAGCAGGTGATCTAGGTCCTGACACCAACCTACTGCTTTCATCAGGGCTGAGGGCTCTTGAGAGGAGTACAGAGGCAGGATGCTGTGATGTTTTCAAGAAGTCATGTGCTAGTTCCTCCCACCAGCCATGATTTGCCTGCATTTCACAGAGAAGCGCAGAGACCCATTGATGATGTCACTGTATCTAAAATAAGGTATGTAATGAAAAAGGAATTTTTTTTCTATAACTTCGCTAGCGGGTTGATGGTGGGGGGGTGTGTATACACCATAAAATCTTTGTAATTACCTTTATTATTCAGAAATATGGTAGTGTAAGTCTATATAATCTATAGATACACACAGTATAGTATATGCGATTTACAATATATTATAGATCGATTTTATATATAGTTTTTATATAAAACTGAAGGTCTTCAGGAAAGCGCACAAAGGTTCCACAACTTTATTTTTTTCCTTCAAAATGTATTTTTCTTGCATATGGAAGTTCTAAAGGACATTGTTTTCACCCTGTCTATGTTATATAGCAGGATGCATCTCCAAAGTTGAATTATTTATCTGGGAATCTGCTGGGTGATGAAATGTCATGTGACCTCAGATCGCTGGGGAAATAATGACCGAGTCATGGATTTTTAATACTATTTTTCACTGACATGATCCCAGGGAGAGGGGCGCGATGTGAAAACAGGTGCTACTTCTTCATTAATCTGACCTGCATTCCAATGACAGCTCTTTATAATGATTTCGCCTAGATGTGTGGAGTGACTGAGAGCAAGGCTGCTTTAAGATCTTCCATGGCTAAGGGTGAGAATCATTATAGGGGACTCCCAGAAGCCTTTGCTAAATATATGGAATGGCAATGCTGTTCAGAATTGTATTGTTCATACTGAACTTGTATGTAGAGAAGAGCGCACGGCTTAACTTTTTTATGGTTAACTTCTCTGAGGTCTCTTTCCATAGAGGCTGAAGACCTTTCAATGTCATGCCCAGAAGACCTTAGCGCACAGCTAAATCCCAAACCAAACATGTTATATGTTGCAGCTTACCAGTGCTTAGATGTGGCTGCCTTGGTTTTCTTTTTATTTCGTTTTTTTTTTTCAATCTTTATTTTCAGCTGGTTGTCCTGTAAATAACACACGTTCTGTCCTTTGGTGTCTACTAGGGTCGCCACCTGTCCGAGATTCACCTGGACAGTCCGGTTTTGAATCATGTGTTCGGGTTTCAGCTGGACTGAAACCCAGACACATTATTCAGACTTGGCTCTGGCTACCCAAGTGATCTAGATAGTCACACACAAATCTGTTGCCATCTGGGAGCTGCGGGCAGCTGTCTGAGGGCAAGTTTTGGGCATCACTTGGGGGGCAGGGTGATTCAAGAGCAATTTGGCCACACCCACTGTTCACTGCAGCATGCTACGCGCACTGCATTACTACTCTCTCCTTGGAGCACCCAAAGGAATCCCAGGTTGCTAAAGTGTTCAGGTGTGGCTTGAAGAAAAGGTGGTAACCCTAGTGTCTACGCGTATTTCTTCACTGTATCTATAGCGGGAGCCATGGTTGTCCCCCCATGTTGCACTGCCTTGTTCATCTTCCTTATAGTGGATTGGTGAGACCAGGGACACATCTACCACGAGGCAAACAAGAAATTTTTCGGGGGGCGGCACCTGTACCAGGATTATATGCAGCGGCAAAATTCACCCTGGTATAGATATTTAGAGTCAACAGTCGGCTCTCTTGTAATAGCAATTAGAGCGGCTTACTAGCTGGGGGACACCCCCCCTTCCGATTCTCCTTCTCCCAGAGCTGAGCAACCAGCTGGAGCATCTGTTGGCTGGCTGGACAGCCAGGTAAAGCCGGGATCGACTTTGATCGGCTGTTCATAACAGTAAACTGGAACGTCAGATCATGGGCAGTAATTCTAGCACCAGACCTCCCCTGTAAATTTAAAGTAGTAATCTGTAAAGGCTTTTAAAGCATCGCCTATGAATAGTAAAATGTATGTTTGTCACTGCTGCATGGGCGTGCGTAATTTTAAAGTGGCTGGGGTGGGACAAATTTACAAGGAGGGGTGCGTTTTAGTCTTGCCTGGGGCAGCACAAAACCAAAATTCACCACCTGATAAGACTAATAGTTTACACAGGAAAAATATGGATGATCTTTCCAGCTCTCCAGCACTCACGTGGGAATAAAACCTGGGACAAATCTACAAAGCCTGGTGCTTCATATAGAGAGGATAGGAACAACATATCACTTCCTTTAAAGGAAGGGTGTAGTCAGGGGCGGTCTGCTGTCTCCACTGCAGGTAGTACTCAGCAGCAATGTAGAAGGAGAGGAAGTCATAGGGAACAGGGTTCCTCTATAGCTTCCTGAGTTACTGGGGCAGTGATCTGATTGGATGCTGGCCACCCATGTGGCTCTGACGACCATCTTAGGTGTGGCAGAGTCTATTTAAGCCCTGGCCCCCTGGGTTTGGTGCTTTTTGCAAGTGAGTAGAGTAGGGGAAGATACCCTGTTTGTTAGGGACAGTACTAGCGATAGGGAAAGGTTCCTGATGAGGAGGGAAAGAGTAGGGTTGCTTCTCTCTGGATACTGTAAAAATATTTGAAAATGTATATATATATCTGTCTTATATATATATCTGGTAAGACCGATTGAGATTGTGAGACGAATTTCCTTAATTAGTTCTGAGTCAGCGTAAATCAAAAAAGTGTGTTTTATTGTCCACACTAAAGTAGAAAATAATACTTACAAAAAATAGTACAATGATAAAATTCTAGTATCGTTCTTTCGTTTCAAAGATATAACAATAATTCTTCAAGCTTGACCATGTGTTCTATTGTTCTATCTAAAATGGCGGAATAACCCTTTGTATGCTGAATGTAGCTGAGAGTCTGTTTGCTGAGATGTATATTATCTTAAGAGCTGTGTAGTTGCGAGAGCGTGTCTGCTCTTCGGCCTTTTGCTTATATGAACTAAAGCTTCTAAATTCGCTCCAAAAGAATAAACCTCATCAAAATCCTGACAGGTTTTAAATGTTTACTTTTTCAATTTTAGCATGTCATAACATAGGGATTGATTGACTCAGAGTTTTTTCTTTCACACAATATGGAGAATTCATATTCTAAATAAAGTATAATAAAGCCAATTAAAATTTAGATATTAAGAATATAACAGATACCTTCCTGATTGGGCATGAGATAGCCAACCCCATTCTGTATCCTCTCAATGGATGCTGCTGGTCTGGCTGGGGCCTAATTCTTTACATTATCAGAAACTGTGAGTGTGCCCGGCAGGGTAGCTGTTGTGAACTTTTGAAGCATTACTTCAATACAAGTTTTATATTAGCTGTTTGAGTCAGCGCTGTTGCACCCTGCTGCACCCCCACCGCATCCCACCTACAGGGGTCCTTTGAAGAAGTTAACTACTTCCTACATGACCCTGAGGGGACACCACCACCATGCCTTATACTCACAGTGTAATGAGGTACAGTAGTGATCAATGAGGACTGTCCTCTCCAGGAGAAGATTCAAAAAGGACACTGACCATCTTGTGACCAGATATAAAAAAAATCCCAAAATACAGCCATGGGTACCACCTGGGGTGAAGGGTATTGCACTTTAATTGAAATTAGGACAAAAGCATCCCATGCATGGAATCACCAAGGAATGTGTCACGCAGATGTTGATTTCCAAGAACATGACGGGATGTTTGAAGGCTTGTGAACCCACCTTGTTCTAGTAGGAAAGGGTGGTTTAAGAAGCATTCACACCTTCTGTCATGTTCTTCAACAATCAACATCTGCCTTGACACATTCCTTGGTGATTAGATTAAGGTGACTGAATTCCTCGTGTGGCTATAAATACTGAGGTACGTTCCTGACACTTGGCAGAACTGAGGAAGTTAATTGGATGTGTAGAGGAACATCTTCAAAAGTGTAAAAAGCGATAATTGGTTGTATTCAGCGACTTCAACAGAACCAAATTTTAAAGTAACATCCCACTTTTCAATTAGAGCAAAGTATTCACTTAATACAATAAAATGCCCATATCTGCAGCTAATATAATTGTCTGCGGTTCTCTGTATTATGCTCTCCATTTTCATAGATTCCATGGCACCCGTAACCTATAGATTATGTTAATTGCAGAGAATGAGTTAATGTTCCTTATTGTTTAAATTCTCCATTCTTTATTCCCATAACAAAAGCTCAACGGTTTTCATACAAAAAAGAGAAAAGGCAGCCGAGGGAGGATAAGAACAATTAATTCATGTGCTACGCTGCACGCGAATGTACATGAAAGAGTCAGACTCATTATTAAAACAATGACAAAATAGAGAATCAATTACTGATAGGTACAAATATAGCTTCACCTTTTATACAATCTGCGTCTTTGGGTGTTCTTTAATAATTCACACCCTGAGGCTCAGAACGATTTTTTTAGATGTAACGTGGTGTAATTCGCCAAGTTTTCAAATTATGCAAACTATGATCTAAGAGTGGAGGATGATTCCCATTTTCATGCATGGCGGTGGCAAAATGTTCTGCGGAAAGTGTTGAAATGAGCTCCTTAATATAAGAGACAATGGAGATTGGTTGTCTGATGCTGGGTTTATTCAAAAGTGGTTTCACATTTATGGTAAGTATGAGATTCCTTTCTGTTCCATTAGCTGTTGTCAGCGTAGACAGGTAATACGTGAGCGTAGGCCTCCATACAATAAGAAATGTTGGCGCAGACCCCCAGCCTTAAGCATCGGTGAACACACATACTTCTCCATGGTAATGTACATAGATCTCCTGCCTTCATATCATGGCACACATAGACCCCAGCTCCTAATATCACTGTACGCAGACACCAGAGCCTTTGGTATTAGAGTTGACAGGTACTCAGCCTTCCTCAACCCCTTTTACCCTTGAGGAACCCTTGAAATAATTTTCAGGTCTCAGGGAACCCATATTAAAATGAATTCATTGAGGGTCATTGGGAAGAACTCCTTGCATTAGTGGTCAGTAGGAAGACTGCCACCCTTACAAATGTGGTCACAATGCCACACTTACACCCTAGACCAGTGGTCCCCAACCTTTTTGGCACCGGGGACCGGCGCTGTTGAAGAAAATTGTGCCAAGGCCCGGGGATGTATGCGGCTTTTCGCGGACAATTTATCGGGGCAATGGCTGGCGTTGGCGCTTCAATCATCCATCATTGATATGATGTCAGGATGATTGAAGCGCATTATTTCTATTATTACATTGTAATATATAATGAAATAGTTCAGCTCACCATACTGCAGAATGTGCCAGAGTGTCACTTTCCACGTTGCCTGTCACCAGATGCAGATTGTCACTTTCGACGTTGCCTGCCTTCAGATGCAGCTTGTCACGTCGCTTGTCACCAGATGCATTTTGTCCTTTGCCACGTCATCTGCCACCAGATGTGGATTGTCACTTGCCACGTTGCCTGCCTTCAGAAGCAGCTTGTCACTTGCCACGCCGCATGTCACCAGATGCAGTTTGTCACTTGCCACGTCACCTACCACCAGATGCGACTTTTCACTTGCCACATCGTCTGCCTTCATATGCAGCTTGTCACTTGCCACGTCACCTGCCACCAGATGCATTTTGTCCCTTGCCACGTCACCTGCCACCAGATTTGGATTGTCACTTGCCACGTCACCTGCCATCAAATGCAGCTTGTCATTTGCCACCAGATGGGGATTGTCACCTGCCAGTGGTGGCAGTGGTGTCACTGCAGTGGTGACAGCACAGGTGTGTGCATTAGTGGCAAGCTTGGAGTAGTGGGTAGTAAGGGAGAACAGTGGTAATGGGGGGGGGCACCGGTAGTAAGAGATTATCTCATCTCTCTGCTCCTTTGCCTCACCTCCAGCATTATAGAGCCCCGCTGTGAGTGTAGAAGAGCGGCGATGCAGGCGGGCGGTGAGAGATGATCTCATCTCTCTGCTCGCTTGCCTCAGTATAGCGGCCGCGCTGTGAGCACGGAACAGCGGTGATGCGGTCGGGCGGTGAGAGATGATCTCATCTCTCTGCTCGCTCCGCCGCCGCTCGTCAGACAGTGCAGCCTTTGCGGCCCGGCTGCAAACAGTCTACGGCCCGACAGTGGGCCGCGGACCGGGGGTTGATGACCCCTGCCCTAGACAGCCAAAAAGATTTAACAAGTGCCGTTGGACCCAGAATTTTGCAAGCACCATCAAATCAGAGGAACCCTTATCAAGGAACCCTAATTAACCTCTGGAGGAACCCTGGTTGAGAATGGCTGCGCTAGACCTAACCACAGCCTCCAGTATCACAACATACCTGAGCTCCCACTATACACAGACAGCAGAGCCTCCAGTATTAAGGTAGACAGGTATTCAGCCTCTGGTATCAGCGTACACAGGTCTGCAACCTACAGCATCAAAGCATACAGATGTAGGGCTTCTCCTGAAGAAGCCGCTTGTAATAAATGGTTTTCCCCTAAAAGTACAAAGGATGCAGTCATCCAAATACCAGCCCATACATTCAGTCTAAGAATTGTCTATTTTTTGTAGTTTATCGCTTGAGGAACTTTACCAGGAGAGGGGCGTGGAATACTCCAAAAAAAACGACTACTTATCAGTTAGAGGACTGTCTTTCCCTGAAGGATTTGTGGGGGTTAGACATCGTAAAGCCTCACAGCTAGGGACCAAAAGGCAGGATTTTGAAGCAGTTTAGGGGTTTAGGGTCTCAGAGCTGAAGACTGTGAGGCAAGTTTTTGGCATCATCTGGTTACCTTTCACTAAGCAGTATTCACCACCAGAACTCTTGATGGTTGCTGTGTCTTAGTACCAGGCCGTAGTCCCCAGGATCACCCTACAAGGACATAAGCAAGTTCACTAGCAGATATAGTAGGTAGGGATCATGCAGAAGCATAGTCAGTAAACAAGCCAAAAGTTGGTAACAAGTTTTTGCAGGTTGGGAACAAGTTGAAGCGCAGTGGAGGAACAAGCCAAAGGTCCATAACGAGTGGTAGTGGAGATAAGAACAGCTGCAGGTATGCAAAGAAGCCAGATATCGACTGGAGAGAGCACAATAATCTGGAAAACAGGAAGTGCAAATGTATGGCTTAAATCAGGAAGTTCATGGGAGTAGTGAGGAGTTCAAGGTTTACCAGAAACAAGGTACAAGACAAGATTATCCAATGGTTCAGACCCTGTCCAGCATCTTAGGTCACTCAGTAAGGAGAGCTACTGCCGCCTGCCGCAGAGATTGAGGGTTCAGATCCTGGTCCTGACACAGACACCAGGGCCTCTAGTATTAGAGAAGACAGGTACTCAGCCTTTAGTACCAGTATGTACAGAACTTCAGTGTAAGTGTCTATGATGCAATAGACTTACCTCTAATATCAGAGGATACATGATTCCTAATATCACTGGCCTCTGGTATCAGTGTATACAGATCCTAGGCCTGAGACAGGGTGACAACACAGGGGCATGATTGGGAGAGTGTTGTCACTACAAAACAGGAAAAATGCCTGGACAAGGACCTTCATGGCAGGATCACCAGCCATTATATTGCGCAATGTGTGTTGACACCTCCAGTTGTAGTGTCCCTCATGGGTGCATGTGACAGGGTGACAACACAGGAGCACAACTGGGAGACAGTTGTCACAAGACATGCCCAAACATGACCCTTCATGAGAGAATTACCAGGTATTATTTGAATGTGAGCTGCTGATTCAAAAGTATTAAAAACTGCTTTTGAAATTACATTAACATGCTGCAGTTTATATAATATCCTTATACTTATCTTCTTTAATCTTATTGCAATCCTTTAAGGAATTATCACGCAAAGCTCTATGGAGGGTCAATAGGAGGACAGTTGGAATCTAATTGCAGAAGCTGTGCAGTGTAACTTCCACTCTCTCTGCTTTCCACTTATTAAACTTCCAAGGCTGGTTTTAATTTGGTTAGTGGCTGTAAGAAACATTTTAGCTCCTTAATGTGTTTTTCTTTAAGTTCTCTATATGTGAGAACCAACAAGGAGTGTATTCCAGCATCACTCGTAGGTGTGGTCCAGGATCACCAGTTTACAGATATAAAGAACCAGATTTAAAAGGTATAGCAGAGCAGTGTAAAATCTGGCCTCAGAAGGTGGGCTATGCTCCTTTCCTACATTTTAAGGTTTTGGCCAGAGTTTACCTTCAAGCTGCCAAGTACAGACATTTCTCTGTGGGAAAACTTTAAACCTGCGATCCAACATTTGTCCGCGGAAAATCTGACAACAATTGTCTGATGGAGCATACACACAGTCGGATTTTCTGGCAACAGCCTGTCATCAAACATTTCCCATCGGAAAATACGATCGTGTGTACGAGGCTTTACAGTGTCCTTTGCCCTACCTCTCTCTCCCACATGTTTTACTGTTGTGAGCAATAAACTTCTCTTTGTTCAAGCATAAAAGGGACTGGCGTCCATCTTTCTACCTTGCACACCACCCGCCATGCCTAGCAACATGCACCCTGAGGAGGAATGTTGACCTTGCCTGACTCTGGGGGTCACCACCAGGCCTCTGGAGGTTGAGGGGGGGCGCTACATAGTAAAAGGGGCTAAATGTGGTAGACCACAAACATCTACTAATATAGGGGAGGTTACAAAATACACCATAATTAAAATGTTAAAACACACACAAAAAAAAATAAAAAATACTGCTACCCATGTGTGCATGTCCCATAGAACATTTTTAAGGAGGTAATCAAGATAATATAGTATTTCCCGGGCTGAGTGTCCATGTGCAAAATAGAAATCAATCCTTATAATGCAACACTAAAAAATCATAAACAATCCATAAGTACAAAACAATCCAATGAAGGAATGATCTGTGCAGAGTGAAAGTATCCGTCACCAGCAACACCGTCACACTCAATTTTCTTTCCAGATGTCCAGAACCACTAATTATAATGGTCAAACAAGCAGCAGCAAGTTTATCCAGGAGAGAAACCGTCACATGGATCACAGATCCTATAGATCACAATAACAAACAAGGAAGACTTTTGGGGATATTTATTATAGCAAAATGTAAAAAATAATGCGTTTTTTTCAAATCTGTCTTTCCATTATTTTTTTTTATAGCGTAAAAAATAAAAACCACTGAGGTGATAAAATATCACCAAAATAAAGCTCTATTTGTGGGAAAAAAAGGACGTCAATTTTGTTTGGAAGCCACGTCGCACGACTGCGCAATTGTCAGTTAAAGCAACGCAGTGCTGAATCACAAAAAGTGCTCTGGTCTTTGGCCAGCCAAATGGCCCGGGGCTTAAGTGGTTAAGAACTATCTTCAGAGTAAAGAAGTAAAGTAAAGAAGAACAAGGAGTCCTGGAAGTGATGATTTGGCCCCCACAAAGCCCTGATCTCAAAATGATGGAGTCTGTCTGGGATTACATGAAGAGGCAGCAGGATCTTAGGCAGCCGACACCCACAGAAGATCTGTGCTTAGTTCTCCAAGAGGTTTGGAACAACCTGTCTCCCGAGTTCCTTCAAAAACTTTGTGCAAGTGTACCTAGAAGAATTGATACTGGCTTGAAGGCAAAGGGTGGTCACCCCAAATATTGTTTTGATTTGAATTTCACTTCTGTTCATTTACTTTGCATTTTGTTAACAAGAAAGAGGAGCACAACAAGAGGGACTCTATCGGTACCTAAACAGGATTTACAACAAAAATTGATTTCTGATAATTTTATTAACACAACATATAATATATACACATTATAGTTAAAAAAAGGAGACATATAATATATACACATTATAGTTAAAAATGGAGACATATGTTCATTTATAACTGTATAGTCAAAATTATGCTTCATGTCATAAACGATGGTTGACGGGTTTCACAATTAGCTTCTTCAGAACCATACATGTATGACCAGAGAACCTTGAATGTTAGAAAAACATGTGAGAAAGAAATATGTAGGTAAGATAGTTAAAGAGGAAGTAAACCCTGATCGGTTTACTTCCTCTTTGATTCCCTGCAAAGGTAAAGCATAATGGACTACTATGCATCGCATAGTAGTCCATTACGTGTTACTTACCTGACACAGGAGCCAGCGAAGTCACCGCTGTCCCCTTGTGTATGGAGCCTCCAACTTCTTGGTGGGTCTCGCTGCTCCGGCGCTGTCATTTGGCGAAGCTGCGATGACGTCACTCCCGCGCATGCGCATGGGAGCCGCCACTTGTGGCATATCGCCGTTGACTGTGGCGCGCCTGCGCGCCGCTGTCTACGG
This sequence comes from Lithobates pipiens, assembly GCF_037356315.1. NCBI lineage: Eukaryota > Metazoa > Chordata > Amphibia > Anura > Ranidae > Lithobates > Lithobates pipiens. Next base: position 305,482,946 of record NW_027507785.1, read on the forward strand.
CGCATGTGCCGTAGACAGCAGTGCCTGTCTTTCAGCAAATATCTCCTAAACCGTGTAGGTTTAGGAGATATTTCTTGGACCTACAGGTAAGCCTCAATGTAGGCTTACCTGTAGGTCAAAGTTGGTTGTAAGGGTTTACAACCACTTTAAAAAGCACAGTATAAATTGTTACATTGATACATATGTATCTTATATCAGTATTTCCATCTAGAATATATATTTATTTAAATTTAAAATTAGGGCTGAAAACAACATGACTGTTTTTCTAACATTCAAGTTTCTCTGGTCATACATGCATGGTTCTGAAGAAGCTAACTGCGAAACGCGTCAACCATTGTTTATGACATGAAGCATAATTTTAACTATAAAGTGTATATATTATATGTTGTGTTAATAAAAAACCTCTTGGAGAACTAAGCACAGATCTTCTGTGGATGTCGGCTGCCTCAGATCCTTCTACCTCTTCATGTAATCCCAGACAGACTCCATCATTTTGAGATCAGGGCTTTCTGGGGGCCAAATCATCACTTCCAGGACTCCTTGTACTTCTTTACTCTGAAGATAGTTCTTAACCACTTAAGCCCTGGACCATTTGGCTGGCCAAAGACCAGAGCACTTTTTGCGATTCGGCACTGCGTCGATTTAACTGACAATTGCACGGTCGTGCGACGTGGCTCCCAAACAAAATTGACGTCCTTTTTTTCTTGTTGTGCTCCTCTTTCTTGTTAACGTTATATAGGATGAGGTATCCCCATAGCTTTAATCACATATTTTGGATGTTTCCATTTTGTTAATTGATAAAGATAAACTATTAACATTTCTATTTCTGAAACCTTTTTTTCATTTACGGCATTTTTTCACACCTACCTAAAACTTTTGCACAGTACTGTATAATATACAGGAAACTCGGAAACAGGAGGTATTAACTAGAATTAAAACCAGTGTAACTTTTTTTATTTTTCTGGAGATTAATTTATTTTCTAAATCCTTGGCTCAGGTACTTTTCAGGTAAGATTAATACCGAGCGGAGTAGCCAAACAAAGGCTCAGTGTCCTTTATTAAAGTACAACAAAGACGAATGAATCCAAAAAAAAAAAAACTGTAAAACCATTAAATATCATTATCTGCAGAGAACACATTTCCCGAAGCTTAATCATTTTATTCTCGACAATATTTAAATAAGTTGGCTTGGTCACGGTTGGCTCTATATTTTGTAGGGTAGGTTGTTTTGAAACATTTATGATGGCGAGTGTTATTGATCATTAAGCTCCCATCTCTGGATGACATCTGTGCTGCCGGCTTTATCACCACGCTCTTATTTGGAGTTGACATCCATCGGCTTCACCTGATTTCTATTTTCCAGTACATTACATTCATTAGTAGGACAGTGCAGAAAGATTTGTGCAGTAACCCTTAGCAACCAGTCAGTAGCTATTTTCACTAATTTGGCTTCAGTATGCTGATATATGGTTGGCTCTTCTTTGTTAGGGACGCATTACAGGAGGGATCCCTGACATGAGTTCGACTCGAACATTAGCTGTACGCCAGTTCGCTGAACAGCAAACAAATTTGAAAGCCGCGGAACACCCTTTAAAAGTCTATGGGAGAAATCAAAAGTGCTAATTTTAAAGGCTTATATGCAGGGTATTGTCATCAAAAGTGTTTGGGGACCTGGGTCCTGCCCCAGGGGACATGTATCAATGCAAAAAAAAAGTTTTAAAAATGGCAGTTTTTTTCGGGAGCAGTGATTTTGATAATGCTTAAAGTGAAACAATAAAAGTGTAATATTCCTTTAAATATCGTACCTGGGGGGTGTCTTTAGTATGCCTGTAAAGGAGTACATGTTTCCCGTGTTTAGAACAGTCTGACAGCAAAATTACATTTGTAAAAGAAAAAAAGTCATTTAAAAGTACTCGTGGCTATAATGAATTGTCAGTCAGAGCATGCAACCTGGCAGGCCGCAGGAAAGGAGGGGACGAGAGAGCCCCCCTCCCTCCTGAACAGTATCAGGCCACATGCCCTCAACATTGGGAGGGTGCTTCGGGTGGGTAGCGGTCCCCCCAAAGCACTTTGTCCCCATTTAATGGGGAGAAGGGCCTCATCCCCACAACCATTGCCCGGTGGTTGTGGGGGTCTGCGGGCGGGGAGCTTATCAGAATCTGGATGCCCCCTTTAACAAAGGGACCCCCAGATCCCACCCCCCCTGTGTAAATTGGTAATGGAGTACATATGTACCCCTACCATTTCACAAAAAAAGTGTCAAAAGGGTTAAAAAACACAGGAGACGGTTTTTGACAAGTCCTTTATTAATTTATTTTTCTTTCCGCTTCTTCTTCCATCTTCTTTCTTCTGGTCTTCCTTCGGTGTTCTTCTTCTTCCTCCATCTTCTTCTTCTCCATCTTCTTCTTCTTCCTCCACTCTTCTCGTCCTGCATCTTGCTCCGTCTTCTTCCCCGCTCCGAAGAAGAAGATGGAGAAGAAGAAGTTGGAGGAAGAAGAAGAACACCGAAGGAAGACCAGAAGAAAGAAGATGGAAGAAGAAGCGGAAAGAAGAAGAAATTAACAAAGGACGCGTCAAAAATGGTCTCTTCTGTTTTTTAACCCTCTTGAAACTTTTTTGTGTGAAATGGTAGGGGTACCCCATTACCAATTCACACAGGGGGCGGGATCTGGGGGTCCCCTTGTTAAAGGGGGTTTCCAGATTCCGATAAGCCCCCCGCCCGCAGACCCCCACAACCACCGGGCAAGGGTTGTGGGGATGAGGCCCCCCTCAACCAAAGCACCCTCCCAATGTTGAGGGCATGTTGCCTGGTACGGTTCAGGGGGGTACTCTCTTGTCCCCCCTCTTTTCCAGCAGCCTGCCTGGTTGCGTACTCGGATAAGGGTCTGGTATGGATTTTTGTGGGGACCCCACGCCATCTTTTTTTTATTTTGGCACGGGCTTCCTCTTAAAATCCATACCAGACCTGAAGGGTCTGTTATTGATTTTGAGTGGGATCCCCACACCATTTTTTTTAAAATTTGGACACTGGGTTTCCCTTAATATTCATACCAGACCTAAAGGGCCTGGTATGGAATTTAGGGGACCCCCACGCTTTTTTTTTTTTTCGGTTCGTTGTTCCCCTGTGGGGAAATTCCATGCCGTTTTTATCAATGAACTTTTATGTGTATTGTCGGACTGACAATTCATTATAGCCGCTAGTAGTTTTAAATTACTTTTTTTCCTTTAGAAAAGTAATTTTGCTGTCACACTGCTCTAAACACGGGAAACATGCGCCCCTTTACAGGCATACTATAGACACCCCCCAGGTATGATATTTAAAGGAATATTACACTTTTATTGCTTCACTTTAAGCATTATTAAAATCAGTGCTCACGAAAAAATATCAATTTTTAAAACTTTTTTTTGCATTGATACATGTCTCCTGGGGCAGGACCCAGGTCCCCAAACACTTTTTTTATGATAAAAAAATGCATATAAGCCTTTAAAATTAGCACTTTTGATTATTCATGTTCGTGTCCCATAGGCTAACGGTGTTCGCGCGTTCGAACAAATTTTTTGCCTGTTTGCGTTTTCTGGATGCGAACCGAACGGGGGGGGGGGGGGGGGGGGGTTGTTTGGCTCACCCCTAAAGGTGGGTGTAGGCAGTGTCAGATGGAATTACATTTATGTAGAGCTTTGCTTTGCCCTTTAATGGCAAAGCGCATGTTCACTTTATTGCATAAAACATTTGATGTTACAAAAGCACGTAGGGCATAGTAAACAACAATTGAGAAAAACACCAGATACCTTGGTGGCAAGGGGTTAAATTGAATTATGTCATCTTCAAGGGATGAAATATCTGTGAAAGTTCATGATGTTTAATAAAGATCCTGAACTGTGTGAATATGTCAAAACAACTTCCTGTGATTTATTCCTAATTCATATGTATGATACTTCAAAAGCCGGAGAAGTCTTTATAAGGCCGGAGCAGGAGTAATTGCTGTTTGCTTCATGTTTTTGAAAGGCGAATCGGTGCCCAAAACATGTTGTGATGTACATGACAGCTTGTTAGAGCCGAGGTCATAAAGGTTTGATGTTCACATCATCCTAAACCTAGTACAACCACATAGTCTTTTTTTTATTTTATTTTTTTACATATCTTTTCCTTTTCTTACGCTCAGTTTTAAAATATAAAAATGTGTTGCATATGAATGTTTCATATTTACCACTTGAAACCAGCAGGTGGTGCTCTATGCAAGTCTAGATAGCACCTAAAGTCTCAAGGAGCGGTCGTTATACCAAACACAGACCTCTATGAATCGGAAGGGGGACACCCCCTCCATGGGTGTCCGCAGGTAGGGGCAAGGGGGGTCAAGTGCCCCCCCTGGAATTGGGGACCAGATCTTAAATTTAGCACAGTCGCGTTGCTATCTGGGCTTCCTGCCCACTCTGTTCCTTCCCTATTGGCCATAACTGAGGGCCAATCAAAGGAGACCAGGAGAGGAGAGCATCATGGGACATGTAGTCCCAAAGATTGCTAGCCCCATTTTCCACAGGGAGGAGGCTGCAGCTCGATCAAAAGAGATTGAGAGACTGCAGCCTGGAAAAAAGCTGAGGGAGAGAGTGGTACAGGACAAAGAATGAGGAGTGCGGAAGCCTGAGAGACCAGGGTACAGACATGCTACACTACTGACCAGAGTCGCCCCCCGGGGGACCGAGAGTGATTGATTGTCAAGCCGGAGGGATCACTGCTGTAGTTTCGCTGGGTCTGGTAAAAGGGCCTGTTGGTCATTATCCATTACTAATCTTATGAACTGTACTACATCTGCAGTCTCTGACCATGATAATGTGATAATGACATTGTCGAAATGTTGAGGTGCATGGGTGTCCCTAAAATGATGCCCCCCCCTGAAAAAAGTTCTGCGGACGCCCATGACCCCCTCCTCGCTATGCAAGTACAGATAGTAACTTCTTAAAGGGCAAGCATAGCCAAAATTTTATATCTTAGTTTAGGATGAAGTGTGGAAAAATTAGATCAGATGTCAAGTTTTTCATTGCTGTCGGTGTCCCCACTGAGTAGATACACTATATTGTCAAAAGTATTGGGACACCTGCCTTTACACGCACATGAACTTTAATGGCATCCCATTCTTAGTCCGTAGGGTTCAATATTGAGTTGGCCCACCCTTTGCAACATAAAAAAATAACACCTTATCCAACATTGCAAGTGTAATATAATGGAGTTTATAAAGAGCCAAACTATTTATATTATACAACAAATATTTTACTTAGTTACATAGTTAGGTAGAATAAAGACTCCAGTCCATCCAGAGTGAGTGTGGGTGTGTGTCTACGATTATCCCTATTTTTTTAAGGTACCCATATAGCGCTGTCAATGTATGCTGCACTCCACACACATCAGTCCCTACCCTCAAGGAGCCCACAATCCAAGGTCCCCAACTCATATTCATATACTAGGGCCAATTTTGGACAGAAGCCAATTAACCTACCAGAATGTATTTTGAGTTTGGTAGGAAACTGGAGTACGCAGAGGAAACCCACACAGACACTGGGAGCACATGCAAACTCCAGGCAGGTAGTGTCATGGTTGGGATTCGAACCAGTGATTATTGTGTGGGGTTGTTTTTCAGGGATTGGGCTTGTCCCCTTAATTCCAGTGATGGGAAAAAATGGGTGTCAGCATACCAAGACATTTTGGAAAATGTCATGCTCCCAACTTTGTGGGAACAGTTTGGGGATGGCCCCTTCCTGTTCCACCATGACTGTGCACCAGTGCACAAAGCAAGGTCTATAAAGACAAGGATGAGCTAGTTTGGGGTAGAGCAACTTGACTGGCCTGCACAGAGTCCTGACCTCAACCCGATAGAACATCTTTGGGATGAATTAGAGCAGAGACTGCAGGCCAGGCCTTCTCATCTAACATCAGTGCCTGACCTCACAAATGCGCTTCTGGGAGAATGGTCAAACATTCCCATGGACACACTCCTAAACCTTGTGGACAGCCTTCCCAGAAGAGTTGAAGCTGCCATAGCTGCAAAGTGTAGGCCAGCTCAATATTGAACCCTATAGACATAGCTCTTGTACACACGGTCGGATAATCTGTTGGAATGCGTCTTATCGGACCGTGTCGTCAGATAATCCGACTGTGTGTGGTATGCATCGGACTGATTCCATCCGAATCTCCGTCCGACCCAATTTTCCAACATGTTGGAAATATTTCCCGACCAACTGGGCCGGTCGGACGTAATCCAATCATGTGTAGAGAATTTTGATCGGACCAAGTGCCACACATGCTCAGATCAAATTCCTACATCAAAGCTATTGGCTACTAGCCTGAATCTAGTCCCATCGTAACGAAATTACGTCATCACGTTCTGAAAGATCGGATTTTTCGACAACTTAGTCCGACCGTGTGTATGCAACAGTTTCGGACACAATCCGTCAGACTAAATCTGACGGACAAAATCCGACGGATTTGGTTGTGGAAATCTCCGACCGTGTGTACAGGGGCTAAGACTGGCATGCCATTAAAGTTCATGTGCGCGTAAAAGCAGGCGCTCCAATACATTCGACAATATAGTGTATCTGCTCTATGTTTGCTGCCGCTGTCTCCAAGACAGAAAGTGATGAGAAATCCAAGATCTTGGAGTTGTCACCACAGGGTGAGGGAACATCTTCTTATGGAGACCAATTTATCATTGACTCCTGTCTAAGCTGAGAATTCCCCATTACAAGACAGGAAGTATTCATTAATCTCCCCAGGGGAACATAGACAGCAAAAAAACAAAAACAAAAAAACAAACTAAGGGGATTTAATCCTCCCATATTCCCTATTCAAAAACCTAAAAAAAATTTTTTGGCTTTACTTTATTTGATAAGAAAGCAACGCTAGTGCTGGGCTTTCTTATGAATTGATTGACAAAAACCTTACAGCTTAAAGCCCCATACACACTATCAGATTGTCTGCTGAGTTTTTCCTTCAGACTTACCAAAACCATATAATATGAGGTCAAACCTTAGGAGTTTCAATGTGTATGCAATCAGCCAGGCCCTTCTACTACATGGTTTTGGTAAATCTGAAGGAAAAACTCAGCAGACAATCTGATAGTGTGTACGGCTTAAGAAAGAACTTTGCTTGTTTAGTCCACGGTCTATGGAGATCAGAAGTACAATATAAGGAGCCACAAGAAGAAGAGTAGCATGGAAGGCACGTGACCTACATATCTGTTTGATCGAATGTCTTTAGTGCCAGGAACCATAAATAATCATGAATATGTTGCATTGCACTTTTGTAATCACTGGAGAGACAGTTCAGTGATGAAATAAGTCAATTGTGACTATTCAAATTCTTACAGCAGCTTGCATATTTATCGTGTAGCAGAATTTCTAACCTCTTCCAGGCTAATGAGAACGTTTGAGGCCACAGACCGCTGACATCCTTTAATATGTGGTGAGTTGTGAAGCATAGTGGGTGCAAAAAATGGTGAAGGTCATTGGGCGCCAGACACTTCTTGGATGCAAAAGAGGCTTTATTTCTTTTAACAGTCCTTTTTATATTTTGCAAGGGAAAGAGGGTTAGGGCCAGGACATCCTTACGTAGTTGCAATTTCAGTAGGCAGACTCCAAGACTTCAATAGGAAGACAGCCGTACAGGTAAAGACCCCAGCAAGGTGCCACTTCTGCACGTGCAGGTTTGTTGTCTCCTATGGCAACAGTATTTGACAGTTCCTAACGCAAAGTTCATCAGTTCTCTCAGCTTCACTACAATGTCCACTTGTAGCTCTTCAGCCCCTTGAGCTCCTAGTCTCTCACTGGACTCTGATTCACTGACTCTGAATCTCGTGATCTCCTCAAGGCTTTTGCGGTGGTATATCCCTCAAGCGTCATCCCCGCTTCCCTGCTGGGTCCCTAGCTTATCACTCCAGATACCTTTCAAGCTTCACCCCTGCTGACCAGCTCGGTCCCTGGCTTGATACACAAGGCTGCTCTGCAAGTGTCACCTCCACTGGTTGGGTCCCTGACTTGATCACCGCCTGGAGTTTCCGGATTCCTCACCGTGCTAGTTCGGTGAGAATACTGCTCCGGTACTTGCTTCAATTACTCACTGTGGTCCGTGATAAAGGTGGTTGTCCCTTAGTGGCGACAGCTTCCCTTTTATCTCCAACCACGACAGGTTCTCCGGTCGGCAGAACCATCACTTCTGGTTGTACTGCAAGCTGCAGTTCCAACCCTACGCTGCTCTCTTACTTCTGGATAGGCCCTCACACAGCCTGGCAGTCAGATGCCCTGGGATAGGCCCAATCTCTGGCCTAGAGGCCCAGGGCAGACAACACATGTCCACCTAGACGACAGTGCAGGTGGCACAGAACACTCCACCCAAATATATAGGTTCTCCCAGCAGGCTAAGGGATTCAAGAAAACCCCTACCCATATACCCATAACTTGACCTTCAAATGTCCTTCTCACATCTAATGCCACCAAGCTTCCAGCCACCTAAAGACAGAAGAGAAAAGTACAACAAGGCCAAACTTAGGGAGAAATCAATGGATCTCTAACAACTATCTACAGTAGCTACCCCTGACAAATAATTTGCTCCCTGACTAAACCCCAGGGTGCTACAATCACATCACATTGGAAGACAAATCTAGCGCCTAACATTTCAGAAGTTATTAAAAGAGTACAGGTTTTTGCTCAATATGAAAGGTTGTTGGCATACAATCCAGATGCAGCACAAAGCTTTGATAGCAATTGAAAATATTAGACTCATTTGTTCTACTCTTCTTTACAGATCTTCTCTAAATCCATAGATTTTCTTGGATATCTCTTAGAAACTGGAAGTTTCAGCTCCCTCCATAAATTCTCTATAGGATTAAGGTCTGGAGACTGGCTAGGCCGCTCCGTGACCTTAATGTGCTTCTTCTTGAGCCACTCCTTTGTTGACTTGGTGGTATGTTTTTGGTCATTGTCATGCTGAAAGACCCATCTTCAGTGTTCTGGCTGAGGGAAGAAGATTCTCATCCAAGATTTTAAAATACATGGCCCCGGCCATTTACCCCTCAAAGCGGCAAGGTCGGTCTGTACCTTTAGCAGACAAACAGCCCCAAAGCATATTGTTTCCAACTCCGTGCTTGACTGTAGGGTTGGTGTCCTTAGGATCATAGTCAGCATTTTTCTTCCTTCAAACACGGCGAGTCCCCTCCTCAAAAAGGCACATGTACAGTCATGCCAATGAACATCTAAATGATTCAGAGAAGGACTGGGAGAAAGTACTGTGGTCGGATTAGACCAAAATTGAACTCTTTGGCGTTAACTTGACCCACCATGTTTGTGCTTACAAAATTACATTATAAATACCTATGTCCAAAAAAAAACCTCTAAATACTAACTACAAGAGAAAAGAAACATCTGGAAACACACACACACACATATATATATATATATCTATATATATCTATATATAGATATATATATATATATATATATATATATATATATATCTATATATATATCTATATATATATATATATATATATATATATATATATATATATATATATATATATATATATATATATATATATATATATATATATATATATATATATTTTTTTTTATGTATTTATTTATTTATTTTTTCCCCTCCTATGGCAAATATGCTCTATCACGATTATCCTTCAAAACCATTGAGCTTTGGACCTATCATGACTGTTGTTTATATTTTCCTCCCCATAATCCCTTGCTTTTCCAGACACGGAAGTGCCTTTGCTGTAGCATGAAGACTCAATGTCAATCTCCCACTAGCGGCTAGACAATGCTGAGCTTGCTCAGTATTCATTATGCTTAAAGAAATATACAAAAGAAACACAAAAAAAACCCTCATCAAGTATAATTTGGGATTAAGTGATGCTTGTGCGAAATATTATTAGCTCATTATTAGGTAGATTTCTTCTTCACAGAACATTAATTGAATAATAATAAGAATTTTATTTATATCTCATCAACATGCCGTGCACAAAGTATCCTGACATCAGAGTGGCAGATGGTGGAAATTTACATATTCCCCTTGTCATTCATATAAAGTAAAGGAATTGTTTTAAATATTTAATTTAAAAAAAAATAGTATTTTGTCAGATTTGTAAAACAGATGTGTGCCACTGAGTAAATCTGGGCTACTGACATCCCTACTTTTATTTTTTACTATTTGTCTAAAAATTAACTTCACAGTAATTTCAGGGTGGACATAGGGAGGAGCGGAGTGATTTTGGCAAAATTGATTTCATCATTAGCAAAAAGGTGGAACCTGTCTACAAAGGTACTTATTTATCTAGGTCAGCATTTCTCAAACTTTTTTCAGTCTTAGCACCCCGACTCTTGAGGTACCCCAGTCTAAACTGTAAGCCCCTGTACACACGATCGGAGATTCCGACGACCAAATCCGTCCGATTTTGTCCGACGGATCTTGTCCGAAACTGTTGCATACACACGGTCGGACAAAGTTGTCGGAAAATCCAATCTTTCAGAACGTGATGACGTAATTTTGTTACGATGGGACTACGTTCAGGCTAGTAGCCAATAGCTTTGATGTAGGAATTTGATCTGAGCATGCGTGGCACTTTGTCTGATCGGAATTCTCTACACATGATCGGAGTATGTCCGATCGGAGCATTTTGTCGGAAAATATTTCCGGCAAGTTGGAAAATTTGGTCCGACGTATACAGTCCGATGCAGACCACACACAGTCGGAATATCTGACAAAACGCTCCGATCGGACCCATTCCGTCGGAATCTCCGATCGTGTGTACAAGGGCTAAGAGATGTAAATATTATTTATCAATGGGAAACCTGAGCCTGGGACACTGCACTCAACCACTTTGATGAAATTCATTTTACATCAGAAGCTCTCCCTAACAAAAAGCCCCCAAACCCCCTTCACATCAGAGGTACCTCCATTACATCATAGTACCCCTTCACATCAGAGTCCCCACTTCATATTTGAGTTCCCCCATCACATAGGAGGTGTCCACTCATCACAGAGTCAGAAGCCACTCATCACAGAGTCAGAGTCTCTGAATCATATCACAGTAACTCTTATACATGAGATCCCCCATCACATGAGAGTACTCCCATGACAGGGTCTTTCCATCACATCACAGTCCCTCATCACAGCAGATCACTCCATCATCGCAATGTCCTCTAATCCATCTCTGATCCTGGGCAAGCTGGGTCTTGTGCTCACAGCATCCCAGGGGAATCCAAATGGCATCTTAGGGTTCCACAGCACACTGGTTGAACAACACTGGCCTAGGTCATGGACCGTTATATCTACTAGCAGTTACCACATTTCATAGCTTCTCCAAGCCACTTCTTCAGTTTTTTTAGAATTGAAGAAGTGGCTTGGAGAAGCTATAAAATGTCTTCAACATTACAGAATAAGTCCAGTTGAATGGGACTACTTATGCCCCATACACACTATCAGATTTTCTGCAGATTTTTTCCTTCAGGTTTACCAAAACCATGTAGTGCACGGGCCTGGCTGATTGCATACAAATTGAAACTCCTAATGTTTGACCTCATATTATATAGTTTTTGTAAATCTGAAGGAAAAACTCAGCAGAAAAAGTGATAGTGTGTATGGGGCTTTACTGCTCGATATGAATTGGAAATTCTTGATTTTGCTGCCTAAACTTAAGGGAAATTTGTTTTGAAAAAAATAAATAAAAATCTGGATAACAAAAAAGAACAGTCCAAGAAAATCCAGAATTCAGACAGAGTTTTTTTTAGTATAGCTCTAAGCCTCGCATGGGCCGCTGATTTTGTCCCAGGTTGAAACTGTTGTAGCTGCAAAGGGTGGACCAACTCAATATTGAACCCTACGGACTAAGACTGGGATGCCATTAAAGTTCCTGTACGTGCAAAGGCAAGTGCCCCAATACTTTTGGTAATATAGTGTAGTGGTAGGAAGGCCAACATTACTGTTCAAAGCTATAGCAAGTGAAATATTTGTTGTATAAATAGTTTGGCCCTTTATAAACCCCATTATATTATACTTGCAATGTTGGATAAGGTGTTATTTTTTTACGTTGGTATATTTTCTTTGCATAGCAATGTGTTCACCTCTCACACATAACAATTCACTTTTCTCTTTAGCCCCAGAACTCAGGACCCTTGTACACAGATCACTTGGGTATTGACCGGCATGATAAACCTTCCCATTGTGTGCCCTGGTCAAAACTTCATTCTTAAATGATATCTGTGGTATTGATCTTGCTAGGTAATTATATTCCTTCTTTTGTTACTGCGGGGCTTCTGTGGGTTCTGATCTCTGACCTTGACTTGTAGACGTATTTGTAGTGGCGTAGCAACAGTGGTAGAAGAGAAAGCAACCCTTACTGAGCTCTCAGGGGCCAACTTTAACCTTGACCCAAGAAATGTTGTCTTGTTTCCTTCTCATAGCATCATTGGAACTCATCATGCTGCCTTTGTTAGCTGCAGGCACTCTCAACTTTGGTAGGAATTCTTCATGGTGTTATTATTAATGAGAAGGGGATCACAGTAGTTCGCATTTTTCATGGAAGCTCAGATAACAATAACTGTATGTCCATTTGTATTTTTGATGGGTCATTTTATATTGAAGTATACGTTTAGGTAAAAAAATAGCACAAAGGATGTGACTTACATTTAAATGTCCCCTTGTGCTGAAGACCCCTGCCTCCTCCCGTACCCTGCAGCTAGGGCTTTTTTTTCAGCTAGAACTTGGTGGAACTTAGTTCCACCACCTCTGGCTCAGGCCTTTTACTCCCTGCTCACCACTATCACTTGTAAACACTGAAATCCAGCTTCTGTGCTTAAAAGTGACAGCTTGTCTCCTAACGGTTCAAACAGATCTGATCTTCTCAGAAGCTCCCACTGAGTTCAGAATGGGGATAAGGGAGTTGCAGGTGCCCAAGGTGGAGTGTGGATGCCGACACCCCCACTGGAGGATTTCCAATTTTGCAAGTCAGAGAGAAGTGGAGCCACCTACGGAGTGCAGACAGGTACTAGAGCCAGCTGGGTTCTTTAGCTTAATACAGCAACAAAAGTAAGACACATGGAAGATAGTGAAACTTTTAAGGAGGGGGGGGGGAGATGGTGGCAGTGGAGGGGGGGGTGCATGAAAAGGGGTGAAAGTGAGATGTGGATGGGTGATGCAGAGGTAAGTAGCTGTGGAAGAAGGCTGTACTCTGCACTTTGTGTGTAACACACCCCTGAACTCTGAAGTTTGTTTGTAGCGCACCCCCGAACTCTGCACTCTGTATGCAGCACACCCCTTAACTCTGCACTCTGTACATAATGTTCTCCTGGGGAGGGGATTTAGGGGGTCGTGGCTGAGTTTGTGCAGCCATTTTCTGAGAAAAAAAGCCCTGCCCACAGCCATAATCTTTTGGTGCTGAGGGGGTTATTTGGTACCAGTGCTGGAACCTGTGACAGACACTTATCTAGAGTGCCAACTATGCCTGTCCTTTCTGTCTCCCTCCTCCATTCATAGATGCTGTATTATAGCTTTCATCAGTGAAAAGTGACCTACAACTAACTGAAGGAGGTGGATTTTTCCTTTTAACGTAAGTCACCACAATGCACAGGTGAGTTGTCGTGAAGCAGAAGAATGAAAGGGTCTTTTGCCATTTAAGTGGGCCATGACAGCTGATCCAGTAGGAGGGGCTTCTGATCATGTGGCACTGTGATTGGCTACAAAGTGATGGCGTTATTGCAGGGGTAGGCGACCTCGGCCCTCCAGCTGTTTTGAAACTACAAGTCCCATGAGACATTTGCAAGACCCTAACAATCACAGGCATGACTACAGGAGGCAGGGGCATGATGGGATTTATAGTTTCACCACAGCTGGAGGGCCGAGGTTGCCTACCCCTGCATTATTAGAAGCCTGTCCTACCGGCTTCTGGTGGACAGTAGTTGACTGTTGGCTGTTGGTGCTCAATCGGCACACCCAGAACAACATGACAAATTATATATGCGACATGGGAATTTAACCACTTGCAGACCGGACCATTTTGCTGGTCAAAGACCAGACAACTTTTTGCGATTCGGCACTGCGTCGTTTTAACTGACAATTGCGCGGTTGTGCGACGTGGCTCCCAAACAAAATTGACGTCCTTTTTTTCCCACAAATAGAGCTTTATTTTGGTGGTATTTGATCACCCCTGCGTTTTTTTTTTTGCGCTATAAACAAAAATAGAGCGACAATTTTGAAAAAAAGCGCATTATTTTTTACTTTTTGTTATAATAAATATCCCCCAAAAATATATAAAAAACATTTTTTTCCCTCAGTTTAGGCCGATGCGTATTCTTCTACATATTTTTGGTAAAAAAAATCGCAATAAGCGATTATTGATTGGTTTGCGCAAAAGTTATAGCGTTTACAAAATAGGGATAGTTTTATAGCATTTTTATTAATCATTTTTTATTATTTTTTTTTTTACTAGTAATGGCGGCGATCAGCGATTTTTATTGTGACTGCGACATTGTGGGGGACCCATCGGACATTTTTGACACATTTTTGGGACCATTGTCATTTATACAGTAATCACTGCTATATAAATGCTGTGATTCCTGTGTAAATGACACTGGCAGTGAAGGGGTTAACCAGTGGGTGGCAGTGTAGGGGTTAAGTGTTCCTAGGGGTGTGTTACTAACTGTGGGGGGGTTGGGCTTTCATTTAGTGAACACTGATCTCTGCTCCAATCACATGGAGAAGAGATCAGCGTCACTAGTTGCTAGGCAGAATGGAGAAATGCTGTTTACACGGCATTTCCTCCATTCAGCCGTCCCGTGAGACGATCGCGGGGATGCCCGCGGCGATCAAGTCCGCGGGTCCCGCGACCGGACTCACGATGGCAGGGCGGCATTGAAGATTGCACGTACCTGTACGCCAATATGCCTGCCCGTGCCATTCTGTCAACGTACATCGTCGTGCGCTGGTCGGGAACCGGTTAAGCAATATTCAACTCTATTTTATTATTTTTATTTTTTTATTAAATGTGACCCCCGCAGATTTATGCCATAATCTGTGAGTATGAATCACATACTAACAGTAAGCACTGTATATTACCACATTATGACAGACTTACCCTCCAGCACTCCACTGCATCATCACTGCTCCTGCTGGTCCCAGGCACTTCCATCTTAGCTCAGTATTCCTTCCGGGTTCCAGATTTTCAGCCGCTGGATTGGCCAGGCTGTGATGACGTCACTCCTATAGATGTGCACCTGAGGCACATTATCATGGCACAAAGCAGGTGCTGTAAATGTACAGTTATAGCCAATGAAGAGGGAGCTATGGACACACAGAGCAAGCATGTACTAGTGCCCCCATAGCAAGTGGCTTGCAATGGGGCCACTCAGCCTTGGGGGGAGGAGCCAGGAGTGCCAGAAGGGGTACCGAGAAAGGGAGGATTGGGCTGCTCTGTGCAAAACCTTTGCACAGGGCAGATAACTATGACATGTTTGTTTTAAGTGGTTTTAAACCTCACTCATGAAATTTGACCTAAGCACATACTGTATATCTGTAGTATTTAATTGTCTCTCTCCAAAGCTCTAAGTGTCATTTCTCTCTGCTGCTCCATTCCTCTGTTATCAGAAGAGTCACTCCTGACAAGTTCTCTGACACACAATATAAAAGCAGCTGAAATGTTGTGTTGGGGAGGGAACTTAGAGGTAGATAAGCAGGGAATTTGTCTATTCAGACCACAGCTCTGCATATTCCTTTGTTCCTCTGCCTATGCGGAGGTGAAGGTTGGGTAGGGGTGTGCCTTTCCTTGAATCGACTCTCACACAGTGTAAACCCAGACTCCACACCCCCTGCTAAAACAGGCAGGAAGAAAGATTTCTAACACAATCTACACTTTCCAAAGAGTGTAGAAAGGGGAAGACAGGAGATATACATGAAAAACATATGTAGGGAGATTTATTTAATCTCTGTGCATCATCTAAGGCTATTCACTTCACTGGGTATCGGAGAGGGTTTACATCCTTTAAAATCATTTTAATGAATACAGAACTGCATCAGTTTGCGTCTTTTATATATGCCCAGAGTTCAGCTTTAAATAACCATCTACATCTGTTCTAATAATGATTATTAGCACTGGCGAGAAGTTTAAACTAACAGCAGAAGCAACAAGTTACAGCCGCCATCTCACAAAGGTTTTCAGCTTTAGACGCAACCTATCCTCTTGATGAAAAACATCCTTTAAATGACCCATTCGTCCCTTCCCATACTGTGGACATTAAAATGGTACAGCTGGGTGTCCAACAAAGTTATAGATCCTGTAATTGGAAGCTATTTGCTGAACTCTAATGCAATAAAGTTTGACACGGACTGAAAAAAAAAATCTTAATTTCTCTTGACTTCTGCCAGTTGACGTTAAATTTACGAGGCGTGAAATCGTCCAATTCTCAGTAACATGTTTTGCATGAAGATTCCAGCGAGGGGACAGCAGTGCGCTCTGTACTAACAGCCGGAGTTTGGGATTTGCACGTTTTATTTTGCTCTGTTGGGCAGCTTCTCTCTGATATGCGGAGCACCTGTTTAATGTGTCCTGGATTTATTGGGTTCTTGTCCATCTGTCCGCAAACAGCTGTCATTCTGGTTTATTTTGCTTTTTGCTTGGAATCAGCTGACACATAAAAGCACTCTAGAAAAGAAAAATAAAGATATTAGCTGGCCACACACAGTAACCTTTATTCAGTGTCATCAGAACTTTCAATAAGGTAGATCTAAACCAAATCAACAAATCTCATGTAGCGCTTCTGGGGTGCCAGGTTTCGCCATCAATGGGCTAGGACCTCACAGCTGGGGTCCATGAGGCAAGTCTCTGAGCAGTTAGGCATCACAGCTGAAGACCTTGAGGCAAGTATGTAGCCATGTCCATACTAGTGTCATACAGTTCCAACCCTAACTAATAAATCTCAGACTGCCCAGGCATACCTTAACCATTTTCAGACCGGACCAATTTGCTGGTCAAAGACCAGACCCCTTTTTGCGATTCGGCACTGCGTCGCTTTAACTGACAATTGCGCGGTCGTGCGACGTGGCTCCCAAACAAAATTTACGTCCTTTTTTACCCACAAATAGAGCTTTCTTTTGGTGGTATTTGATCACCCCTGCGGTTTTTATTTTTTGCGCTATAAACAAAAATAGAGCGACAATTTTGAAAAAACGCATTATTTTTTACTTTTTGTTATAATAAATATCCCCCAAAAATATATAAAAAAACATTTTTTTCCCTTAGTTTAGGCCGATACGTATTCTTCTACATATTTTTGGTAAAAAAAATCGCAATTAGCGATTATTGATTGGTTTGCGCAAAAGTTATAGCGTTTACAAAATAGGGATAGTTTTAGAGCATTTTTATTAATAATTTTTTATTATTTTTTTTTTTACTAGTAATGGTGGCGATCAGCGATTTTTATTGTGACTGCGGCATTATGGCAGACACATCGGACATTTTTGACACATTTTTGGGACCATTGTCATTTATACAGTAATCACTGCTATATAAATGCAGTGATTCCTGTGTAAATGACACTGGCAGTGAAAGGGTTAACCAGTGGGTGGCAGTGTAGGGGTTAAGTGTTCCTAGGGGAGTGTTACTGACTGTGGGGGGGTTGGGCTTTCATTTAGTGTACACTGATCTCTGCTCCAATCACATGGGGCAGAGATCAGCGTCACTAGTTGCTAGGCAGAATGGAAAAATGTTGTTTACACAGCATTTCCTCCATTCGGCTGCTCCGTGAGACGATCGCGGGGATGCCCGCGGCGATCGAGTCCGCGGTTCCCGCGACCGGACTCACGGGGGTCCCGACCAGCGCGGGAGCGCGCCGCCGGCGGCGTGCTCCCGATGGCAGGGCGGCATCGAATATTGGACGTACCTGTACGTCAATATGCCTGCCCGTGCCATTCTGTCGACGTACATCGTCGTGCGCTGGTCGGGAAGTGGTTAAAGAGGAAGTAAACTCTGATGAGTTTACTTCCTCTTTCATTCCCTGCAAAGGTAAAGCATAATGGACTACTATGCATCGCATAGTAGTCCATTATGTGTCACTTACCTGACACAGGAGCCAGCGAAGTCACCACTGTCCCCTGTAGTTCCGAGCGTCCATCTTCTTGGTGGGTTTCGCTGCTCCGCCGCTGTGATTCGCCGGAGCAGCGATGAAGTCACTCCCGCGCATGCGCACGGGAATCGACACTCGCGGCATATCGCCGCGATCTGCGGCTTACCCAGTGCGCCTGTGCGCCGCTGTCTACGGCGCATGCGCCATAGACAGCGGTGGCTGTCTTCAGATAAATATCTCCTAAGCCATATAGGTTTAGGAGATATTTCGTGGACCTACAGGTAAGCCTTAATCTAGGCTTACCTGTAGGTCAAAGTGGTTTGTAAGGGTTTACAACCACTTTAATAGGTGTAGTCCATAACTGGTGTCCTCCAAAGCTGTCAGTTTCCGCAGACGTTCCCTTTCTTAGCGTTTCATGTGTAGGCTCCCCCTTCCCCCTATTTAAATATGCACTGGGAAAGAAGGCAGGGCCCAAAAAGCCTGGGAAGGAAGGCAGGACCCAAAAAGCCTGGAAAAGGAGTCCAGACCCAATTAACCCCTTCCTGGGCAGACCAGTTAACTTGCTCACCAACAACAAGTCCTCTTTGTATATCAATAAACTGTTTTAAATTGTCATACAAATATATATATTTGAAATTAAATCTTTACTATTTTGAGGAAATAACATGGTCTGGGTGGATTTCTACCAGTCACACGCTGTGTCACGCTCCTCCAGCCCATGTCTTAGAATAACAGGGAGGTGAAGCCTCCATCAATCAAAATGTAATACCGCACCCCATTGTGTTTAGCTGGTTAGTGGGCATGGAGGAGGAGGGAGGGAGTGGACTGTCCTTTACCACTGTTTATGCCTACGTGTGTGACTCTATAGTCACACGGGCTGCTCAGATGTGATAGAGGGGAAATGCTCAGCATATAAACTCAGTGGAAACTGAGCATGTGCAGAGCTGCCACCACAGCTGCAAAATCCCTAGCTGAATTGGGGATATGAACAGAAGGGGGAGATAGAGAGCAGCAGAATCAACCAGGTTTTTTGCAGAATACAGATGTAGCACCCCCTAGTGTGAGAGTAGGCATACTTTACCCTGACTCATACAGACATCTCTCTGGTACACCCCCTGGTTCTAGAATGCTGGAGAATGTTCTAAAAACTAGTGGGCAGCGGCTAGGAGGGTGTCAGGAAATGCCTTACAGAAGGAATATTGCTGCTGGTGTACGTCTGTGAGCTCAGGTATGCGCATGGGAGGGCATGTGTGAAAGTTTTAGCGCTAGATGTACTATTTAAACTGGGCTTTTAAATAGAGTCAGTGCTGTCTGATCTGCAGCTTCCTGTGACCCCTGCTCCTGTAACCTGCTTTGAGATCCTGTTCCTGTGTTCTGATTTGGCTTGCCTTTGACTATTGCTACCTGCTGCCTCTACACGACCCTGGCTTGTCCCTGACTTTGATCCTGCCTGCTTCTCTTGTTACCACGCTGTCCGCCTGTTGCCAGCCAAGCTTGTACTCCGACCTGCCTCTGCCATGCACCTGTCCGATTTCACTAACCTATGTGTGCCTGTACCTATCTGTGCTCCAAATCCCTCAGGACTGATCCACTGTGCATTGCTTGCTGTGCCGACCCAGCTCCTTTACTGCTTTCTGTGCCGACCCAGCTACCCTACTGCCTGCTGTGCTGAACCAGCTCCTCTACTGCCTGTTGTGCTGACATCTCACCGCCCAGTCCTCATTCCTGTGGTATCAGTCACTTTGGAGCAACTCTCTTGACTACCTACCTGCCAGACACTCTTACCATTCTGTACTCTCAGGTCCCCTGTGTGCTCTATCAGGGACTACGAGTCAGATATGTAAGGGAGGCCTTCCTCTGCATTACCGGGCTCGTCCATAAGGTATGTGGAAACATGACAGAGGGGCTATTCTGCATATTTAGGGGCCCTTAACCCCCAGGAGGCGGGGTCATTTCAGGAGGGAAGTCAGCTGGAAGATGGAAAAGCAGTGCTGGGGAGGCTGTTGGTGACCTTTGTGGCAAACCCCCTAGTCTGGGGGGTGCTCTTCCTCAGGTTGGTGGTCAGATGGCTGGCCTGGAGGGCCTGCCATGGGGACTTTCCTGGGAGGCAGCCGGAGCAGGGTGGGTGCAGCAGCACAGTGCGGGGATATGCGGGGGAGAGGCTGCCACACGTGGCGGGTCTCTTTTGAGGACAGCGGTGTACTTGGTTCTTCAGCCTTTCCCGGGGGGATCTATGGTGAGTCGGTCAGGTAGAAGACTAGTGAAGAGGGTCAGTCGCATGGACTGGTAAAGGGGAGTCCGGGTGGGCTTGTGGAGTGGCGGCCGAGTGGGCTAGTGTTTCCTGCGGGAGTAATGCTGGGACCGGTGTCTGCAGGGGAGTGAAGGTGCTCTGGGATGCAGTTCACAACACATGCTAATTCTCTGTAGGGCTGGGAGTTCCTGGCCTGTGGGGGGCTGTTGCTGAGCATGCAAGAGAACGTTGGTTTCTACTAAAAGGAGTGAATCAAGTGGAGTTGTACAGAGGATCAAGTCATTGTGCGGGAGAATTGAGTGGAGCTGTGTGTGTGGATAGAAGGTTGTCCTTGGTTTTTGTTGCTGTTGGTTTGGGAATCCCGTGATTTCTAGCCACATCTAGGTTGTTATCCCCTCAGTGGAACAGCAGAGCAGAGCTCGGAGACTGTTTTCTGTGTCTGGATGCAAGTTGGAGATGCTGTGTGACTGGCTGTGCAGCAGTAGGGTACCCTGTCACTACAAAAATAAAAATCTCATAGCGACTAAGTATGAACAGCATACACCACATATTGATAGTTTTATGATGTGGGGTTAGTGACATTTTATCTGCCCGGAGTTCAGCTTTACATATAAATATTTGTATTGTAACCCATGAAATAATGGACCCTTCATCCCCAGCCGCACCCCTCTACTTTGCATCATGACGTCACTAGTAACTGCTGAATCTGTAAGCTACATCCTCATTAATTTTCTCTTTTTTCAGCTGAAAAATGGCAGCCTCTGCAAGGTAATTGTGACTGGTGTCCTTTAAGGATCGGAGGTCTTTCCCCAATGCGCTGGTTGTGGGGTGACGCAAGGTGAGGACTGTAGGAAAGTCTTTGGGAAAGCAATAATGGAGAACATTATTGCAGAATAATGCCAATCGAGGCCACTATCCCGCCTGCTTTATTGCCTTCCATCTAATATAGTTGAACATAAAAAGAATTGTCTCTTTGTATCCATCATGTTTATTTTGTTATACTGTTTTATGGAGGAGAAGAACTGAGAAGATTGTCTCTCCTGTAAATCCTGCTGATTACTTATAAACGCCAGTTAGGACTATCACTCATCGGGGGGAACCTGCACAGACCCTGCTCTACATCGAACGCCAGACAAGATGGCAGTGTGGTGCAAATGCTGTTTGGTTTATAGGGAAACTCTAATCTTTTGAAAGCTTGTTTACAGTAGATACACATGCAAATGGAAATTGTGGAAAGTAATTATCCTCATGAATATGTCTAAAAAGGAAATCCATCCCAAATGATTATCTTCCTTGTTAGTGGGGAAGGGCTAGAACCTCGGACTGATGTTTATTCCTGCCTGGGTTCCTATTGCCTGATAGGTGTGTGATAGCACTGGACAGACAGAAGTGAACGATAGTCCTGATTGATCTACCAGTAATGTAATTTTCCTTCAAAGAGTCAGATCTTTGGTCAAAATATAATATAGGTTGACCCTGTTCTGCTCCTACGCTGCTACCCCTCTGATGGCGAGGAATGATGCATTCATCAGATGGTAAATTGTTGAATGTACACTTAGGCTGGATTCACAACTATGCATTTTTAGTACTTTTTGCATTTGCACTACAGAACGTGTTCCATAGGAGACCATGTTAAATGGACTGTAGTGCAAATCTGCAAAATGCAAAAAGCACTAAAAATACAAAAAGCACTAAAATGCATAGGCTTGAATCCAGCCTAAGGAGAGCCTAATACAAAAGATCATCCCACTAGAAGGGCTTTTCGAAACATTTAATGGTTAGGAACAGTGGTCTCCAAACTGCCGCCCAGGGGCCATATGTGGCCCTTTGCTTGCTTTTCATCCCTTGGAACCCTAGTTTCATTTACTAATACCAACAATGGAGCATAATTTCCCCCCACAGACACCAATGAAGGGGCAGAATTCCTCCCAATGACAACAAAGATGGAGCACAATTCCTTCTAGTTACACCAGCAATGGGACCCAATGGCACCAACAATGGGATACAATCCCTCCCAATGACACCAACAATGGAACATTGCTTATTCCCTTTGACGTTGGGACCCTTTTTACACCCAATAGCCACAGTCTGCCTCCTGCCCCCCTTAAGTCTGAAGGACAGTCAACTGGCCCTTTGTTTATAAAGAAACCCCTGGTTAAAAGCATCTAATGCAGCAACATGGTTGGGGGGGATTGGAACAGTCAACGCTATTATAATCGTGACAGGATGCACTAAGGGACCTGTGTCCCTGTTATTTTGGCGACTTTTCATAAAGCAAGAAGGAACCTCCTGAAATATCTCCACAATTCTACTGGGCCAGGTTTCCCCATTGAGAGAAATTGTGAAAATCTACTCATTATCTGCTCATTACTACTGTATATCTGCATTCTGAGACTGACATTCCGGGACACATATCTGTGATTCCCTGTTTATATTCCCAATTTGTGGAACATTGTTAATGTTGAGGACTATTGGGGATTGAGTTTTCTGTTTTGCTAATGGACAGCTATTAAAGTGACAACCAGTTGATTGGGTAATTACCAATTTTTGGAGTCCATACCCCTCCCCATAAGTAATGAGAACACATACAGTCCTAGATACATCATTTTAATAAAGTCCTAAAAGGTTAAGTTTTATCCAATTAGGTCATTGGTGTGTAGACTGCACCCTCATTCTGCATTTATTTTTTCCCACTGACACAAATCATGGGGCTTATTTTATCCCACTTATACCAACAATGGGATTTATCTTACTCACACTGACACCAATGAAGGGATATATTGTATCCCACTGACACCAATGATGGGATATATTGTATGCCACTGACACCAATGATGGGATATATTGTATCCCACTGACACCAATGACGGGGTTTATTTTATCCCACTGACATCAATCATTGGACTTATTTAGCTCAAACTGACACCAATGATGGGACTTACTTTATCCCACTGACACCTATGATGGGGATTTGTTTGTTCCCACTGACACCAACAATGGGACTTATTTTACTCACATTGACAGTGATGACAGGGCTTATTTTATCCCACTGACACCAATGATGGGCCTTTTTTATCCCACTGACACCAATGATGGGCCTTTTTTTATCCCACTGATACTAATGATGGGCCTTGTTATTATCCCACTGACACCAAGGATGGGACTTATTTTGTCCCGCTAACACCAATGATGGGTCTTATTTTATTTACACTGACACCAATGATGGGTCTTATTTTTACACTGATATCAATGATGGGACTTGGTAAATCCCATATTCTCTGCAATGTACCCCAGGCCCTATTTGGTCTAAAACAAATTCAGAGCATAGGGAAAATGATGCGACACTACAAGTCGTATGTCATTAAGTATAAAAAAAATATAATAATCACAATCAGCGCATAAATTTGCCACTCAAACAAAAAGATAAATTAAATATAAACCATATAATATTAATATTGTGTGTATGTGTTGCTCTGACAAACACTGTGCAGTGATTTCACAACACTTAAAAAATATTCAAATCAAAAAACAGTGTAGCGCAACACCTATAACGTAATAAAATTCAATTAAAAAAATAAATAAATATTAAAATGTCTGTATTGTGAAAAAGTTAAAATGTCCACCATAGATTGATAACTTGAGTTCTTATAATCTCCAAGACAATTAATAACACCCAGTGTCTTCGATCTTCATGTATAAGTGCTCATCCACTACCAGATGAAGGGCCTACTCACCTCAATTATTATAAAAATACGATCATCAATAATATTCCTTTAAATGTTGTGGGTATGAGTCCCCACTCTGATCCTCCTCGATTTTCCGAGGGACTCTATCTCACCTCAGCACTTCCAGGGCTCAGTTCCCATATCATAAAAAGAAGGCAGAGTCATTGTATAACCATTTATTTAAAACCCCCAATAATCCAACAATAAGCATGTACAAAAGTATTCCCCTGACGGGTCACCACCTTTCACGGTGCGACTCTGGTGTGATGTCATGAGCTTGGCTCCTCCCTCATAGACGTGTTGCACCCTGTGATTGGGCTTCTTCAGTAAGTGGGAAGCGATCAACCCGAGCATTTAAATAACCAGCTTGTTACCATTTGCATAGGGACATATAAACAACTTGGGAGCTGGTAACAGGAAGTGTGAAAAAGCTCAGTCTTCTCCAGAACTGGGAAACTGCAATACCCAGCTCTTGGCCAGGGAACATCCAAAAGGAGATGACCCAGAAAATATCTTGCGGGCTTGTGATTTCTCACTGTCGCCAGTAGATGTCACCGGTATCACTGATCATAGAAGGATATTTCACAAGCAAAGTTATGAATATTTATATTTCCTTCAGCCAATCCAGTGGAGGTTAATGCTAGTGGTGTATGCTGGATGAGGATATAACTATTTAGGACACGCTTGCTCATTTTCCCTTGGCTGAGGCCTAGGGAGGTGCTGCTGGATGGAGCTCTGCTATTAGACCCAATAGCCTGGTCTGAGGCCTAACATTTGCTGAAGTGGTCATGAAACTGTCCTGCTGTCAGGAACCATGAATTAGACTGAGACAGAAGAGCAGTAAAAATTACACCTTTTAATATAATAGTAAAAATGGTACAGATCAGTAAATGTGGTCAAAACATAAGCCAGGGATCGGTAATCAAAGCGGGTAGTCAGACAGGCCAGTAATGAGGAAACCAGAGTTCAGCGTAGCCGGAGGCAGAAGAACAGGATCAGGAACCAGAAGGGATGTCAGCCGGGCAAAGTTTTGCACAGGAACACAGCAGAGAATCTCCAGATATGTTCAGGGCAGGATTAACATGGGGGCTATTAGAGCTCCAGCTCCAGGACCCTGCCTTAAAATCAGCCCACCCAGCCAGCAGTATAAGCCTGATTTTCTCCTGTCCATAAATGTCTATGGGAAAGGAGAAGCTATGTGCAAATGTAGGGGTGTCTGGCTGCACCTGTGTTTGCTCACTGTGGTTATTACATTGTCACAGTACACAGTTCCTCACACAAATGGCAGAGGAGAGAGGCTGGGTTGGCTGTGCCTTCTCCCTACCCTCTCTCCCCTCTCTCCCCTCTGTGATGCCCATGCAGCGAAGGAGCCGCATGGGTGGAAAATTATAAACAGAGCAGGCAGCAGATACAAGGTGAACACGATATCTGAGTGATGAGCCTCCAGGGGCCATCCAAGCGTGAGCTCAGTGATTGGACTCTTACCTCCCATCCCTCCACCTCTTTTTTTCCTTTCCTTCAGTAGTACCTCTTATAACTGCAGCCAAAGTGTTTAGAATTGTGTCATCGGCGTATAGTAGTACTTGGTCCCTTGTGCTTTTAAGTGGGTTCACACTGGTTTGCTATGTTTTGGCCCATTGATGGGTGTATCTGCAGTTTTCCTGCATTTTACCCATAGTCCTATTGATTTCTATTAGGTTGCATGTTTTTTCTGCATTTTCTGAAAGCGCACCAAAATTCCTGCATGCTGCATCTTTGGCGCACTGTCAGAAAATGCGGCAAAAACCTGCAACCCAATATAAATCAATAGAATTGCATCTAAAACTGCAGATACACAAACAGTGCGGCCAAACTACACCCCCCCCCCCCCGTAGAACTTGGTCTGATCAATACTCCTGGCATTCATTTCACACACAGCAATACCATCCCAGCTCAGGAGGGGTGGGGGCTCCAGGGATTTGTTTGACTAGGCAGGCCCTGTCCCTTCTACCCGTTCGGGCAGAGTCCTGGAGGGAGTGGCAGGCTACTGTTGGCTAGTGGCACACTGTATCTGGTGCCAGGCTGCTGGTGGCAAGTGCATCTGGTGGCAGTAGGGTTGCCACCTGTATGGGATTCACCTGGACAGTCCGGGTCTTAAATCATGTGTCCGGGTTTCAGTCCACCTGACACCCAGACATATAATTCAGACAGGAATGTGGCTCGGAACAGGGCCAGAGTCCTGGAAGGAGTGGCAGGCTACTGTTGGCTAGTGGCACACTGTATCTGGTGGCAGGCTGCTGGTGGCAAGTGGCACACTGTATCTGGTGGCAGGCTGTGGTTGGCAAGTGGCACACTGTATCTGTCGGCAGGCTGCTGGTGGCACACTGTATCTGGTGGCAGGCTGATGGTGGCAAGTGGCACACTGTATCTGGTGGCAGACTGTGGGAGGCAAGTGGCACACTGTATCTGGTGGCAGGCTGCTGGTAGCAAGTGGCACGCTGTATCTGGTGGCAGGCTGCTGGTGGCAAGTGGCACACTGTATGTGGTGGCAGGCTGTGGGTGGCAAGTGGCACACTGTATCCGGTGGCAAGTGGCACACTGTATCTAGTGGCAAGTGGCACACTGTATCTGGTGGCAGGCTGCTGGTGGCAGGTGGCACACTGTATCTGGTGGCAGGCTGTGGGTGGCAAGTGGCACACTGTATCTGATGGCAGGCAACAGGTGGCATGCTGCATCTTGCGGCAGGCAATGGTGGCAAGTGACATGCTGCACCGGGTGGCAAGCGATAAGCTCAGGTTCCCACTGATTCTGCATTATGGCGAGTTTAACTATTTTAGTATATATATTACAATGTAGTAATAGAAATAATGGAATTTGATTATCCTGACATCATATCAAGCATGGTGCCAGGATGACTTTAAGTGCTAACACCAGCCATTTGCCTGATAAATCACCCCCGCCCCTGATTTCCCCATCAACCCGAGACTACATCCCCCCCTCATCTTTTGTTAAGGGGGGGTGTTTTTCCCTAAATGGCAGTTTGGACATGTGGTCACCCTATGTTGCTGCTGGTGAGAGACCGCATAGCAGGTGGTACAAAACAATTTAAAAAGACCGAATTTTTTAAAAACTATTTTATATTTTTTTATATTTTGTTTTAATTTTTCTCCTTCATTGATGTATGCTGATGAGGCGGCAGTGATGGACACCGATAGGTGGCAGTGATGGGCACTGATGGGTGGCAGTGATGGGGACTGATGGGTTGCAATAATGGGCACTGATCGGCACTGGTTGGCTACACTGATAGGCAAGAACTGCTAGATGGCACTGATTGGCACCACTGGTGGGCATTGATAGGTGGCACTGGTGGGCATTGATAGGTGGCACTCATGGGCATTGATAGGTGGCAATGGCAGGTGGCACTGGCAGGGGGTACTGGTGGCACAGATGAAGCATAACTCACTTGAAGGATGCACTGAAATTTGGGAAGGTACTTACAGTGTTTTGGGGTCGGCTTAAAGGTTCTGACACTGTGAAACTGAACAATGATATGAGTCTGTAGGTGATCTGCTACTATATCGGGGACCCCTAACCCTCACCTTCTTAACCGTTTTGCAATAAAACTTGGCGCCCAATATCCTTCCTTGGTTCCGCCATTTATGCCATGAACTCAGCCCTTGGTTGAAATGTTAGCCCGCCCTTGTCCTCTAGAAGTGCTATCCTGTCTTTGGGGTGTCAGAGGTGTGCTACATCAGCATGCAGTAAAATCATTTAACGCTGGTTAAATAAATAAACAAAAAACTAATTCTGGTTTACTTACCTTTTTTTTGCATCCAGTTTCTGGTTCCCCTGAAGGCACTAGTGACAAAGTCCTGGCCACACAAATGCTCCCTGGGAGGGCAATATCACACCCCCCAACATTTTGAGATGGTAATGAGGGACACCTACTAACAAACGTATGTAGGCATAGGACACGCCCCCTGCCACACCCCCTTAAAGCAGAAAAAAACTAAAGCAAATAAAAGGTTAATTAAATCCACAAGGACTTTTTTTTTTACCACTACTATTCCTTTATATTGGCTTTTAAAATGTAAAAATGCAGCAATTTAGAATTTGGATGAAAGGTTTAGCACTGGGAAAAACTTTTTAACCACTTGCTTACTGGGCACTTAATCCCCCCTCCTGTCCAGACCAATTTTCAGCTTTCAGCGCTGACGCACTTTGAATAACAATTGTGCGGTCATACAACACTGTACACAAATTAAATTTTACAATTTTTTTCACACAAATAGAGCTTTCTTTTTGGTGGTATTTAATCACCATTTAGGTTTTTATTTTTATTTTTATTTTTTTATTTTTTGCTAAACAAACAAAAAAAGACTGTAATTCTTCTCCTACATTGATATTCGCTGATGAGGCTGCACTGATGGGCACTGAGGGACACAGATAAGGCGACACTGATAGGCACAGATAAGATGGCACTGAGGGACACTGATAAAATGGCACTGAGGGGTGGCATTGATAGGGTGCACTGACAGATGGCACTGATGGGCAATGATAGGTGGCACTGATGGGCACTGGTAAGTGGCACTGATGAGCACTGGTAGGTGGCACTGGTAGGTGGTATTGATAGGACAGCACTGGTAATGACGCACTGATTAATTTATAGGCAGCACTGTGGACACTGATAGGTGGCACTGTGGGCACTGCAAGGTGGCACTGTGAGATGACACAGTGGGCACTGATGGGTGGTACTGTGGGCACTGGTAGGTGGCACTGGTGGACACTGGTAGGTGCCTTCACGATCAGGACCTATGTCCCTCTCACAGCCACCGGTGATCGCCTTTTTTTATAATAAAAAAAAATAGTCAATTACCGACTCTGTTTACATCACATGATCAGCTGTCATTGGCTGACAGTTGATCACGTGGTAAGGGGTCGGGATCGACCCCTTACTCCGATCTGTGATCAGGTGAGTCTCATAGACTCGCTGATCACAGAACGGGCCGCGCGCCCTGCAGGGGGTGCGCAGGCCACTCGAGCACAGGATGATGTCCAAGGACGCCCTCCCGGCAAATGAAGTTCGCACTGTAGCCGTCTTTCAGGTATAGCGCGGACGGCAAGTGTTTAAAAGATAAAAAACTACCGTATATACTCGAGTATAAGCCGAGATTTTCAGCCTCTTTTTTGAGGCTGAAAGTGCCCCCCTCGGCTTATACTCGAGTCATCGCTGTCTGCCTGCTCGATCAGCGTGTCGAGCAGACAGACAGCGGACATTCTACCCTTCAAACGCCGCGCCTCCGCCTCCGCCTTCGCCTGTGATAGGCGGAACACTGAATTTCCCAGCAGCCTGTGTTCCGCCTATCACGGACATCGTCTCATCCTCGTACTACGGACGAGGATGAGACGATGTCCGTGATAGGCGGAACACAGGCTGCTGGGAAATTCAGTGTTCCGCCTATCACAGGCGAAGGCGGAGGCGCGGCTTTTGAATTTTAGAATGGCCGCCGAGGCGCCGACGAAGAGCGGCGATCCTGGCAAGGCACGGGACGGAGGCAAGGCAAGGCACGGCACGGGACGGGACGGAGGCAAGGCACGACACGGGACGGAGGCAAGGAGGCAAGGCACGGCACGGGACGGAGGCAAGGAGGCAAGGCACGGGACGGAGGCTCGGGACACAGGCTCGGGACACAGGTAGGCTGGACACACACACACACACACACACACACACACACACACATGGACACACACACACAGGGATGGATGGATGGAGACACACACACACAGGGATGGATGGATACACACACACACAGGGATGGATGGATGGATGGAGACACACACACACAGGGATGGATGGATGGAGACACACACACACAGGGATGGATGGATGGATGGAGACACACACACACACACAGGGATGGATGGATGGATGGACACACACACACACAGGGATGGATGGATGGATGGACACACACACACACACAGGGATGGATGGATGGATGGACACACACACACACAGGGATGGATGGACGGACACACAGGGATGGACGGACACACAGGGATGGACGGACACACAGGGATGGACGGACACACACACAGGGATGGACAGGCATGTCTCACCCTCGGCTTATACACGAGTCAATAAGTTTGCCAGTTTTTTTGGGGGTAAATTGGGGGCCTCGGCTTATATTCGGGTCGGCCTATACTCGAGTATATACGGTATATAGATCTGACCAAAATGAGGGACAAATGAGGGGGAAATTGCTGCAAATCAAGGACAGTCCCTTGAAATCGGGGACAGTTGGGAGGTATGCAATATTACTCCCCTTTCCAAGCTTTTGCTGGAGACTGCACTGCCCACTGTTAACCGTTTCCTGTGAAGACCAAAAGTTCAGGGAAGCAGCACTGAGTTAGTAAGAACCAACAGCACTGAAAGTTCTAAACTACAAGTCCTCCGGTAAGAATTGTAACACAAAGTTTATTGGGAAATGTTTATTTTAAAAACGCTGAAGGTGTATTACTACTTTCATTTTAACCTTGGGTTTGAGTTTACTTTTAATCAGTCAAGAAATTAAAACAAAATTGCTGAAAAACTCCACTTTCACCTTGTGTCATAGAAATAATTTTTCAGGTTTATGGTGTACAATTTTTCATTAAATACTGGTTGCATAAGCCGCCTCGTTCTCTGTAGATGAAACGCGCCAGTGGTAGTGACCTCCTAACCTCAGGATTAAGTCTTCTTATTGTGTTCCATGCACAAGGAGTTCCCAACGGTAAGCCTATAAAGAGTCAAAAGCTTGTACACAGTGTAATATTGCCAAACCCACTTATTACAATACATATTTCTGCAGACACTGAGTCATCGGCAGTAATATTCCGCAATATAGTAGATAGGAACCGAGCGAGTATCCTAAGTTCATACCAATAATTTCAGCTTTGTCATTTATTTGTATTTGGGGCATATTAAGCAGGCGAGTAAATTGTAATAGTAGCTTATTTTAAGCTCAGCAGGCATTGCATTAGTTATTTGTAGTCTCGCAAAGGAGCAATGAGGTTTATAAGCACGGGGAGATTTCAAGGCATCGTAAAAAAAAAGGAGAAGCAGCGTGCGTTTCTTATTGGGGAGCCATGAAAAACAGCACTGCGCCCACAAAGAGATGTGTCAGATCAACTCTGCTCTGCATCCGACAGCAACTCCGGGACAGTGCAAAAAATTACTTTTAAAGGGAATAAACTAAACCGCAGGCTCACTTAAAAAAAAACAAAAAAACGACTAATACATATTGAAAGAGATTAACATAGGACAGGAAGCAAGTGTAGCAAGAACAGGAATGTGGATCCTTGCTCGGGTTCATAGCCCATTTTCTGCAGATGAATAGAAGTAGCTGGCCCCATAAACAGCAAAACATAAACGTTTATTTATTTTAAAAAAAAAATCCAGTGTGAATGTCTCAAGCATTTGCACAGCAGTCACAAATAATCCCCATTATTTGCCTTATATGTTTATTTTCTATGATCATTAGCTCCATCTAGTGGCCATAATGTAGTATTTTTTCTGAATACCTCAATCAGGAATATACCACATTTGGGCCACTAGATGGAGCTGATGATTAGAAGAAAAAAAAATATTACGCATAACATGTGATCACTGTGCAAATGCTTGAGACATTCACAAAGCAGATTTTTTTTTTCTTTTTATAAATAAGCCCCAGAGACTTTTGCCCCCCAGTAATCTTTTTCAACCCTGAACCTTGCATGCACAGTGTGCGCTGTTATGAATTCTCAGCTAATAGGTTTTCCATGGCACACAAATCCTTACATCCCTATATGATCATTTGTTGGCTGTCAGTTCTAGTAATTAAGTTCTGGTAATTAACCAGTAGGCACAGCCCTTCCGTTTTTCATTAAGGAATTGCTTTGCGGACCCACCAACCAAAATCACCAGGCACATGTAATCTCAACTATGGACTTTACTAACACTTCTCAGCGCTGATACAACCCACACTGAGAGAGAGTAAGGCCATTTGAACAATCAGTGTCCCTGGCTCAGGACAAATCACCCACTTGCCATGACTTTGGTCTACTAGTGTCAGAGGGATGCCATTGGGACATGGATTTAGCACACCTTAACAAGGCTCTTAGTTCATTATTGGATAGGGAGCATCTTATAGAGTAACATCCCGTACACACGGTCGGATTTTCCGATGGAAAATGTTCGATGGGAGCTTTTTGTCAGAAACTCCGACCGTGTGTAGGCTCCATTGGACATTTTCCATCGGAATTTCCATCACACCAAATTTGGGAGCTGGATCTCAAATTTTCCGACAACAAAATCCGTTGTCGGAAATTCCGATCAGTGTACACAATTCCGACGCACAAAGTTCCAAAGATGTGTAGTAGGAAGGGACATTTCAGGGGTTGAGGATTTGTTCTAGGAGGTGTAAATATATAATTGGGGGATCATTTAAGCTGGGGGATATGGGGGATGGGGCACAGGTTTGTGCTGAGAAGGGAGATTTCAGCAGAGGGGCGGATTTGTATTGAGAGGTAGGGGGATTTATGCTTAGGGGTAAGAATGCAGATTAGTGCTCAGTGTTTTTGTGGGGGGACTTTTGCTGACAAATAATGCCTACACATCTTGGAGGGGTGGGGGGGGGGGCACAATCTGGCTTGTTCACCCTGGGCTCTAGATGACTTTGTCCCGGCACTGGATGTAAGGTTCACCAATCTGTGAGAAGCTGCATCTAAAAATTGTCAAACAATTTCAGAGTAATGTTCCTCAATGTAAAATTGCTGCAACTTAAAATATATCATCAACTACAGTATATAAAATCATCAAAAGATCCTGAAAATCTGGAGAATTCTCTGTTTGCAAGGGGCAATGCCGATGTGCAAATTTAGATGCCAGTGATCTTAAAGGGAGTTCCG
Organism: Lithobates pipiens; assembly: GCF_037356315.1. Classification (NCBI taxonomy): domain Eukaryota; kingdom Metazoa; phylum Chordata; class Amphibia; order Anura; family Ranidae; genus Lithobates; species Lithobates pipiens. The sequence continues at coordinate 305,515,937 of NW_027507785.1, forward strand.
CCGTTTTAAAAAAAAAAAGTCAACAGCTACAAATGCTGCTAAAATATTGACACATACCTGTCCAGGGCGCCCGCGATATCAGCACCCGGAACCTTGCGGTTTCACTTCCTGGTTCCCTACTGCGCATGCGTGACTTCGCTATTCCACTGCTCCCTGCTATTTTCCTGCTACCCATGTGTCTCCCAGAATACAGCGGGGGGGGGGGGGGCGGGAAGTGGCGTAGATACCTTTGGGTGGCTCGGGTATCTATGCCCGGAAGTGGGAGCAAAATACCTGTATTAGACAGGTATCTGCTCCCCCCTCCCCCCTGAAAGGTGCCAAATGTGACACCGGAGGGGGGGTGGAACCGTAAAAGGCAGAAGTTCCATTTTTGGATGGAACTCCGCTTTAATCTGTCAGACGGCACTGCATTAAAAACAGGCATTCTATGATGGACACTGTATGGGCTCAGGAATACTTCCAAAAATCACTGTCTGTAAACACAGTTTGCTGTGCCATCCAAAGTACAAGGTAAAGCTCTGTCATGCAAAGAAGAAGCCATATCTAAACATGATCCAGAAACAGCACCTTCTTCTCTGGGCCAAAGCTCATTTAAAATGGTCTGTTGCTAAGTGGAAAAATGTTCTGTGGTCAGATTAATCAAAATGTGACATTCTTTTTGGCAACCATGGGCACCACGTCCGCCGAAGAACCTGCCAGTTTATAATCATCGCTCAGATTAAAGACCAGCATCTCTGATGCCCCAGGATTGTTGTGCAGTTAGAACCCTATATTAGGCAAGAATTGGACAACATTCTTCTATAGCAAAACTCCAGCTACTGTTCTCATCAGTTCCTAGATGAGTGTTGTTAAAAGAAGTGGTAAACATGGCCCTGTCCCAACTTTGATGAAACATGTTGCTGCCATCTATGTCAAATTTACCTTTTTTTTCTCTTAAAATGTCAATTTGTAAATTTTTTAATTTTTAAAATTTTGGAAATTTTTGTAAAATTTACATTTTGTCAGTTTAAACATTTGATATATTTTCTATTGTGAATAAAATATTGATTTATGAGATTTGCAAATCATTGCATTCTGTTTTTTATGTCGATTTTACGCAGCGTCCCAACTTTTTTGGAATTGGGGTTGTAAATATAACATCCATGTTGTCTATGAAAATTTGCGTTGGGGGGGGGGGGGGCATTCCTTCCATGTAATTTTTTATTTTACTCATAGCTTTACTTTCTACCTTCCTGCTTTATTAATAGAAGCTACAGCGCCTTGAAAAGTATTCATACCCATTGAAATGTTCCACATTTTGTCATGTTACAACCAAAAACGTATTTTATTGGGATTTTATGTCATAGACCAACACAAAGTGGCACATAAGTGTGAAGTAGAAGGAAAATGATAAATGGGTTTCACATTTTTTTTACAAATAAATAAATGAAAAGTGTGGCGTGCATTTGTATTCAGCCCCCTTTACTCTGACCCTCCTAACTAAAATTAAATGGAACCGATTGCCTTCAGAAGTTACCTAATTAGTAAATAGAGTCCACCTTTGTGTAAGTTAATCTCAGTATAAATACAGCTGTTCTGTGAAACCTTCAGAGGTTTGTTAGAGAACCATAGTGAACAAACAGCGTCATGAAGGCCAAGGAACACACCAGACAGGTCAGGGATAAAGTTGAGGAGAAGTTTAAAGCAGGGTTAGGTTATAAAAAAAAATATCCCAAGCTTTGAACATTTCACAGAGAACTGTTCAATCCATCATCTGAAAATGGAAAGAGTATGGGCACAACTGCAAACCTAACAAGACACCTAAACTGACAGGCCGAGCAAGGACAGCATTCATCAGAGAAGCAGCCAAGAGGCCCATAGGAACTCTGGAAGAGCTGCAGAGATCCACAGCTCAGGTGGGGGAATCTTTCCAAAACTAGGACAACAGGACAACTATTAGTCGTACACTCCACAAATCTGGCCTTTATGGAGGAGTGGCAAGAAGAAAGTCATAAGAAGTCCTAAACTAATAATATCCAGTCCCCAAGTACATAATAATGCACCATCTAATACTGAAGCAGCACTCCTGTCAGTCCATAGTATGATCGGCATTCATATGGTTAAAACATATGAGAAACAGATGAATGACAATTGATGGTGGAAGTCCAGAGAAGCAGATGGTGGTCCTAGTGTTAAATGGTAAAATGTGCATCGTACACCAAGATCCTCAAACGTGCGTCACACTCCCCACGGGGGGGAGTGCTGTTTTATAGAATTTGGGGACTACAATAAAAGGTAAACAGGATTACGCTATGTGGAGTTTTTCTTCTATATCCGAGTACCTGTGGAAGTGATATGCAGCTCTGACCCTATCTGTGATGCAGATGACAAATATTTGAGTATCTCAAGGCTTGAGAGTTACTTATTTCTGGTGAGTGTGAACCCCTGTGGGGAGTGTGACGCACGTTTGAGGATCTTGGTGTACGATGCACATTTTATAATTTTACACTAGGACCACCATCTGCTTCTCTGGACTTTCACCACCAATTGTCGTTCATCTGTTTCTCATATGTTTTAACCATATGAATGCTGGTCAAACTATAGACTGACAGGAGCGCTGCTTCAGTATTAGATGGTGCATTATTACTGTATGTACTTGTGGACTGGATACTATTAGTTTACGAGGTTTAAATCATTTTAGCAGCTGCTATTTATGAAAATTTTATGTTATATATTGTTTGTTTTAACTTTCTCGTTTCATAGCGCCCAGATAGTGTAAGCCCCTCTACACACGGTCGGAGAATCTGTCGGAATGCGTCTTATCGGACGGTGTCATCAGATAATCCGACTGTGTGTGGTATGCATCGGACTGATTCCGTCCGAATCTCCGTCCGACCCAATTTTCCAACATTTTGGAAATATTTCCCGACCAACTGGGCCGGTCGGACCTAATCCGATCATGTGTATAGCATTTTGATCAGACCAAGTGCCACGCATGCTCAGATCAAATTCCTATATCAAAGCTATTGGCTACTAACCTGAATGTAGTCCCATCGTAACTAAATTACGTCATCACGTTCTGAAAGATCGGATTTTTTGCCAACTTGGCCCGACCGTGTGTATGCAACAGTTTCGGACACAATCCGTCGGACTAAATCCGACGGGCAAAATCTGACGGATTTGGTTGGCAAAATCTCCGACCGTGTGTACAGGGGCTTAGTAGGCCCAATACACTTAGATTATTCATAAGAAGTCCTGTTTGCAGCTTGTGAGAAGCCATGTGGGTGAAACATGTGGAAGAAGGTGCTCTGGTCAGATTGGACTAAAATTAAAAGTTTTGGCCTAAAAGCAAAATTATATGTGTGGTGCAAACGAACACTGCACATCGCCTTGAACACACCATCCCCACCGTGATACATGGTAGTGGCAGTATCATGTTGTGGGGATGCTTTTATTCAGCAGGGACAGGGAAGCTGGTCAGAGTTGAGGGGAAGATGGATGGAGGAAAATACAGGGCAATCTTTGAAGAAAACCTGATAGAGTCTGCAAAAGACTTGAGACTGGGGCGGAGGTTCACCTTCCAGCAGGATAACGACCCTACACATACAGCCAGAGCTACAACAGAATGGTTTAGATCAAAGCATATTCATGTGTTAGAATGGCCCAGTCAAAGTCCAGACCTAAATCCAATTGAGAATCTGTGGCAAGACTTGAAAATGTCTGTTCACAGACGCTCTCCATCCAATCTGACAGAGCTTGAGCTATTTTGCAAAGAAGAATGGGCAAAAATGCCACTCTCTAGATGTGCAAAGCTGGTAGAGACATCCCCAAAAAGACTTGCAGCTGTAATTGCAGTGAAAGGCGGTTTTACAAAGTATTGACTCAGGGGGGCTGAATACAAATGCACCCCACACTTTTCACATATTTACTTGTAAAAAAAATTGAAAACCATTTATCATTTTCCTTCCATTTCACAATTATTTGCCACTTTGTGTTGGTCTATCACATACAATTCCAACAAAATACATTTACAATTTTTGTTGTAACATGACAAAATGTGGAAAATGTCAAGGGGTATGAATACTTATTCTCGTTGGTAAAAGCTCGGATGGTTTTCCCGTCGGAATTCCGACTGAATTTTGCTCAAACTGTCTTGCCTACACACGATCTCACCAAATTCCGACGGTCGGTCAATAACACTTCGACATACAACGCGTTGGACGGCGCTATATAAGGGAAGTTTAATGCTTCCGAGCATGCGTCGAATTGTTTCCGAGCATGCGTTGGAATTTTGCGTGTCGGAATTGCATACACACGATCGAAAAATCTAATAGAAAGGTTTTCTGTCTGAAAAATTAAGAACAGGCTCTCATTCTAAAGACTGTCGGAAATGCAGACAGAAAAAGACAGATGGGCATACACATGATCGGAAAATCCGATGAAAAGCTCCCATCGGACTGTTTCCATTGGAAATTCCGGCCGCGTGTACGCGGCATAACTGCAGCCTGGTATAGAGCCAGGTGCATGGGTAGATTTGGACAGCCTAGAAGTACCTGTTTAGTGTTCTTTCTTGCCATCCTCCATTTATAAACTGTTTTTCATTGTGGGAATCATAGTACATCTTCATGAATGGAGTAGGGGGTGGAAAGGACGGGCATAGTTGGCACAGGTGCAGCTGCTCATATTAAAGGGGTTGTAAGGGTAAAAAACGATTTCACCTTAATGCATGCTGGGGGGGCGGGGCCGAGTGATACAGTGAGTGGCTATAGCCGCGGGCTGTATCACGGGAGCGCGCCCGCAAGTGCTTCTCACCATGCGAGGGAGCTTGCGTGAACGTGAGAAGTACTTGAGGGGGGGAAGTAGAGACAGCCACCGAGGGACCCCAGAAGAGCAGGTTCGGGGCCACTCTGTGCAAAACGAGCTGCACAGTGGAGGTAAGTATAACATGTTTGTTATTTAAAAAAAAAATTCTCTTTACCACCCCTTTAACCTTCACAGCAGCGCGGAGGATCACAGCTGCAGGGGGTGGGTAATGGACTTCAGATTTCAACTGAACACAGCAGCCACCAACACAGGACGAGACACTCTTCATTCATGGTAGGTACCATCCCTAGTGCTGTTTTTTTTTTTTTTATAAAAAAAAATCAATAGGTTTCAGCTTTAAAGCCTATGTCTTTGTTACAGGCCTAACTTGACTGTTAATAAACGTATCTATCTATATTTAATGTCTTTTCTCCCTCCCAGACTGGTCCAGTTTTCTCTGTCAGCCCCAGTATACACATATATATATATATATATATAAATATATATATATATATATATATATATATATATTTTTTTTTAAAAAATTTTTTTTTCTTAGATAATTATCTCCCAGCGGCCTCCCACAGCCTACGCACCGTCCCTGCTCGCCGGATTCCCACACCACCCCGCCGCGTATCAGGCCTTTTATCATTCCGTTTTTCTCCTTGTCTCATGCTCAGCTATGATCCACTTACCTATTATTTCTCCTTTTGAGTCACATATTGACTCCTCCACTCAAGCCTTTGCCTTTTCATCATTTTAAATACATTCCTCCATGTGAATTTGTGTGCAGAACTAGAGGGTATATCCAATATGTATACACAGCCATATATATAAGTATATTTATATATAAATATGTATTCCATGGTTTATCATGTTCTATTGTATTGCACATATGATTTGTAAACCGAATGAAATGCTAATCCCATCTATCACAGTGAATAAATTACAACCCAAATGTGCATGAAAACATGGGGGGAGGGGGATTTACTAAAACTGGAGCACACAGATTCAGGTGCAGCTGTACATACTGCATAGTAACCAATCAGCTTCTAAATTCAGCGTGTTCAGTTAAGCTTTGACAATAAAACCTGGAAGCTGATTGGCTATTTATTACATGCAGGACTTTTTTTTTTTTCTCATAGAATAGGTGCAGGTACTCCCCCCCTTTCAAGTACCCCATTGTCTCCACCCCCTATCCACTTCCAAGCACTGTCCCTCGGGTTCCACCCCACTACACACCTCCCTGTACCAACCCTTTTAAAGAATACAGAACCAAATATTTTTTTGGTGCTAGGTAGTTTGTAAGAAATTTGCAAACAAAAGGCAGTAAAATAGATCCCCAGCAACAACAGACCCCGCAAGCAAAAATAGATAGCTCCCAACAACAATAGACCACCCCCCAGCAAAAATAGATCCCTCACAGCATCAATAGACCCCCCCCTTAGCAAAAATAGATCCCTCCCAGCGACAAAGACCTCCTCAGCAACAATAGATCTCCCTAGCAACAAAAAATCCCCCCAGAACACAGAACCCCAGTCTCAAGTCTTTTGCAGACTCTAATAGGTTTTCTTCTAAGATTGCCCTGTATTTGGCTCCATAGATTTTCCCGTCACCTCTGACCAGCTCCCCTGTCCCTGCTGAAAAAAAGCATCCCCACAATATACAACTGCCACCACCATGTTTCACAAAGGGGATATATAGTTATAGCCTCCCCTAGGAACAATAGCCTCCCCCGCTACAATAGATTCACCCCAGCAACAATAGATGTCCCAGAAGCCAGCACCAGTAGACCCCTCCTTCCAACAGTAGGTCTCTCCTATTAACAGCAAAAAAAATCCCTCCACCCGGCTGGTGTTTTTTTTGGGGGGCAGCAAAACAACCCCCCCCGGGCCACTGGTGGAGCGGCACTACCCCCCTCACGCGGCACTAACACAGCCCCCCACCACCACCACCACCCACTGTCCTTACCTTGGATGCGGGCATTGAGAGAGTGGCAGGCTCAGGCAAAGCTGCTCTGGTGACCGGTGTCCTTTCCTGGACCAGCTTCCACGGTGTCTCCTCTCTCCTTCTCCCGGCACTAGCATCGCCTGGCGTTTTGGCCAATCGGGAAACAGGTTTGATACCTGCTTCCCGATTGGTCGGGAGGAAGATCAGTGTTGCAACAGCCAATTTTCATTCACTGTTGCAGCACACCTAGGTGGGCTCCAGATGGAATGCTCTGCGTCCTGAGTCCACCCTATTTTGAAAGCCTATTAGAACCTATGGCTCTAATCAGGTTCTTAAAAAAACAAAAACGGCCACTCTAATTCATATGCCCGGTAACCCAAAAGGGGCCAGACACATGAATAGGGGGTGGCAGTGGATAGATTTATCTGCATATAGATGATATACATACAAGTACTGGGGTCAATTTAGATAGGAGCCAATTAACCTCCAAGCAAGGAAGCCCATGCAGGCACAGGGAGAACATGCAAACTTCATGCAAGTAGTGCTGTGGTTGGGCTCAAACCAACGATCTTACTGTTGCTAGGTGGAAGTGCTAACCACTTAGCCACCATGCTGCCCACTATGCACAGCTGCACCAGACTCTGTATGTGCTATTTTTAGTAAATCTCTCCCTATGTAGCAAGTGATTAAAATATATTATATATATATATATATATATATATATATATATATATATATATATATATATATATATATATATATATATATATATATATATATATATATAAAAAATCCACAACACAACTAATCATACAAAGGAGTATGTGCATCTAGATCTTCCCTACGCGTTCCGTCATGTGTGCAATCATCGGGAGAATAAAAATTCTATGCCCCTATTTCCATGTAATTGAATGGGACTGTGCTGCAACTTGTTAAAGCTGCAATGGTGCATGAGTTTTGCATCACTGTATATCTGACAAGGCTATTAAAGTCAATAGGGCTGCATCCCAACGTGTAAACTGCTGTTTGGCTAAGGAAAAAAAATGGCATTCAGGAGGCAGCAGGATCATCTCCTCAGTGCTTTCTTGAAAAAAAAATCCATTGCAGATTGCTTTTCAGAGCATTGGCTAGTGTAAACCTTAATCTAACTCCGGGCTCTTGACAACCCCTCCGGAGTCTCTTCTCTTCTCCTTAGCAGGCCCCTGCAAGTATGTTACAGTGGTGTGAAAAAGTGTTTGCCCCCTTCCTCATTTCCTGTTCCTTTGCATGTTTGTCACACTTAAGTGTTTCGGAACATCAAACCAATTTAAACAATAGTCAAGGACAACACAAGTAAACACAAAATGCAATTTGTAAATGAAGGTGTTTATTATTAAAGGTGAAAAAAAATCCAAACCATCATGGCCCTGTGTGAAAAAGTGATTGCCCCCTAAACCTAATAACTGGTTGGGCCACCCTTAGCAGCAACAACTGCAACCAAGCGTTTGCGATAACGTGCAATGAGGCTTTTACAGCGTCCTGGAGGAATTTTGGCCCACTCATCTTTGCAGAATTGTCCTAATTCAGTTACATTAGAGGGTTTTCGAGCATGAACGGCCTTTTTAAGGTCATACCACAACATCTCAATAGGATTCAGGTCAGGACTTTGGCTAGGCCACTCCAAAGTCTTCATTTTGTTTTTCTTCAGCCATTCGGTGGTGGACTTGCTGGTGTGTTTAGGATCATTGTCCTGCTGCAGAACCCAAGTTCGTTTCAGCTTGAGTACACGAACAGATGGTCGGACATTCTCCTTCAGGATCTCTTGGTAGACAGCAGAATTCATAGTTCCTTTTATCACGGCAAGTCTTCCAGGTCCTGAAGCAGCAAAACAGCCCCAGACCATCACACTACCACCACCATATTTTACTGTTGGTATAATGTTCTTTTTATGAAATGCAGTGTTCCTTCTACGCCAGATATACTTGGACACACACCTTCCAAAGAGTTCCACTTTTGTCTCATCGGTCCACAGAATGTTGTCCCAAAAGTCTTGGGGATCATCAAGATGTGTTGTGGAGAAATTGAGACGAGCTTTGATGTTCTTTTTGCTCAGCAGTGGTTTTCTCCTTGGAACTCTGCCATGCAGGCCATTTTTGCCCAGTCTTTCCCTGATGGTGGAGGCATGAACGCTGACCTTAACTGAGGCCTGCAGTTCCTTGGACGTTGTTGTGGGGTCTTTTGTGACCTCTTGGATGAGTCGTCGCTGCGCTCTTGGGGTAATTTTGGGCGGCCGGCCACTCCTGGGAAAGTTCACCACTGTTCCATGTCTTCGCCATTTGTGGATAATGGCTCTCACTGTGGTTCGCTGGATTCCCAAAGCTTTGGAAATGGCTTTATAACCCTTTCCAGACTGATAGATCTCAATTACTTTCTTTCTCAATTGTTCCTGAATTTCTTTGGGTCTCGGCATGATGTGTAGCTTTTAAGGATCTTCTGGTGGACCTTACTGTGTCAAGCAGCTCCTATTTAAGTGATGCCTTGATTGTGAACAGGTGTGGCAATAATCAGGCCTGGGTGTGGCTAGAGAAATTGAACTCAGGTGTGGACAACCACAGTTATAGTATGTTTTAACAAGGGGGCAATCACTTTTTCACACAGGGCCATGAGGGTTTGGATTTTTTTTCACCTTTAATAATAAACACCATCATTTACAAATTGCATTTTGTGTTTACTTGTGTTGTCCTTGACTATTGTTTAAATTGGTTTGATGTTCCGAAACACTTAAGTGTGACAAACATGCAAAGGAACAGGAAATGAGGAAGGGGGCAAACACTTTTTCACACCACTGTATGCTTTTTTTACCATCTTTTGGCAGGTCACATGATGCTGCATGATCCTCTTCACCTCTTCTCCCATTTGGATGGTCCTCAATAGGGCAGAGAGGAACACTGACATTCTGTGCCACTCAAAAACAGTGACTTCTGCACCATTACAAAGTGAATGCAGGACACTGTAGTCCTAGCTGCTGATGTCCTTCACTCACAGTATGTCCTCAGTCCTTCCAGTTGATTCATACTGGACATCATCCAACTTAGAAGACTAAGGGCATCTTGTGGTGGAGAAGAAGTACTGTGGGGGGGACAGCTCTAAATGAAAGGTGGGGCTGAGCAGGGCACATTAATAGAATGCAGAAGAAGTGGAGTTTTATAGTATTGATCATAAACATACTCTGGTACCACCAGGGAGACCAAGTCCAGTCCACAGAACCACACTCCTTAGGAACCTCAGCATTACCACAGTTACATACTGAGACAAATTAAGAAACAGGCTTTGGGTGTGTCTTCTGGGTTGGAGGTTTTCATTGTATAAAATCATGACATTACAGGGCAGCCGGATCACAAATCCTGGATGTGTCTTACATCTAAAGGTGATTATTCATTAGGCTGATTGGAGTGCCTCTGCCTTACATATTTATGCCAAAGATCTCCAATAGGAAAACTCTATTAATCAATCAGTGGCTGCAACACTTAAGCATTATACTTAACAATGTCTAAAATACAGATGCTCAATTCAGAGTACAGGGATACATCTTAACCTCCTTACTGACAATCTGAATTATATATAAAGTTCTCTAACAAATCAATAACAATACATTCGTATTTATTATATTCTTTCCTTTCCCTTCTATGTTACAAAAGTAAAAAAATCATATAAGTGTTGCTTCTGTATTCAGAGTTTTTATAGTTTATTTGGTCATATATGAACACTGGAGTGCATTTACAAAGACATAAACTCCAAAGATTCTTTTTTATATCCCAGAATTTAACATATTTTTTATGCAATAGTCCTTGTCCCTTGCCGGCGCCGCCACCCTCTGCTGGGTGTCAGTCTTTGGCCATCTTCATTGGCCGGCTTGGGATGACCTCACTCCTGCACATGTGCAGGAGTCAGTCATCCCAGCATACTTTGACAATGCTGGTGTTGTAAGCTGAACTGCGCATGTGCAGCTCAGTTTACAGTGCCTTGAAAAAGTATTCACACCCCTTGAAATTTTCCAAATTTTGTCATGTTACAACCAAAAATGTAAATGCATTTTTTTGGGATTTTATGTGATAGACCAACACAAAGTGGCACATATATGTAAACTGGAAGAACAATGATAAATGGTTTTCAATTCTTTTTACAAATAAATATGTGAAAAGTGTGGGGTGCATTTGTATTCAGCCTTCCTGAGTCAATACTTTGTAGAACCGCCTTTCACTGCAATTACAGCTGCAATTCTTATTGGGGATGTCTCTACCAGCTTTGCACATCTAGAGAGGGACATTTTTGCCTATTCTTCTTTGCAAAATAGCTCAAGCTCTGCCAAATTGGATGGAGAGCGTCTGTGAACAGCAATTTTCAAGTCTTGCCACAGATTCTCAATTGGATTTAGGTCTGGACTTTAAATGGTCCATTCTAAGCCCTTGTACACACGGTCGGAGATTCCGACAACCAAATCCGTTGGATTTTGTCCGTCAGATTTTATCCGACGGATCTTGTCCAAAACTGTTGTATACACACGGTCAGACAAAGTTGTCGGAAAATCCGATCTTTCAGAACGTGATGACGTAATTTCGTTACGATGGGACTACGTTCAGGCTAGTAGCCAATAGCTTTGGTGTAGGAATTTGATCTGAGCATGCGTGGCACTTTATCCGATTGGAATTATCTACACATGATCGGAGTAATTCCGATCGGAGCAGTTTGTCGGAAAATATTTCCAGCAAGTTGGAAAATTTGGTCCGACGGATATTCTGACGGAAACAGTCCGATGCAGACCACACACAGTCGGAATATCCGACAAACCGCTCCAATTGGACACATTCCGATGGAATCTCTGACCGTGTGTACAAGGGCTAACACATGAATATGCTTTTATCTAAACCATTCCATTTTAGTTCTGGCTGTGTGTTTGGTGTCATTATCCTGCTGGAAACAAACCCCTACCGGACCCCTGGTACTCATGCGGTCGGGCTCTCACTTGGCGCCAATGCGGAGTACTGAGAGATTGCTCTGGGCGGCCCTCTCCCAAGTCCAAGATCTTCCTGTACATCCTCCCCCAGCAAATACGATCGCTTCTTCTCTTGGCCAATCACACTTCACCCGCTTCCTGATTGGCTGGGAGGAGAACCCGGAAGAGTATAGCGAATAATTTGCTGTTGTCACAAAACTGGGTGGGCTCACTGCGTCCGAAGCCCATCCTTTTTTGAAGCCGATTAGAGCCTCTGGCTGTAATCACGTGCTTAAAAAAACCCCCAAAAAAACATTGGAATCCATGCGTCTGGTGCCCCGCATGTAGATTGGGGAGCTGGACGCGTGGATGGGAGAGTGGCGCCCTGCATTAAGGGCCGCCACTGTTCCTATGACTGTTATCACCGAAAGTGAAAGAAAATCCCAATTTTTGAGTGGTCACCAGAACAGGAATAGAGGGGAACTTTATCAATGGGGGCACTAGTCTTGGTGACTACCAGGGATTCCCTCACTTTGCAGGGATTTCCTCCCACTTCCTGTTTGGCTATTGGACAGGAAGTGAAATATCCCCAATGGGACATGGATGGCAAAAAATAGCTTGGTTGTGCTACAAAGAAAAAGAAAACCAAGAAATGAACGTTCTCTGACATTATAAAAGTTTTCCTGGTGATCTTTATGCTGACTTATCCTGACCCCCTCTAATGGGGGCACAGACCACAATAATAACTGACAGGCATTCAAATCCATCTCTACTCTATCCAAAAAAAAAAAAAAAAAGTTTTGCCTTTAGTTATACTCTAAACTTTTCAGGCCATTGAGCTTGGAAGACCTGCAGTAACTTTAATCCATTTCAAAGCCAATATTTCATTGAACAATAGAGAAGAATACCCTAAATACTGAATATAATGCTGACACCCAAAGCATTCACACATTAAATATTAAATCTTTAGGAGCTCTTCAATAAATCTTTAGGTGCACATTTCGATAAATACAAGACACATTTCAATAAATACAAGAAGTAAAGCCCTCACGTTGTAAGACCGAATCTCACTAATTCTTCTGTTTTACTGGTGAAGAGAAGGTCATCGGAGCATTGGCAAGGTCAGGAAAGTTTTAACTGCCTCCATTATTTTTTATTTTTCAGATTCTGTACATATACAGGATACAATTGAGTTTGACTGCGCTGTATAGTAGGTCAAGATATAAAAAGTGATTAATCTTTACAAAACCTTTTTTGCTTGTTATTTTATACAGTGGGAAAGGATTGGTAGTTCTGTCTGGTTTTACTGCTTTCCAGGGCTCCCGTAGGGAGATTTACCTTTTCTTATTGTCCGGGTGACAACATTTTCAGCATATATATAAGGAAGGTTAAAAATGTAGATGCACTAACTCCATATAATAAAGGAAAAATTACTAGAGCATCACAAGCTAAAAGACAGAGCCAGAGGAAATCAACAGATGGGCTACAGCACTTGGGTGAGGAAAAGTCTCTAAAGAAAGAGGTTATTGTTAGGTGTAAAGCCCCATACACACGTACACGTACAGATTTTCTGCTGATTTTTGTCTTTAGATTTACCAAAACCATGTAGTGCATGGGCATGCCTGATTACATACACATTGAAACTCCTAAGGTTTGACCTCATATTATATGGTTTTCGTGAATCTGAAGGAAAAAATCAGCAGAAAATCTGATAGTGTGTATGGGGCTTAAAACTCTTGTCCTTACCTGGTTGGGGATCGAGGGTTGGGTGGTAGGAAGGAGCCACGGGGAGTTCTTAAGTGTAAAATTCTAGTTTTACCTGGTTGGAGATCAAGGTTCGGGTGGTCGGAACGTGCTGCAGGGATTGCTTGGAGTTCTTTCCAGAAGGTCAATGGGGGAAGAAAGTTGGATTTGGAATTGTATGTGCTTGTCATGGCTTCATGGCAGGTCAGGCGGTCTTTGAAGGTCTTTGTAAAGATGTGAGATAATATTCAAATGGGGAACCCATCTGGTGGTAGGATGCTACCCTCATTGGTGTCAGTTGTTTTTAACAGGGGCTTGGTCCCTTGCAAGTCAACTCTGATCAATTTTGGATCTGTCCTCAAGGTTTTTTGGCTAGTGGACACCAAAGACTCCTTTCTTGTAATCAACAGTTATCATGTTATTTGTTAATTTGAACTACTAACTTTTTTAGTAGTTAAAAAAGGGGGTGTTGTGGGTGTTTAGGTCCATGTCGTGGAGTCAGTGCATTTTTGGGGGGATTTCATCAAGGGGACAGCAATTAATGGATTAAGCATTCAAATTAAAAATGCTTTTGTAGTAGAGAAGGTGAAGTCTAGAACCTGTGGCCCCGTTTCTTCTTGTTTGTTCTGTAGAGTTTTGTCGCATGGGCCTAAAAAGAGGAACTTCAGTCCCTTAATTCTGGCCCCATTCCTTCTCAATGAGGCACCATCTTTGAAGACCTGGCATGTATGCAGATGCGTTGAAGAGCTTTTCACCGTTCTTGGGATGCATGCACAGAAAAAAACAAAATCCAGAAAGTCCTGGGTTTTGCCATCTTTGCACACGTGCCAGGTCCCAAAGACTGGGCAGAGCCCTTCTGCGCATCTGCACACATGTGAAATTAAGAGCATGTCACTCTCACCTACAAAAGATGAGAAAGGAGGAAGTACTTATTATGCAGAGTATTGAAACATGCGCTGGAAGCTTCTTGTATACAGCAGAACACCTTTATTTTCATGGAGGATATCTTTATCATGGCTTTACATCATGTAGGCAGAAACAGGAAGCAGAGATATTCAAGAACATACATTCAGGAAAGACAAGCACTTCCTCTCATTACATTGCCCAAGAATACAAATCATTACACTGCAGTGCCACCTGCTGGATAGAAAGGTATAATGCATATATATATAGCCCACAATGTAAAAAGCTACTTTACATTGTATGCTGTTGTCCTCCCAACACCCCTTCTCAACAGAATGTGCTTTGTCAAATTACATTTAGCTTCTTCTGAAAATAACTATGATGTTCCTTCAATAAAGGCTTGGTGTGTGCATCAGCAGTCATCTCCTTTGACGAGCAGTGTTGAATATCAATAATACCCTGCTCTTGATTATCCCTCAGTAGGTGATACTTGACGTTGATGTTTTTGGTCCTAGGGTTGACCCTTTCTGATTGCATAAGCTTTATACATCCCTGGTTGTCTTCAAAAATGGGAAGTGGTTATGACATGTCTATCCCAAAGTCCACAAAAGGTTGACAAATCCATACCGCTTCTTGATATGCATGTGCTGCGGCAATGTACTCTGCTTCAGTTGAAGATAGAACAACAGTTCCTTGCTTTCGACTATACCACCTTGTGATTCCTTCCCCATACAGGAAGATGAATCCACTTGTGGATTTGCAGTCTGTGCAGTCCCCGGCCCAATCAGCATCCACATATCTGACCAGCTATGGATCTGATGCTGCTGGTGGCTGTAACTTCATCTGATTTGTTCTTTGAGGTATTGCAATACTCATTTTACTGCGTCCCAGTTACACTAATGGGGAGCTGAAACTTTCCTGCATAGTATGCCTTCTGCTGCGACTATGTCTGGTCTTATCACAGTGGCAACATATAGCAGCTTACCAATTGCTCTGTGATACATGTCATTGTTGGGCAGCAAGTTTTCTGCTTCATTGCCCCTTTGATTGCCTGGTTCCATAGGAGATTATACTTCCTTTGCATCTTGCATATGGAATTGTTCCAAGATTTCAGAGATTTTCTGAGAGGTTGAGAAGAACTTCCATCTTCTTCTCTCTCTATTTGGATTCCCAGATAGTACCTAATGTTCCCTGGCTCTTTGATTTGAAAATTTTCATTCAGCTTGTGAACTACCTGATTATAATCCCCTTCTTATTCAAAACAAGTTATAATGTCATGAACATAGATAAGGATGTCTTCTTGATTCTTGGAGTAGAGACAGGGGTCTGATTTACTTCTTAAGAATCCCTCTCTAGTAAGTACTTTATTCACTTTCTCATTCCACATCCTTCCAGATTGCTTAAGATTGCTTAAGACCGTAGATGCTCTTCTGAAGTTTACACACAAAGTTGTCTCCTTGCTCAAACCCTGGTGGTTGCTCCATGTAGAGATGTTCCTTAATGTCTCCATATAGGAAAGCTTTTAAAGTTTTAACGTCTAGGTGTTTCACTTGCATGCCCTTCCCAGCTGCAATACTAGGAAGAGTGTTTTACGACAGGAGTAAATGTTTCATCGTAATCTTCACCACATTTCTGGGAGTAACCCTTGGCAACTAGTCTGGCTAGTCTGTTTTTGTGGATATTCCCTTCTGCGTCTGACTCTACTTTGAAAGTCCACTTACTTCCTATAGTTTTGCAGTTAGGAGGGAGTTTTGTGAGTGTCCAGGTTTTATTTTCTTGAAGTGACGTTAATTTTTCTTCTGCCGCCTTTCTTCATTTATTGGCCTCACATTTTGACAGTTTTTTGATGGCTTCCCAGGATGTTGGTTCAAGAATGCTGTGTGTTTTGACAGTGTATGGCAGCTTGCAGGGTGCTATCCCCTTTGTAGTCCAATGGATCTTCTGATTTCAGACAGTTCAGCAGGATCTGGTGGGAAACGTGATTTAGGCATTGTGAGTTCCACCTCTTGTTCTGACTCCTGCACAGGTTCACTTGACATCTTAACTTCACAGCTTCCAGGGATTGGTGTTTTCTGGTGATGGGCTCTCATCAAAATAAACACTGTGGCTTATTGTCACTTTGTCAGTCTTTGGGTGTAGGATTCTGTAACCTTTAGTTTGCTCGCTGTAGCCTATTAGAATGCCCTTTATGGCTCTATTCTCCAGCTTGGATCAATTTTCACTTGGAATATAGGCATATGCTTTACATTTACATCCAAACACTCTGATGTGCCCTATGCTAGGCTTTGACCCATGCCACGTTTCAAATGGAGTACTTTTAATGGCTTTTGAGGGTCATCTGTTCTGTAGGTAGGTTGCAGTCATGACTGCTTCTCCCCAGTACTTGTGAGGTAGGTTGGCATTCGACAACATGCATCTGGCCATTTCTATAAGAGTGCAATTTTTCCTTTCTGCTACACCGTTTTGTTCAGGAATGTATGGTGCGGTTGTCTGGTGTACTATTCCTTGTCTCTTCAGGTATGATTCCACTTCTTTGCTTGTGTATTCTCCCCCATTCAGTGCATATTATTCCTGGTTTGCGTTGGAATTTGTTGCTAGACATGGCAATGAACTCTTGAAGTTTCTCTGATGTTTCATTCTTATGTTTCATCAGATAAGTAGTTGTGTACCTGGAATAATCATCAATGAAAGTCAGTAGATATCTGGTCCTGCCTGGCGTGGGAGTTTTTATTGGACTGTGTATGGACTGTGTATGAGCTGCAGGGGGTGGGTAGCTTTGAGATGCCTGTGGAAGGGAAGCACGTGTGGCTTTTGCTTTAATGCAGCACTTGCATTTCATGAGCATTTTGCAAGGCGCTATTGTCAAATCTTCTGATAAGCCTCTCTTTATAATGTCCTGTATGGCTTCTGGACCTCTGTGCCCCAGCTGCCTGTGCCATAAGTGAATACATTTTCTGTGTAGATCAATAGAAACAATATTGGCTTACTGGTCTGTGGTGATGAGCCTGTATAGGTGATCATTCAGTTTTCTTTTTGCGAGGAATTGCTTATTATTGTGACTTGTGCATTCATCACCCTGGAACTTAACTGTGAGATTGTTGTTTGCAAGACTTTTCACTGGTAGAAGGCTGCCTTCTAGTTCTGGGACATACAGCACTTTCTTTACAAGGATACTGTGGTGACCTCCTTGTGGTGTAATGCAGTTTTTAGAAGCCCTGACCTTTACCTTCGGAAGTGATGCTTTTCCCATTTGCTAGGAAAACTTCGTCTTTTGCTCTGTAATTAATGTTTGTGAAGAAGGTCTCATCGCTATTCATGTGACTTGTTGCACCTGAGTCTATGCACGGTGTGCACCAGCCTCGTGGCTTGCTGCTCTGTGTCACTTGAAAGGTGCCACTCCATGATGTGTCTGCAGCTTCCTTTGTGGCTGCTTTGACTCTTCTTTTGTGGATAGCTCTAGCTTCCGCTGCTCGGCTTTCCAGATAGAACAGTCCTTTTTTACGTGACTGGTCCTTCTACAGCAAAAAGAGGCTCTGCTTTCTTTGTTGGGCTTTGTGCCTTTGTACATCTCAAGAGCTTTCTTCATCACAGTGCATATTTTCTTTCCTTCTGTCATATTCATCTATCAGTTTGCCTTTAACGTAGTCCAGTGTCAGTTCCTACTCAGGCCTTGTTTCTAGAGCGTTAATGAGAGCAGTATATGTCTCTGGAAGGCTGCAGAGGAGCAGGGAAAAAATATGCTTATCTTTGATGCCCTCTGCGATGGTTCGTAGTTGCTCTATGATCTCTAGCATGGCTTTCACGTGGTCACACATTTGCTGGCCTTCTTCTAGTCCCCTCATATACTTTTTTAGTAGAAATAGTTTACTGTTGAGGATTGAAGGCTCATGCAGTTTTTTGAATGAAGTCCACATACCTTTGGCCATTTTCTCTGTTCTTATGTGGATAAGCTGATCATCTTCCCCTAGTAAGCTCATAGTCGCCTTTACCTGTCTATCCTTCCTGTCCCAGTCCTCCATCTTTGGGTCTGTCTGTATTCAGCACTTGCCGCAAGTTATCCTTGCCTAGAATCATTTCTAGTTAAAACTTCCACAGCTGGTAATTGCCATTGTTCAGCTTTGCAATTGTAAACTTCACATCTGACCTTCTTGCCATCTTTCAGCGGCTTGCATACAGTACTCACAGACTTGCAGAATTATTTTTCCAGTGCCTGGGTGCTACTGAGCTTACTGGCTGTGCCCGGGCCCATAACCTATTATGCAGAGTATTGAAAAATGTGCTGGAGGCTTCGTGTATACAGCAGTACACCTTTACTTTCATGTAGGATATCTTTATCCTGGCTTTACCATCATGTTGACAGAAACAGGAATCGGGAAGATACAAGGATATATATTGAGGAAGGACAAGCACTTCCTCTCATTATATTGCCATAGAATACAAACCATTAACACTGCAGTGCCACCTGCTGGATAGAAAGATATAATGTATTTATATGGTTCACAATGTAAAATGCTACTTTACATTACATGCTATTGTCCTTCCAACAGTTCTGCCCTGCAGCATAAAAAATAGAAAACTCTTCAAAAAATAAATAACCAGTTTTGGGTGATGGAAGAGGCTGGAACCAGCTTCAAAGAATATGTTTTCGGGATGAAGGTCAAGTTTAAGGGTTCAGTCCTCCCTAAATATATTTACTAAAATCTAAAATGGGGAGGGCAAAATCTGGTGCAGCTCTGCATAGAAACCATTCCACTTTCAGATTTTATTGTAAAAGCTTAACTGAACAAGCTGAAGTTAGAAGCTGATTGCATACCATGCACAGCTGCACAAGATTCTGAATGTTACAGTTTTAGTAAATCTCACCCCAAAAAAGCATACAAATACATCTACAAATAAGTCATTCCCAATACGTTTTACTTCCTCTTTTGCTCCCCGCAAGGCCTGCAAATTAAAAGCATAATGGGCTAGTATGCATCGCATACTAGCCCATTATATGACACTTACCTGCAAACGAAGCCCGCACTGTCCCCTGTGCAGGCCGCGTCAATCTTCGCCCCTCTTCCTTCCGGGGGCCACGGACTTCGGCTCCGTGACGTCACTTCCATGCATGCGCACGAGCCATCATTCATGGCACACACTGGGGGAAGAAACGGCATGGTGGTCCGTTTCTTCAGAACGCATGTGCGATAATGACATTGTCACACTACAAGTGAAATATCTCCTAAACGACGCAGTTTAGCGTTTAGGAGATATTTTCACTACCTATAGGTAGGCCCCATTCTAGGCTTACCTATAGGTAAAAGTAAGAAAAAAGCGTTTACAACCACTTATATGTCATTGTAAGTAATTTTTAGGATTTTTCATTCTGCAGCATGCATTAAAATAATAACTGGTAATCCTCCCATAAAGATTCTTGTTCAGGCACTTCCTGTTAAAAGATGACAATGCTTGGTTTGTGGTTGCCAGTTGTACTCCTGTGTTGTCACCCTGTTACATGGACTTCTGATGGAGACTACAAGTGGCTGTTTCAAAACACATTACATAGGCATAGTTTACTGTTGTCACTAGGGATGAACCGAACACCCCCCGGTTCGGTTCGCACCAGAACCTTCGAACGGACCTAAAATTCGTATGAACTTTAGAATCCTATGGGACTTGAACGTTCAAAATCAAAAGTGCTAATTTTAAAGGCTAATATGCAAGATATGCAACAGACAACACCAGCAATAAGGGGTATCTTCAGGTGTATACTGTGCTGCAGGCACACAACACCCACTTTACCTCCTGCAGATGCCTGTATTAGGGAACACCAGCAATAAAGGGTAGATACAGGTGTATACTGTACTGTGCTGGAGGCACACAACACCCACTTTACCTCCTGCAGATGCCTGTATTGGAGAACACCAGCAATAAAGGGTAGACACAGGTGTATAATGTGCTGGAGGCACACAACACCCACTAACTCCTGCAGATGCCTTTATTATAGAACACCAGCAATAAAGGGTAGATACAGGTGTATACTGTGCTGGAGGCACACAACACCCACTAACTCCTGCAGATGCCTTAATTAGAGAAAAACAGCAATAAAGGGTAGATACAGGTGTATACTGTGCTGGAGGCACACAGCACCCACTAACTCCTGCAGATGCCTTAATTAGAGAAAAACAGCAATAAAGGGTAGATACAGGTGTATACTGTGTTGGAGGCACACAACACCACTTTAACTTTAACATGCCTGAGAAAAGAACACACTGTCCCTGCCTATCTAGCTCTTTCCCTGCATGCCGGAACACAATACACAAGGCCGCCACGCTGGCAGCCTTATATAGTGTGGGGCGTGTACTAAACCCCCTGAGCTATAATTGGCCACAGGCATCCTGCCTGTGGCCAATTATGGCTCTCCTCGCTGCCGGTGCTGTGATTAGCCAAGCATGCGGGGTCACAGTGCATGCTTGGCCAATCATGAGCCAGCAATGCACTGCGATGGCGTAGTGCATTGTGGGCCGTTCGTGCCACACGAATTTGGTCCACAAAGTTCTGAATTTGCTGAACAGGCAAACGGCCGATGTTCGAGTCGAACACCGAGTTGTCACTGTCAAAAAAAGCCACACAGTACTATGCAGCTTTAATTGGAGATCATGTAGGTACATATAAGTTACAGAAGATCAGCATTGGGGGTTTACTTCCTCCTTAACATGTATAAGGATACATAAAATTTTTGTGATTACTAAATTACTAAAGACTAAGACACGCAGGTTGTAGATACGCTATAATAAAATACATATCTTCCTTATGCCTTCATAATTTTGTCTCTGTATAGGATTGTGGATTGTAAGCTCTGCAGTAATGTTTAGAGCTAGTTATACTGAGCACAGCGAAAAGTGTTTGAAATCTGTAAACTAGGAAAATCCCTGTGGGCAAAATTATGGTTAAGTTGAATAATATGTATCCAACTGTGCCTGTGTATACAGGAGATCCTCTGTTTTTGTTCTATATTTGAAATGCCTTCAGTAGCCTCTTTGAAATTTACACACAAACACCCATATAAATATGCAAACACACATACACGCGCATACAAACCCCAATGCCCCTGTCTCCATGCAGCTTACGTCATCATCAATCTGAAGTTGGTCTCTTCTAACAATGAAACTTGACAACTCAACTTAAGACATATTTTTAAATCTGTGTCCCACCAGGTATAAGAATAAAAAAATATATATATCAGCAGTGGCTGCAATACTCACCTCCTCTCTTGCACTGCCCTGCAGATTAATTGTTCACTCTTCTGGGGGTATCCTGTCCATCAGCCTGAGGGCATCTGGAAAAGGTAAGTAAAAAAAAAGGAAAACATTTATTTTGAAGCTGGGGGCTCTAGGGGAGAAGGAGGAGGACTAGGGGGCAGGATGGCAGAGTTGAATGTAAACAATTCTTTAATAACTATAGAGAAGAAAAATGTTGAGACTCCAAACCATTCTCGATCTGTGAATAGTGAATTGATAAGTCTTGGGCTGAAGATAGATTTACATAGTATACTTAACTCTTCACATATAACAACCAATCAAATTTCACTGTTCATCAGCCTAAGGACCCTAAACTACAATGAAGGCAATTGAAGCTGTTATGATACCCTCTGGCAGATGACCCAGGCTTTTCCAGGGACCTAAATCTAAGTACCAGTTGGTCCTCACCCTTGCTCCTGATGGTGGAGATGGTCCTCGGAATGCTTCACTACAACCAAGTCCACATTCCTTCAGCTGTGATACATCTCTCATAGTAAGGGAAGCAGATCTGCACCGCAAGGGTCTTCATCCTGTACACAGATAAGGAAGCGCTAAGTAAAGTGAAGTGCATGTATGGAGTCTGTGCTAGGTGCACGGCGGGACACCCAGGGCCGTTTTTAAGGAAGGGAAAAAGGGGCAGCTGCCCTGGGCCCTGTCATTGTTGTGGGGCCCAAAGCTGCTGCTTCATACTTGCCAACTATGCTGGTTTAAATTCCCCTGCCCCTTGAGGTTTTAGTCCTGTGCTGTGTCCCAGATGACTCATCTGGAGACCCTGTGTTTACATGTAAATTACTGGCATTCATATGTAAATAGAGGTGGTCGGCAGCATTGATATGTATATCATTCCTCCCTGAGGTCATTTCCACAGTAATCTCTAGCAACCAATCAACAAGTAGAAATCGTGCTGTAACCTCTAGCAACTAACCAGTGAGCTGTAATGTGTTCTGTAACCTCTAGCAACCAGTCAGTGAACGGTAATGATACACTGAAACCTCTGGAAACCAATCGCAATAGCTGCCTGATCTTATTCAGTAAACTGATTTTGAGTCTAGCTGCTATTTATTGTATGTCTCAGAGCAGGTGGAGAGCGAAACTGCATGGGGAGGGGGCCCTCAACAAAAGTTTTGCTCAGGGTCCAATCAATATTAAAGACGGCCCTGGGGACACCATACCATTACTGGGAGTGAGGTAACAGTGATACACTGGACAGGTTGAGAGGGCATTGGCTCTGCGTGTCCCTCCTAAATGCTCAAGTGACCATGTTGGTGTACATGACATCAATAGAGTTTACTAGAGTTCGTTCATGTTTGCAATCTACTGGGTTGTGAGCATAGCTCAAGAAAAGATACCCCATGTGTATGGTAGTGACCCTGTACAAAGTGTCTCGCATAGCCCAGAAGAACCCACCCCAGGACAGGCCTCTCATGAGACCTTTGCTTGGTACCCAACAAGAAGGGGGAACATGGAGGACAATAATGACCACCCTATCACCATGACCCTTACCCGGCCCACAAAAAGGAATCACTATTATAGCAATTATAGTTAAATGGTTTGAAGACACAATGCTCGCATCATTTCAAGGAACTTTGGAAGTCCTAGCAGGAATTCTGGGAGTACCATTGGAAGTATTGGTGGGGATTCTGTGATTGCCATTAACATTACTGGCAGGGATTCTGAAAGTGTTGTAGCACAAGCATTTACGATTTATGATTTAGCCAATCATTTATTTCATATGAATTCTTTGTTGTCCCCATAAAAGGGTTTTGACAGGGTGGTGTCCTTGACCTATTTTGTGCTAAAAGATGACAATCTTTCTCATCTCAGAAAGTTGGGACGTAAGCAACTTTCTAGGTGACGTCATGCAACAAAGTGTCACAGAAACTCACCCCTAATAGATGATCACATCATACATCACTGACATTAAAAGTACTTTACTTCCCTGTTGAGAGAGTAACTAATCAGGAACAACCATTTAAAAGGATTTTCCATTATTTTACTCCTCTTTTGTGAAAGCCCTCAAAAGGGAGGATAGGGAGGATGTGAGTTCTATCCAACTTTTGGGGCTTGGTATGGTTCTTTAGTTAAAGCCCTCAAAACAATGGTGTGATTATAGGGAGGATGTGAGTTCTATCTAGCTTTTGGGGCTTGGTATGATTCATTTATGGCATTTTTACCCTAAAAAATAAACTTCTATTCATAAAGTGGAAAACATATTCAAAGATGCTGTTTTCAAACAATTAAAACCTACAACAAATGTGTTGTTAAATTAAGCACTAATGGAATATGAGCTGTAACATGAATTAGACACCACAAACCAATTTCCACTGTTACCTGCAAACTTTAAACTGAGTCTATATAAAGCCACCCTTGGACATCTCTTTAATTGACTACTGGTCTATGTCAAAACCCAGAAAGTGAATTAACATAGAGGCAGCAGGAGGCCAGCACCTCCAGTCTCAGCTCTTGCATTGCTCAAACTCCTGGCCCACCATCAGTAAGGAAAAATGAGTAAGCCGATGATGGGGACTAGGAGTAAAAAACTAAAACTGGAATGCATTAAATAGTACATGTATGTAGCACTACCCCTGAAGAAGCGTCTGGAAATTGCCTGGATTTCTTTTCCCAGTAATTGACCTTCAGCCAGGCAAAAGATCACAGTCACTATTTGGCTCAATAACAAGTCCAGAGGTGTTCTTTTTGGTGTTTTTATTTTTGGGGTGACGTGCATAGTGTTGAGGGAATTTGAGTGTGATACTCCAAAGAACTATGTACATATTGGGAACAAAGAACTTCCTTCAGTAGAGTTGAAGCAGAAGTCCTGGCAAAAACAAAACAACAAGAATGTGCTTCTAAAGGCAGTAAGCATACGTTTAAAAACACTTACAGGATCAAGCATATAGGCAGGCATATAGTGAAATCACTTCTGGTACGTGCATTCCATGCAGCGCACATGCATTCCGTGGTGGTTACGAAAGTGCAGTGGCCATTTTTCCCCCACGCTCTCCCCTCCTTCTACAACTGCTGGTTGGCATAGCATTGTGTAGTGAAGTGACAGGAGCCGGGATTATTGATTTGATGAGCCTGCCTATATGCTTTATCTTGTAAGTGTTTTTAACCTTATACTTATTAAACTGTTTGAATACTGCACTTAGAAGCGCCTTCTTGTTGTTTATCTTTGTACCAGAGTTGCTTCTGCTCTTTGAAGTGCTACTCCAGTGCCATTCCAGTCTCCATACATCTTCCCCATGATGATCCTTTGATTACAGCTTATCGGAAGATCCTTGGCAGAAGTGCCCTATTCATCCTCCCCTTGCAAAAGCAAACTATGGACTTAGCTTTGTAGTAGAAGCAGCTAAAAGAGCAAAAGTTTTTTTTTTTTTTTTTTTTAGAGCACCAACAGCAGAGTCCCTTCACAAAGAACTAGATAGACTGAGCTCTTCAGGATACTAGCCGATTTCCCCTTTACACAAACACACATCTGAGTTTCTATTACCAGAGGGTTGGGAGCAGCCCAAAATTCTCTAGAGTCTCTCACAGAATACGACACCTCTACCCATACGACACCTTTCTCCTGTGAAACTCAACTAGATCTTCAGCAGACAACCCCTCAGTCAGCTCTCTGTAGCTTCAACATCCAGGTCCTCAGGTCGCCTACCTGAGGCCTCACGAACAGCAAGCACATGGCAGCACTGCCTAGAGGGCAGCAAGCCCTCCAGGCTGTGTTCCTCTCCTGAGGAAAAGACCCCGCAGCTCTGTGTTTCAGAGTATTTATACAGATTCCTAGCAGCCTTCAGGGTCACCCTCCCTGGGATTGGCCAGGGCAGTATGAACATTTATGCTGCCATTTAGATTGCTTCATACCTGTAGCGGTACCCCCAGGGGGGCTGCTGAGTTTGTTCACTACCTTTTTCCAAACTGCTCCTCTTCCGATTACCTATGCAATTACCTGATAGACAAACAGTCAAGATTCTGAATTTATAGTTCTTTATTTTGGGTATAAATCGGTGGGCTATTAAGTAGGGTATATGAGATGCCCCATCCGACCCCAATCTTAGGTTAAAGGGTATTAATCTGTAGCCATGGCTTTGTTAATTAAATCCCTTATAGCGATTCTTTCCTGGTTCCACTTCTCTCTCTGTCATAACACTCCCAATTTGGACAGATAAGCATTACTTTGAATAACGCTGTGGGTGTTGAACTCAAAATCACAGGCCATGCTGCCTATTTCCATGACTTGTATTGTTAAACTTCCCTTAGTCCTGGAGAGTGTTTGGTATCGTGGTCCTTGGATACACAGTATAAAGTTCCTGAATAGCACTACTGGGTTTGCACTCCCATTGCTCTCTCCCAATCAACAGTCCATGTTCTACTCACAGAAAGTCGATTACCCAGTCTTCTTTCTCTGCTTAGTTCCTACTTCCTCCTCCTCCTCCATGCTGCCCGGCATATCCCCTGCATGGGACGTCCTGTATTCATCCAGCTTTACATGCTGACTTTGTATCCAGGGGCCAGACTTTCAGCCTCCCTGGAATCTCCTCCGGCTATCCAGCTCCGGGATCTCTGAACTCCCAGGTCTCAAGCCTCGCACCTCCAACCTCAAACTTACCCCCCGTAGAGCATGTGACCCCCCCTTTTATAAGAGATCTCCCTGTTGACCATATAAATTAACCATTGGTCAATTCTCTCATGTGGGGTGTCCTGCCACTCAGGTCTCAGCCCATCCTCTCTTTCCAGCACAATCCACTGTCAAGCAGAGGAGGTATCCCTGAGCCCAAGTGTAGGCGCCCACACCCCCTTCTATTCTGACACTTCCAACCCTGAATAAACAACCAGGCCTAGTAAAGAGTACAGCCCTGGCTAAATTTACCTGTCTTTATATCGTACACTGTCAGAAAAATACTATTAAGCACTTACCAAAGGTAGAGGGCGCTACATACCTATGTTCAAGAGAGTTCTACTGTTTTCTGGAAAGCAGAAGAAGTAATCAAACCAGTAGCAGCTGGAACACTGAACAGACCTAACTAATCATTTGCAGCTGCACTGATTACAGAGAGACAAGCTAAATTTACCTAACAATATAGCTCCACTGAACGCAGTGAGCCAGAACTAAATCGACCTAATCCTAGCACCTACCTAGGAGCAGGCTACATTTATATTTCCACTATCAAGAGATTCAAGATGGGATTGAACAAACCCATAGTTAGGTTAGAAAACAGACTAAAGGATGACTCCCCCGATTTTTACAACTCGTGGCTCTGTAAGCCCAGCGTGACGGCTCTGAATGAAGGAATGGAGCTGACATACAAAATCCGCTCTATAGGAGTTTGCATGATCAGCCTTAACCTGTCCAAAAATGTCAAATCCTGCTTAAGGCTCCTGAATGATTTGCCTCCCCCCACTTCTACTTCTCTTGTGTTATATGGCAGTGTGTCTGAAATCCTCCCTTCTCCTCTCCTTGCTCCGGTGAGTTTCAGATATGATCTGTCAAAGTAAGTAGAAACTGTGAATAACAATCCATAGAGATGATTACAATGTCACTTGTACTAAGCATGCAGAATGTTGGATCACTCAAGCACAGGCTGTCATGTTCTGACAACCAGTTTTATCATATTTTATTTCCCCATGCAATAGGTTTGGTGGCGGAGCCTTTCCCACCCCTTCCCTGAGGATAAAAGCAGAGTGAAACATTGGAGTTCGATCTATAGTTGTTCTCTCCAGTTTATATTTTATATACTCTCTTTTGCCAGAAGATTAGTGCAGAGCATTATAGATAAAGTATATATGCATCTTCACATGGTGGTACTGTGGATGCGAGTACTAGTAGCAAAATGCCATGTCCCAAAATCTATAGCAAAATTTGTTTGTGGACTCCTATGGACTCTATGCACCAGAGTACACCAGTATGTTAAAAAATATAAATTGTATTCTTATGTAGCCTCGGCTCCTAAAACTATGTATTTTTGTCATTTAATATTCCTGGAACCGCAGGTTTTGGGTTAAATTACACAAAATTTTGGTCTCAGTACCAGTCTAGCTGGATTGCATTGTGTTCTGTTAGACCATAGGTGGTGCTGTCATCTCTGGCAGGTGCTATAACGCAGTCCAGTTAGATGCATTGAGTGCCAGTTCTCTCTCAGAACCAGCCCAGTGGGAGTGTCACTCTTGCTGTGCATTCGGGGAGGTGGTACTTAAGGTGCTGACATCACATGCTTCGGGGTTCCAGTCCAGAAGGGCTTTCTACCTGTTTGGTCCTGGTCCTCCTGACCATGGCCTGGGGTGCGGACCCACCCAACTCCAAGTCTCGGGGCTGGCTGGCCCGAGGCAAAGTAACTGTAGGAAGGATTTGGAGGTGGCCCGGTGTCGTCTCGGTTTGTGGAGAGCCCCAGCAACTGGAGAAGCATCCAGGGGAGGACTCTTTGGGAGAAGGCCATGCAAAGGTTGGCTCCTCAGTAGGAGCCTGGAAGCTTAGTTGAAAGACCCCAAGCGAATCTGATCTGGTATGGTATCGCCAGACCGGCTGCAAGATACTGGTACCGTACAAGGGTTCTCTAATTTGTCTACATCTTTCAGTTATTCAAGTGTTCTACAACAAGTCTGTGGCAGAGACTTTATTCAAGTGTCCTGTAGCAAATCTGTGCTGGGGACTTTGCATTGTTAGCCCCTGTACACACGGTCGGAGATTTCGACAACCAAATCCGTCGGATTTTGTCCGTCGGATTTTGTCCGTCGGATTTTGTCCGTCGGATCTTGTCCGTCGGATTTTGTCCGTCGGATCTTGTCCGAAACTATTGCATACACACGGTCGGACTAAGTTGTCGAAAAATCCGATCATTCAGAACTTGATGACGTAATTTCGTTATGATGGGACTACGTTCAGGCTAGTAGCCAATAGCTTTGATGTAGGAATTTGATCTGAGCATGCGTGGCACTTGGTCTGATCAAAATTCTCTACACATGATCGGAGTATGTCCGATTGAACCAGTTGGTCGGAAAATATTTCCAACAAGTTGGAAAACTGGGTCCGACGGATATTCCGATGGAATCAGTCCGATGCATACCACACACAGTCAGATTATCCGACAACATGGTCCAATAGGACACATTCCGACGGATTCTCCGACCGTGTGTACAAGGGCTTAGAGCACTTGGTGGGAGAAGAACTATCCGATAAGGGTGAGGATCCAGTTGAATGGCTATTCTCTGGATTTTCCTAATGTGAGAGACTCTTTTCTACTTGACTTAGTTCCAAGAGTACCTGAACTTTTCTACCTAAACCCTCTAACCCTACTTTGAGAGACTGTGTTTCATTTACTCTTCTTTGCAAATGAAAATCTCTTAAGCGGATCTGGTGTCAGTCTCTGCAGTTCTTGGGCCATCTACCTCGGGAAACCCCTAGACATACACAAGGTCAAGAAGGTAACGGTAAGCCCAATCAAATCAGTGGCTCCTTTGGGGGTCAGTGCTACACTTATATGACTAAAACTAGTAATTCAGATTAACATCTCAAATTCAAATCAAATTGTACTAGGAACAACAACAAAAACACCAAGTGGACCCTGTCCTTGTCTGTGATAATTGCGCCAATGGAATATGACTACCGGTCTCGGGGAACCCCTGTTAAAAATTAGAAATCTACAATTCATGATATATTAGTGTGATGGTCAGTGGGAAGAATGGTCCTTACACTTGTGGTCATTGAGAAGAATTACCTCCTTACAGATAGCTAAAAAGATCAATGGTGTCAGTGGGAACTTATCTGAAAGGCAGAAATTGCCCAATGCTGAAGAAACCCCTAGCAACCTCTAGAGGAACCCGCTTCTTCAGGAGCTTTAGGTAAGTATTCATTTACGATAGCACACTGTGGAACTGTAATGCCCCATACATGCGATCAGATTTTCCGACAACAAATGTTGGATGTGTGAGCTTTTTGGCGGAAAGTTCAACCATGTGTATGCTCCATTGAACATTTGTTGTCGGACTTTCCACCAACAAATGTTGGCTAGCAAATTCTCAAATTTTCCACCATCAAATGTTTGTTGTCAGACTTTCTGATCATGTGTACACAAGTCTATCGGACAAAAGTCTAAGCATGCTCGGAATCAAGTAGGAGCCAGAGATATAACTAGTGTTCGTAATGGAGATATTACGTACGTCACTACATTCGTAATTGTTGGCCAACATTTGTGTGACCGTGTGTATGCAAGACAAGTTGGAGCCAACATCCTTTAAAAAAAAATCCACGGTTTTGTTGTCGGAAAGTCCGATCGTGTGTGGGGCATTACAGTAGGTTAGAAATTGCCTGGAGGAACAGTAGATGCAGGAACAACCATACAAAGTATCAAATATTCAAGAGAAATAAAGGGAAAAGGTAGTGGGATGGTATTGCAGCCTTAATATAGATTGTAGGTTCAAATGGACATTATATGGTTCAAATAGATATTAATGCCAGTTAGATGCATGTATGTCCTGAGTTGCAAGGCAAGCAATCCCTTTAAGGACTTCCCCAATTCACAGAGATCAGATTCTCCAGTGGGAAGATGCCCCAGAGGCAAGCCAACTAGATCTCAAATGTCCGCGACAGCCTCTCCATGTGGGCCATTGGGGTATGTCACCCTGTGAGGCTACCTTTGCCCTTTATTTCTCTTGGATAGTTGATGCTTTGGATGGCTGTTCCTGCATCTACTGCTCCTCCAAACGATTTTTAATCTACTGCTACAGTTCAACAGTGTGCTATCATAGATGAATACTTACCTAAAGCTCCTGAAGGAGTGCAATGATGCAAAGCATGTAGAGCCTGGATAAGCTACTGTACATCAACTTATACCAAGGTCACCTGGATATCGGCAGCCATATTCCATTGGCGTAATTATCACGGACTAGGACAGGGTCCACTTCTTGTTTTTGTTGTTGTTCTTAGTACAATTTTGGGTAGCAGGCTACTGTGAGATTTTAATATGAATTATGTTTTAGTCATTTTGTGATAAAATGTATACATTTTTTAACATACTAGTGTACTCCGGTGCCTATAAAGTCCATAGGGGTCCACATACAAATTTCGCAGAGCATTAC
The DNA here is from genome assembly GCF_037356315.1 of Lithobates pipiens. Taxonomy (NCBI): domain Eukaryota; kingdom Metazoa; phylum Chordata; class Amphibia; order Anura; family Ranidae; genus Lithobates; species Lithobates pipiens. The sequence continues at coordinate 305,546,636 of NW_027507785.1, forward strand.
AGGCCTGCCTCCGAACACCCCGCACAGTGCTCTCTGCATCATTGAGGAACACCTGTTGGATGAAGAACGAAGACCTTGTGGCATCATGTAAATATAGTCTCATGAGAGTGCCAAACAAATGTCCAAAAACTTTGATTTGATTCACAGTAGGAAAATATTAAATCTTACACGCATTTTGGGGCTCAAAATAGATTCTTCCTTTTTCAGAGATCAGCTGTTATAAGTGGTAGGTCCCTTAACATTGCATAACCATCAAGCATAATTCATTCCAATCATCAGTTCCAGTTATAATTGTCCAAAGCCAGATTCACATATTTGTTATGCATTGTGGCACATGTGGTATGGTGTATTATTTCGATAAGGCAGCCCATTCGCGCTGATCTGCGTCTTTATTTTTTATTTTCCAGTGCAACTATAACACACATATGGTTCTCACCAGGTCTGTTGTGGTATGCTGGGGGGTGTCCATTGGCGTGCCATTCAAAATGATTGAAATTATATTGCAATGCAGATAATAACCAAAACTCATTATTAATACGGAAACGACATAATCTAACAAATCTGAAATCACGTAGCCATAACAATACAGTTTACTCCTTCATTGAACTACAGACAAAATATGACCTTGCACCTACAGAACATGAAAATGATACGAAGATAAAACACTTCTACCAAAAATACTACTCACTCTACTAATCCCCTTCTCTCAATTCGAACAGATTTGTATTTCCTCCCCACGGTACAAAGGATTAATTTCCAAAATTTATAAAAATCTTAACAAATTCAACATGCCTGAAAAATCACACCCCATGCTACAATGGGAATCAGACCTAAACGTTTCATTATCCCCTGAACAATGGGATACCATATTTGAAAACCTACACAAATGCACCAAAACTACCACCACCAGAGAATCTGCCACCAAACTGCTTTATAGATGGTATCTCACCCCTGCCAAACTCAACTCATTCTACCCATCAACATCCCCCCTATGTTTCAGGGGCTGCTCTACACATGGGACACTACTACATATAATTTGGGATTGCTCCCATCTAAAAAACATTTGGAACAGTGCAAGTCTTATGATTGATCGAATTTCAGGCAGAAAGATCCCACTAACACCCCAAATGTGCCTTTTATTCTCCCCCATACAAGATATACCAATAGCCAGTTCTAGACTAATCCATACTCTGTTTAGCTCTATCCGCTGGACCATCGCCTTCAACTGGCGTTCATCCAACGTACCATGGCTTCAGGTTCTTAACCGTATGGCAAACATCAAATTATCAGAAAGAACACACCACACATTATATGACACCATGCATATATACCAAAAAATGAAACCTCACTACTGGTGTAACGTCCACTACTGTTATTCTACTTAAAGAGGAAGTAAACCCTTATGAGTTGACTTCCTCTTTCATTCCCTGCAAAGGCAAAGCATAATGGACTACTATGCACCGCATAGTAGTCCATTATGTGTCACTTACCTGACACAGGAGCCAGCGATGTCACCACTGTCCCCTGTAGTCCGGCGCATCCATCTTCTCGGTGGGGTCTCGCTGCTCCGCCGCTGTCATACGGCGAAGCCGCAATGACGTCACTCCCGCGCATGCGAATGGGAGCCGACACGCGCGGCATCTTCGTCGTTGACGATGCCGCGCTCAGTGCGCCTGCGCGCCGCTATCTGTGGCGCATGCGCCATAGACAGCAGTGCTGTCTTTTGGCAAATATCTCCTAAACCGTGTAGGTTTAGGAGATATTTCTTGGACCTACAGGTAAGCCTTAATCTAGGCTTACCTGTAGGTCAAAGTGTGTTGTAAGGGTTTACAACCACTTTAAGCACATCTACAGATCCTTTCCCGCAAATGTTATATAGATTTATAATCTAATATGTGTATTTTCTCATATGATATGTCTTTACTCGGATATAATGTATAATCTAAATGACTCTCTCACTTGTGCATCTTCTAACATTGTTAAAATCCTATACTATGACCCTATCCATAATAAAAAAAAACGTTTGTAAACAAAAAAGGAAATTATATTGCAATGCACAATATCGCATTTCACCCATTATTGTGTATTGTTGTAACATTACTGCAAAGCAAATATGTGAATTCAGTTTAAGAGAGGATCTTCCTTAGGTTGGAAACATTTCCTCCTACTTCCTTTTGTGTCTCAAGGGCAGGAAAATCTCCACAATAGGACAGAAACAACACAAGAAAAATAAAAAAAATAAAGTTTAAACTTAAAGTGGTTGTAAAAGTTATTCTTTTTTTTAAATAACACACATGCCTCTACTTACACGCTCTGTGCAATAGTTTTGCACAGAGCAGCCCCGATCCTCCTCTTTTGGGGTTCACTGCCGGCTCTTCAGGCCACTCCTCTTCTTTGAAAGCTCCACGGAAAGCTGCTCTGCTCCGGAGTCCCGCTGCTGCATCCATTAACACAGACTGCGGGACTAAGCCCAGTGTCAGTGTCACAGTGTCAGTGTCACAGTGTCAGTGTCACTCAGCCCACTCAGTGTCACAGCTTTTGATTGACAACAGCTCCCGCCGCTATCAATCTGTCCAATGAGGAGAGCGACAGAAAAGGGGGGGGGGGTGGTCTGGGGGAGCTGCAGCACAGAAGGTTTTTCACCTTTATGCATAGAGTGTGTTAAGGTGAAAAACCTTACGGTTTTACAACCACTTTAACCACTTGCCAACCAGCTGCCACAGTTTTATTGCGTCAGAATATCACGGCTGAGCGAAACAATGTTATGTAACATCGCTTCGCCCTGTGGCCACTAGGGGCGCTGCTCGCCCCCCGAGTCGATGCAAGTACCTGGTGTTCACGATTGCCAGGCTCCCGCAATCGCACGAGAACTGGGATCTGTGCTGGTCGGGTCAATGCTCTGTGCCCGAGCCCACTGGCTCTAATCAGGTGCTTAAAAAAAATGGAATCTGTATGTAGATTAGGGGGCCGGACGCATTGTTAGGGGGCGGCGCCCTACATTCAAGGCCACCACTGGGAAGGAGGGACACCTAATAGCAAAAGTATGTAGGCAAAGGGCACATTCCCTGCCATGCCCCATTAAAGGGGTTATAAATGTTTGTGTTTTTTTTTTACATAACAAATACTTCTGGAGTGCCTCCACAGAGACCCGGGTTCCCTGGGGGCTCTCATGCGGGCATATTCCCGAGTCCTGCTGTTGCGTCTATTGACATAGACAGCATGATTCAGCCCTGCCCCCAGCTCCCGCATCATTGGATTTGATTGACAGCAGCGGGAGCCAATACTCCTGCTGCTATCAATCCAGCCAATGAGGACCCGAGATAGCAGCTGGAGCTGCTGTGCTCATCCCTGTTGCTGGAACGATTGGGTTCAGATAAGTAAAAAGAGGGCTCTGGGGGAATGCTGCACTACAAAAGTTTTTTGTATTAAGGTGAAAAACCTTGAGGGTTTATAACCCCTTTAAAGGAGATTTATAGATAAAAATGATTAGTGATTAGTGATGTGATTAAACCCACAAGTGCTTTTTTTTTTTACCACTAATATTTCTTTATATTGGCTTTTGAAATTTACAAATGTAGCCATTTAGAATTTGGATGAAAGGTTTAGCTCTGAGAAACACTTTTTGAAAGATAAAAAAAGCATTTTATATACAACTATAGAGATCAGACCAAAATGAGGGAGGAAAGAGGGACCACATTAGGGACAGTCCCTCAAAATCAGGGACAGTTGGGAGCTAAGCCATCAAGGTTTATGGGGCAGTCTTCCAGCTGGGAGATAGAGATAGGTGGGCCGCATAGGATTCCATAGCGCTATACTGTACATTGCGATGGCTGCAGCCTCCATTCTTCATTTACATTGAATGGTAAAAGACTCCCTCTCCCGGCCACACCAGCATAATAGAGCCCTATGGACTTTAATGAGGCCCATCTACCTCCATCTCCTGACCAGTAGACAGCCCTGTAGAAGTGTATAGGTTGTAATATGTAGGAGTGGCCAGGAGAGCGGTGGACACAGTTATTATATCTCAGAGAGTATACATCTGAGGAGGGGGAGGGGGTAGGGTGGTTTAGGTCAGGGCAAAAAAAGAATAGGTACACTTGCTGGTACACTTAGGCCGCGTACACACGCGGGGACTGTTCGCCCAACTTTGTCCGCTGAACAGTGTTTCGGCAAACAGTCCGCTCGTGTGTGGGCTTTCAGTGGACAGTTTCAGCGAACAGTCCGCTGAACAAGGTTTTTCGGAAATTCCGAAAAACTGTCCGCTGAAACTTTGTTTCAGCGAACAGTCCCCTCGTGTGTAGGCTTGTTCGTCAAACTAAGTTCCGCGCATGCTCAGAAAGGATTTACACGCCGAAGTTTGCATTGCAGTGTATAGGACGTCGTATTTTTCGTCCCGTCGTACGTGCCGTTCACGTCATCGCGCACGGTTTCAGCAAACTGTTCGTTCGTCGTGTGTGGCCATGTCCGTCCATGCTAATTTTGAGCGGACTGTTTGCCGAAACTGTTTGACGGACAAAGTTGGGCGAACAGTCCCCGCGTGTGTACGCGGCCTAATTCTTTACATTTTCCCAGTTCTACTTTAGCATTAGAGTTTCCCTTAACCACTTGCCAACTGACTCCAACCGACATACGTCGGCAGAATGGCTCTCCTTGTCAAACTAATATACCTGTACACCAGTCCGTAAAAGCAGTGTAGCGAGTGCAGCTCTGTGGGAGCATGCCCCTGGGCCCCGTGGGCCCTGCGGACTTGATGTCCGCCAGCCACCCACAATTGCGCAAAGGAGAGGCAGAACAGGGAACTGCCTATGAAAACAACATCTACTAATCCCAGTGATCGGGAACAGTCATCTCTGTCATGTTTCAGTAAGACCATCCCCCTATAGTTAGAACACGCTGAGGGAACACACTTAACCCCTTGATCGCCCCCTAGTGTTAACCCTTGCCCGGCCAGTGTCATTTTTACATTGATCAGTGCATTTTGATAGTACTGATCAATGAAATAATGTCAATGGTCCCTAAAAAATGTAATTTGGGTTTAGATTTGTCCGCCGCAATGTCGCAGTCCCGCTAAAAATTGCAGATTGCTTCCTTTACCAGTAAAAACAGTGAAAAATAGATAAAAGTCCCTAAATCTATCCCGTAGTTTTTAGACAAGATAACTTTTGTGCAAGCCACTCAATATACGCCTATTGCGATTTTTTTTAACCAAAAATATATATGTAGCGCCGGCTCCTGACGAGCATACACTATATGTTTTTGAAAGTTAATATTCCTGAAACCACAGTTGGGTTTTAGGGCTAATTTTACTAAATTATGATTTTAGTACCAGTCCAGCTGGGTTGCACTGGGTTCTCCTTGGCCGCAGGTGTCACTCTCACCACCGGCAAGTGGTAGAACTCAGTTTAGCTGGGTGTATTGAGTGCCACGTTTTTCTCGGAACCAGCCCACTGGGAGTGTTCTCCTGCTGTGCATTCAGGGGGGTGGTATTTAAGGTACTGACATCATGTGCTATGGGGTTCCGTGCCAGAGGAGTTTTTTGTCTGTTTGGTTCTGGTCCTCCTGACCAGCCCCCATGGCCCTCCTGGCCTGGGGTGTGGTTCCATGCATTCCCAAGTCTCGGGGCTGGATAGCCCGAGGCGAAGCAACTGTGGGTACAGGCCTGAATGGATATCGAGGCCTGGTGGTTCGAGAGTGGTCCGGTGCCGTCTCATCTAAGGAGAGGCCCAGCAACTGGAGCAGCATCCAGGAGAGGACTCTTCAGGAGGAGGCTATGCATAAGCCTGGCTTCTCTGAAGGAGCCTGGAGGCTCAGTTGAAGGACACTTCATGGATCCACACTCATACGGTATCGCCGGACCGGCTGAGAGATACTGGTACATTATGATAGCTCTGAAAATTTGTCTATGTCCGCCAGTTACCCTCAAGTCTGTGCAGGGACTTTTTCTCAAGTATTCTACACTCAAGTCTGTGGCAGAGACTTTACTTTACTTAACACCCTACCGGCTGCTAGGCCTAGTGAGAGGAGGTCTATCCGGGGTTTGTGAACATCCAGCTGTGAAACGGTTATTCTCTGGATTTCTTCTATAAAAACTTTTCATTTTTGACAGTCCAAAGTACCTGAACTTCCTCCTAACCCACTACCCTAAATTGAGAGATTCTGTTTCTATTTCCAAATAAATAACCAAAAAGAAGATTCAGTGTCAGTTTCTACATTTCTTTGGGGCATCTACCACGGGAAACCCTAGACAGAGACGAGGTCAAGAAGGTAACGGTAAGCCCAATAAAACCAGCAGCTCCTTTGGGGGTAGTGCTACATATAGAAGAATATATATCGGCCTAAACTGATGAATAAATTTGTTTTCTTTATATATTTTTTGTGGATATGTATTATAGCAGAAAGTAAAAAAAAATATATAGTTTTTTTTTCAAAATTGTTGCTTTTTTTTTGTTTATAGCGCCAAAAAAAAAAAAAAAATGCAGAGGTGATCGAATACCTCCAAAAGAAAGCTCTATTTGTGGGAAAAAAGGGTGTCAATTTTGTTTGGGTACAACGTCGCATGACTGCGCAATTGTCAGTTAAATCAACGCAGTGCCGTATTGCAAACAATGCTCTGGTCATTAAGGGGGCAAAACCTTTCCGGGTTGAAGTGGTTAAAAGGTTAAAAAAAATCAAATTTTTTTGCTCATCTGGAGTAATTTGCTACATGCAATATTTATCAGATGTCCTGAGAGATGGATGACCCGTATAAAATATCAGCTCCTCTTCCTGTCCCCTGAGCTGAAAAGCAAAGAAATATCGTCCACGTACAGAATGCATTTGTCAAACCCTCAATAGATCCAAGTCATAGATCTCTCATCAATATTAAACAGTCTACGGTGATTAGAACTCGCTGCTTTATCTTGCTTAAGCATTCATTTAAAGCGTTCCAAAACCCTGTCATCATCATCCGCGGATCTGCTCCCGGTCTGATAGTGTTACTGATCTGCAGATAGAGCGTGTGCGTGCGGTTGGTGCGCCGCTCTTTTCTCGTGGCTAAATAAATGTGAATTCTAGAATATGACAGCTCCTGCCCAAATATGTCAGCGTATTATCAAAAGCGCTGACATCCTCCTCTCATCTTTCTCAGATCATCGCTGTGCACTAGAATAATCACCCTTCCAGATCAGGGACATTGGCAATCCTCTGCATTCTCAAATCACTCACATTAATGATGAAAAATTATATTTTTGTTGTGACATGCCTGTTGTTGTCTCTGGGTTTCTCGGTGAGAGTCATAGCTCAGAATCGGGATAATGGAGAAGAATGATGTAACAATCTGAAGACCTCAAACCTGCAAGAAGAGCAACGCAATGAATAATAAAACACAGCATGACTTTTGGAATATTACGGATACTTAAAGAAGAACTGCAGTCAGTAGAAATATGAACAGAGAGTATGTGCAAACCTATCCGGTAATCCACCGGATTGGGCACTGCCATCTGTTTAGCTCAGCTCTGCAAAGTGCGTATCAGAATAGATCAGTAGGGGTTTGCCTAATCATAGGTGTGCGCATGGGGTGTGTCAAGTGTGCTTGGGCATACCCTAATCCGTGGAATGGCAACCTGTCAATCATGATCTACCCAACTGGTCACGGGCAGGTGACAGGTAGACAAAAGTCCTTCCTTGTCAGCCCCTGGACAGGAGGGGCAGTAGAGGTTTACTGGAACCGATCAGCCGGCTTCCTTCCTCTCCTGTCGGCTGCGGCAGGGCATGTTTAAGGATGGAGTCATCTCTGTCCTCGGTCCCCTTTCTCTGTCTCCAAAGTGACACATCAGGGGTCTGTTTAGACCCCTGATATTTCACCAAAGCCCCCCCAACGGGGATCCTAAAATTAAGTTGTAAAATAAAAATATAATAATAATAATATTGTAAAAAATATACTGACACCATCCACTGCTTTACTGACTCCATCCACTGCTCTACTGACACCATCCACTGCTCTACTGACATCATCCACTGCTCTACTGGCAATGTCCACTGCTCTACTGACACTGTCCACTGCTCTACTGACACTGTCCACTGCTTTACTGACACCGTCCACTGCTCTACTGACACCATCCACTACTCTACTGACACCGTCCACTGCTCTACTGACACCGTCCACTGCTTTACTGGCTCCATCCACTGCTCTACTGACACCATCCACTACTCTACTGACACCATCCACTGCTTTACTGACTCCATCCACTGCTCTACTGACACCATCCACTGCTCTACTGACACTGTCCACTGCTCTACTGGCAACGTCCACTGCTCTACTGACACCGTCCACTGCTTTACTGACACCGTCCCCTGCTCTACTGACACTGTCCACTGCTCTACTGACACTGTCCACTGCTTTACTGACACCCTCCACTGCTCTACTGACACCATCCACTACTCTACTGACACCGTCCACTGCTCTACTGACAACGTCCACTGCTCTACTGACAACGCCCACTGCTCTACTGACACCATCCACTACTCTACTGACACCGTCCACTGCTCTACTGACAACGTCCACTGCTCTACTGACAACGTCCACTGCTCTACTGACACCATCCACTGCCCTTCTGACACTGTCCACTGCTCTACTGACACCGTCCGCTGCTCTACTGATACCATCCACTGCTCTACTGACACCATCCACTGCTCTACTGTCAACTTCCGCTGCTCTACTGATACCATCCACTGCTCTACTGACACCGTCCACTGCTCTACTGATACCATCCACTGCTCTATTGACACCATCTGCTGCACTACTGTCACCATCCAGTGCTCTACTGACACCGTCCACTACCTTACTGACGATATCCACTACCCTTCTGAACCGTCCACTACTCTACTGACACCATCCGCTACTCTACTGACCCTATCCACTACCATACTGACACGATCCATTGCTCTACTGACATGGTCCGCTGGCATGCCAATAAAGTTCATGTGCGTGTAAAGGCAGGTGCCCCCATACTTTCTTTTTCAGACTAACAACATTTTCAGCAAGGACAGAAAATACCTGTTGATCTTCCGAGAAATCCGTTGTCACTTTGAGCTGAACTGCAAGGATAAATAATGTTACCCCCCCCCCCCCACACACACACACACTTCATCAGCGTTGAAACACAGCAAGGATTCCATGACTTTGGAGTGTGGGAGGAAACCCACACAGGCACAAGGAGATTGTGAAAACTGCAAGCGGGTAGTGCTGTGGTTGGGATAAAAATCAATGATCCAAGTGGTGCTAGGCAGAAGCTCTAACCACGTAGCTACTATGCTGCCTGAGAGCAGGGCAGGGCAGGGTAGGGCAGAGCAGAACCCAAGCTGTCAAACTAAAAGATCAATTTGGCAGAATACACAATTTAAAAAAATCTTTCCATAGTATTGAATATCCAGTCTCTACTTGGATATTCTCTCATCTCTACCTGGAATGTACATGGGTCTTTTACTGCTTCTGCAGAATGACCTCCACAATTGGGGCCTGGTCTCCCAATTGGGGTAAAGTTTCCACTAATCAGGGAATCCAACCACTCTATGGTGAGAAAGTATTGTCAATTCTCCTAAAGACTCTTTAATGCCTTCTAAAAAGCACCCTTCTTGTTAACAGCCAAACCAGCTAAACAATTACAACATGCTGCTGCCTTAGAGCTTTAAGGGATCGAGGGTGTAAAATAAAGTGGCTGGCATGCCACCAACAAGTTTGTTTTAGGTCAGCATGGCTGTAGATCGATCTTTGTGAAAAATATCTTTAACTTTTAAAGATCAAAATTTAGAATTAATATATGGAGTGGCGCTTTTCACAGTTACAGAGGGAAAGATCTCCCGATATATGAGAATGATCTCAAACTGCAAAAATAATTTCTTGGTGTAGGAAGGAGAAATCTTGATGTCACCCCTATATAATAAGTGTCCATAAAAGAAAAAAGTAATGCCCCGTACACACGACCAGACTTTTCAACATCAAAAGTCTGACGGAATGATTCCGGCAGACTATTCGAACGTGTGTGGGCTGCAGCGGACTTTTGATTTGCAAAAGTCTGACAGACTTTAGAAATGGAACATGTTTCAAATTTTTCTGACAGAACTCTGCCGGACCCAGTTCCTACTGAGAAATCCGCTCGTGTGTATGCTAGACTGACAGACTAAAACCGACGCTAGGGCAGCTATTGGCTACTGGCTATGAACTTCCTTATTCTAGTCCAGTCATACGTCATCACGTTCGAATCCGTCGGACTTTGGTTGTGATTGTGTGTGGCCAAGTCCGTTCATTCGGAAAGTCCGTCAGAACTCTGTCAGAACTCCGTCAGAACTCAGTCGAAAGTCTGTCAGACTTAAGCCCCGTACACACTATCAGATTGTCTGCTGAGTTTTTCCTTCAGATTTACCAAAACCATATAATATGAGGTCAAACCTTGGGAGTTTCAATGTGTATGCAATCAGGCAGGCCCTTCTACTACATGGTTTTGGTAAATCTGAAGGAAAAACTCAGCAGACAATCTGATAGTGTGTACGGGGCTTCAGTCCCTCGAAAAGTCTGGTCGTGTGTACGCGGCATTAGGTGTCAAGAAAAATTCACTTCAATTCAAAATCAACTCTTGTGCTTATGTGAGGTTATGGATCTTAACCTCCCCAATAACTTGTTCTAATCTATAATCACAAGCAACACACAAGAAATGGATAGTTCTAATGAAAATTTTAAAAAAAGGAATGTAATTCAAGGTAATAGAAAGGCTTTATGGACAGTTGGCTCTTAATTTAAGTAAAGACTGTGGAAACCAAATTTTTTGTATGCGTTTTAGCTACACTCAATGCTACTCAAGCTCACAGGATACAACAGATCCAAGGAAAACATGGGGGGGTCATGGTGTAAAAGCTATGGCTGTTAATTTAGTGATTTGAGTTAAAATATCAGTGGAATTTTCTACCAATCAGTTTTTTGATAGAAAAATCTTTGCACAGCCAAGTGCTTTCTAGGTTGCTTCAAAACACAAAGCAAACAAGCAAACAAAACCAACCAATTGAGTAGTTGTGGCCGAGTGGTTAAGGCGATGGACTGGAAATCCATTGGGGTTTCCCTGCACAAGTTTGAATCTTACCAACTATATTCAATTGCATGCTTGCTGAAGATGCAGATATTGTTTCCATAGTGTTCTTTAACTCCGTATTACAAATTCAAATTGGCAAAACAAAGGCCCAGAGATGGTTCGAAGGCGGTAATAAAAATGATAAGGGTTAAAGCTGAACACTGGGATAACCAAAGTACAAGTCTTGTGCATTCATAAGAAAGAAACAGGAGAGCGCCTCTAAGTTCAATATATCATAGGTTTAATAAAACAATTAAAAAGCCACTCACATGCGGTAGGTCAAACACAGGCTCTATTGTACAGTGAGCATCTCAGGGTCTCGTCTGGGCATCCATGCAAGGTTCTGTGTCAGGCGCTCTGCCAGGAGGGAAACGCCAGCGTTTACAGAAGAGCAACTGACACAGAACCTTGCATGAATGCCCAGATGAGACCCTGAGATACTTAGGTAATAACAATGTATCACCACCGCAGCTGTGATCCAACCAACTTCACTCCAATATGCTCCTATGGACCTAAACAGCATACATTTATTAGGTCAGATGCGTTTGGACCCCTCGGGGGGCGGGGGGGAGAATGAATAGATAAGTATTCCTTAAATACAGGTATCCTCATGGAGTTATGATATTCCTGGTGGTAATAATGGGCTTGTATCTCTTTAAGAGGCCCTCTGTCCCTTTTCCTTTGCTCCCAAACACTCAAAGAAACACAAGGTGGGTACCCATAGTGTAGTATGTAAAACAATCCCACATTCATTTATTTAAAGAAATGTAGTTACATTTAAAACAGATAAATGTGCCTTTAAACTAAGTATTACAGCCTCAGTGCAGCTCTTGTGACATCAGAGTCACCCGGCTCCTCCCACTTGTTACGTCACCCCCTTGTGACTTCCTAGGTCACGAGGGCGGTGACATAATGCGTGGAAGGAGTACGTCACTGCCCTAAATCACAAGGATGGTGACATAATGCATGGGAGGAGCTGGGTGACGCTGATACCATGAGAGCTTACCTTACTTTGTATCCTTTCTTTTTCTTCCCTATGTAATCGACATGAGAGTGGAGGAGGGATTAGTAGTCCAAATCCTTCCTCACTCTACTAAATATATTTTATTGTCACTTTCTGTCTTGACAGAAAGTGAGAGGAAATCTGGCCAATGAGGACACCAACGGAAAAAAACAAAAAAAAAAACACCACAAGGGCTCTAACCATTCTCTAATTTATCATAAAATGAATGAAAATGTTATGCTTGGAATTGGGTCTTTAATTAGTCTATAGTATCCATTATTAGACAATCCAGTAGTACCTAGACCCATTATCAGGGAAAACGTTGCCACTAGACTCTACGGAAGCATTCTTTCTTGTTTTCATGACATCTCTAACCACAAAATCAATGCCTTAATGTATTCAGCTTTGTGAATGAAACTGGCTACACCGTGTCATACAAGAGCTATGGCATCTAATGTGGAGAGTATCATTTTCCTCCCTTAATCCTTGTCCTTAATCACACATGTACAAGTTAATAGATTTTCTACCGTTGGCTGCCCATGAATGTATAGCCCTCCTTGAGATGGCCATTTTTCATCTCATGCAGTTAAAATGTGTTAGCTGCCAGTTAATGGCCTCCCTTCTTGTATAATTTATTGGTAAGGCTGGCCTAAAAAATGATAACACCCTCTCAGGATGGATTCTGTTCTGACGGTTCTTTACTCAAGGCTGCTACAATAAGTTCTACAAGGGACAGTAAATCTCTTTTTTATTTTATTTTTTTACTCCCTTATAACTGTGTCCTGGGTTGTATCATACTTCCTTTCCTGTCAATGCGCTATACATGGACAACATTTTAATTATACAACTTGCTGTTGCAAGACACAAGTTTGCCATAATGCTAGAACTGACCCTATAGGTTGTTTCATTGATTTTGCTGTAATCTGTTTGATTTGCGCTTTTAAGAAATAAATCTGGCGCCTGATATTGCAATGCTCAGATTGCTGGTACAACAAGAGAAAAACCATACTGCAATACAAAAAAACTGTCAGTCCAGTGATAGAACATATGATAAAGTGTGGTCCTACATGCTGGTTGAATATTGGTGGATGCTCTTTATTATATAAACCCAGGAACAAATATCGAATATATTGCATATTACCAGTAGACTTGAGCACAACGGGAAATTTAGTTTAATTTTCATTCGTAAAATACATAATAACATTCTGTTATATTCGCTATGTTACATAATTCCTTTTCGGAAAATTTGCTATTTCTGTAGAATATAGATATTTGTTATAATGAATTGATTTGTTTTATTGTTTAATTTAAGGGTAATTCACTATTTATGTATGTATATATATTCGTGATAACGATTTGCAATTCGGAAAGTCCTTTGGCCCCCAACACAAAAGGAATAAACTGATTGGACTAGAAAATTGTAACTCGGATGGTTCAATTCCTTTCCACTTGCTCAGTTGCTCACTAATAGAATAAAAATTTATTGATAAGATTGAATTCAGATTGTTCGTTATGCCATTACGAGTCGACCTGCTGTTTCATTAGACCATTAACAAATTAACGAATCATGCCAAATTCATTCGTTTTTTTCGTTATAATTTATTTCATATTAGTTGAAGTTTGTTATTTTTTTTCTTCTGATGCACCTGAATGTCCGAAAGATGCAAAATTTGTCTGAATTCCGATTTGTTGCGTAACGAATTGCACATTCCTACTTACCAGTCCTTGTGGTGGCTGCATTCGTTTTGGGAGAGCAGTATTGCAGCCCAAGGATTGGACATCAGATAAAACCTCCCCTCTCTTCATTTATTGAACTAACTTAACAAAACATTTTCAATTGTGAATTTAACAGACCAAAAGGAAACGCTCAAGAGACATTCTTTGTCTACATACAATTTAACCATTTCCTGCCGGCCATATAGCAGAATGACGGCCGGAATCCGGTTGTATTATCCTGACTGGGCGTTATATGACGTCCAGCAGGATAAGCTGATATCGGTAGTGTGGTGTGACACTCTGACACACTGCATCTCCGATCCCGGTAAAGAGCCTATGATGTAGGCTCTTTACCATGTGATCAGCTGTGTCCAATCACAGCTAATCACATGGTAACCAGGAAGTGCTGTTTATCAGCTTTTCCTCTACTCGTGCTGACAATGTGCAGGTAGAGGATAGCTGATCAGTGGTTCTGCTAATGGGAGTGGGGGGGGGGGGGGTCTGCACTGATGATCAGCGCATTTATTATCAGTGCAGACCCACCAGTAGAGCCCATGAGGGTTGCCCACTAGAGCCCACCAGGGTTGTCAATCAGTGCCCATTAGGGATGCCACTCTGTGCCCATCAGTGATGCCTATCAGTATCTCCTCATCAGTGCTGCCAATCTATCAGTGCCACCCATCTATAAATATGGCATTAATGGCAATGGTGAGGCTGCTGCGTTAAAGCGGAAGTAAACCCATCCATTTACCAGGTAAAAAAAAAAAGTTTCATTTCCAGGCACGTGTCGGAAATGTAACACTCCCATTGGTTGTGCTCTCCACCAAACTGTCAAACTATCCAATGGCTGGTGTCATAACTGATCACATGTGCAGCATCATGGCAGTTGTAGATTAAAACAGAGGCAAAGATGGCAGCTTCATTGGCCGAAACCAAAAGGGGGGTTTACTTCCACTTTAATGGCAATGGTGAGGCTGCTGCATTGATGGCAATGGTGAGGCTGCTGCATTGATGGCAATGGTGAGGCTGCTGCATTGATGGCACTTGTGAGGCTGCATTGATGTGGACTGATGAGGTTGCATTGATGGCACTTGTGAGGCTGCAGATGGGCATTGATCAGGCTGCATTGATGGCAATGGTGAGGCTGCAGATGGGCACTGACCCTTATTTTGCTTCACAGTTCTTTATTTAAAATTTAATTTTTTTCTCCTAAAACTTCCCTATTAAAATTAATGTGCGTGTTATACGCGGATAAGTATTGTATTTGAGCATGAACACTTTAATTATTACAAACACTTTGGAACTGTATATATACTGTTACAGGACTTAGGCCGCGTACACACGGGCGGACTGTCCGCCCAACTAGGTTCGTCAAACAGTTTGACAAACAGTCCGTTCAAAATTAGCATGAACGGACTTGACCACACACGACGAACGAACAGTCCGCTGAAAACTTGCGCGATGACGTGAACGGCATGTACGACGGGACGAGAAATTCGGCGTCCGATACACTGCAATGCAACCTTCGCCGTGTAAATTCTTTCTGAGCATGCGCGAGACTTAGTTTGCCGAACAAGCCTACACACGAGCGGACTGTCCGCTCAAACCAAGTTTCAGCGGACAGTCTTACGGAAATTCCGAAAAACTTTGTTCGTCAGACTGTCCGCTGAAACTGTCCGCTGAAGTCCACACACGAGCGGACTGTCCGCTGAAACACTGTTCAGCGGACAAAGTTGGACGAACAGTCCGCCCGTGTGTACGCGGCCTTACACGTTTTTCAAGGACTTACTATTATTCGTCACCTAGCGCAGTGACTTACATTATTGTGATTGCATCTGCTTATTATGCCAATCCCTTAATTTTCATTTTCTTCACCTGATTTGCTAAACAAAATGCACTGGTTGGTATTAGGGTGCATTTATTTATGCACCCAGTGATTGTAGTTTGCTATTTAGCTTATTTATCCCGCAGCTGGTTTATTTAAATGTGTATGTTTGTTATCACAATTCTTTGGCACTATGTACTATTTAAGATATTAACCAGCTGACTGGCCCTTTGCAAAAGGAAGGACCAGAAAAAGCTGTCCACAGAATCACTTAGTGCAGGTTTCCTTTAAGGTTCACATTAAAGGGATCGACTTCTCTTCTGCAATTTCAAGTAAGTAAAGGTCAGCCATCAGCACAGCAAATAAAAAAATAAAATAAAGGTCAGGATTCAGAGCATTTATTAAATAATCTAAGCAGCAATAATTATAAAGACAACAAATGAAACTCCCAAAAATTTAAATGTATTGAATTTTAATTATACTGTAACTGCAGCAGTAATAGATTCAGAAAGGTGGAAATACCCGTTAAAGCTGAACTCCAATATAAATACACAGATGAAATATAATACTGCATGGGTGCAATTTTACCTGCCTAATTAATTTTATTTCTGTCCATCCAGTCCTGAGATATAGAGCACTGCTGCACAGCACAGTCTTGTCTGGCAAGACAGGAGACCTAATTTTTCTTTGTTGCTTTTCAGGAACATTTACAGGTCTTATTCCTCCCCTAGCCTGTGACTGGACAGTGAAAAGAGTAGCAGCGACCTGATAAGCTCAGTCATTCTCTGTCATTCTGCTATTTCCTCCATAAACTGATTAAAGCTGTATTACTCTCAAAAGCAAACGTGTATTTCATTGCAGCTTACCAATCCTTAGATGTGGTGGCTGCATTCATTTTCTTTTTTAGTCTTTCTTTCTTTTATTTTTACTGGATGATCCTGCCAGTAAGTCTGTTGTGGAGCGCACGTGGGCTGCATGGAACAGAAGCACCGGAAATGACGTCAGGCAGGGAGCGGTGATGTGTTTTTGGAGTAGGAGCTTTTGAACAAATGTGTCACCGCCCGCTGCCTGATGTCACTTCTGGTGCTTGCATTCCAAGCGGGCCCATGTGCGTTCCGTAGTGGTTCCGGAAGAGCGGCAACCATCTTGTTCCCATGGACCTTCCTTCCCTGGAGCTGATGGTCGGCACAGAGACATGGGATACTATGTCAGGAGCACTGAATGCAATCGATGTGCCTGTTTTACCACCATCAGGCCGCGTACACACGCGGGGACTGTTCGGCCAACTTTGTCCGCTGAACAGTGTTTCGGCGGACAGTCCGCCCGTGTGTGGGCGTTCAGCGGACAGTTTCAGCGAACAGTCCGCTGAACAAGGTTTTTCGGAATTTCCGAAAAACTGTCCGCTGAAACCTTGTTTCAGCGAACAGTTCCCTCGTGTGTAGGCTTGTTCGACAAACTAAGTTCCGCGCATGCTCAGAAAGGATTTACACGCCGAAAGTTATAATGCAGTGTATAGGACGTCGTATTTTTCGTCCCGTCGTACGTGCCGTTCACGTCATCGCGCACGGTTTCAGCAAACTGTTCGTCCGTCGTGTGTGGCCATGTCCGTCCATGCTAATTTTGAGCGGACTGTTTGCCGAAACTGTTTGACGGACAAAGTTGGCCGAACAGTCCCCGCGTGTGTACGCGGCCTTAGTCTGTAAGTGTTTTTAACAATTTGTTCTAATAAAATAGCTGGATTACGGCACTGAGAAGTGCATTCCTGTACATTTTTCGCTCTAGGGAATAAAATGATAATTGTTGCAATTCTTTTGTTACGCAGTTTTTGTGCAGCGGTTTTCAAACACATTTTTTGGGAAAAAATACACTTTCATGAAATGAAAAAACAAAACACAATATATACCCCAATGTTTTTCTAACATATGGAAGATGATGTTATGCCGAGTAAATAGATACCTAACATATCACGCTTAAATTGCGCACAGTCGTGGAATGGCAAAAACAATAGTACTTAAAAATCTCCATAGGCAACACTTTCTATAGGTTAACAGTTTGGAGTTACAGAGGAGGTTTTGGGCTAGAATTATTGCTCTCGCTCTGACGTTTGCGGCGATACCTCACATGTGTGGTGTGAACATCGTTTACATATGTGGGTGTGACCTACGTATGCGTTCACCACTGCGTGCGAGCACAGGAGGGATGGGGCGCTTTAAAAAAAAAATGTATTATTGAATTACTGTTTTTATTTTTACACTGTCCCATTAAAAAATATTGGCCACTTTTATTGCTATTGCAAGAAATGTATACGATAAGAATACATCATGGCAGGTCTCTTTTTGGAGAGATCTGGGGTCTACTAGACCCCAGATCTCTCCTCTACCATTAAAAGCAAAAGAAAAAAAAAGCTTTTGTTGGGCCGGAACTGGAAGTGACACCATGATGTCGTTCTGGTCCTCCAAGGCCATAGAGACAAATGGAGGGCCTTCTTTCCTTCTCTAATCTCTGTCAGGGCTGCTGTAGGAAATCATGGGGCTCCGTACAGCCTTCCTGAGGAGGCCCCCTCCAACCCTGCCTCCACCCCCACCCTGAGGTGCAGCGGAATAGAGGCACTGACTTTACCTGCCTATGCTAGGGTTGTCACCTTTTCTTGAATCAAAACCCAAACACTTGCCGTGCACAGTAGATTTCTTTTTTGTTTTAGTGTACACTATAGGATTGTAACAGACCTGGGACACCTTTTGGCACCCCAAAGTGAATAGTAATGCGGCGCACATAGTGCCCCCTCCTCCTCCTCCTGTCAAGCCCTGTTCCGAGCCACATTCCTGTCTGAATAATGTGTCTGGGTTTCAGGTGGGCTGAAACTCGGACACATGATTCAAAACCCAGACTGTCCAGGTGAATCCCGGACAGGTGGCAATCCTAGCCTATGCCCAAAAATCTTTAAAAAAAGTTCCTCCTCTGCTCCCACCTCCTGGGCCCCTCTGTTGACGTGATGGGGGAAATGTCATTTAAGTCCTGGTAAGCAAGTAGGTGTGAGGGTAGTGGTCTAGTAAAAATCAATGTAATAATTTAGGCAGAAATGAACAATAAATCCACACCTCCCAACATTTTGAAATGGGAATGAGGGACACCTGCTAGCAAATATATGTAGGCATAGGACACGCCCCCTGCCACACCCCCTTAAAGGAGAATTAATTAAAAAAAGGGTTAATTAAATCAACAAAGGCTTTTTTGTACCACTACTATTCCTTTATATTGAATTTTAAAATAGAAATGAGCAATAAATCCATTCCTCCCAACATTTTGAGATGGAAATGAGGGACACCTACTAGCAAATGTATGTAGGCATAGGATACACCCCCTGCCACACCCCATTAAAGGAGAATACATTTTAAAAAAAGGTTAATTAAATCAACAAAGGTTTTTTTGTACCACTACTATTCCTTTATATTGACTTTTAAAATAGAAATGAACAATAAATTCATTCCTCCCAACATTTTGAGATGGGAATGAGGGACACCTACTAGTAAACGTATGTAGGCACAGGACACATCCCCTGCCACACCCCCTTAATGGAGAATTAATTAAAAAAAAGGTTAATTAAATCAACAAAGGCTTTTTTGTACCACTACTATTCCTTTATATTGGCTTTTAAAATTTACAAATGCAGCCATTTAGATTTTTGATGAAAGGTTTAGCGCTGGGAAACACTTTTTAAAAAATAAAAAGTGAATTTTATATACAACTATATAGATCAGACCAAAATGAGGGACAAATGAGGGGGAAAGAGGAACAGAGGGACATTGCTCCAAATCAGGGACAGTTGGGAGCTATGTAAATCTGCGCAGAGCCCCCCTGTTTAGCGGACCAGTTGTACTTAGGGTTGCCACCTTTTCTTCAAGCCAAACCCGAACACTTTAGCTGCACAAGGTAAAATTTTATTTTTAAGAGGGAACACTGTGAACTCTGGGGTAAAGGGGAACTCTAATGTAAGGGGGTTTCTGCTCACCAAACCTTCCACTCACATCAGAGTTCCCAGCATTCACCCTTAAATTTGGGTTCCCAAAGCCCCCCCCCCCCCTTACATCAGAGTCCACAGAGCACCCCTTACACCTTACCTTAGTATACTTACTCGCTTGGAGGCAGGACAGAGAAGGGAGGGAGGGTGGAGACTTCAGTTACAGACATTGGATGGTGAGCTCACACACCCGAGGATGGAGGCTCAGGCATTGAAGCCTTTTATCCATTTCTGCTGGTTGCTGAGCTTCAAACTTCCAGCCCACACATAGCTTTCCTGAGGCATAGAACGCTGGGGATTAGAGTGTGGGTGGGCAGACAGAGGTGTAGGGGTGGGAGGAGGTGGAGCAGATCAAGCCCTTTCTCCTCTCCTGTCCGTGTATGGGGGTTGGGGCCGTGTGCATACCTGTGCACTCAGTGGTTGTGATACTTGCTTACTTGGGGAGCCACAGTCCATTCTAAATATTGTGTCTGGGTCTAAGGTGGCCTGAAACCTGGACAAACGATTCAAAACCCGAACTGTCCGGGTGAATCCTGGATGGGTGGCAACCCTAGTTGTGCTGCCATATCAGCGGCTCTGATCTCTGTGAACAACCACCGCTAGCGCCAGCTACCGATCAGCCAGGTAAGCCCGGGAACTACCTGAAAGCGGCTGGAGGGGGAACGACGCCTCTCGTCGCTTCTACAAGTGATCCAGCAGTGAATCCGCCGCTCGGATCACTTTTAAGGGAAAAAATTGCACTTTTAAGGGAAAAATGAATAGCGTGGTTTTGGCATCGAGCTGCAGCCAAAAACGTCAAAGTCAAGACGTATTTTCCCAGTCAGGCAGTCGGCAAGTGGTTAAGGATGTGTTAATGAGAGATGCATTTATTTAGGCAACATCTGCCTAGAGTTCAGCCCTAATCTAATCATTTTACATGAAATTACCATTATTTATTTCCTGTTGTTCCTCCTGCCACTATCCTTCTCTTTTATATCCATAGTGAGAAAGTGACAAACAATTATAACAAATGACTGGGTGTCATGCTTTTCTCTCAGTTGTTTCCTATAGCAAGGCATCATACAGATAATGCTGTTTATCTTATTGCCGCCCTGACAGGAGTGATTGATTCACCAATTACCAGTCTGTATACAGTGCCGTTCCATTTTACTAATCATTTTATACGCTATGTAGTAGAATAATCTGTTGTTGTTTTTTTTTATTTTTTTTATTTTTTTTTCTATTTTACTTCTGCTTCAGTGTTTTTAGATTATTTATGAAAAAAAGGTCTTAAATCAAGAATTCATGGGTAAATAAATGGCTTTAAAACACATACTATGAATAGATGTATGTGAAGCCTGGTTAGAACATTATGTATACCAACCAGAGTTCCCCGCTGCTTTAAGCTTTCAAATCCCCATGAGCTATTTAAAGATTAATGTGCATTGCAGATATATAAAAAGTATGTATTTACATACGGTACAAGTAGCAAGAAAAGCACAAAGAAAAGTGCTTGGATTAGCTTCTAAGCATATTTCCCAAGGTATGATTGGTTAACCGGGTTACTGAAGTATAAGAGCGCTCATCTGGGGCATTAGGGGAATGGTTCACCTGTACCAGCCCGAAGAATTGTTGAGGGCAGTGTAAGAAAAAGGCACTGGGCTTGTATTGATATCGGTGTCTTAAAGTGTTACTAATCCCAGGAGCTTGCATTCACTATATCTGGTCTCCCGCAGTACACAGAACATGGAAATGCAATTATTTTAGTAAATATAAACTGCTAAATACCTTTTCTCAATAGCAGTATATAACAGTCCTGAGCAGTGGTGGCCTGTCTATAGGGGGTGCCCGGGTGAACATGGCCCTTTAACCACTTCAGCCACGGGAGAATTTACCCCCTTCCTGACCAGAGCACTTTTTGCGATTCGGCACTGGTCGTTTTAACTGACAATTGTGCAGTCCTGCAACATCGGGACGGCACTGTGGTGTAGAGGTTAGCACTTTCACCTAGCAGTAAGAAGGGTCACTGGTTCAAATCTCATCCACCACACTACCTGCCTGGAGTTTGCATGTTCTCCCTGTGCCCATGTGGGTTTCCTCCAGGTACCCTGGTTTCCTCCCACAATCCAAAGACATGCAGGTAGGTTGTCCGAAATTGGCCCTAGTATATGAATGGGGACCTTGGATTGTGGGCTTCTTGAGGGTAGGGACTGATGTGAATTTGTAATGAGTCACTAGGGCCGGGTGCTTTTTTCTCAGTGTGAGAACAAAGTCTCTTCTGGTGGGCTACAAAAAGATGGCCATCGCCAGGAGGACTAATCCACTTGTGTTTAGTGGAGAGGGGAGGCCCCTCACGGAGAAAGCCAGATTTCCAGATCAGCTGGAGTGACGTTACCATAGCGCATGTGCACATCGTAGAAGGCATTTTTCGACGGGAGATACCATTTGATGAGTACAATTGAAAGCTATGCAAACAGTAGAGGAAGACTGTAGATGTCAGATTATGTCTCGCCATTGTGGGGTGGGTGTGCAGTGTGCTCAAGGTCCGGTTTTGTGTGTGTTGCAGGGCAGGGTTGGTGTGTTGAATGGCGGGTTTTGTCTGTGTCTAAGGACAGGTTGCAACACAGAAAAAACCCATCCTTCAACACCACTGAACACTGAAGGACTGCCCCTCCTGTAATATTTATACTGCAAGGCACTTTTTGTTCGCATGGCCGTTGCACTACCACCCTCTTTTTCTTTTGGACAGTGCATACCCAGTCATTGTAGGACTAGCATTTCCGCCATAAATGTACTCTGGCAGTATAGTTACAGCACTTGCTAGATTGAACTTTACTACTGCTTACTGCTGCACTTGAGGTGGTCTTGCTACTGTTTATGCTGATCTGTCATTAAAATGTCATCTTATGTCCAATCCTTACTGTTAAAGCGGGAGTCCGCCGGGACTCCGCATTTTTTTTTTTTTTTAAAGCCAGCAGCTACAAATACTGCAGCTGCTGACTTTTAAAATAGTGGCACTTACCTGTCCAGCGCGCCCGCGATGTCGGCACCCGAAGCCGATCTCTAGATCGTCTGTCAGGTGCTGCCGCCGCCATCTTGGGTATGGGAATCAGGAAATGGAGCCTTTCGGCTTCATTTCCCGGTTCCCTACTGCGCATGCGCGAATCGCGCTGCGCAATAAGGACGGTCCCCGCTGCCTCTGGGATCTGTGTGTTTCCCAGCAGGCAGCGGGGCACTTGCGGAAAGGGGCGGGCACTTGCGGAAAGGGGCGTAATCTACGCCCCTTTCCGCAGAGAGCTATCCCGGAAGTGGGTGCAGAAAACCTGTACTGTACAGGTATCTGCACCCCCCTCCCCCCTGAAAGGTGCCAATTGTGGCGCCGGAGGGGGGGAGGGTTCCGATGAGCGGAGGTCCACTTTAGGGTGGACCTCCGCTTTAATTACTTTGCATGCTAAATTGTGTTATTACCATTGTTAATCCATTTTATAATTGCCTAGTTACCAACCTTATTGGGTGATAATTTATTAAAATTTTACTTTGCTACCTGGTTTTGGTGCCTGTTTTCTTTGATGTCGCACTATTATTGGGTACGAAGTATTACTTTTGGTAATTTCCTGTGATATAATATGCTTGTACACTCAACCTGGTGTGTCAAAAGGGATAATTTTCTTGAGAAGTTTGAGGCAAAAAACAGAGGACCAATCCTATCTAGCGGCTCCTACGGAGGAAGCTCTATACTTAAGCCCCATACACACATCAGATTTTCTGCTTATTTTTTTTCCTTCAGATTTACCAAAACCATGTAGCGCAAGTGCCTGTATGCAAACTGCCCATTACAATGACTTGCCTGAAAAGTGCTTTGGAAGCGCCACAACACAGAAGTTTTTAACCCCTTCGCTAGTGGCCGAAAAGCATTGCAAAAGGGCCACTTAAAAAGCAGTAAAGCACCACTAAAATGAGTAGCGCTTTACCGCTAATGGCCCCACGCTTTCAGTTTGAAAGCAGCCTTAAAGCGGTATTAAACACAAAACCAAAAAATGTAATATATTTCATTTTGACAATCCTTAGGAAACTAATATAGCCACCACAATTAATGCCGCATACACACGATCAGACTATCCGGCGGACTTAGTCTGGCGGACAAACCGCCGGAAAGTCCGCCGGACTTTCCGAACGAGCGGACCTGCCCACACACGACCGGACTTTTCCGGCGGACTAGGTCCACCGGACTATGGCGGGAGTCCGCCGTACCTTTGAAATGAACGGACTTGCCCGCATATGGAGGAATGTCTGTTCATTTTGAACGCGGCTCCAGGTAGCCGGGACTAGCGAAGGAAGTCAATGTCGCCGCCTTCAGCGGCGAGATTGACACGTTGCTGGCCCCGTCACTTGGTATGGACTTAAAGGGGAAGCCCTACGCCGAAAAAACAACGTGGGGGTCCCCCCTAGGTCCATATCAGACCCTTATCCGAGCACGCAGCCCGGCCGGTCAGGAAAGAAGAATAAAGCCGGGCTCCTCCGCTAGTGAAAGAGCTAGTAAAAGAGCAGAAGATAGCGGAGGAGTCCGGCGAGAAGACCCCCCAAGACGGAAGAAGACCACCGGAGCTGTGCAATAAATAATTTTAAAAACATGTGTTGTGTTTTATTTTTACACTTTTTTTTCACAGGTGAATGGGTAGGGGTACATGGTACTCCAATACTCATTCACATAGGGTGGGGAGCCGGGATCTGGGGGCCCCCTTATTAAAGAGGGATCTCGGATTCCGATAAGCCTCCCTCCCGCAGATCCCGACAACTAGGGTTGTCGGGAAGAGGCCCTTGTCCTCATCAACATGGTGACAAGGTGCTTTGGGGTGGGGGGCCGCGCAGCCCCCCTTCCCCAAAGCACCCCCCCATGTTGAGGGCACGCGGCCTGGTACGGCTCAGGAGGGCAGGACTGCGTGCCTGACCGCCCGGGCTGCGTGCTCGGATAAGGGTCTGATACTGGACCTGGGGGGGCCCCCACGCTGTTTTTTCGGCGTAGGGCTTCCCTTTTAAGTCCATACCAGGTGACGGGGCAGGCGACGTGTCAATCTCGCCGTTGGCGGCGACACTGACTTCCTTCGCTTGTCCCGGTTACCTAGAGCCGCGTTCAAAATGAACGGACTTTCCTCCGTGTGCGGGAAAGTCTGTTCATTTCAAAAGTACGGCGGACTAGCACACACACGGCCGGATCCCCAAGAGTCCTGCGAACAATTTTTGAGTCAAAACTACTTTCTAAGTCCGCCGGACTTTTGGGGAAAAAAGTCCGCCGGAGCCCACACAAGGGCGGATTGCCCGCCAGATAGTTGGATCGTGTGTACATGGCATTAGAGTTGGTAAGCTGCAATATAATAAATGTTTGCTTTTGGGTTTAATACTGCTTTAAAGAATTGGCCCTCTTCGGCCTTGACCTTTTTTCTTCCACATCCCCTCCCCATACTGTGCAGATAGCCATCTTTTTCTGTGCTTTGGTACAAACACCATACGTTTTAGTTGTAAATATCACTTTAAAGCTAGCAGTCTTTTATGTCATGGTTGGCCATTTGACCCTCCTGACACCGCTACTTGTCTCCCCTTTCTCTGCTTTCTTCTGGTCTGTTTCCTTATAATGTTGCTTTCTAGTTCCCCTTGTTGGTTCTTCCAGCACTCTGTATTTGCTTTCAGTGTCTACATGCATTAACCACATGCATTAACCACTGTGCACTGTAGCACTGTGACCCGATCGCCGCTGGTGTCCCTCGATCGGGTCACAGAGCTGAAGAACGAGGAGAGGTCTGTGTAGACAAACCTCTCCACGTGCTTCCTACTGAGCCTGTCACTGATCGTCTGGTCCCTGTTATAGGGAAAGACGATCAGTGACGTCAAATGCCAAGCCACGCCCCCCTACAGTTAAAAAAAACACACGCACGCACACACTTAACCCCTCCCCGCCCCCTAGTGGTTAACTCCTTCACTGCTAGGGTCATTTCCACAGGAATCAGTGCATTTAAATAGCACTGATTGCTGTATAAATGACAGTGGTCCCAAAAATGTGTCAAAAATGTCTGATGTTTTTGCCATAATGTAGCAGTCACAATAAAAATCGCTGATCGCCGCCATTACTAGTAAAAAAAAAATTAATAAAAATGCTATAAAAAGATCCCCTATTTTTTTAAAGGCTATATCTTTTGCGCAAACCACTCAATAATCGCTAATTGCGATTTTTTTTTTACCAAAAATATGTAGAAGAATACATATCAGCCTAAACTGAGGGCAAAAATGTTTTTTCATATATTTTTGGGGGATATTTATTATAGCAAAAAGTTAAAAATATTGCATTTTTTTCAAAATTGACGCTCTATTTTTGTTTATAGCGCAAAAAATAAAAACCGCAGAGGTCATCAAATATCACCAAAAGAAAGCTCTATTTGTGGGAAAAAAGGACACCAATTTTGTTTGGGAGCAACGTCGCACGACCACGCAATTGTCAGTTAAAGCGACGCAGTGCCGAATAGCAAAAGGGGCTTGGTCCTTTTACTGCAAATTGGTCCGGGGCTTAAAGAGGGATTCCACTGGAAAGAAAATTATTAAAAGCCAGCAGCTATGAATACTACAGCCGCTGACTTTTAGACCCCTTTCACATTGGGGCTTTTTTCATGCGTTTTTCAGGCACTTTAGCGTTAAAAAAAGCGCCTGTAAAGCACTTAAAAGAAGCCGCAACTGCAATCCCAATGTAAAAGCCCGAGTGCTTTCACACTGAGATCCCTTTAACACTGGGGCGTTTTTCAGGTGCTTTAGCTTTAAAAAAAGCACCCGTAAAGCTCTTGAAAGAAGCCGCAACTGCAATCCCAATGTAAAATCCCGAGTGCTTTCAAACTGAGGCGCTGCGCTGGCAGGGCATCAAAAAAAGTCCTGCAAGCAGCTTCTTTGCAGCGCTTTTGGAGCGGTGAATACACCACTCCTAAAGCGCCCCTTCCCATTGAAATCAATGGGAAGCGCTTGCAAAACGCCTGAAAAGTGCTTTTAGCAGCAGTGTTTTGTGGGCGCTTTTAACCCTTTATTTGGCCACTAGCAGGGGTTGAAAGCGCCCCAATAGCACTCGAAAAACGCTGGTAAAGTGCTGCTAGTTTAAGTGGCACTTTACGAGCGTTTTTCGGGCGCTGACATTGTGAAAGGGCTCTTAAAGCACTTGGGCTTTCACATTGGGATTGCAGATGAGGCTTCTTTCAAGCGCTTCACAGGCGCTTTTTTTAACGCTAAAGCGCCTGAAAAACGTCTGAAAAACACCCCAGTGTGAAAGGGTTCTTAATAAGTGTCCCAGGGTCCAGCGATGTCGGCAGCCGAGGCCGATCGAACGCTCGGCTCTCGGCTGCTGCCGCCGCCATTCTAGCTGAGGGAATCGGGAAGTGAAGCATTGCGGCTTCACTTCCCGGTTCCCTACTGCTCATGCGCGAGTTGCACAGCGCAATGGGAATGGTCCGCGCTGTCTCTGGGACCCGTGTGTGTCCCAGCAGACAGTGCGCCGGGACAGGAAAAAGCATGGACTCCCGTGGGAGTCTATGCCGGGAAGTGGGTGCAAATACCTGGACAGGTATCTGCACCCCCTCCCCCCTGAAAGGTGCCAACAGTGACACCGGAGGAGGGGGAGGGTTCCGATGAGCGGAAGTTCACTTTAGGGTGGAACCCTGCTTTAAGTGGTTAAAGAATAAAGCCATTTGTGAAAATTTCTATTTTAATTTTTTTTTGCCTTATTTCACTTATGTCATAATAATTTATGCATTCGTACCTATAACTTTCCTTATTTTTTTTTGGTAGATTTTCCTTTAAAGCGGTGTTCCGCTTAAAAATTTTTTTTTTTAAAGTCAGCAGCTACAAATAGTGCAGCTGCTGACTTTTAATAATCAGACACTTTCCTGTCCTAGGGTCCAGCGATGTGGGGGAATGAACCCCCCTCCGCTCTAAGACGTGTCCCCTATGATTGGCCAGAGGGAGGGGGCAGAGCCAATTTCCCTTCCAGCACCAAGGGAAGTGATGTCAAGAGCCCAGGTGCTGAAGAAGGCAGATTACGAGGGACCCCCTAGCAACAGGCATTTAGAGGTGAGAAAAAAAAAATAAAAAATTCTCTTTTTTTTTTTTATGCACATAAATTGCATTTTTTTTTCAGGGTGGAACTCCACTTTAACTTCTCAAACCATAAATAATTTATTATTCCTTTCACAGTGTTGTGCACATCCCAGAAATATGAAAAAGTGTCAAAAATATATATTTTTTTTAAAAGCGTTGTCAAAGGAAATACAGTGGGTATTTTTATCCCAGCTTAGCTGGAAATCTGTTTTAAATCAAATTATTTCAGGACTGGGATCTTGCATGTATTGATATTTTGAGTGTTCGCTTTCATAAACAGCTTGGTATTTGGTCTTCCACTCCGAAAGAATGACTTCTAAATCCTCAATGGTCTCTGGATTTAGCAGATTCTGAAGGCTCTTTCTGCCATCTCTTGCCTTTATTGTGCTCCATGAAAAAAATATAGAAATGAAATGCTTCTTTTAATTCCCGGGATCCGCGTTTGTAGGCAGCGAGAAGCGAGATACAAGACATTCTAAGATGCGGTTTCGCTAGGCCTTCCTGCTGCTTCTACCATAATTGATTGAATCATTGACAATGTTCGTCGGCACCACTGTACGTACACTTGGAAATGAGTTTCCTTATCGAGATACATGACTTGGCTGTGTAGTTGGAGAAATTATTTATGAGGAAAAATTCCATTTTAAGTCTTTACAAAGTAAGTTTTTCTGATGTTTGTCAATGAAGCTGACTTTTTTCGTTTACCTTTCATATCAAGGCAGGGGAATGCATAAAATATCCGTGAGAAGGAAAAAAAAAAATAATGTAAAAAAATAAAAAACAACCCTGACATTCCAAGGGAAGCATTGAAAGATGGGCAATCCTGACAAGCAGTGATACATTTTTTTTCCCACAGTCTAAAATTTAAGATTGAATGATTTTTTGGCAACATTTAAACCCTTATATACAAACAACATTGTACGTGATATTCAAAAATTTTTTGCTGTTGCTTAATGAGTATGTAAAAAACACACAGGAGGGCAGAAACACCTTTATTTTTACAAATGTATTAAGTCTGCCAAGACAAATGGATACTCGCAAGTGGATAGAAGCAGTATGCATGAATCTCAAATACTCCAGCAGAACGGGACGTGGAGTCAGGGCCGGGACAAGGGGTGGGCAGAAGGGACGGCTGCCCCTGGCGCAATGGTTTATTGCAGGGGTAGGGGGCACCCTAACCCTAAGGGAAAGGGGGGCGCAGTTTGGCATCTTTGCCCTGGGCGCTGGATGACCTTGTCCCGGCACTGCGTGAAGTAGGACCATACCTGACTGGATAAAGAATGTTGGAACCCATAAAAGCAACACTGTTTTATATCCTACATGTTTACTTTATACAGTGATTGGCCTCATTTAAAGGGACCACTTTCCCTTTTCTTTGTCTAAAATTTGGGATGGAGGTGAATTACTTTTGGTACCTTGGATCACATCATTCTTTACCTGACTGGATGGCTGACATGTTTCAGATGACAAAACCCCCTTCCTCAGAGCTAATCCAACCTAAAATTCAGCAGCCATTTAAATGGTCATGTACCTAAGACTAATGTACTAATCTTTCGACTCCACCTTTTTGGCCTGCCTATTCCCCCTACCCGCTCCTTCCTCCCCCTCGCCTTTGGAGGAGGACCCTATGTACATAACCATTTAAATCAGGGGTGCCCAACCAGTGGCCCCGGGGCAACATGTGGCCCGAGGAGCCCTCTGATGGGGCCCTCGACCTCTTGCTCTCTGATGGTGGGTTGGCAAGCCCAGATTGTGGGTTGCCAACCTGCCATCCCAGAGCATCAGTGTTGTTAATGAAGCTGGCGGTAGAGAAAGCAAGTGGCTACAGAGCTGCAGTGATACCAAATGCACTCTGCCTGGGACATCAACAGCCAGCGAAACCTGAATGGAACACTGTTATTAAAGGTAAGTTCATTACCAAAATTAAAGCATATATATGGGCATATCTCTTCTGCAGTGGTAACTGGGCTGCTTTCAAACTGATCCGCAAAACACCTGTGGGTTACCTGCACTGAGCCATAGACTTCTGTTATTACCTGCAGGTGTGGGGAGCTTTCAGAAAGTGCATCACACCTGCAGGATATAATAGAAGTCTAAGGACCCTTTCACACGTGCGGACCATATGTCTGTATTACATCAACCCATTATCAGATGAAATATGGACATACATGCATCCCTATGGGTTAGCGGGTGTCATCATCACGGATCCATCCCGTGATGAAATGGGCCCCCGTCCCATGCAAAAGGGGCCTTAGGCAAGTGCAGCTAACCCACAGGAAAGCCACAGGTGTACTGTACTGCACTTGCAGTACAGGTAAACCACAGCAGTGTGAAAGCAGAATTAGGCCCCTTTTTTTTTGGGTTAACTCTCCTTTAAGGGGGTGTGGCAGGGGGTGTGTCCTATGCCTACATATGTTTGTTAGTAGGTGTCCCTCAATCCTATCTCAAAATGGGAGGTATGGTTATTGGCCCAGCTGCCTCATGGGGGCAATGAATGATTCCATAGCCCAGAGTAAGCTCCAACTAGAGTGACTTACTCAGAGATGTATGTCCCTTTTTCTGATTACGTAAATGCATAGAAATAGAGTAATTACAAGGTAAGTATTTGCTGCTGTAAAAGGGTATTAAAGCAAACCTGTTGCTCTAGCTTGCATGGGCTAAGAATAGGTTTACTACAAAGTAATCTTGTCTCCATATATCTGGTGTTCTGAAAACCCCTATAACTCAATGAGATGACAATGCATGTCTGGTGTTCCCAACTCTGCCATGTACACTTCTTACTGCCAAATCCAGGTAGCTTAATTTTTCTCAGGGAAACTTCCAACACCATCAAGAATGCAGATGAAGAATTGCATACCAACGGCAAGGAATTGTTGGCCAACAAACACGAACGTTGTTTTTCAGCTCTTTAGAGCCACCCTTTGGGCTCCTTCTGCTAATTTTGTGTTAGTAGAAGTTTGGTGAGTGTTGATTCGCACTTTTCATTTTGCGCTTTTTAGTTTGTTTCTGAACGGCCGTTCGTCAACCAGCCATGTTGCGGAGGAGATAACGCGTTATTTATTATTGGCCTTGGAGTTATTGGTTTGACATTTTTTTTTAGTTGAATAATGATTCGATTTGTTATATTTCCTATATTTTTGGATGCATAGAATGCACTTTTTGGTTAAGTTCTATTGGCAGATAGCGTGTCGAATTTTATTTGTTTTCTTTTTTTAATGCACAATAAAAAAATTGTGTAGAATAATACTTGGCAATGTGTTTTACTTCAAATGACAGTTTGGGAGTAGGCAGTTACATTTTAAAAAATACAATGTAAAATTAACAAGGGACACCAACATAGTTGTATCTTTGATTTTAAAAACTACAGGATAATGGTGCTGTGGTAACTTGCCCAAATAAAAAAATAAAAAAAAACATAATTATATTATTCTTGATATCACTAGAAAAAAAAGCGTTTGAAAATTAGTTTGCAATAACTCCATCAGTATCACCAGCAAAGCAGCTTCATTATTATCCCATTAAAGAAGAAGAGAATTGTGCGCTGCATTTCGAGATTTCATAATTTGCCGCGTCACGAATGTTAATTCTCCATTACGAACGCTAGTTTACAAGACCGACCGCTTCTGTCTCGTCCTTGCTTCTGAGCATGCGTGTTTGTACTTTGGACTTTTGTCCGACGGACTTGTGTACACACGCTCAGAAAATCTGACAACACACATTTGTCCGCGGAAAATGTTAAAACCTGCCATCCAACATTTGTCTGTACAAAATCCAATAACAATTGTTCGATGGGGCATACACACTGTCGGATTTTCCGCCAACAGCCTGCTATAACACTTTTCCCATCGGAAAATCTGATCGTGTGTACGAGGCTTTACTCTAGGTCAGGGACCCTGTACTGCAGCCACTGGATCTGCATCTTCTTGATCTTTAGGGAAACTGGTCAACAGTGCCACCTCAACACCTCATTGGTACAGGTTTCCTTTAAAACGAAATCACTTACTGATATACATGATAAAAGTTGACCTAGGTATGAAAATCCTTTTTTTTTTTATCCATCTGTGCCCTGCGAACAACAACGCACTAGGTTCTTAGGATGCAAAGCTCAACTTTTTCTACTTTGAGTTACAATTTTTAGATGTTTCTGCTGTGATGGCAATCTCTCCATTGAATGCAAAGTCTCAGAGCATTGCATTAGTGTTGTGACAGCAGAAATGAACTCAGAGCTGAAGGGTGACATTTACAAATTTGCAAACTGCTTGTTCTGTTATTACTAATGTTATTATATTATGTGGGCATGCTGCTTATTTAAATACTGCCGACTATGCCAAATTATGTAGGCTGTTATTTTGGGTGTCATTAAGAGTCTGACTTCACCGCACATCCTTATACGGTTTATCGTTTCCTACAATATACAACTTTCCAAGTAAGTTTGGGTGCCTTCTAGCTACTTTTGCCCAATCTAACTCTACCTTACAGGAGTGCTCAGGGGCATGGCATACCTACCTAATTCAAATCAAGCCATTGTCAGTGCTGGGCCATGGCTTTCCCATTCCCCAGCCTTCAGTCAGTTGAAAATACCTTGACCTCCCACAGTGTGTCCCAACTCCTGTAGTGCCCAGAGTGCCCCCAACCTCTCGCAGTGCTGCCCAGTCTCTTACAGTGCCCCCCTCCCCCCAAGACTTCTGCAGAGCAACTAGCCCTCCATAGTGCCTTGACCTCCAACAGTGTCCCATAGTGCCCCTCAACCACCAACCATCCTCAATACCACCAACCCCTTTATCCCCACTGGGAAACCCAGCCACATCAAGAACATTCAAGCTATTTAACACATGTTTTGCATTCCTGTACTTTTATTGTGTGAAAATAAACATTCATAACTCCCAACTGTTCTTGATTTTGAGGGACTGTTCCTGAATTGGAGCAATGTCCCTCTGTCCCCATCATTTGTCCCTCATTTTCGTCTGATCTATATTAGAGTTGCACCAATACTATTATTTGGTATCTGTAACAGTGCCGATACCGAGTATTTGTATCGGTACTCGTGCAATTGCACTGATACCTGAAAGCGATACTTTCAGGCTCGGCTCCTTGAGCTGTTAGTGGGTCTCCCCAGTGTTAAAGAAGTCTGGTAATTGGAGCTGTCAAAAAAAAGCAGCCGGCAATGTTTATTACCAACATTGCTCATCCCTGAAACACTAAAATAAAAAGAAACATTGTTTCTTTTTGTATATTTCTGTTTCTTCATCTGCAGATCAAAGGGATGAACAAATTTTCCTTGGTTTAACCCCTTAATAACCCTTAATTTACTCTAATCAGCCTTAACCACTTCCCACCCGGCCAATGCATATATACGGCCGGGTGGGAGCCGTCTACTCCTGATAGGACGTTCAGGAACATCCTTCAGGAGTAGCGGGATCGCGCACGCGCGTGCCCGCGCAGCGGCGCGATCCCGATGTGCTCGTGTCACCCGGACACGGCACATCTCAGATCGGCAGGAGGGCTCTGTGATTGGCCCTCCTGATCACATGACGGCCGTGTCCAATCACGGCCATCATGTGATGTAAACAAACAGCCGGTTGCTAGGCAATCGGCTCTCCTCTCCTCACACGGAAGTCACCGCTGAGGAGAGGAGAGCAGAACGCTGCAGCCAGGTGATGATCAGTGAGTATGGGCTGCTTTTTACAGCTTTTTACTCACTGATCATCAGTGTAGTGTAAACACACAAAACACCACACAGTACAAACACAGTCCCCACATATGTCCCCAAAACACACATGTCCCCAAAACATACATGTCCCCAAATAATAAAAACACATGTCCCTAATAATAAAAACATGTCCCCCACATATGTCCCACTAAAATCACATGTCCCAATGATTATCTGCACACATATGTACGTGATCACCTGCACACATATGTACATGATCATTTGCGTACATATGTCCGTGATCACACAAACCAATTATTATACACTTAACGGAATTTTTTTTACCAAAAACATGTAGCAGAATACATTTTGGCTTAAATTTATGACAAAATTTGATTTTATTGGATTTCTTTTCAAATAGAAAAAAGAAAATATTGTTTTTTTTCCAAATTTCCGCTATTTTTGCACTTATATCGCAAAAAAAAAACGGAGTCGTGAATAAATAACACCAAAATAAAGCTCTATTTGTGCGAACAAAATGATAACAATTTCATTTGGGTACAGTGTAGCATGACCGCGCAATTGTCACTGAAAGCGCTAGAGCGCTGAAAGCTGAAAATTGGGCTGGGAAGGAAGGGGGTGAAAGTGCCCTGTATTGTAGTGGTTAATTAACTCCCTATTCTCCTCCATTTAATTATTATTTTCCTGCTTTTTTTCTTTTGTTCATGTCTATTTTATAACCGATAAACAGTTAAAACTTTTTTTCCATTTGCTTTTTTAGTAAATATTTTTATACATATATATTAACATATATTTACACATTTCACATCGAAAAAGCGCTAAGTAAAAAAATATATATATATATTTAATTTGCAAATAACTTTTCAATGCTTTGTACCATTGCTGACAGCTAAAGTTAAAACAAAACAGTTGCGGTAGGTATCGATAATTGGTATCGGCGAGTACTAAATTAAAAAAAGTATCGGTACTTGTACTCTTTGTAAAAAAAATGGTGTCGGTGCATTCTTAATCTATACAGTTGTATATAAAATGCACTTTTTATCTTTCAAAAAGTCTTTCCCAGTGCTAAACCTTTCATTCAATTTCTAAATTGCTGCATTTGTAAATTCTAAAAAGCCAATATATTCTAAAAAGCCAATATATTCTAAAAAGCCAATATATTCTAAAAAGCCAATATAAAGGAATAGTAGTGGAAAAAAAAGTGGATTTAATTAATCTTTTTTTTGGGGTGTTAATTCTCCTTTAAGGGTGTGTGGCAGAGGGCGTATCCTATGTCTACATACATTCCCATCTCAAAACGTTGGGATATATGTAAACTCTATTTTTGAATGTTGGGGCATGGAAGGTTTTGGAAGAATATATTGAGCTCTGGTCTCAAAATAGTTGAAGACCACTGCTCTAGAGTCAATCACATCGCCCACACATCACAATAACATAAGTAATAAAAGAAAAGGCTGACTTTAAATTGATTAGAGTGAATTCTGGGGATTCCAGCTTGAGCATAAAAAAGGAATGCGTTTTTCACTGGCCAGGTCACCTTTTATTGTTAAAAAAGCATCTTCAAGATCCGATCACCAATTTACTAATTCTATCAGCATAGGTGTGCTAAAATCAAAATTCTGTCAATTTACCTTGATCTGAGCTTTCTATAATCCATTTCAACCAGAATCCATAGAGAACCTCGCAGGGCCACTTGGACTGTGACTCTCCAAAGCCTGGGTCTTCCTCTCTCTCGCCCCTTCTTATGTTATCAGAAGAGTTTAAAGAGTTGTTCACTCTCCCCCAGGGGATTTTCGTGATTCCATCATATATTTATTTGTTTGGGATAACGGTAGCCCAAATCTGGATCCACCATATTTGATAGACAGTCAGGCTTCTTCTTGTGGCTTTTTTTTGTGACTCAAGGATCTTTTTTGATCTGTATATTTAGGTCCATGGCATCTCCCATCTAATATCCCCTGTTCAATAGCACTTTTTTCAGAAGGCTTTGATGATGAGCCCACACGTGGCCTTTATATGTTTCGGCTGTATTGAGCTGTTTTGCCCCTGAGCTCTTCCGTATGTTTTTCTTTATCAGAAACCATTTTCTGTCTGATCACTAATTGACTAATACGTATTTACGTGACCCCCCCCCCCCCACTGCAAGATAGTGAGATCCTTTCCTTTTCTGCAACCACTGAACCCCAAATCCCTACTAATAAACCTCCAAGAATAAACCTATTCACTCCTAGGGAAGCAAACTGAACAGGCCTATTCTAACATGAATAAACAAAAGAGAACAGGATGTCGTCTAGCATATCAATGTATATCAATGATCCCCCCCTTTGCTCGGACAAGGGTCTGATGTGGACCTGGGGGGACCCCCACGCCGTTTTTTTTCGGCGTTGCGGTTCCCCTTTAAGTCCATACCAGGTGGCGGGGCCAGCAACGTCTCCTTCGTGGGCCCCGCCTACCTGGAGACACGCTCGAAATGAGCGGACTTTCCCCCGCCGTGTGTGGGCGAGTCCGTTTATTTCAAAAGTAGGGCGGATAGTACGGCGGACTTAGTATGCCGTATTAGTCCGCTGAAAAAGGGCCGTGTGTGGGCAAGTAGCCCGTTCGGAAAGTCCGTCGGATAGTCGGCTACGTGTGTACGCGGCATTAGAGTAGCAGTTAGGTGCAGTAAAACCCTGCGATGGAGCCATGAATTTACAGCCCCCCCACCCCCCTGCCATCTCCCCTTTAACTGCAGAGGCAGCTGCTGGGGGTGTACACATACCGCGACCACAATGCTTTGCAGCAGGAGATATATTCCCTGTCAGTTTCGGTGGGTGCTACCACATGCTGAACACAACCCATTTAAGTGAATGGGGCCGGTCTGCATTCGTTCGAAGCATTCAATGCATGTGGTTGCAGTGCTAGTGCAGGGTTGAAGGGGTTAAAGCAGGCAATGCAACGTCACCACTTATCAAATGCTCTCTCTGAAGAGTGAGTCAAATGCGGATGGTTGAGCAACACTAGAGTGAATGAGCCCTTAATGATATTGACAGACTGCATTATATATGTAACTTTCTATGTACATTTTTCCCATAGTCCAACTTTAATTTTCATTAGTGACTGAAGTGTATCAATGAGAGCCCCATAGACCTCCTAATTTACTCTGTGGCATAAAAAATTCTTGAGAAGAAAAAGCCAAGATAAATCATTTTGATGAGCGTCTCTTGTTGGGTGACAGCTCCAACCTACCGATGAAGTAGTAGAAATCTACTTCATGTCTCTAATATAACACCAAAGTCACCGAACCTCCAACAAATGACTCCCTGCTGTCAAAAATCGTAAACAGCTTTAAAGGTGATGGCAATGCAGCCTCCATTTTGTGTTGAGAGATGAAAAAACTCAGAATTTAGACCTCGTTAAAATTGATACTTGGTAAAAAAAAAAAACTGCTTACAGAGTGTAAACTATGTCAAGGGCGTGATATATATATATAAATATAACTTTGACTTCCGCAGCAAAATCATGATGGAAAATTGGAAGGGTTCTCCTGGAGAGGAGAGAAAAAATGCCAACGCTTCGCCTCCTTTTTTTTTTCCCCTGCATATTAATTGAAATTCATCAATAGAGGCGTACTTGTGTTAATGACAGAGCGGGCAGATTAGACGGTTTAGAACTGCCATCTTTAATGGCGCTTCTCTTACAGTACGTTCAGCTGGCTGAAAAATAGAGGGTGATGGCCTTGATTTTGCTCGCCATTATTTCTGCCTATGTTCAGCAGATGTTTCTTTGGGATCCTCAGCTTGACTTGTGTTCAGAATGCTGATGAGGTCTCTGTATTAAGCCGGTTGGTAAGTGTTTCTTTTTTGAAAAACGGGTGATTTCCATCCTGTTTCTTGTAATCTTACTGAACGACGCTATTTCTCTCGTTATTGACTTCTCTTTCTGTTTCTCATTATTTTTCTTAAAGGCGCTTTCCATTTTTCATGTGCAGGTCTAAAAACGAACTTACGGGAGATAGAAGAGATACAAATTATTCAAGCTCTGTATTCAATAATAAATCAATACATTTATTTTTTAAATGCAAACAGTGAAAGTAGATGAATTTGACCTGGTATCAGTCCCAGTACAGCAAAGCTCAGACTGAGGGGGGGGGGGGAGCAGTACAAAGACCCTGTCAGTTGTGTTGCAGTAAAAGGAGCGTGCTGATAGGCATAGAGAAAATCCCGCAGAAAAAGAAAAGAAGAAATAAGCGCAGGGCTATATGAAATGGAACCCTGTAGGCTGGGTCATTGAGGGTTAAAGGGATTGTAAAAGTAATTTTTTTAAATAACAAACATGTTATATTTACAGTACCGTCACTGTGCATCTCGTTTTGCACAGAGTGGCCCCGAACCTGCTCTTCTGGGGTCCCTCGGCGGCTGTCTCTGCTTCCTCCTGCAGGTACTTCTCACGTTCATGCGATCTCCCTCGCATGGTGAGAAGCATCTGCGGGCGCTCTCCCGTAATACAGCAGGCGGCTATAGCCGCTCGCTGTATCACACGGCCCCGCCCCCCGGCGCTCTGCGTCAGTGGATGTGATTGACAGCAGCGCGAGCCAATGGCTGCGCTGCTTTCCATCCATCCACTCCAGCCAATCAGCGGCCAGGCTGAGTGGTGAAGAAGAACGGCGGGGGCGAGCGCGGGATTTTCGAGGGGTGAGGTAAGTAAAATGGGGGGCTGGGGGCGCAGGCATTGTCAGATGTTTTTTCACCTTAATGCATAGAATTTACCTTTACAACCTCTTTAAGTAATTCCTGAAGTTAACTTGAGCTCACAGGGGATTGGTCAGAGCGGTGTGAAGGGGAGGCAGTGCAGAGAGGAGGTCAGAGGTGCAGACTTCCTGTCAGCACAATGAGGATAGGAAAAGCTTCCGCCCACCTGCCCGCCCGCCCACCCGCTGTAATTATTTGAGTTTTATTGCAATGGGTAATATGTTTAATAATGTTGGTCCTTTTGTTTTCTGTGTTTATTGTTTTCCTTTTGTGTTTTTATTTCCTCTTAGGAAGGCGATTGGGTCTTCGGAGGCATTTGGAAGTAAAATGATGGAATTAAAGGTTTGGGACACATCTGAGGTATGGGTTCCTGGTAAATGCCAGTTACGTGGTTAACTGGGAGTTTATGGTTATCTGCTGAAGGTGGTTCTTCTGTGCAATGTGATAGGGACCATAAATGGTTAAGCAGATATAAGGTAAAGAGTTGGATACGTAGTGCCTCCAAGGAATCGGCAACCAAAAAGTTTATGTTTTGTTTTTGGTTTATACTGTTAATTATTTTATTTTAATAAAGGGGCCGTAAACACCCAGTTTTATCCCAACCTTTGGTGTCAGACTACTTGTAGTAGCAATAAGAAGGGGCTACACTATGGGGCAAAAGATATGGGTTGTAGAGGTAAAATATAGGACAGTATACATAAGGGTTACCTTTTCAAGAGCGAAGCAGCAGAGAGATGAGCACAGCAATCTGCTGCTTCTTCCTTCACTGTCCAGTCACAGGGGGAAGCTGGGAAAGAGACCTGTATGTTTTTATTGAACTTCCATATAGGTCTCTTGCCTTACCAGACAGGGCTGTACTGTGTGACAGAGCTGTGCAAATCTTAGGATTGAATGGGCACACATGCCTTGGCATTACTCATATAACATTTTTGTTTGCTTATGCACTTTGCTTCAGACTTTCTCTGTCTGACTGAGCATTTTTAGGACCATTTTTGAAGGCTTTCATTTATCCAAGCCATGGTAGATATAGCTACATAGGTAATCTGGTTGAAAAAAGACACACGTCCATCCAGTTCAACCAACATAGAAAAATAAAAAAGGAAACTGAAAGAAAAAGCATGACATGGTTAGTATTAATTAGCCACATTCACATGGACCTGTTTAAAAGTGTTGAATGTTGATCTAAACAAGTACAGTTGAATGTCACTAACTACTAATAACTGTATTGTAAATACATTTTGCCATATAATGATGAACAAATAAAGAAAATACATTATATTACTAAAAGTATTGGGACACCTGCCTTTACACGCACATGAACTTTAATGGCATCCCAGTCTTAGTCTGTAAGGTTCATGGTTCAATATTGAGTTGGCCCACCCTTTGCAGCTATAACAGCTTCAACTCTTCAACATTCCCATAGACACACTCCTAAACCTTGTGGACAGCCTTCCCAGAAGAGTTGAAGCTGTTATAGCTGCAAAGGGTGGGCCAACTCAATACTGAACCCTACGGACTAAGACTGGGTTGCAGTTAAAGTGTATGTGCGTGTAAAGGCAGGCATATATAGTGTATATACTTAACCACCATACATCCTCTTTTAGGAATTCCATAGCACTTGGACAGCTGTCCTGTAAAATGATTGTAATGTCAACATTTAAAAAAAAATAAAAAACAAACATGTCATACTTACCTGCATTGTAAAGTGTTGCCTATAGTTCTACTTTAACCATTTCAACACCAGGCACTTATACACCTTCCTGCCCAGGCCAATTTTCAGCTTTCACCGCTGTCGCAATTGGATTGACAATTGCACGGTCACGCTACATTGTACCTAAACAATTTTTTTTATCATTTTGTTCTCACAAATAGAGCTTTATTTTGGTGGTATTTGATCACCTCTGTGATTTTTATTTTTTGCGCAACAATTAAAAAAAAAAAATGTTGAAAAAAAGCAAACAAGTTTTTCTTTCTTTCTGTTACTTTTCTTTGTAAATAAGTAAATTTTCTTCTTCAATGATGGGCACTGATACGGCTGCAATGAGGTGGCACTGATAAGGCGGCACTCATGGGCACCAATGAGGTGGCACTGATGAGGTGGCACTGACGATGGGCACTGATAGGTGGCACTGGTGGGCACTCATAGGTGGCACTGATGGGCACTCATAAGCGGCACTGATGGGTACTTATGGGTGGCACTGATGGGTACTTATGGGGGGCACTGATAGGTGGCATGGATGGGCACTGACAGCTGGGCACTGATGGGTGGCACTGATGGACACTGATGGGTGGCATTGATGACACTGATGGGTGGCATTGCTGGGCATCCCTGTTTTGTAATGTGCCACAGAGGTGCCACTCGGTGCCTATTTGTGCACACTGATTGGCATATTTTGGGCATATTTTTTCACATGTGTATGGCCATGGGGGATGTACCTGGCCATCCACATTCTGGGGGCTTCCCTGGTGGTCTAGTGTGGGCATCTGGGGGGGGGGGGGGGGGCTGTGCTGATAAACAAGCAGCGCAGAACTCCCCTGTCAGGAGAGCTGCCGATCGGCTCTCCTCTACTCGCGTCTGTCAGACGTGAGTGAGGAAGAGCCGATCAACGGCTCCTCCTGTTTATATCGTGTTCACGTGGTGAAGAGCCCCATCGGAGGCTCTTTACAGAGATCAGGTGGTCAGAGATCAGACTGACACACCATACCACCTATCACCCCGTTGCGCGCGCCTGTTATCCTGAACGACATCATATGATGCCCAGTCAGGATAACTGAACCACCGCCCAGCCATCATTCTGCTATAGGCCAGGCAGGAAGTGGTTAAGTACAAATTTCTGATAATTTTATGGAGAGGACTAAGAAGATATAACATGCCAATGTTGCAGCAGAAAACATATAGCACAGTGAGGAAGGTTTGTGGTCCAGGATGATAGGACAGTCAAAAATAGAAGCGGCACCCCCCCCCCAGTGTAGTCCAAGCCAGCGGGGACTCTTTCCATGCTGCCCCCCTGCAAAGCGCTGCCCTAAGCCTGGGCCTTGTTGGCCTAGGCCAGGATACAGCGTTGGGTGTACCTAAAAAACTGGCCAGTGAGTATATGTGTCCATAGAAACCAAGGTTTCTGTGCTGAGCGTATGCTCAATGCATGCTCCCAGCACAGTGACCGAGCTGTCACACACATCACCCGGTCTCTGTTTATGATCGGGAGCCAATCACGGTGATTGAGAAGTCCATCCCACCTCCCAACATTGAGGCTGGGTTCACACCTATGCGAATTGGTTGTGGGTTTCCCCGCATCCAATTCGCATAGCACGAGAATGTGACCGACTCTCTATGGAGCTATCTTCGGTGGGGGGCTGCGGAGCGCACTGCACAGAAACGCTATGCGTCTTTGGCTCAGTTTCAAGGATGAGTTCAGGCATAGATTCGTCCCTGAAACGGAGGACGGCTACGCACAGCGTTCCTGTGTGATCCGCGGCCGGTTTAGGTGTGAACTGAGCCTGAAAACTCACATAAAGTGCCCTGTCGGGAGGCAGCGAGAAGGGGTTAACAATAGGCTTCATGACTCTTTCAAAAAAGTTTCTATCATGACAGAGGAAACTTTGCAGTTAACAAATAACCTCTTGCGTGCTGTTCTCATCAGCGATATCATCTTGAATGATAAAACAGGAACAAAAAACTGTTATTCCCCCTTGCAGGCAATCTTGGCGCACTTAATGGCTCCTCTTTACATCAGCGCCATCAATATAATTTGATATATACACATCCACACACTTTATTGTCTTGTGTTAAGTTGGTTTTGGGGTTCATTACATTTTTTTGTTAGTGGTAATAATTCTTTAAGGGTCTGCTCTGTGCTTTTATATATCTCATCATTTGTGCATCTGTTCTGGAGATTTTAGAGCTATCAAAACTCATTTGGAAAGAAAAAGAAAAGTATTTGTGTTTTGAGGCATC
Organism: Lithobates pipiens; assembly: GCF_037356315.1. Lineage (NCBI taxonomy): Eukaryota > Metazoa > Chordata > Amphibia > Anura > Ranidae > Lithobates > Lithobates pipiens. Next base: position 305,588,753 of record NW_027507785.1, read on the forward strand.
AGTTTGTACTTTTTAATGCAAGATTTTCCTAAATGAAGTCAAATTGGTGTGCCTGGGAAGAACGCTGTATGTTACAGCTAGATTTATCAAAAGGTGATTAAATCTTCCAAATTCGTCATAGCGAGGGGCCACCACTGAGATAAGCGCAACTGAGATATAAAGTAAAAAATATAGCAGTGGTGGGTGATTATGTAACTTTTAGCAGACACGTCTTATCCACCCACACACTGCCTTTTTTTTGTATAGTAATGTCTCAAAAATACAAAATGAGTTCTGCAAGATTTTGGAATAAAGATACCTACGGTACCTTCCTCCAAGATCCTGGCCTTACTCCCCCCTCCCCTGGTGCAGGTAAATGTCGGGTGAAAGTTTACATTACATCAGATATATATTTTGTTAAGCCCCCTTGGACATGGGGCATCTAGCTGGTGTGCATGCATCCTGGGGTTTATGTGTGGCCAAAACCAATGTTTGCAGCCTATCAAAGTCTACGGCAGGCTGCAGCAGGAGGGGGCTGAATGCTGTACCGAGTGGTACTTTCTTTTTGGGTCCATCCTGTTTAGGGACAGCTGTCCCCTGCCAGAGGGGAGCTGATACCTTTCCAGGTGTTAATGTAGCTCTTAGAATATATTTGAGCATGATGATCACTAGTTGTTTGGGACAGGGGCGTATGTGTAGGGGTCACAAGGGTCGCAATTGCAACCCGGTCTGTCATGGATATTCTACTACACTCTTGGGCTAATAAGCGCCCTTCCACCATAATGGTATATGCAGCTTTTTGATCCATGTCTCTCCTGGTTCCCCAGTAAACATACATCACTATTCCTTATTTTCTCAGCTCCATCAGCATCACTGCCTTTCTTAGCAGTCCCCCCTGCTTTAACTTCCAACATCACAAAAGCTATGACAAACAGGAAGCGATGGCTATAACAGCCAATCACTTCCTCAGTACAAAATGACATCACAGGAAATGACCATATAAGCACATGACCAAATAAGGATGTAACAACACAGGATGTGAATGACCAAATAAGGATGTAACAACACAGGATGTGAATGACCAAATAAGGATGTAACAACATAGGATGTGAATGACCAAATAAGGGTGTAACAACACAGAATGGGAATGACCAAATAAGGGTGTAACACAGGATAAATTAATATATACAATAACCAATGAATGATGACTACAATTCCGCTGATAGGAATCCTTATTATGCATTGTTCCAGAGTACAATGCATGCTTGAATTATGCTACCGTTCCTTGTGGATGGAAAGCTATCCGCAGGTGCACACTCATGGGGCCACAAATATGTTGATCAGGCACACAGGGGCAACACGAGCCAATAATGTATTTGCAGAGCGAACACACCCCCATCAGACGATCATTCTGTGCATCGCACAGGGGGCCTTAGCTGGCGGACATGTCCCCACTCTGCAAACACTTCTCTACATCCCCAAGGAGCTTTTCACTACCAAACGGATCTAACCAGCGTCAGTCTGCCCCAGTCAGCTCTTTAGAGTGGGCTGCGTGAGAACTAACACTGAGAGACTCTTATGACAATACATATTAAAATACATCTTCATAAAATTTCCACAACAGGTCCCATGCTCCAGGGGTTCCATATAGAGGAACCAATCCCCTCCATTTTCCTCCAGCAGCCTTTCAGCAGCTGAAGTAGGAAAATGGAGGGGATCGGTTCCTCTACATGGCACCCGCTACCCCTCCTATCCACCTCCTGCTGCTCGATTTCCTGCGAGGGATCTATCAGGATGGAGAGCAGGGAAGAATCCCATAAATGTGTAATTTACAGGCCCCTTCCTTTTCATAATGAATAGAGTCTGTGATCTGTACCGATCACTGACTCTGTTCAATCATAACTGATGCATAGGAAACTGCGTTTACTATGTTTCAGTTTGTGAACGTATGGGAAGCTGTGCACAGAGCTATTCCTGTATACAGGCATACCCCACTTTTAAGTACACAATGGAGTTTATTTACTAAAGCTAGAAAGTGAAAAATCAGGCTCACTTCTGCATAGAAACCAATGAGCTTCTAACCCCAGCTTGTTAAATTAAGCTTTGGTAATAAAACCTGGAAGCTCATTGGTTTCTATGCAGAAGTGAGCCTGATTTTGCACTTTCCAGCTTTAGTAAATAAACCCCATTGTGTACTTAAAAGTGCCTGTATTCATTCTGTGCAGGTGAGGCTGCAGAGAAGGTGATTGAGGTCTGTCTAGACCACTGATATTTCACCAAAGCCCCCCACATGAGGCTCCTAAAAGTTTTAAAAAGACAATAAAAAATGTAAAAAAAAATTAATTAGATAAAAAATAATAAAATATAATGAAAAAAAAATACTGACACCGGTATCAGAACTACCAGGGTCACAAAGGTCGCACGTGGGACCAGACACTAGATTTTCACCACCCTGAGGAGCCCCTGACTGGGGGTCAGAGGGTCCTTTTATGCTTTCTTGCACTGGAGCCCTGAAGGTTCTAATTACGCCTCTGTTTTGGGAAAAAGGTCATTCAGCAAGTGACCCATGAAAGACTAAGTGCTCTGTGCTTACTGGCTGTCAAGAGCAGTGTCCTCAAGAAGATCCCCAAGGATTAAATCCGGCACTGGATCTCATCAGCAAAGTCCCCATAGGGATAAAAGAAACTGTTTGGGGGTTCAACTCTCCAACACCTACAGTAACTTTGAAATATAAGTTGGGTGGACTGATCCTTTAACTACTTTCAGACCGGACTATTTTGCTGGCTTAAGACCAGACCACTTTTTGCGATTTGCCACTGCGATGTTTTAACTGACAATTGCGCGGTCGTGCGACGTGCTCCCAAACAAAATTGACGTCCTTTTTTTCCCACACATAGAGCTTTCTTTTGGTGGTATTAGATCACCCCTGTGGTTTTTATTTTTTGCGCTATAAATAAAAATAGAATGACAATTTTGAAAAAAACGCATTATTTTTTACTTTTTGTTATAATAAATATCCCCAAAAATATATATAAAAAACATTTTTTTCCCTCAGTTTAGGCCGATACGTATTCTTCTACATATTTTTGGTAAAAAAATTGCAATAAGCGATTATTGATTGGTTTGCGCAAAAATTATAGCGTTTACAAAATAGAGGATAGTTTTATGGCATTTTTATTAATATTTTTTTTTTTTTACTAGCAATGGCGGCGATCAGTGACTTTTATTGTGACTGTGACATTATGGCAGACACATCGGACATTTTTGACACATTTTTGGGACCATTGTCTTTTATACAGCAATCAGTGCTATACAAATGCACTGATTCCTGTGTAAATGACACTGGCAGTGAAGAGGTTAACCAGGGGGTGGCAGTGTAGGGGTTAAGTGTTCCTAGGGGCGTGTTACTAACTGTGGGGGGCTGGGCTTTGGTTTAGTGAACACTGATCTCTGCTCCAATCACATGGCATTTTTATTAAGAGATCAGTGTCACTTGTTGCTAGGCAGAACGGGGAAATACTGTTTACAACGGCATCTCCCCGTTCAACCTCCCCGTGAGACGATCGCGGGTATCCCTGCTGCGATTGAGTCCTCAGAACTCGCGACCGGACTCACGGGGGTCCCGGCCGGCGCACACGCGATGGCAGGGTGGCATATAGAAATGGACATACCTGTACGCCAATATGCCTGCCCCTGCCATTCTGCCGACGTACATTGGTGTGCGCCGGTCGGAAAGTGGTTAATATGTCATTCAGATTAACAGTAGCATTCACAGTGCAGTTTCTTACAAAGTTTTGTTGGGTATGATAACCAAAATATTTGATTTATCCCAAAAATGGGTTACCTTTCTTTGTGACGTGACTGGTTTCTCTACAGCAGCCTTTCTCCATCTTTTTACCAGAGATTAACCCCTAAAATAAATACCGGGAACACCTGCTAAAACAAATTCATTGTGAGTCAGTGAGAAAAATGTCAATTAGTGGTCAAAATGCCACCCTAAAGAGAAATAAAAAGATAATTTGTGTAGTGATGGACGAACTTCCGACGGGACGTTTCGCGAACGCGAAACGCGAACGGACACAAACGTTCGCGAAAACGACCGTTCGCCGCGGGCTCCATTGACTTCAATGGGAGGCGAATTTCGCAAACCTTTAGGTCGAATTTGCGGCCACGGGGTAATTATTAGGGGGTAGCACGTAGTCCCACCACCTGGACAATAGCATAATACATGTATGAGGTGAATTTGGGATCGATAACTACAAGCATTTTTTTTTTATTTGGGAAATTGTTCTGACAATTCAGGACTATGGAGCTAATGAAGGCAATGGAGGAGAGGGAAGGTCAGGGACCAGGGTAGGCAAACAAGAGGGTGCAGGAGATACAGAGCACTGACAGCAGCACCGTAATACAGAGCACTGACATCAGCACCGTGACATACAGCGCTGACAGCAGCTCCGTGACATACAGCGCTGACAGCAGCTCCGTGACATACAGCGCTGACAGCAGCTCCGTGACATACAGCGCTGACAGCAGCTCCGTGACATACAGCGCTGACAGCAGCTCCGTGACATACAGCGCTGACAGCAGCACCGTGACATACAGCGCTGACAGCAGCTCCGTGACATACAGCGCTGACAGCAGCTCCGTGACATACAGCGCTGACAGCAGCACCGTGACATACAGCGCTGACAGCAGCTCCGTGACATACAGCGCTGACAGCAGCTCCGTGACATACAGCGCTGACAGCAGCTCCGTGACATACAGCGCTGACAGCAGCTCCGTGACATACAGCGCTGACAGCAGCTCCGTGACATACAGCGCTGACAGCAGCTCCGTGACATACAGCGCTGACAGCAGCACCGTAAGCAGCCCCAGGAGGAAGTCAGCACAGCACAGGGATGGTGTGATCCCCTCATAATAAGAACCCCCAGGAGGAAGTCAGCACAGCACAGGGATGGTGGGAGCCCCTCATAATAAGAACACCCAGGAGGAAGTCAGCACAGCACAGGGATGGTGGGAACCCCTCATAATAAGCAGCCCCAGTAGAAATATGACACCGCTCAACCTCTTCAAAGAGGAGGGTAGGGGCATATAGTACGGTGTGCTTTTTTGGGTCAGGGAAGTGAGCCAAATGAATTAAGAAGGTCTGTGTGCTTGATTCCAAAAATTGTTTATAGACATATACATGGTCTACTGATCACATGTGTTGAATTCCTCCGAGATCCATGCCTCATTCATTTTTAGAAATGTGAGGTAGTTAACACTGTGGTGAGCTAGGCGAGTACGCTTATCGGTCACAATCCCCCCTGCTGCGCTGAACGTCCTTTCGGACAGGACACTGGATGAGGGGCAAGCCAACAGTTCGATTGCAAATTGGGCAAGCTCTGGCCAGAGGTCAAGCCTGCCCACCCAGTAGTCTAGGGGTTCATCACTCCTCAGAGCGTCCACATCGGCCGTTAACCCAATGTAGTCGGACACCTGACGGTCTAGGCGTTCCCTGATGCTGGATCCGGATGACACCTGTCGATGGGTCGGCTGAAAGAATGACCTCATATCCGAAGTCACCAACACATCTTCAAACCGGCCTCTTCTTGCAGGCGCTGTTGGATTGGTACCCGCAAATCCTTCTCTGGGAGTGGGAATTGCTCCTCTGCCAGCGCACGCAAAAGCAGAATGCAGCATTTCTCGAAGCAAGGCCTGGAAGTGCTGCATTCTGACAGCCCTCTGCGACGGCGGTAACATTTCCGCCATTTTGTGTTTGTACCGGGGGTCTAAGTACGTTGCCACCCAGTACTGGTCCTTGACCCTCATGCTTTTTATACGGGGGTCCCTATTAAAACACTGGAGCATGAAGGCCCCCATTTGCACTAAAGTGGAAGCGGTGTGGTGGCCTGGCTCCTGCTCATCATCCAGGATAATGTCGTCCTCTTCATTCTCCTCTCCCCATCCTCGCACAACAGGGATCCCAGAAAGGTTTAAAGCATGCTCTTCTTGCTCCTGCTCATCCGCCCCGGCACCATCCTCCTCTGACTCCTCATCAGACTCCTGTTGTTGACTTGTCTCAGATAGAGTAGCCCCCCCTGGGAATTCATCCAGCATTGCGACTTCCTCATCTTCCCGCTCCTGCTCCTCCACAGCCTGATCAATGACACGACGCAATGCACGCTCCAGAAAGAAGGCATAAGGTACCATGTCACTGATGGCGCCATGGCTGCGACTGACCAGTTTGGTGATCTCCTCAAATGGCCGCAGAAGTCTGCATGTGTCGCGCATGAGCAGCCACTGGCGCGGTGAAAAAAAACCCAGCTCCCCAGAACCGTTTCTTTCGCAGAGTTCATACAGGTAGACGTTAACTGCACGTTTCTGCTGGAGCAGCCTATCAAGCATATAGAAGGTTGAGTTCCATCGCGTCGGGCAATCGCAAATAAGACGTCTGACCGGCAGATGGTGTCGCCGCTGAATGTCAGCAAGGCGAGCCATGGCCGTGTAAGATCTTCTGAAATGGGCCGAGATTTTCCTTGCCTGCCGCAAGATGTCCTGGACCCCAGGGTATTTGACAAGGAATCGCTGCACGACCAAGTTTAAGACGTGTGCCATGCACGGCACGTGCGTGATTTTGCCCTGTTTCAATGCGCTAAGCAGATTGGCACCGTTGTCACACACCACTTTACCAACTGTCAAATTGAGCGGTGTTAGCCACTCATCTGCCTGTGAACGCAAAGCTGAAAGGAGTGCCGGGCCAGTGTGGCTCTTTGCTTCCAGGCACAACAGACGCAGCACGGCATGGCAACGTCTCACCTGGCATGTGGAATAGGTTCTGGGGAGCTTGGGCGGTGCAGTGGAAGAGACGCTAGCAGCGGAAAAGGAGGAGGCAGCTGAGGAGGAGAGGGAGGAGGATGGAGTAGGAGGAGGAGAAGAAGAGTCAGGCCTGCATGCAATCCGTGGCGGTAAAACCAAATCTACACGGGTGCCACGGGTTACATGCTTGACGGCCGTCAGAAGGTTCACCCAGTGGGCAGTAAAACTGATATACCTTCCCTGCCCGTGTTTGCTAGACCACGTGTCTGTGGTCAGATGTATCTTGGCACCGACACTGTGTGCCAGAGATACATTCACTTGCCGCTGAACATGGCCATATAGCTCTGGGATGCCCTTCTCTGAGAAATACTTCCTTCCTGGGACCTTCCATTGTGGTGTTCCAATGGCCACAAATTTGCGAAAGGCCTCCGAGTCCACCAGTTTATATGGCAGTAGTTGGCGGGCTATGAGTTCTGACAAGCCAGCCGCCAACCGTTGGGCAAGAGGGTTATCCGGCGTCATCATTTTTTTACGCTCAAACATTAGGCCCACGGAAGCCTGCCTTTTTGCAGAAAAATGTGAGCTTGGCGTGATGGAAGGTGGAGTGGAGGACAATTGTGAGGAGAGAGGAGAAGGAGAAGTAGAAGACGAGGCTGGACGGTGAGAGCCTGCAGTGTGGCTTTGTGTGTTCCGTTGCTCCCACTGGGCTCGGTGATGGCTGCTCATGTGCCTTCTTAAGGCGGTCGTCCCTAGGTGAGTATTGGGCTTACCGCGACTAACGCGTTGACTGCAAAGATTGCAGATGGCAACGCTATTGTCAGCAGCGGACACGTTAAAAAAAGCCCACACTGCGGAGCCATGTGCCGGTGTCCTGGGAGCGCCAGATGTGACCGTACATGGTCGATGACTCGCTCCTGATACATTTGCAGTCTGCTTTGTCCCTGCTGTGCAATGTAAGTCATTGCTGCTTCTCCTCCCTATCTGCTGGTCCATATCTCCCTCTGAACTCCCCTCCTCTTCCTCTCTTGTGGGCACCCACGTGACATCACTAGACACGTCATCATCAACGTCACCTTCCCCACCGCTATAAGTAGAGTAGGCAGCAACACCGGGGACCAACCTCCTCCTTGGGCTGATCTGGGTACTGGCGTCAGACTGCTGAGTAGCGCTTGTTGCTACCTCCTCTTCCTGATCCAATACCAAGAGTGGCTGCGCATCAGAAATGTCCTCTTGATATGGATCGGAAAATAATTCCAGTGACTCAAGCGGAAGGTATGTGGTGGTGGTGGTGGTGGTCGTGTTGTTGGTGGTAGTGTCTTTGGGGGTGCACATAGCAGAGAGTGAAGAAGAGGGTGCAGATCGAGAGGATGAGGAGGGTGCAGAAGAGTAAGGCTGAGCGAGCCACTCAACCAAGTCTGGTGCATCCTTTAAAGTAATTGAACGCACCTTCTGCAACTTCCCACTTTGGCTCAAGCCTGTTGCTCCTGCCCTACCCCTACCACCCCTGCGGAAGGGCCTGCCTCTTCCTCTGCATGTCATTTTTTAAATGACCCTGTGACAAAACTCTTAGTCCCTATACCGCTGAAGGACTGCTGCAGTATAGGTGAGCGGTCAGCAGTGGTGCACGTCAACCCTATCTATTGTGGACCTATAGCGGTCCTTACAGAACAGCAGACTGTACCGCACTCAAGCCTATGTACCGTAGCACCCTATACCAAGTTACCAGTCCTTATAAGAACTTTTGTGGACCAAGCAGGTTGTGTATTAGTGTTTAGCAGACTGTACGTCAGTCCCTATACCGCTGAAGGACTGCTGCAGTATAGGGCAGCGGTCAGCAGTGGTGCACGTCAACCCTATCTATTGTGGACCGATAGCGGTCCTTACAGAACAGCAGACTGTACCGCACTCAAGCCTATGTACCGTAGCACCCTATACCAAGTTACCAGTCCTTATAAGAACTTTTGTGGACCAAGCAGGTTGTGTATTAGTGTTTAGCAGACTGTACGTCAGTCCCTATACCGCTGAAGGACTGCTGCAGTATAGGGCAGCGGTCAGCAGTGGTGCACGTCAACCCTATCTATTGTGGACCGATAGCGGTCCTTACAGAACAGCAGACTGTACCGCACTCAAGCCTATGTAAAGTAGCACCCTATACCAAGTTACCAGTCCTTATAAGAACTTTTGTGGACCAAGCAGGTTGTGTATTAGTGTTTAGCAGACTGTACGTCAGTCCCTATACCAATGAAGGACTGCTGCAGTATAGGGCAGCGGTCAGCAGTAGTGCACGGCAACCCTATGTATTGTGGACCGATAGCGGTCCTTACAGAACAGCAGACTGTACTGCACTCAGGCCTATGTACCGTAGCACCCTATACCAAGTTACCAGTCCTTATAAAAACTTTTGTGGACCAAGCAGGTTGTGTGTTAGTGTTTAGCAGACTGTGCGTCAGTCCCTATACCGCTGAAGGACTGCTGCAGTATAGGGCAGCGGTCAGCAGTAGTGCACGGCAACCCTATGTATTGTGGACCGATAGCGGTCCTTACAGAACAGCAGACTGTAACGCACTCAGGCCTATGTACCGTAGCACCCTATACCAAGTTACCAGTCCTTATAAGAACTTTTGTGGACCAAGCAGGTTGTGTGTTAGTGATTAGCAGACTGTACGTCAGTCCCTATACCAATGAAGGACTGCTGCAGTATAGGGCAGCGGTCAGCAGTAGTGCACGGCAACCCTATGTATTGTGGACCGATAGCGGTCCTTACAGAACAGCAGACTGTAACGCACTCAGGCCTATGTACCGTAGCACCCTATACCAAGTTACCAGTCCTTATAAGAACTTTTGTGGACCAAGCAGGTTGTGTGTTAGTGATTAGCAGATTGTACGTCAGTCCCTATACCAATGAAGGACTGCTGCAGTATAGGGCAGCGGTCAGCAGTAGTGCACGGCAACCCTATGTATTGTGGACCGATAGCGGTCCTTACAGAACAGCAGACTGTAACGCACTCAGGCCTATGTACCGTAGCACCCTATACCAAGTTACCAGTCCTTATAAGAACTTTTGTGGACCAAGCAGGTTGTGTGTTAGTGATTAGCAGACTGTACGTCAGTCCCTATACCGCTGAAGGACTGCTGCAGTATAGGTGAGCGGTCAGCAGTGGTGCACGTCAACCCTATCTATTGTGGACCGATAGCGGTCCTTACAGAACAGCAGACTGTACCGCACTCAAGCCTATGTACCGTAGCACCCTATACCAAGTTACCAGTCCTTATAAGAACTTTTGTGGACCAAGCAGGTTGTGTATTAGTGTTTAGCAGACTGTACGTCAGTCCCTATACCGCTGAAGGACTGCTGCAGTATAGGGCAGCGGTCAGCAGTAGTGCACGGCAACCCTATGTATTGTGGACCGATAGCGGTCCTTACAGAACAGCAGACTGTAACGCACTCAGGCCTATGTACCGTAGCACCCTATACCAAGTTACCAGTCCTTATAAGAACTTTTGTGGACCAAGCAGGTTGTGTGTTAGTGATTAGCAGACTGTACGTCAGTCCCTATACCAATGAAGGACTGCTGCAGTATAGGGCAGCGGTCAGCAGTAGTGCACGGCAACCCTATGTATTGTGGACCGATAGCGGTCCTTACAGAACAGCAGACTGTACTGCACTCAGGCCTATGTACCGTAGCACCCTATACCAAGTTACCAGTCCTTATAAAAACTTTTGTGGACCAAGCAGGTTGTGTGTTAGTGTTTAGCAGACTGTGCGTCAGTCCCTATACCGCTGAAGGACTGCTGCAGTATAGGGCAGCGGTCAGCAGTAGTGCACGGCAACCCTATGTATTGTGGACCGATAGCGGTCCTTACAGAACAGCAGACTGTAACGCACTCAGGCCTATGTACCGTAGCACCCTATACCAAGTTACCAGTCCTTATAAGAACTTTTGTGGACCAAGCAGGTTGTGTGTTAGTGATTAGCAGACTGTACGTCAGTCCCTATACCAATGAAGGACTGCTGCAGTATAGGGCAGCGGTCAGCAGTAGTGCACGGCAACCCTATGTATTGTGGACCGATAGCGGTCCTTACAGAACAGCAGACTGTAACGCACTCAGGCCTATGTACCGTAGCACCCTATACCAAGTTACCAGTCCTTATAAGAACTTTTGTGGACCAAGCAGGTTGTGTGTTAGTGATTAGCAGACTGTACGTCAGTCCCTATACCAATGAAGGACTGCTGCAGTATAGGGCAGCGGTCAGCAGTAGTGCACGGCAACCCTATGTATTGTGGACCGATAGCGGTCCTTACAGAACAGCAGACTGTACTGCACTCAGGCCTATGTACCGTAGCACCCTATACCAAGTTACCAGTCCTTATAAAAACTTTTGTGGACCAAGCAGGTTGTGTGTTAGTGTTTAGCAGACTGTGTGTCAGTCCCTATACCGCTGAAGGACTGCTGCAGTATAGGGCAGCGGTCAGCAGTAGTGCACGGCAACCCTATGTATTGTGGACCGATAGCGGTCCTTACAGAACAGCAGACTGTAACGCACTCAGGCCTATGTACCGTAGCACCCTATACCAAGTTACCAGTCCTTATAAGAACTTTTGTGGACCAAGCAGGTTGTGTGTTAGTGATTAGCAGACTGTACGTCAGTCCCTATACCAATGAAGGACTGCTGCAGTATAGGGCAGCGGTCAGCAGTAGTGCACGGCAACCCTATGTATTGTGGACCGATAGCGGTCCTTACAGAACAGCAGACTGTACTGCACTCAGGCCTATGTACCGTAGCACCCTATACCAAGTTACCAGTCCTTATAAGAACTTTTGTGGACCAAGCAGGTTGTGTGTTAGTGATTAGCAGACTGTACGTCAGTCCCTATACCAATGAAGGACTGCTGCAGTATAGGGCAGCGGTCAGCAGTAGTGCACGGCAACCCTATGTATTGTGGACCGATAGCGGTCCTTACAGAACAGCAGACTGTACTGCACTCAGGCCTATGTACCGTAGCACCCTATACCAAGTTACCAGTCCTTATAAGAACTTTTGTGGACCAAGCAGGTTGTGTATTAGTGTTTAGCAGACTGTGCGTCAGTCCCTATACCGCTGAAGGACTGCTGCAGTATAGGGCAGCGGTCAGCAGTAGTGCACGGCAACCCTATGTATTGTGGACCGATAGCGGTCCTTACAGAACAGCAGACTGTACCGCACCCAAGCCTATGTACCGTAGCACCCTAGACAGACCAAGTTACCAGTCCTGATAAAGAGCTTTGTGGAACAAGTGAGTTGTGAATGATTAGCAGACTGCAGCAGAAGGGCAGCAGTCAAGTATAATATTCTTTCTATATTTGGAAGAAAGAATATTATACGTGTACAAGCCTATTACCGTACCACTGATACCAGTCCTGAAAAGAACCTTTGTGGAACTAATAGTAACAGCAAGTCTTTAAAATTATCCTCACTGCCTGACACACTGCTTCCTGCCTGTCCCTATACAAATTGGCAAAAAAGAGTAGGCTGGAACGATTAGCTGGAACAGCTCTTTTGTGGACCTGATAGTAACAGCTAATGATGATGATGATGATGATGATGAAGAAAGACTAATCTGGCTGAGCTGTCCCTAAAATAGCAGCATACAGCGCTCTGTCCCTTTATCTAAACTGACAAAAGAAACTCAGGCTGCTGACCTAACACCTATACCAGTCCTGAAAAGAACTTTTGTGTACCAAATAGCTAGCGTTTTCTCTGTCCCTACTCCACACAGGATCCTTTCCCTACAGTGACAGAAGAAAGAATGTAAAATGGCCACCGGATCGGGTGTATTTATAGGTTAGGGGGAATGTCCAAGTGTCCATGAGCTGTCATGTCTCAATTGGTTGTCCTGTAACACATGATAAACGTGTCACGAAAGGTTAAAGTTCTTGTATACATTAAACACGTAAGTCCGCCGGGGCGAACGACGGAAAAAGGCGTTCGAACCCGCGGACGGCGAAAGTCGGAAATTCGCCGCGAAACGACCGCCGGGCGAACCGTTCGGCCATCACTAAATTTGTGTGATTGCTGTCTCTACCAAGTGGGGTTTGACCTAGAACTATATAGTCACTATTGGGTGACAGGTCAATCAGTCACCGCTCAAGGAACCCCTAGCAATCTTTGGAGGAACCCTTGTGCTCCATGGACCCCTGGTTAAGAATGACTGCAGGGCCGTCTTTAATATTGATTGGACCCTGGGCAAAATTTTTCTTACCCCCCCCCCCATGCAGTTTTGCTTTCCACCTGCTCTGAGACATACAATAAATAGCAGCGAGACTCAAAATCAGTTTACTGAATCAGATCAGGCAGCTATTGCGATTGGTTGACAGAGGTTGCAGTGTATCCTTACTGCTCACTGACTGGTTGCTAGAGGTTACAGATCACATTACAGCTCACTGGTTAGTTGCTAGAGGTTACAGCACATGACTTCTGCTTGTTGATTGCTTGCTAGAGATTACCCTGGATATGACCGCAGGGGGGCATGATATATATATCAATGCCACCGGCCGCCTGTATTTACATATGAATGCCAGTAATTTACGTGTACACACAGGGTCTGCAGGTGAGTCATCTGTACACAACAATAGGGCAGAGCTGGTAAGCATTAGTAGTAGCACTTCACACTGAGATATTGGGACACAGCACATGACTAAAACCTCAAGGGGCGAGGGAATTTAAATCAGGATAGTTGGCAAGTATGAGGCAGCTGCTTTGGGCCCCACAACAATGACATGGCCCAGGGCAGCTGCCCCTTTTTCCCTGCCTTAAAAACGGCCCTGAATGACTGCTCTTCAGGAACTGCTAGGTAATAGGCATATTGACATTGCTCTTCTTCAGAAAATGACCACTTCCAATCTTCTGTGATGTCAAGGGTGGCACTGTTTGAGATATTAAGAAAAAAAAAACAGACATCTTCCCATCACCTTACTCTGCGGTGTTGCTAACTCTCAATGAAGCCATAGTTGGCCTTTCCACATATGCTTTTTTATTTTATTTTATCAGACAAAATGGCCACCCCTGCTTTGTATACTTCAGACAGGTGCACTTTAAATAGTGACACAAAGTAATGAAGCCAAATCCTTGTACTGCTGTCACATGAAGCCGAGAGGAGCCTTTTATTTGCTTTTGGCATTTGTTGAATATCTGAATCGTTCTCATTTCTCAACAAAACACTTTCATTAACAGGATGAAAACTGACAATTAAAAAGAAGATAGAGAGATCTGTTCTTCATGAATGATTTTTTTTCTCTTGCGGCTGATTGAAATGAAAAAAAATAATTTCTAGAGTTGAAGGGAGGGTGTATGATGTGAAAAATACATGTAGGAATGACCTCATTTACACTGTAATGTCTGAAATGACTTTCCATATTATGAATGTGAATGGAACAAATAGCTATGGGCCAAGTGTCAGCTCTGCACACAATCTGCCCATTGTCTGGCCTGGCTGAGAAAATACACATAGGCCCGGGACTCGGGGCTCAGGAGGAAAAAAAAAAGATGGCAGAATTATTTTTCAATTGTTTAAAAAAGAGCTCCAGATCTCTTAAAACAGTCTTTCTCAACTAGGGTTCCTCCAGAAGTCGCTAGAGGTTCCTTGAGCAATTATCAATTGCTGACTCTCAGGTGAGTATCCATTGACAAAGAGGGTGTTCTTTCTACTGAACACCAATGTAAGGAGCATTCTGCCCTATTGACCACCAATGTAAGAGGAAATTCTACCCACTGACCACCGATGTAAGGAGCTTATTTCCCACCGATCACCAATGTAAGGGCTTTTTATTCCCACTGCCCATCAATATAAGGGGCACAACTCCCAATGACCCCCAGTGTAATGGGGCTCTTTCCCCACTGCCCACCAGTGAAGGGGCCCTTCTCCAAATGGCCAACACTCTAAGGGGGCAGTATTAACCTCCCTGGCGGTATGATTCAGTCTGGAATTAGGTGCTGAAAGCGGTACAATTATTTTGCACGGAAATCTGGCTTTTATTTTGTAGTCCTGTAATTCTTAGGAATAACGCTCTTAAATCTGTTCAAACCAGAGTCTAGCAGACATCCCGGGTATGATAAAGTTTATAATATAATAAAGAATAATAAAATTTATTCAATAATGTAATAAAATCCTAAAACACTGAAAAATTGACACTTTTTGGTTGCTATGGACAATCTCCAAATTCCAGGCAGTAAAAAACAGTATTTATAATATAAAAGTGCATGCAGGGCATTGCACAAACCACTAGGGACAAAGGGTGTGTGTATTTTTTAATACAGCACTGTAATCTGTAAGATTACAGTGCTGTGTGTGTTTAGTGTGTTTTAACTTTTTTGAATTTGCCGCCGTTCTCCGCTCCCGTGCGCCGTAACGTCGCAGGGAACGGAGCTCGGCGGCATTCGGCACTGTGAATCGAGCGCAGGACGGCTCGATCGCACAGCGCGGCGGACATCACTGGATCCAGGGGACAAGGTGAGTAACGATCCCTGTGTCCTCCCCTGCATCGAGCGAAGCCATCCCGAGTCTGGCTCGGGATTACCGCTCCTATCAGTATATTCCTACCCCGAGCCAGACTCGGGATTACCGCTAGGGGGGTTAAAGTGATTGTAAACCCTTACAAACCACTTTGACCTATAGGTAAGCCTAGACTAAGGCTTACCTGTAGGTCCAAGAAATATCTCCTAAACCTACACGGTTTAGGAGATATTTGCTGAAAGACAGGCACCGCTGTCTACTGTCTGAGCGCGCCACAGTTAACGGCGATATGCCGCGAGTGGCGGCTCCTGTGCTCATGCGTGGGAGTGACGTCATCGCGGCTCCGACGAATGACAGCGCCGGAGCAGCAAGACCCACCAAGAAGATGGAGGCTCCGGACTACAGGGGACAGTGGTGACATCGCTGGCTCCTGTGTCAGGTAAGTGACACATAATGGACTACTATGCAATGCATAGTAGTCCATTATGCTTTACCTTTGCAGGGAATCAAAGAGGAAGTAAACTCATCAGGGTTTACTTCCTCTTTTAGGGATAATTTCTCTGACCACCAATTTCCACTAACTATCAATAAATTGGGTTATTTCCTCAGTGACTACCAATGTGAAGGAACACTACACTCCTTATGCCGCGTACACACGGGCGGACTGTTCGCCCAACTTAGTCCGCTGAACAGTGTTTCAGTGGACAGTCCGCTCGTGTGTGGGCTTCAGCGGACTGTTTGAGCGGACAGTCTGGCGAACAAAGTCTTACGGAATTTCCGTAAGACAGTCCGTTCAAACTTAGTTTTGTCCGTCCAAACTTGGTTTCAGCGGACAGTCCGCTCGTGTGTAGGCAAGTTGGACGGACTAAGTATCGCGCATGCTCAGAAAGGGTTTACACGGCCGAAGGTTGCATTGCAGTGTATAGGATGTAGTTTTTCTAGTCCCGTCGTACGTGCTGTAGACGTCATCGCGCAAGCTTTCAGCGGACTGTTCGTTCATCGTGTGTGGTCAAGTCCGTTCATGCAAATTTTGAGCGGACTGTTTGTCGGATTGTCTGACGAACTAAGTTGGGCGAACAGTCCGCCCGTGTGTACGTGGCCTTAGGCTTCTATTTTATTCTATGTCTCAGCTTTCTGTTCACATGAATGTACTATTAGCTGCAGATGAAGAAATTATTAGGGTTCCCTGAGACCAGAAAGTTATTTCAGGGGCTCCTCAGTGTTAAAAAGTCTGAGAAAGGGTTGACTTAAGAGGGCAAAGGCGGGTAAGTCCCTATCCTGTTGTCGTCCAGTTTTGGGTATTTCCTGTGAGTCATCATGGCTAGAATACCAGACTTGGTGAGGTCCACAGCCTTCAGGGCCCATTCAAATTATTGCACGTCTTTACTATGATTAGAGATGAGTGAAAGTGAGTATTATCATTTCCAGAAAGTTTTGCTGAAAATCAAGAGACTTCGGTGAAATTTTGCAATTTCAGGGAAATGCATTGGGACCAATTGGAAAGATTTAATTACCGGTAAGGCCTTTTTTGGTGTTTTTTTTTACCACTTTGGCTTTCCTTTCTGCTATGGGCCTATTGATCTGGTGATAAATCTTAAGATAACAAAGTAATACGTATTTTTCTTTAACCGCTTCCTGACCAGCCGCCACAGTTATACTGCAGTAGGCTGGTTCCCCTGCACTGTTGCTATACGTCGGCTCGTGGGGTTGGGATAGCAGGCGCAGGTGCACAGCGGGGGGGGGGGTGCAGATGCTCATGGCTGACGGTCGCGATGACCACCGACCACAAACGATCGTCAGCAGGAGACACCGAACAGGGACAAGTGTTTGTAAACACACACTCCCCTGTTCTGTTCTGACAACAGTGACAGATCATGTGTTCCTATTAGCTAGGCACCACGATCCCTCACTTCCTCTAGTCAGTCCCCTCCCCCTTCAGTAAGAATCACCTTCCAGGGAACACAGTTAACCCCTTGATCACCATCTAGTATTAACTCCTTCACTGCCAGTGACATTTTTACAGTAATCAATGCAATCTTATAGCACTGATCGCTGTATAAATGCCAATGGTCCCAAAAAATGTGTCAAAATTGTCCGATGTGTCCGCCATAATGTCGCAGTCATGATAAAAATCACAGATTGCCATTATTACTAGTAGAAAAAAAAAAAATAATAAAAATGTTATAAATCTATCCCCTATTTTGTAGACGCTATAACATTTGTGCAAACCAATCAATATACGCTTATTACAATTTTTTTACCAAAAATATGTAGAATAAATATTTGCCTAAACTGAGAAAATATTAGCTTTTTTTTTTTTTTAAAAATGGGAATATTTATTGTGTTTTTTTTTAACATTGTCGCTCTCTTTTTTTTTTATAGCGCAAAAAATAAAAATCACAGAGGCCATCAAATACCACCAAAAGAAAGCTTTATTTGTGAAAAAAAAAAGACGTCATAATATATCCTAGCATCAATTGTTCTGCTTTTATTAATTTGGGTCATTTTATGTACCATGTTTTTAATCTATGAAGTATTTTTGTAATAAAATTAATGCCTTTCTAAACTATGTGTGTTGATATGCTTACCTCTTGACAGACTAACGCATCTTGTAAAGTCCCAATTAGCCATTAGGGACAGGTCTTCGATCTTTTCTTAGCTTTTTTCTCTACAGGATCAGAATGCTGGGTAGACATGTTTTGCACACCTCACGTGCGCTTAGTCATTACCTAAGGACTAAGCGCACGTGAAGTGAGCCGAATGTGTCTACCCAGCATTCTGATTCCTGTAGTTTTTGGGATGTCCAAATAAAAAGGATTTTGATATACAGTGGTGTGCGGCCATTTCTTCTAAGACCAATAGGATCGCCGCTCCTTTCAACCAATCAGGTGATGGGTCTCAAGACCCACTTCCTGATTGGCCGGGAGGAGGATCAGTGTTACAATAGAAAATATTCATTCGCTATTGTAACACACCTGGGTAGACTCGGTTTGCATCCTCTGCGCCCCAAGCCCACCCTATTTTGAAGCCTAGTAGATCCTCTGGCTCTAATCAGGTTCCTCAAACCCCCCCCCCCCCATTGAAATCCATGCATCCAGCCCCCTGAAAGGGGCCAGACGCATGGCTAGGTGGGGAAATGCCTGTGCGCCCATAATGGACGAGCCGCCTTTGTTTACCAGTGAGAAAATGGCAAGTGACATGGACCTAAGGGTTCAGTGGGCCATATGTGGCCCCCAAGATTACCAAAGCTCTTTTCAGTTACCCCGGATATGTTCTCGTGCAATAAAATGGGCGTTCATTAATCTCATTATTCACTGACAATACAGCACAGCACACACATACAAGGTTATGATGTGTCTGCCGAATCTCCATTCCACATCTCTGTAAATACAATACAATATTGCAATCACAAGCTGGTGATGCCAGTATATATATATATATATAGAGAGAGAGAGAGAGAGAGCTTTTTTGGAATAAGTGCCCACAATATTATGTAAAACTTTACATCTGTGACTACTGCAAGCCGCAAACAAGATAAAATGAAGCGTGCTATTAGATTGTAAGCCCTGGAGAATATCTGACAGGGGATAGTCAATTATGTGTTAATTTATTCCATTTCATACCTGTGTGCAGCGATTATAGATCTTTCATAGCCCCGTCCTCCAGGGCATTCTGCCAGCGCTATTTCCCGGCCAGTCCCCGCTTCAGGAAGATTTCCCAACTGTCTGTTTAGTTTGGTGAAAGGTTAATTATATGTTAACTAGAGAATCGCTGGCAACCTTTCCTGGTGGTGGCTGCGGAAGATTCCACGTGCGTACAGCGAAAGTTGTAAAGTTTGCAAGCAAAGAATATGTGGATGAAAACTGAATCACTAAAATTTCAGCTTTAACATGCGAAAGTCATTTTCAATATTTTTTAACCTGTTACTTTCATTAAAATAATACCTGGCGATCCTACCATTTTCCTTGCTCAGGCACTTCCTATTATAGGGTGACAATTCTATGACCCCATCTGCCTATTGTGCTCCTGCATTATCATGCAAACTTCCTATGGAAATTACAAGTGGCCCGTAAAATTAGAATTAACTCCTACTTTAAAAATAACAAAAAAGGAAAATACTGGAGTTGATTTACTAAAGGCAAATAGACTGTGCACCTTGCAAGTGTAGTTGCTCCAGAGCTCAGGAAATTAGGTGAAACTTCACTTTGCCAAGAATACCCAATCACACGTGTATCGCTTACTCCCGAAAGGGCCACTGATTTCCACAGGTTATTTTCCCCAATTAGAATAGAGACAGCAAGGCATGCAGCAGCTGTCACTCACCCCGGCTCATTGATCAGTCTAGGGCAGTGATTCTCAACCAGGGTTCCTCCAGAGGTTTCTAGGGGTTCCTTCAGCATTGGGCAATTTCTGCCTCTCAGATAAGTTCCCACTCACACCATTGATATTTTTAACTATCTGTAAGGAGGTAATTCTTCCCAATGACCACAAGTGTAAGGACCATTCGTCCCACCGACCATCACACTATTGTATCATGAGTTGTAGATTTCTAATTTTTAGCAGGGGTTCCCCGAGACTGGAGAACTATTTCAAGGGTTCCTCTGTGTTGAAAAGGTTGAGAAAGGCTGGTCTAGGGGGTTGTTGCTTTATGTTTTATTGCAGATTTAACTTGGGTCTGGGGTGGAGGATCTGTGGGATAATCCAGCAGTAGAGATGGGCCGAACAATGGGCCGAGCATGGCCTGAACACCACCAGAACTCCTGAACAGCGAAAAAGTTTGGCCCCAAACCACAAACTCCACCCTGCCCCAAAGCACCCCCCATATAGAGGGCATGTGGCTTAGTATGGTTTGGCCTGGGGGAGGCGCTTTCTCGTCCCCCCCCCCTTTCTTGGCCTGCTAGGCTGTGTGCTTGGATAAGGGTATGGTATGGATTTTGGGGGGGGGGGGGGCACTCCATTTTTTTTTACATTTTGGCTGGGTTTTTTTTTATGTTTATTCGTCCGGTCGTGTGTACGCGGCATAAAACTATTTTCTATATTGGTCCAATGTCTGTTACCTCTTCTGGTTGAAGACACATTACAGGCGTTTTTGTTACTTTTGCACAAATTCTAAAACATTGACAGAGCAATTTTTTTAGAAATAGACCCCACATATGTATTTTGGAATGTGACCACTTCTGATGCTTCCAAGCGCTCCTTACAATTCAACTGTTAACCCCTATTTTGCCAAATAGGAATACATCATTTGGAAATACCAAGTCTTGCTTAGCCATGACAGATGGGCAGCAGATTTAGAAAATCTTGAATGGTTAGAGTGCTGCATGGGAGCCGTGTAATTAATCAAGTCACTATTAATGAATCTACATAGATTTGAAAAAAGTGAATTTGTTCATTTAGAATAAAAACGTTTTAGAGCTCTTCTGAGTGATTTGTTTAATCAGTGCTTTTCTACTTTTCTGCCCATGGCCAGTGGGCCTTAATGAGGTTTTCTTGTGTTTGCTGTCCTCATTTGTTTGAATAAAGTTGTTACTGAGTTGAATTATAAGCATGACGCAAAATCCCAGGCATGGTAATATTTGTGCATTTGATCACATGGTATATGATATATAATTCATGATTTTTTTTCTCCTAGGGTTGTCAGTGATTGCATTCATTTGATGCGTAGTTCCCTAGATTGAGATGCTGCTTAGTTAATTATGGAGGTTTTTTTATTCTTTAGTTTTTAGCAAGGTCCCATGCCTCCTTCAGTTTAATGAGAACTCCAGGCCCAGAGATAGCTGACATCCTTCCATATATGGTGGGTTGCAAGGCATAGTGGGTGTAATGCAAGGTAGATTCATGGGCGCCAGACACTTCTTGAATGCAAAGAGATTTTATTTCTCTTAAACAGAACTGTGGGAGAGGGGATTTATGGCCAGGACACCCTCATGTAGTTGCAATGTTAACTGGCAGACTCAGAGACTTCTACAGGAGGACAGCAATGTAGGGAAAGGCATCCAGAAAGACGCTACATCTGCATGTGTAGGAATGCTGTCTCCTATAGCAACAGTCTTTAACAGTTCCTAACACAAAGTGTAACAGTCCCTTCACTTCGACTACAATCACTTCTTGTAGTTCTCCAGACCACTGAGCTCCCAGTCTCTCTCACTAGACTAGATGATTCACTGCCACTGAATCCCTTGAGCTCCTCCAATCTTCAATTTAGTATCTTCCTCAAGCGTCACCTCCGCCTTTCTGCTGGGTCCCTAGCTTGGCACTTAGATACTTTTCAAGCTTCACCCCATTGGCCCGCTCGGTCTCTGGCTTGACACACAAGGCTGCTCTGCAAATGTCACCTCCTCTGGCTGGGTCCCTGGCTTCATACCCACTGAAGTTTCCCGATACTTTACCATCCCCGGTTGGTGAGAATACTGCTCTGGTACGTGCTCCAGCTACTCAGTGTGGTCCTTGGTAATAAGTTGAATGGTTCCTTAGTGGCAACAGCTTCCCCTCTACCTCTGACCATCACAGATTCTCCGGCCAGCAGAACCATCACTTCTGGATAGACTGCAAGCCGCAATCCCAACTCAAGCTGCTCTCTCACTTCTGTATAGGCCCTCAGACAGCCTAGCAGCTAGATGTGCCTAGGATAGGCCCAAACTTCAGCCTAGCAGCCCAGGCAACCGCTCAATAGGGTAAGACTCAAGAATAATGGGAGATGGAAACTGCACTTGGACCAAATATTGTAACTGCAAATACTTAACAAACATACTATTAGGAAGGTTGTATTTAGCCTTGAGATCAGAAAAACCTGTTAGTCCCCCACCTGACATAATATGTTTCAGGCCAACTACTCCTCTGGCTGTCCACAACCAAGGATCAGAGATATTATGTAGATGAGATAGGGTGGGATTAACCTAAAGGTGTGTATGTGGTGAAAGGGTCAGAAGAACATGATATTTAGCCCTGGTGTTATGCCACACCCCAAGAGTGGTCTGCATTGGGTTGGTGACGGATGGGTTGGATCTAAGGCCCCTAAAGACCTGGTTACTCGTACCATACGACCCCAAGGGGGTTGCCTCAAGGCTAACTGGAGGGTTATTTTTAGGTTGTGAGAACCACTAGCAGGCTGTCACCAGTACTGCTGTAGTACAGCTGAAAATTAGGAACAGATAGTCCCCCTTGTGACAAAGAAAGTTGGTGGGTAAATTTGACAAGATGTGTGAGTCTCCAAGCATATACAAAGAAGAGCACTATACAGTTTGGTTAATAAATGTTCTCAATATAGGAAACTGTGTTATTCCTAAAGTAGCAAAGGAATTTAGGTAAATAAACCATCTTGATAAGATTAATCCTGCCTACTAGGGTAAGGGGAGGTGATTTACTTTCCAGGTCGCACATCTGTGGGAGAAATGTTTAACTAAGAGAGTCAGGTTCAACTTCTATATAAGTTGCCAGGGAACTACCCACTCATATGCCCAAGATATTTAAACTTGTCCACCCAGGATAACGGGGTATTTGTGGGGATTCAAAGGACTGAGTGGAAATATCAGAGATTTCTCCCAATTAGCTCTAATTCCAAAGAAAATGCTAAACTCATCAGTTATACATAGAGCAGCCCTAAGTGAGGAGGACGAATCTCCAAGATATAGGAGCGTATTATTGGCATACAAGGACATTTTTGTCTTTAAACCCACCCACCTCAATCCCTTTCCCCGAGTCTACAGCATGAAGTTGAGTGGCAAGAGGCTCCAATGCAAGAGTGAACAGGTCCAAAGCCCTGTCTCATCTCCCTTGATAGAGGAAAGGGAGGTGACAATGTGTTATTGGTATGTATTTTAGCCATCGGGGCCGAGTAAAGCATACGTAGCCAGTTGGTAAAATGGGGACCAAAGCCAAATTTACTAAGGACATCCCAGGGGTAGGTCCATTCAACGGAATCAAATACTTTCTCCACATCTTGGGAGACCACCATTCTGGGGCTGTCTGGGGTCGCCACAGCCAGATGAGTAAATGACTTGCAGATGTTGATGTCCGTCCCTCTTCCTGCCATGAACCCCAATAGATCTGGCTGTACCACAGCTGACATAACTACATTTAAGTGGTTAGACAAAATTTTTTGGCAGAATTTTGGCATCCATGTTGAGGAGTGAGATCGGCCTGGAACATAAGTCTGAGTTTTTGCCGGGCTTAAGGATCACCACAATCACAGCCCCTGACATTGAGGGCTGCAGGTTTATGAACCCCCAAAACCATTATGATTTCTAGTTTTGCATGGTTTCAAAAAAATTATCAACTGAGGATAAAAATATTGCAAATAACAATTAAACAAAAAGAGCGAGAAATTAATGACTTTATGTTGCTCAACAATAGGGATAAAACTTTTTCGCCGAACAGAGTTTAACAAGACACTAGGCCACTCATTAAATTAAAATAAAAGAGGTTTAACCTCCCTGGTGGTATGATTATTTCTGATTTTAGGTGCTGCAAGCGGTACCATTATTTTGCATGGAAATTTGGCATTTTATATTGTAGGCCTGCAATTCTTAGGAATAACTCATCCCGGGTATGATAGTAGTTTGAAACACAAAATCATAAATTATAATATAATAAATAACTATAAATAATAACAAATGATAATAATAAAAAATATTCAATAATGTAATCAAATCAAAAACACTGAAATTTGCTCAGTTGCAGAATTGTTGCTGTCATTAGATTTAGTGTTTGATGACGAATTTCCCCAGAAATCGCTATCGCTCAATTCTGCAAGTGATTATAATTTATTATCACTGTTTTCTAGCTGATCTATAACAACTTTTGACATGAAGGGACACTTTTTGGTTGCTATGGACAATCTACAAATTCCAGGCAGAATTTTTTTATTTATAATATAAAAGTGCATGCAGGGCACTGCACAGACCACTAGGGACAAAGGGGTGTGTAATTTTTTTATACAGTACTGTAATCTGTGTATTGTGTGTTTTTACTTTTTTGAATTTGGCGCCGATCTCTGCTTCCGTGCGTCGCAACGTCGCAGGGAACGGAGCTCAGTGGCACTCGGGCACTGTGTGAATCGAGTGGAGGACGGCTTGCACACACAGCGGGGAGGACATTGCAGGATTCAGGGGACAAGGTAAGTAACTCTCCCTGTATCCTGCAATGCGATCCCGAGTCTGGCTCGGGGTTACCGCTTATGGTACTGAAATTCCACCCCGAGCCAGACTTGGGAATACCACTAGGGGGGTTAACCTTAAACTACATAGAGGGTTCTTTACTGTAAGAGCGGCAAGGATGTAGAATTCCCTTCCACAGGTGGTGGTCTTAGCGAGGGGCATCGATAGTTTCAAAAAACGATTAGATAAGCACCTGAATGACCGCAGCATACAGGGATATACAATGTAATACTGACATATGGTATACAAGGATACATTATATAATGCATAGCATACGTACAAGATACATTATATCAGCCTCCAAAATTTCCACTCGCCTGCTTGCATTTGGCGAGTGGAAATTAGCTAAGAGCGAGTGAGGAGCCGTATCAGAGAAGGAGGGGGTGGGCACCACCAGCAGGTGGAGTTAAATAGGAGCCGATTCTGCGATCAGCCAGGAATGGAGAGGAAGAGGAGAGCCAGCTGGATCACACAGAGAGAGGATCTTCACTGTCAAACAAAGTTCGTCTGTTGGGCCAGCTCCTATAGATAGACAGCGCACTGGTCCAATGCCAGGACTTTTAAGTACCAATCGGACCAATCAGCTTCCAGGATTTTTTGGTAAAGCTTAATTGAACAACCTGAAGTTAGAAGCTGATTGGCTACCATGCACAGCTGCACCGGGTTCTAAATGCCCCAGTTTTAGTAAATCTCCTCCTACGTGTAGGAGTGAGATAGCTGAAGGCACCAGTAAAATGTTCTCGGGGAGGCCGTAGGGTGGCGTGTCTTTCTCTACTTGTTAGAGAAATTGTAAACCAAGAAAAATGTGTGTAAAAAAAACTACTGAAAAATAAAGATAAAATAGCTAGAACTAGCTTCAGCTAGGTGAGTGTCAGGGTTAGGGTCAAAGTCAGGGTCAAAGATTGTGGTCCATGTATTTTAGATTTAGAATTAAAAAACTGTATGTAGTATTATGACGCATACACACGACCAGACTTTCCGGAAGACTAGGTCCGACGGGATCAGTACGTCGGACAATCCGATCATGTGTGGGCTAGTCCGATCGTTTTTCGGGAAAAAAAAATCAGACGGACCTAGAAATAAAACATGTTTCAAATCTTTCCGATGGACTAGAGTCCAGACGAAGAATCAGTTCTTCTGTATGCTAGTCCGACGGACCAAATACTACACAAGGACAGCTATTGGCTACTGGCTATTGAAATTCCTTGTTTAGCCTTGTCTTACGTCATCACGTTCAAACCGAACAGACTTTCGAATGGACTTAGTCCGTTCGTGTGTGGCCAAGTCCATTTGTTCGGAAAGTCCGTCGGACCTCTGCTGAAAGTCCATCACAAAGACTGGCGGACATAGTCCATCGAAAAGTCCGGTCGTGTGTACACGGCATTATGTCAGTTAGTGTCAGTGTGTTTTATGTAGGATAAAAACAAATACAACAAAAAACAAACAAATTGTGCACTCTTATTTCTGGGCCCTACTACAGGTACAAACAATAATGACATCCACAAATGTTGTAAAAAAATAAAATAACCAGCAAATATCTTTTACTATTTACCACCAATAGAAAGCCCAATTTGTATTCATTCACCTGATTTGTCTGGTTTTACTAACACATGTCAAAATTGTAAAACTGGGTTCAAGCATTGAGATTTGTTTTACCTTTGTCATGTAGGGGTTAATGTTTTCACCTGCACACATTTATATCCAAAAATTTGGCATTTATTTGATCCTATGAATTAATTCTGAACTGAAGTAGAAGCAGGCGTGTCAGATAATTATAACTTTTTCAGAAGCATTTCTAGCGCATGGGGTATAACTGAATGATTTTCTTTAATCTGAAGTATGAACATATTTTTTAAAGGAATATATATCCATTAAACTAAAAACTCCCAATTTCCAAAAACTGCCTTCGCTTGGATATAATTAAACAAAACAGCAAAAACACTTTTCAAAGAACATACCAAATGATGTTGGGGAAAAGGCAGACAGGCAGACAGGCTAGTGCAAGGGCAATTTCTTAAAAGAGATGGCGCCATTGCTGATCTGCTTCTAAATTGTTCATCATGGTGATCCTCTGGTGTCATTGCTTTCTGTGCGACTGACGGAATAGTTGGGTCATGCTGTGTTTTCACTTTCTGCAAGTGTCTTCCAGAACATTGACTCAAGTCGGCTCCAGTTTGGTGGCTTGGGTTTTATGCTCCCCCCCCCCCCCCCAAGACTGCAGACATGATATAAGACAAGAGATGGTCAGAGACTGCAAACATGATAAAAGAGATGCATAGCTCTCAGCTGTCCCTGATTTTGAAGGACTGTCCTTGATTTGGAGCAATGTCCCTCTGTCCCTCATTCCTCCTCATTTGTCCCTCATTTTGGTCTGATCTATATAGTTGTATATAAAATGCACTTTTTATCTTTCAAAAAGTGTTTCCTGGTACTAAACCTTTCATCCAATTTCTAAATTGCTGCATTTGTCAATTTTAAAAGCCAATGTAAAGTAATAGTAGTGGTAACCTTTTTTTTGGTTAATTCCCCTTTAAGGGGGGGGGGGGGGTGGTAGGGGGTGTGTCCCATGCCTACATACGTTTGGTAGTGAGTGTCCCTCATTCCCATTTCAAAATGTTGGGAGGTATGGAGATGTTCAGAAACTGCAGACCTGGTACAAGAGATGGTCAGAGACTGCGGACATGATACAAGAGATCAATGCCATCTCACCAGTGCCCATCAAATGCAGCCTCACTGTGCCCAACAATGCTGTCTTATTGTGCCCATCAATGCAGCCTCACTGTGCCCATCAAATACAGCTTAACGGTGCTCATCAGTGCATTCTCACTGTGCCCATCGGTGCACTCTCACTGTACCCATCATTGCAGCCTCACTGTGCCCATCAAATGGAGCTTTACGTGCCCATGAATGCAGCCTCACTGTGCCCATGAATGCAGCCTCATTGTGTCCATCAGTGCACTCTCACTGTGCCAATCATCACAGCCTCACTGTGCCCATCATCGCAGCCTCACTGTGCCCATCAAATGCAGCTTTAAAGTGCCCATAAAAGCAGCCTCACTGTGCCTATCAATGTAGCCTCACTGTGCCCCTCAAATGCAGCTTTACGGTGCCCATTATTGCAGCCTCACTGTGCCCATAATTGCAGCCTTTCTGTGCCCATGAATGCAGCCTCACTGTGCCCATCATTGCAGCCTCACTGTGCCCATTATTGCAGCCTCACTGTGCCCATCATTGCAGCCTAACTGTGCCCATCATTGCAGCCTCACTGTGCCCATCATTGCAGCCTAACTGTGCCCATCAATGCAGCCTCACTGTGCCCATCATTGCAGACTAACTGTGCCCATCAATGCAGCATTCACTGTGCCCATCAAATGCAGCTGTCAGGTCACCTTGAGGCGAGGTGACAGATGCACACCGTAGGAATCAGGAGTGCATCGCAAGGTTGTGGACCCTATGGCTGACTGCTGCGGACGGGAGACAGGTCCCACCGGGGTTAGAGTGTAAAGCCCCGTACACACGAGCGGACTTTTCAACATCCAAAGTCCGTCAGACCGAGTCCGTCAGACTATCCGATCGTGTGTGGGCTGCAACGGACTTTAGCTTCGCAAAAGTCTGACGGACTTTAGAAATGAAGCATGCTTCAAATTTTCCCGACGGAACTCCGCCGGACCCGGTCCCCTTCGAAAAATCCGCTCGTGTGTATGCTACTCCGACGGACTAAAACCGACGCTAGGGCAGCTATTGGCTACTGGCTATGAACTTCCTTATTCGAATCCAGTCGTACGTCATCACGTTCGACTCCGTCGGAGTTTGGTGTGATGGTGTGTGTCCAAGTCCGTTCGGTCGAAAAGTCCGCCAGAACTCCGCCAGAACTCCGTCGGAACTCCGGCGGAACTCCTTTGGAGGTCTGTCGGACATAAGTCCTCTCGTGTGTACGGGGCTTTAGATTCCCTGGGGCGCGGAGTCTAAGAGCCAGCAGGTGTTCACCAGAGCCTTGAGTGGTGAGGATGGACTTGGCTGCAACTGGCTCCAGGTCGCGACCTCCAGGGTCCCCCAGCTCACACCCACAGTAGGCAACAGGAGGATAGGGATGGTGAGGGACAAAGCCAAGGTCGGGGCTACAAGCAGACGGGAATAGTCAAGGACACGCCAAAAGGTCAGGATCACAGGCAAACAGGGATAGTCAAAGACACGCCAAAGTCGGTAACGGAACAACAGAAGAGCACACGGCAGGTAACAGAAAGCCAAAAACACAAAGGAATACACAATGGTTGATCAGCACTGTTGGCATGCAGTGCACAGGTTAATATAAGGTTCCCTGATAGGGCCTGGGGTGGAGCCATGCTTAGAGGAGAGGTTATAAAAACCACCAGGTGGAAGTGGCTGGCCTCTTAGCCTGAACACATGAGGGGAGGTAAGCAAACAAGAAGATCACTGCATAACCATGACAGTACCCTCCCTCTTACGAGGCCTCCCCCTCCCCCGCCTGGGTCCAGGCTTAAAGGGAAACTCCAGATGGAACCTCCTCAACAGACGAGGAGCAAAGATCTCAGATGCAGTGATCCAAGACCTCTCCTCAGGACCCAACCCTTTCCAAAGTACGAGGTACTGAAGAATGCCTTTATGGTGCCGGGAATCCAAAACTTGACTAACCTCGTATTTTAGATTATCCTCAGAGACCGAAACCGAGATAGGGAGAGGACGAGAGGACTTGACGACTAAAGGCTTTTTAGGAATGGGTAAGGGCATGAGAAGATCAGGAGTCTGAGCAGGGTCCCCCACACCCTTAAAGATGAGCTGGGCATCCATAACAGGACCACCAGACTGGGCAGAGGTCAGTGGATCCCTGAGGTCAGGTTGGTTAGAAGGTGACATGTCACAAGAGTCAAGCTGGATAGCTGCCACACCAACAGAATGCAGAGAACCCTGAGAAAAAGATTGAAAACCCCTCCTGGCCGAATGAGGTATGCTATCCAAAGGATGGATTGAGCCTCTTAAACGGGTTTGAACGGACATAGTAGCAGTAGGGTGAGGCCAGGTCACCGAAGGTGCTGAACAAGAAGCAGGAAGCTCATTGAGCATGGGCTGGACTGGCATAACTGGTGCAGAGGTCGACTGAATAGTATTGTCAGGTGTAGCGACCATCTAAATCGCATCACAGGGCATAGCAACTGTGGAACTTGCAGACAAATTAGCCTGGCTGTGCGTCCAAGGGAGATTAGGGACAGGCAAAGGTAAATGGTTATGCGAACTGGAGTGAATGATCGACTCAGGTTCATAGGTGGGCCCCTCATCCAGAGTACCACATGACCTAGAGAGTGCATCAGTCCGACTATTGCAGGACGCATCCCAGAGATTGCTATATACAGTGGGAAGAGCAGAAGATACTGGGGTGGTGGTAACAGGAAGTTTCTCCTTTGGGGTACCCTTGAGTAGGCAGGAAGAGGAACAGGAGGAACCCCAACCCAGGATCTGTCCAGCAGACCAGTCAACGTGCGGAGAATGGAGCCGTAACCAAGGAAGACCTAATATGATAGGAGATGAAGCCTTAGGTAAGAAAAGGAAGGATATCCACTCCTGGTGGAGTGTCCCTACTGACATCTTAACAGGAAGCGTCTGAAAGCGGATAGGGCCCCCTGGGAGAACCGTGCCATCAATCGCCAAGACCACCAATGGTGTTGTAAGGGGCAAAAGGGTAAGTCTCATGGAGGATGCAGTTTCCCAATCCATGAAATTGGCAGCGGCTCCGGAATCCAGATGTGCTGAGACCGAACGAGAGGAAGCACCGACATGAAGCAACACAGAAAGGAGAAGACGAGAAGGTGAAGGTGATATTTCAGGGTCTAATACTCCACCTTCCAGATGTATTAGCCCTGAGCGTTTTTCCGGACGAAGAGAACAAGTGTCACGGAAATGACCTTTGGCCCCACAATAGAGACATAGGCCAGAGTTCTGCACCTAGCACGTTCTTCGGGAGATAACTTAGTCCAGCCCAACTGCATAGGTTCCTCGGTAGGCAGGGGGTGCTCCTCGGATCGAAGAGAAGGGACTGGGGACAGGCTGCCTAAAGAACGGGGAGTGCTAGCGTCTTTTTTCCAGGGCCCTCTCCTGAAAGCGAATATTGATCTGGTTACACAAGGTGATGACACTGTCCAGATCAGCAGGAAAGGATCTTCCTGCTAACTCATCCTTCACTCAATCAGAGAGGCCATGTAAAAAGGTTGCAACTAGGGCCTCATTATTCCAGCTCAATTCAGCTATGAGGATACGGAACTGAAGAGCATACTGTCCCACAGACGCGGACTCTTGACGGAGACGTAAAAGAGCGCAAGCCGCTGAGGAGACACGACCCGGTTCCTCGAAGATATTCCGAAAAAGTTTCAAGAAATCAGACAGACTAGAAACCACTAGACATGTGCATTCGTCCGAATTTCAGCTATTTTCGTTTTCGTTTTGACAAACGATAACGAAAGCACAAAATCCGAAAAACGAAAGATCCGACATAAATAAATGCTTTATTTTCGTTTTCATTGTTACAACAGTTCGATATAGAATAGGAGATTCGAAATGACTCTGACAACAATCTGTGTCTATAGAACCTGTGTTCGAATGTGCCTAACCTTACCTCTATTAGTCCAAGATTATATAGAGAAAATATTCGACAGAGAAAAAAGATTTGACAGAGAGAAAAGATTCTGCAAGATACTGTCCTAAAAAGTGTTTGGGGACCCGGGTCCTGCCCCAGGGGACATGTATCAATGCAAAAAAAAGTTTTAAAAACGGCCGTTTTTTCGGGAGCAGTGATTTTAATAATGATTAAAGTGAAACAATAAAAGTGTAATATTCCTTTAAATTTCGTAGGGGGGGGGTTGTCTATAGTATGCCTGTGAAGGGGCGCATGTTTCCCGTGCTTAGAATTGTCCCTGCACAAAGTGTCATTTATGCAGGAAAAAAAGTCCTTTAAAATCACTCGCAGCTATAATGAATTGTCGGCTCCGTAATACAGAGAACACTCATTGAAAGTCATTGATAAAAAAAAAAAAAAAAAAAATTTAAAAAAAAAAGCGTGGGGGTCCCCCAAATTCAATTACCAGGCCCTTCAGGTCTGGTATGGATATTAAGGGGAACCCTGCCTCAAATTTAAGAAAAAATTTGACGTGGGGTTCCCCCTAAATATCCATAACCAGACCCTTCAGGTCTGGTATGGATATTAAGGGGAACCCCGCGTCAAATTTAAAAAAAAATTGACGTGGGGTTCCCCCTAAAAATCCATACCAGACCCTTTATCCGAGCACGCAACCTGGCAGGCCGCAGGAAAAGAGTGGGGGACGAGAGAGCGGCCCCCCCTCCCTCCTGAACCGTACCAGGCCACATGCCCTCAACATTGGGAGGATGCTTTGGGGGTCTGTGACCCCTCAAAGCACCTTGTCCCCATGTTGATGAGGACAAGGGCCTCATCCCCACAACCCTGGCCGGTGGTTGTGGAGGTCTGCGGGCGGGGGGCTTATCAGAATCTGGAAGCCCCCTTTAACAAGGGGACCCCCAGATCCCGGCCCCCCCCCTGTTTGAAATGGTAAGGGGGTACAAAAGTACCCCTACCATTTCACAAAGAAAGTGTAAAAAATGTTTAAATAAAACAAACACACTTTTGAAAAATTCCTTTATTAAAAATAAAAAAATAAAAAAAAGATTCCAGCGGCGGTAATCCACTCTTGCTATCCAGCGACGGACGGTCATATCTCCAGCGATGTCTCATGTCATCCAGCGCAGCTCAGCATCCTTCTTCTGTCTCCGTGTAGGAGACGTTGCAGGCATTCCGGCGGCTGACGTTTGTTATATACGGAGGGCGGGGCCACCCGTCACCTGACCCCGCCCCCTCTGACGCAAGGGGAAACCCGGGGTTCCCTGTGACGTAGGGGTGACCCGCACCCCTCTGATGTAACACAGGCAGGTTTCCGTTACATCAGAGGGGGGCGGGGTCACCTATACGTCACGGGGAACCCCGGGTTTCCCCTTGCGTCAGAGGGGGGCGGGGTCAGGTGACGGGTGGCCCCGCCCTCCGTATATAACAAACGTCAGCCGCCGGAATGCCTGCAATGTCTCCTACACGGAGACAGAAGAAGGATGCTGAGCTGCGCTGGATGACATGAGACATCGCTGGAGATATGACCGTCCGTCGCTGGATAGCAAGAGTGGATTACCGCCGCTGGAATCTTTTTTTTATTTTTTTATTTTTAATAAAGGAATTTTTCAAAAAGTGTGTTTGTTTTATTTAAACATTTTTTACACTTTCTTTGTGAAATGGTAGGGGTACTTTTGTACCCCCTTACCATTTCAAACAGGGGGGGGGCCGGGATCTGGGGGTCCCCTTGTTAAAGGGGGCTTCCAGATTCTGATAAGCCCCCCGCCCGCAGACCTCCACAACCACCGGCCAGGGTTGTGGGGATGAGGCCCTTGTCCTCATCAACATGGGGACAAGGTGCTTTGAGGGGTCACAGACCCCCAAAGCATCCTCCCAATGTTGAGGGCATGTGGCCTGGTACGGTTCAGGAGGGAGGGGGGGCCGCTCTCTCGTCCCCCCCTCTTTTCCTGCGGCCTGCCAGGTTGCGTGCTCGGATAAAGGGTCTGGTATGGATTTTTAGGGGGAACCCCACGTCAATTTTTTTTTAAATTTGACGCGGGGTTCCCCTTAATATCCATACCAGACCTGAAGGGTCTGGTTATGGATATTTAGGGGGAACCCCACGTCAAATTTTTTCTTAAATTTGAGGCAGGGTTCCCCTTAATATCCATACCAGACCTGAAGGGCCTGGTAATTGAATTTGGGGGACCCCCACGCTTTTTATTTATTTATTTATTTATTTTTTTATCAATGACTTTCAATGAGTGTTCTCTGTATTACGGGAGCCGACAATTCATAATAGCTGCGAGTGATTTTAAAGGACTTTTTTTCCTGCATAAATGACACTTTGTGCAGGGACAATTCTAAGCACGGGAAACATGCGCCCCTTCACAGGCATACTATAGACAACCCCCCCCTACGAAATTTAAAGGAATATTACACTTTTATTGTTTCACTTTAATCATTATTAAAATCACTGCTCCCGAAAAAACGGCCGTTTTTAAAACTTTTTTTTGCATTGATCCATGTCCCCTGGGGCAGGACCCAGGTCCCCAAACACTTTTTAGGACAGTAACTTGCAAATTAGCCTTTAAAATGAGCACTTTAGATTTTGAACGTTGGAGTCCCATAGACTTTAATAGGGTTCTAAAGTATGCTATATACTAGCTCCGTCGAATCTTCTTTATACATTCGACAGACACCATAAGCCTTCAAAGACAGATTCGACCGTGATTCATGTGGATTTTCGGACGAATGCAATTTTTGAACGAAAAACGAAATAAATAAAAACGAATTTCGGGAGTAACTAAATAAATTAAGTTTTCAGACGAAAACGAAATTCCGAAACGAAATATTTTACTCTGCACATGTCTAGAAACCACTGGATCATTCAGTTCCCACAGAGGGGCAGCCCAAGCTAACGCCTCGCCGGACAGGAGGGATATGATATATGCAACTTTTGCCCGATCGGACAGAAAGTTTTGGGGCTGAAGTTCAAAATGAATTGTGCACTGGCTAAGGAACCCCCTGCAAGCCTTGGAGTCCCCAGAGAAACGGGCCGGAGCTGGTAGTTGTAAGGAATGTGTGGCTGCGACTGATGCGATAGGTGCATCGGCAGATAGTGGTTGAGGTTGTTGAACCGGGGGTCCTAATGAGGCCTGAACCTGTTCAACACGGGATGCCAAATCCTGAAGGAATTGCATCACCTGGGTCTGATGCGATTCTTGTGTCTCAAGTCGCCGAACTAAGCTCTGCAATGGATCATCTGCAGGAAGCGGCACGTCAGCCGGGTCCATGGCTGATCAAACTGTCAGGTCACTTTGAGGCGAGGTGACAGATGCACACCGTAGGAATCAGGAGTGCACCGCAAGGTTGTGGACCCTATGGCTGACTGCTGCGGACGGGAGACAGGTCCCACCGGGGTTAGAGCGTAAGATTCCCTGGGGCGCGGAGTCTAAGAGCCAGCAGGTGTTCACCAGAGCCTCGAGTGGTGAGGATGGACTTGGCTGCAACTGGCTCCAGGTCGCGACCCCCAGGGTCCCCCAGCTCACACCCACAGTAGGCAACAGGAGGATAGGGATGGTGAGGGACAAAGCCAAGGTCGGGGCTACAAGCAGACGGGAATAGTCAAGGACACGCCAAAAGGTCAGGATCACAGGCAAACAGGGATAGTCAAAGACACGCCAAAGTCGGTAACGGAACAACAGAAGAGCACACAGCAGGTAACAGGAAGCCAAACACACAAAGGAATACACAATGGTTGATCAGCACTGTTGGCATGCAGTGCACAGGTTAATATAAGGTTCCCTGATAGGGCCTGGGGTGGAGCCATGCTTAGAGGAGAGGTTATAAAAACCACCAGGTGGAAGTGGCTGGCCTCTTAGCCTGAACACATGAGGGGAGGTAAGCAAACAAGAAGATCACTGCATAACCATGACAGCAGCTTCACGGTGCCCATGAATGTAGACTCACTGTGCCCATTAATGCGGCCTCACTGTGCCCATGAAATGCATCTTTACGGTTCCCATCATGCAGCCTCAATGTGCCCATCATTGCAGCCTCACTGTTCCCATCATTGCAGCCTAACCGTGCCCATGAATGTTGCCTCACTGTGCCCATCATTGCAGCCTAACTGTGCCCATCATTGCAGCCTCACTGTGTGCATCATTGCAGCCACACAGTGCCTAACTGTGCCCATGAATGCAGCCTCACTGTGCCTATCATTGCAGCCTAACTGTGCCCATCATTGTATCCTCACTGTGCCCATCATTGCAGCCTCACTGTGCCCATCATTGCAGCCTAATTGTGCCCACCAATGCAACCTCACTATACCCATCATTGCAGCCTCACTGTGACAATCAATGTAGCCTCACTGCACCCAGCAAATGCAGCTTCACGGTGCCCATGAATGCAGCCTCATTGTGCCCATCAAATGCAGCTTTACAGTGCCCATCATTGCAGCCTCACTGTGCCCATCAAATGCAACTTTACGGTGCCCATGAAAGCAGCCTCACTGTGCCCATCAAATGCAGCTTTACAGTGCCCATGAATGCAGCCTCGCTGTTTCCATCAATGCGGCTTTACGGTACCTATCATTGCAGCCTCACTGCCCATAAAGGCAGCCTCACCATTGCCTGCCCTGGATCACACACATAGTGGGAGCGCTGTGTGTCACAGAACTGGGTCTGTGTGTGTTGTCAGCGGTGCTGTAACCAGGTCCCATTGCCCTAGACCGTCTCATGTGATAGTAGATTGAATCAGTGTTATGCCTATCACATGAAACCGTCTTGGGAGAAGGACCGCCAACAACACACAGACCGCTCTCCCACTGTGTGTGGCAAACAAGAAGAGGAGCAGGAGGGGAGCACTGCAGCCAGCCACAGATCAAACTGGCCCCAGGGCAGGCGGCTTACAGGGAAATTTCCCGGTATACCGGTAGGCCAGTCCGTCCCTGGACAGGGGTGGTTACAATGATCAGCTTTTTTTTATTTATGTAAGACCTTTATCCCACAAGGTGGAAAAAAAACTGTTTGCTGTAACTTTTTATAAAATGTTAACCCCCCTACAGCCCATAGCCCCACACTATAGGCCCTGATCCCCCCACTATAGGTCCTGACCCCCCCCACTACAGCCCCTGGACTCCTCCCACTACAGGCCCTGACCCCCCACTACAGCCCATGGCCCCCACTATAGGCCCTGATCCCCCATTATATGCTCTGACCCCCAATTACAGCCTCTGGACCCCCTCATTACAGCCCTTGACCCCATCTACATACTCTGACCCCCTCAGTACATCCCCTGACCCCTACTACATCCCCCGATCCCTCACTACAACCCGACCCTCAAAAAGTTACAGTACATATTTTAGGAACTTCTGCATGTACTGTATTTGTTCTTTTGATTTTTACAGGTACCTATCGTGTATGGTACTGCACAATTAATAATGGCAGATAGTACAAAAAAAAGCTGTAAATCTATTACCTTGGATATGACGACTAAAATTAATAAATTGTACGATGAAGGTGTGACTCAAGATGAAAAAGGCCGAAGACTAGGCTTCACTCGGACTACAGTTAACACAGTCATGAAAAACTGAGAATTTTTTTTTGCAGTGCTACACCTGTAAACAATTTGAAAAAGGCATAGCATTGTTGCAGACATGGAGAGATTCTTAATACTTTGGATAGAAAATCAGACTACACTTCATGTGCCTGTCAAACAGGTAATTATACAAAGTAAATCCTTAAGCCTATTCAATGACTTGAAGGCTGAGCCCTTGTACACACAGTTGGACATTCCGGCAACCAAATCCGACGGATTTTGTCCGAAACTGTTGCATACACACGGTCGGACAATGTTGTCCGATTGTACATAACGTGATGACGTTATTTCGTTAGGACGGGACTACGATCAGGCTAGTAGCCAATAGCTTTGGTCTAGGAATTTGATCTGAGCATGCGTGGCACTTTGTCCGTCGGAGTAGACTACACATGATCGGAGTATGTCCGATCGGAGCATTTTGTCGGAAAATTTTACCGGCAAGTTGGAAAAGTTGGTCCATCGGATTTTCCGACGGAAACAGTCCGATGGAGACCACACACAGTCGGAATATCTGACAAAATGGTCTGATAGGACACATTCCGTCGGAATCTCCGACCGTGTGTACAAGGGCTAAGAAAGGTGAGGCAGCAAAGGATGCTGAATTTTATGTAAGCCGTGGATGGTCGAAGAAGAGGTCTAACCTACATAACATTAAAGTACAAGGACAGCCAGCTGCTGCATATACTAAGGCTGCAGAAAGCTATCCAAGTGATCTTGCCAAAATTTTTCAAGATGGATCCACGGACTCCATGGATCAGATTTTTAATGTGGATGAGACCGGGCTATTCTGGATGAAGATGCCTGCAAGAACTTTCATCACAAGACAGGAAAATTCAATGCCAGGCTACAAGCCAGCTAGAGGTAGAATAACCCTTCCGTTACGTGGTAATGCTTCTGGTACCTTAAAGCTAAAGCCTTTGCAAATTTACAGATGGCAAAATCCAAGAGCTTTGAAGAACTACATTAAAACTAAACTTTCAGTGCATTGTAGAGCTAACATAACGCATGGGTAACTGCAGCCCTTTTTGAAGATTGGTTTGACACCAGCTTTGCTCCAGAGGTGAAAGCCTATTGCAAGGACAACAATATCCCTTTCCACGTTTAGCTGCTTGTCGATAATGCCCCTGGACACCCTCGAACGCCAGATGAGCTGAAACCTAACATTTGAGTGCAATTCCTACCACCAAATACCACCCCAATACTGCAGCCAATGGATCAATGTGTCATAGCCGCCTTCAAGTTAAACTACTTAAAAAGAACATTCAGTAAGTGTATTGCAGCAATAGACAAAGAAGAAGGAGCAGGTAAAGAAGACTAATCCAAATTGTGGAAAAGCTACAACATCTTAAATTGCATTAAAATTGAAAGAGATTCTTGGAATCACATAAAGGAAACCACAATGAAAAGGGCCTGGAAAAAATTATGCCCACAGTGAGTTGTTGATTAGTGATGGACGAACTTCCGACGGGACGTTTCGCGAACGCGAAACGCGAACGGACACAAACGTTCGCGAAAACGACCGTTCGCCGCGGGCTCCATTGACTTCAATGGGAGGCGAATTTCGCAAACCTTTAGGTCGAATTTGCGGCCACGGGGTAATTATTAGGGGGTAGCACGTAGTCCCACCACCTGGACAATAGCATAATACATGTATGAGGTGAATTTGGGATCGATAACTACAAGCATTTTTTTTTTATTTGGGAAATTGTTCTGACAATTCAGGACTATGGAGCTAATGAAGGCAATGGAGGAGAGGGAAGGTCAGGGACCAGGGTAGGCAAACAAGAGGGTGCAGGAGATACAGAGCACTGACAGCAGCACCGTAATACAGAGCACTGACATCAGCACCGTGACATACAGCGCTGACAGCAGCTCCGTGACATACAGCGCTGACAGCAGCTCCGTGACATACAGCGCTGACAGCAGCTCCGTGACATACAGCGCTGACAGCAGCTCCGTGACATACAGCGCTGACAGCAGCTCCGTGACATACAGCGCTGACAGCAGCACCGTGACATACAGCGCTGACAGCAGCTCCGTGACATACAGCGCTGACAGCAGCTCCGTGACATACAGCGCTGACAGCAGCTCCGTGACATACAGCACTGACAGCAGCTCCGTGACATACAGCGCTGACAGCAGCTCCGTGACATACAGCGCTGACAGCAGCACCGTGACATACAGCGCTGACAGCAGCTCCGTGACATACAGCGCTGACAGCAGCTCCGTGACATACAGCGCTGACAGCAGCTCCGTGACATACAGCGCTGACAGCAGCTCCGTGACATACAGCGCTGACAGCAGCTCCGTGACATACAGCGCTGACAGCAGCACCGTGACATACAGCGCTGACAGCAGCTCCGTGACATACAGCGCTGACAGCAGCTCCGTGACATACAGCGCTGACAGCAGCTCCGTGACATACAGCACTGACAGCAGCTCCGTGACATACAGCGCTGACAGCAGCTCCGTGACATACAGCGCTGACAGCAGCACCGTGACATACAGCGCTGACAGCAGCTCCGTGACATACAGCGCTGACAGCAGCTCCGTGACATACAGCGCTGACAGCAGCTCCGTGACATACAGCGCTGACAGCAGCTCCGTGACATACAGCGCTGACAGCAGCTCCGTGACATACAGCGCTGACAGCAGCTCCGTGACATACAGCGCTGACAGCAGCTCCGTGACATACAGCGCTGACAGCAGCTCCGTGACATACAGCGCTGACAGCAGCTCCGTGACATACAGCGCTGACAGCAGCTCCGTGACATACAGCGCTGACAGCAGCTCCGTGACATACAGCGCTGACAGCAGCTCCGTGACATACAGCGCTGACAGCAGCACCGTAAGCAGCCCCAGGAGGAAGTCAGCACAGCACAGGGATGGTGTGATCCCCTCATAATAAGAACCCCCAGGAGGAAGTCAGCACAGCACAGGGATGGTGGGAGCCCCTCATAATAAGAACACCCAGGAGGAAGTCAGCACAGCACAGGGATGGTGGGAACCCCTCATAATAAGCAGCCCCAGTAGAAATATGACACCGCTCAACCTCTTCAAAGAGGAGGGTAGGGGCATATAGTACGGTGTGCTTTTTTGGGTCAGGGAAGTGAGCCAAATGAATTAAGAAGGTCTGTGTGCTTGATTCCAAAAATTGTTTATAGACATATACATGGTCTACTGATCACATGTGTTGAATTCCTCCGAGATCCATGCCTCATTCATTTTTAGAAATGTGAGGTAGTTAACACTGTGGTGAGCTAGGCGAGTACGCTTATCGGTCACAATCCCCCCTGCTGCGCTGAACGTCCTTTCGGACAGGACACTGGATGAGGGGCAAGCCAACAGTTCGATTGCAAATTGGGCAAGCTCTGGCCAGAGGTCAAGCCTGCCCACCCAGTAGTCTAGGGGTTCATCACTCCTCAGAGCGTCCACATCGGCCGTTAACCCAATGTAGTCGGACACCTGACGGTCTAGGCGTTCCCTGATGCTGGATCCGGATGACACCTGTCGATGGGTCGGCTGAAAGAATGACCTCATATCCGAAGTCACCAACACATCTTCAAACCGGCCTCTTCTTGCAGGCGCTGTTGGATTGGTACCCGCAAATCCTTCTCTGGGAGTGGGAATTGCTCCTCTGCCAGCGCACGCAAAAGCAGAATGCAGCATTTCTCGAAGCAAGGCCTGGAAGTGCTGCATTCTGACAGCCCTCTGCGACGGCGGTAACATTTCCGCCATTTTGTGTTTGTACCGGGGGTCTAAGTACGTTGCCACCCAGTACTGGTCCTTGACCCTCATGCTTTTTATACGGGGGTCCCTATTAAAACACTGGAGCATGAAGGCCCCCATTTGCACTAAAGTGGAAGCGGTGTGGTGGCCTGGCTCCTGCTCATCATCCAGGATAATGTCGTCCTCTTCATTCTCCTCTCCCCATCCTCGCACAACAGGGATCCCAGAAAGGTTTAAAGCATGCTCTTCTTGCTCCTGCTCATCCGCCCCGGCACCATCCTCCTCTGACTCCTCATCAGACTCCTGTTGTTGACTTGTCTCAGATAGAGTAGCCCCCCCTGGGAATTCATCCAGCATTGCGACTTCCTCATCTTCCCGCTCCTGCTCCTCCACAGCCTGATCAATGACACGACGCAATGCACGCTCCAGAAAGAAGGCATAAGGTACCATGTCACTGATGGCGCCATGGCTGCGACTGACCAGTTTGGTGATCTCCTCAAATGGCCGCAGAAGTCTGCATGTGTCGCGCATGAGCAGCCACTGGCGCGGTGAAAAAAAACCCAGCTCCCCAGAACCGTTTCTTTCGCAGAGTTCATACAGGTAGACGTTAACTGCACGTTTCTGCTGGAGCAGCCTATCAAGCATATAGAAGGTTGAGTTCCATCGCGTCGGGCAATCGCAAATAAGACGTCTGACCGGCAGATGGTGTCGCCGCTGAATGTCAGCAAGGCGAGCCATGGCCGTGTAAGATCTTCTGAAATGGGCCGAGATTTTCCTTGCCTGCCGCAAGATGTCCTGGACCCCAGGGTATTTGACAAGGAATCGCTGCACGACCAAGTTTAAGACGTGTGCCATGCACGGCACGTGCGTGATTTTGCCCTGTTTCAATGCGCTAAGCAGATTGGCACCGTTGTCACACACCACTTTACCAACTGTCAAATTGAGCGGTGTTAGCCACTCATCTGCCTGTGAACGCAAAGCTGAAAGGAGTGCCGGGCCAGTGTGGCTCTTTGCTTCCAGGCACAACAGACGCAGCACGGCATGGCAACGTCTCACCTGGCATGTGGAATAGGTTCTGGGGAGCTTGGGCGGTGCAGTGGAAGAGACGCTAGCAGCGGAAAAGGAGGAGGCAGCTGAGGAGGAGAGGGAGGAGGATGGAGTAGGAGGAGGAGAAGAAGAGTCAGGCCTGCATGCAATCCGTGGCGGTAAAACCAAATCTACACGGGTGCCACGGGTTACATGCTTGACGGCCGTCAGAAGGTTCACCCAGTGGGCAGTAAAACTGATATACCTTCCCTGCCCGTGTTTGCTAGACCACGTGTCTGTGGTCAGATGTATCTTGGCACCGACACTGTGTGCCAGAGATACATTCACTTGCCGCTGAACATGGCCATATAGCTCTGGGATGCCCTTCTCTGAGAAATACTTCCTTCCTGGGACCTTCCATTGTGGTGTTCCAATGGCCACAAATTTGCGAAAGGCCTCCGAGTCCACCAGTTTATATGGCAGTAGTTGGCGGGCTATGAGTTCTGACAAGCCAGCCGCCAACCGTTGGGCAAGAGGGTTATCCGGCGTCATCATTTTTTTACGCTCAAACATTAGGCCCACGGAAGCCTGCCTTTTTGCAGAAAAATGTGAGCTTGGCGTGATGGAAGGTGGAGTGGAGGACAATTGTGAGGAGAGAGGAGAAGGAGAAGTAGAAGACGAGGCTGGACGGTGAGAGCCTGCAGTGTGGCTTTGTGTGTTCCGTTGCTCCCACTGGGCTCGGTGATGGCTGCTCATGTGCCTTCTTAAGGCGGTCGTCCCTAGGTGAGTATTGGGCTTACCGCGACTAACGCGTTGACTGCAAAGATTGCAGATGGCAACGCTATTGTCAGCAGCGGACACGTTAAAAAAAGCCCACACTGCGGAGCCATGTGCCGGTGTCCTGGGAGCGCCAGATGTGACCGTACATGGTCGATGACTCGCTCCTGATACATTTGCAGTCTGCTTTGTCCCTGCTGTGCAATGTAAGTCATTGCTGCTTCTCCTCCCTATCTGCTGGTCCATATCTCCCTCTGAACTCCCCTCCTCTTCCTCTCTTGTGGGCACCCACGTGACATCACTAGACACGTCATCATCAACGTCACCTTCCCCACCGCTATAAGTAGAGTAGGCAGCAACACCGGGGACCAACCTCCTCCTTGGGCTGATCTGGGTACTGGCGTCAGACTGCTGAGTAGCGCTTGTTGCTACCTCCTCTTCCTGATCCAATACCAAGAGTGGCTGCGCATCAGAAATGTCCTCTTGATATGGATCGGAAAATAATTCCAGTGACTCAAGCGGAAGGTATGTGGTGGTGGTGGTGGTGGTCGTGTTGTTGGTGGTAGTGTCTTTGGGGGTGCACATAGCAGAGAGTGAAGAAGAGGGTGCAGATCGAGAGGATGAGGAGGGTGCAGAAGAGTAAGGCTGAGCGAGCCACTCAACCAAGTCTGGTGCATCCTTTAAAGTAATTGAACGCACCTTCTGCAACTTCCCACTTTGGCTCAAGCCTGTTGCTCCTGCCCTACCCCTACCACCCCTGCGGAAGGGCCTGCCTCTTCCTCTGCATGTCATTTTTTAAATGACCCTGTGACAAAACTCTTAGTCCCTATACCGCTGAAGGACTGCTGCAGTATAGGTGAGCGGTCAGCAGTGGTGCACGTCAACCCTATCTATTGTGGACCTATAGCGGTCCTTACAGAACAGCAGACTGTACCGCACTCAAGCCTATGTACCGTAGCACCCTATACCAAGTTACCAGTCCTTATAAGAACTTTTGTGGACCAAGCAGGTTGTGTATTAGTGTTTAGCAGACTGTACGTCAGTCCCTATACCGCTGAAGGACTGCTGCAGTATAGGGCAGCGGTCAGCAGTGGTGCACGTCAACCCTATCTATTGTGGACCGATAGCGGTCCTTACAGAACAGCAGACTGTACCGCACTCAAGCCTATGTACCGTAGCACCCTATACCAAGTTACCAGTCCTTATAAGAACTTTTGTGGACCAAGCAGGTTGTGTATTAGTGTTTAGCAGACTGTACGTCAGTCCCTATACCGCTGAAGGACTGCTGCAGTATAGGGCAGCGGTCAGCAGTGGTGCACGTCAACCCTATCTATTGTGGACCGATAGCGGTCCTTACAGAACAGCAGACTGTACCGCACTCAAGCCTATGTACCGTAGCACCCTATACCAAGTTACCAGTCCTTATAAGAACTTTTGTGGAACAAGCAGGTTGTGTGTTAGTGATTAGCAGACTGTACGTCAGTCCCTATACCAATGAAGGACTGCTGCAGTATAGGGCAGCGGTCAGCAGTAGTGCACGGCAACCCTATGTATTGTGGACCGATAGCGGTCCTTACAGAACAGCAGACTGT
This sequence comes from Lithobates pipiens, assembly GCF_037356315.1. NCBI lineage: Eukaryota > Metazoa > Chordata > Amphibia > Anura > Ranidae > Lithobates > Lithobates pipiens. The sequence goes on from NW_027507785.1 coordinate 305,632,524, forward strand.
ACCGCACTCAAGCCTATGTACCGTAGCACCCTATACCAAGTTACCAGTCCTTATAAGAACTTTTGTGGACCAAGCAGGTTGTGTATTAGTGTTTAGCAGACTGTACGTCAGTCCCTATACCGCTGAAGGACTGCTGCAGTATAGGGCAGCGGTCAGCAGTGGTGCACGTCAACCCTATCTATTGTGGACCGATAGCGGTCCTTACAGAACAGCAGACTGTACCGCACTCAAGCCTATGTACCGTAGCACCCTATACCAAGTTACCAGTCCTTATAAGAACTTTTGTGGACCAAGCAGGTTGTGTATTAGTGTTTAGCAGACTGTACGTCAGTCCCTATACCGCTGAAGGACTGCTGCAGTATAGGGCAGCGGTCAGCAGTGGTGCACGTCAACCCTATCTATTGTGGACCGATAGCGGTCCTTACAGAACAGCAGACTGTACCGCACTCAAGCCTATGTACCGTAGCACCCTATACCAAGTTACCAGTCCTTATAAGAACTTTTGTGGAACAAGCAGGTTGTGTGTTAGTGATTAGCAGACTGTACGTCAGTCCCTATACCAATGAAGGACTGCTGCAGTATAGGGCAGCGGTCAGCAGTAGTGCACGGCAACCCTATGTATTGTGGACCGATAGCGGTCCTTACAGAACAGCAGACTGTACCGCACTCAAGCCTATGTACCGTAGCACCCTATACCAAGTTACCAGTCCTTATAAGAACTTTTGTGGACCAAGCAGGTTGTGTATTAGTGTTTAGCAGACTGTACGTCAGTCCCTATACCGCTGAAGGACTGCTGCAGTATAGGGCAGCGGTCAGCAGTGGTGCACGTCAACCCTATGTATTGTGGACCGATAGCGGTCCTTACAGAACAGCAGACTGTAACGCACTCAGGCCTATGTACCGTAGCACCCTATACCAAGTTACCAGTCCTTATAAGAACTTTTGTGGACCAAGCAGGTTGTGTGTTAGTGATTAGCAGACTGTACGTCAGTCCCTATACCAATGAAGGACTGCTGCAGTATAGGGCAGCGGTCAGCAGTAGTGCACGGCAACCCTATGTATTGTGGACCGATAGCGGTCCTTACAGAACAGCAGACTGTAACGCACTCAGGCCTATGTACCGTAGCACCCTATACCAAGTTACCAGTCCTTATAAAAACTTTTGTGGACCAAGCAGGTTGTGTGTTAGTGTTTAGCAGACTGTGCGTCAGTCCCTATACCGCTGAAGGACTGCTGCAGTATAGGGCAGCGGTCAGCAGTGGTGCACGTCAACCCTATCTATTGTGGACCGATAGCGGTCCTTACAGAACAGCAGACTGTACCGCACTCAAGCCTATGTACCGTAGCACCCTATACCAAGTTACCAGTCCTTATAAGAACTTTTGTGGACCAAGCAGGTTGTGTATTAGTGTTTAGCAGACTGTACGTCAGTCCCTATACCGCTGAAGGACTGCTGCAGTATAGGGCAGCGGTCAGCAGTGGTGCACGTCAACCCTATGTATTGTGGACCGATAGCGGTCCTTACAGAACAGCAGACTGTAACGCACTCAGGCCTATGTACCGTAGCACCCTATACCAAGTTACCAGTCCTTATAAGAACTTTTGTGGACCAAGCAGGTTGTGTGTTAGTGATTAGCAGACTGTACGTCAGTCCCTATACCAATGAAGGACTGCTGCAGTATAGGGCAGCGGTCAGCAGTAGTGCACGGCAACCCTATGTATTGTGGACCGATAGCGGTCCTTACAGAACAGCAGACTGTACTGCACTCAGGCCTATGTACCGTAGCACCCTATACCAAGTTACCAGTCCTTATAAAAACTTTTGTGGACCAAGCAGGTTGTGTGTTAGTGTTTAGCAGACTGTGCGTCAGTCCCTATACCGCTGAAGGACTGCTGCAGTATAGGGCAGCGGTCAGCAGTAGTGCACGGCAACCCTATGTATTGTGGACCGATAGCGGTCCTTACAGAACAGCAGACTGTAACGCACTCAGGCCTATGTACCGTAGCACCCTATACCAAGTTACCAGTCCTTATAAGAACTTTTGTGGACCAAGCAGGTTGTGTGTTAGTGATTAGCAGACTGTACGTCAGTCCCTATACCAATGAAGGACTGCTGCAGTATAGGGCAGCGGTCAGCAGTAGTGCACGGCAACCCTATGTATTGTGGACCGATAGCGGTCCTTACAGAACAGCAGACTGTACCGCACCCAAGCCTATGTACCGTAGCACCCTAGACAGACCAAGTTACCAGTCCTGATAAAGAGCTTTGTGGAACAAGTGAGTTGTGAATGATTAGCAGACTGCAGCAGAAGGGCAGCAGTCAAGTATAATATTCTTTCTATATTTGGAAGAAAGAATATTATACGTGTACAAGCCTATTACCGTACCACTGATACCAGTCCTGAAAAGAACCTTTGTGGAACTAATAGTAACAGCAAGTCTTTAAAATTATCCTCACTGCCTGACACACTGCTTCCTGCCTGTCCCTATACAAATTGGCAAAAAAGAGTAGGCTGGAACGATTAGCTGGAACAGCTCTTTTGTGGACCTGATAGTAACAGCTAATGATGATGATGATGATGATGATGAAGAAAGACTAATCTGGCTGAGCTGTCCCTAAAATAGCAGCATACAGCGCTCTGTCCCTTTATCTAAACTGACAAAAGAAACTCAGGCTGCTGACCTAACACCTATACCAGTCCTGAAAAGAACTTTTGTGTACCAAATAGCTAGCGTTTTCTCTGTCCCTACTCCACACAGGATCCTTTCCCTACAGTGACAGAAGAAAGAATGTAAAATGGCCACCGGATCGGGTGTATTTATAGGTTAGGGGGAATGTCCAAGTGTCCATGAGCTGTCATGTCTCAATTGGTTGTCCTGTAACACATGATAAACGTGTCACGAAAGGTTAAAGTTCTTGTATACATTAAACACGTAAGTCCGCCGGGGCGAACGACGGAAAAAGGCGTTCGAACCCGCGGACGGCGAAAGTCGGAAATTCGCCGCGAAACGACCGCCGGGCGAACCGTTCGGCCATCACTATTGTTGATTACGAATGTTTTGAAGATCATGTAGCTACTGTTACTGAAAATATTGTAGCGATGGCAAGGCAGCTAGAGCTGGAAGTGTTGCCAGAAGATGTTGCTGAACTGCTTGCGTCCCACACTGAGCCACTCAGCAATGAAGATCTTGAAGAACTTGAAGAGGGAGAGAAGAAGATGTGCAGGGTGCGGTTGTGATCATTAAACAGCCTGAAGGCTTAAAGCGGAAGACCTGCAAAAAATGTTTTTTTTAAAGTCAACAGCTACAAATACTGCAGCTGCTGACTTTTAAAATAAGGACAATTACCTGGCCAGGGCACCTGCAATGTCAGCACCCGAGCCTGAACCGTCCCTTGGTCCTTGGATGCTGCCGCCACCATCTTTGGTAAGGGAATCAGGAAATTAAGCCTTGCGGCTTCCCTACTGTGCACGTGCGAGTTGCGCACCTCAATCCGAATGGTCCCTGCTGTCTCTGGCACTCGTGTGTGTCTCAGCAGACAGCGCAATGGGACAGGAAGAGGCGTAGACTCCCGTGGGAGTCTAGGCCTGGCAGTGGGTGCAAATACCTGTCTTAGACAAGTATCTGCACCCCCCTCCCCCCTGAAAGTTGCCAAATGTGACACCGGAGGCGGGGTTCCGAAAAGTGGAGGTTCAATTTTTGTGTGAACCTCCGCTTTAACTACAAAAACTCTCTTTGAAGCTTTCTGTCATTTTGATTGCGCCATGGCTCTTTTTGAAAAGCATGATAGGGATTTTGAAAGAAGTTCCATAGACACTTACTTTTTTTTTAAAAGCACGCAGATCATCAACATTGAGTGACAGTCCATTTCAAGCTCTGACATCACCGCCACATCCTGCTCGTGCTCTTATTGCTACTTGTAGTACACCCAATTCCAAACCCAATTCACCAGCAAGAAAGTGCCTCGTCTTTGAAGACTTGACTTGTGAAACAGAAGATGCCTGCATGCCTGACAGTCCATTTCCAGCGCTGACATCACCATCAAGTCCTGCTCCTACTCTGATTTCTACTTGTAGTACACCCAATTCACCAACCGGAAAGCGTCTCGCCTTTAAAGATTTGATTAGTTAAACAGAATGCTCTGGTCTTCAGGGCAGGACTTAGGGTGGTGGGGGCCCCTGGGCTTGAGTCACTTTTGGGCCCTACCTTCTATACATTATCGTATTTATTGGCGTATAACACGTACCCCAAGTTTAGGAGGGAATTTTAAGGAAAAACCTTTAGGAGGGAAGTTTAAGGAAAAAAACTTACATTTAAATGCCCATCAATGCAGCCTTATCAGTGTCCTTCTGCGGCCTTGCCCATCCATCTGCAGCCTTGCCCAGTGTCATTTGCAGCCTTGTCATTGCAGTCTTGAAGTTTAAAAAATGGTGCCGCTGAGATACAGAGTCCTCTCTGTATCTATACAGGACTTAGAACTCCGTCTGACTACTTAGATCTTGAATTTTAAAAGCAGTGGCAACCCTGCTCATCTCACAGGTTTGCTAATCTGACAGAAGTTCGCTGCTTTTGAAATTCAGCATCTAAGTAGTCAGACGGAGTTGTAAGTACTGTATTTCACTATATACTAACTTTAATGTTATAAATACATCTAAAATGCAAAACTCCGGTGGGTGTAACAACATGTCCGCTTTACCCCTTTTTAGTGTATCCTTACTGTGGACGAGTGTAGCAAAATGGCGGCGACGGAACGTCACTTCGGTATCAAACTGCGATGCGTCGCCGAATATGTCATTACAGCGGCTCTCGGGTCCTCTCGCAGTCCCGAGCAGAGCCAAGAATAGCCGAGTGTATTCGGCTCGGCTCACAGTCACACCCGGTCCCTGTGTTATGCCCATCATAGGGCGGGACTGGGCGTGACTGTGAGCGGAGCCCAGCCGAGCACACTCGGCTATGTATCTCAGTGGGGCTCGCGGGGCCCATGGGCTTGAGCCCAGTCAAGCCCAATGGTAAGTCCAGCCCTGCTGGTCCTATTGTGTACTTAACCGGTTCCCAACTGGCTCCTGTACATATACGTCGGCAGAATGGCATGGCTGGGCAAAGTAACATACCTCAATAAATGCTTATTGCAATTTTTTTTTTTACCAAAAATATGTAGAAGAATACGTATCGGTCTAAACTGAGGGAAAAAATTTTTTTTTATATATTTTTGGGGGATATTTATTATAGCAAAAAGTAAAAAATAATGCATTTATTCAATTGTCACTCTTTTTTTGTTTATAGCGCAAAAAATAAAAAAAGAGAAGAAAAAAAGGACTCCAATTTTGTTTGGGAGCCACGTCGCACAACCGCGCAATTGTCAGTTAAAGCGACGCAGTGCCGAATTGCAAAAAACGCTCTCTGGTCAGGAAGGGGGTAAATCCTCCCAGGGCTGAAGTGGTTAAAAGTGGGGTATGCCTGTAAATCAGAGAAAGCCTTTTTTAAGTTAGACCCATAAAGACCCAAAGGAAGACCCATAATGGCAAGCAACGTATTTCTCAAGTGTCCTTCAAAGAAGCAGCAAGTCTACAAGTTGGCCCATTTTCAACATATTAGGAAGAACCTGAAGGTAATGGAAAGTAGAACACAAAGTTAAAGTCCTGCTTTGATAATTCATAATCCAATTAGACTTTTCTTCAGAGGCAGCATGGCTGCAAATTACCGCTTACCAATTAACATTAGGGAGTCTCAAATCACTAGTTAAAATCTATTATAATCTTCCAGGCAGGCTTTTAATGCCGCCAGATTTCCATATTGAAGTTTCTAAGTCGTCTGTTCCATTGAGCTGTATTAGAAAAGCAATATCTTACCAATGACTGAGCAGTCAGAGACAACACAATTTAGTGTAGAATTCCCATGAATCTGCCAGGCCCAGTCCTGTTCTTTATCCAGAAGACTGCCAAACCCGTGTCACCGTGAACTTCATTAAAGTGCTAATTCTCCTTTAAGTTTACTCATTTGCAACAAAAAGAACTCTTCCAACATCTGCTATATTCCATGCCATAGAGGATATTGTAATTTTCTTTGTTTTGTAATGCTAAATACTCTCCTTAAATTGTAAGTAGATTAGTACCTAGGTCATTCGCTGCATAAAGCACCGAAATTCAAGGAGAACGCTTTGCCGACAGTTTGATAGTCAGAGATAGCTGCAAACGACTGCGTTTATTTACATTAATTTGCATTGCGGAATGTGATTTTACAGTTGCCTTTAGTCTCAATAGGCAGTTTTCAGCCTACTGTCTAATAGCACTGTTACTGAAACCAGGCACAGGAATGTTTTGTATCTTAGAGCTGAACAGGCAAACCTTCAGGGCATTAAAGTTGACTTAAAGCAGTGGTTCTTCATCCTAGAAACAATTTACAAATACTGTAGCTACTGAGGTTTAATAATCGGACACTTGACTATTCAGGGATACACCCCCCGTCCTCACATGGCTATCTCTTAATTGGTCTTCAAGTCCCTGGCTAGAGATGAGCCGAACAACCCCCCGGTTCGGTTCGCACCAGAACCTTCGAACGGACCTAAAATTCGTACGAACTTTAGAACCCTATTAAAGTCTATGGGACTCGAACGTTCAAAATCAAAAGTGCTAATTTTAAAGGCTAATATGAAAGATATGCAACAGACAACACCAGCAATAAGGGGTATCTTCAGGTGTATACTGTACTGGAGGCACATAACACCCACTTTAACTCCTGTAGATGCCTGTATTAGAGAACACCAGCAATAAAGGGTAGATACAGGTGTATATTGTGCTGTGCTGGAGCACTAACTCCTGCAGATGGCTGTATTAGAGAACACCTGCAATAAAGGGTAGATACAGGTGTATATTGTGCTGGAGGCACACAACACCCACTAACTCCTGCAGATGTCTTTATTATAGAACACCAGCAATAAAGGGTAGATACAGGTGTATACTGTGCTGGAGGCACACAACACCCACTAACTCCTGCAGATGCCTTAATTAGAGAAAAACAGCAATAAAGGGTAGATACAGGTGTATACTGTGCTGGAGGCACACAACACCACTTTAACTTTAAGATGCCTGAAAAAAAAACGCACTGTCCCTGCCTATCTAGTGCTTTCCCTGCACGCCGGAACACACTACACAAGGCTGCCACGCTGGCAGCCTTATATAGTGTGGCGCATGTACTAAACCCCCTGAGCTATAATTGGCCACAGGCATCCTGCCTGTGGCCAATTATGGCTCTCCTCGCTGCCGGCGCTGTGATTGGCCAAGCATGCGGGGTCACAGTGCATGCTTGGTCAATCATGAGCCAGCAATGCACTGCGATGGCGTAGTGCATTGTGGGCCGTTCGTGCCATACGAATTTGGTGCGAATGGTCCACAAAGTTCTGAATTCGCCGAACAGACGAACGACCGAGCTCACCCCTATCCCTGGCGCCAGCATGTTTATTTGGGAAACCAGCTGTGACTCCTTGAGGCTTCCAACTGCCCATGTGCAAGCTGTATTGCACTTTGTGAATGGTACCACAGCCTTCTGGTACCTTTGACATGTCCCAGAAAGCTGCAGGTGAAGGGGGAGGGGGGCGGAGGCGAACCCTAGGCGATCCGGGTGGAAGTGAGAGCAGATACCTGCCAAAACCAGGTACCCCCTCCCAAAGAAATTAAGTGCCAAATGTGATGGAGGAGGGGGGAGGACACAGAAAAGCGTAACCTCTCCTTTTGGGTAAAGTTACACTTTAGAGGGACACCAAGAGACTGTGTTAAAGCTGAATTCCAGGTATGGATTTTTTTTTGCATATGCAGTGTACCCCCTTAAGAGCCACAGATGAACTGGGATCTCCACCCTGCACAGCCAGGCACACCACATTTTCACAGGCACCCAAGAATCAGAGAACATTCCATTACTTTGTTGTTCTTTTTTTCGTTTTATTGATAATTAGAACTTGGCTAGAGATGGGAGTTTATGGGATTGTCCACTTGACTTCAAATATACCCCAGGGACAATGCCTCCTATATACAGTCTATTTACACTCCTCTGCTTCATCCAGCACTCACTTGCTTGCAGAACTCCAGCTGTGTCATCTTGTTGCAATTTTAGTACCAAAAGCCCAGTACAGGCAGGGGCTTGTAGCCCCTATACTTGGAAATAGGGTGACACAGCTAACACATTTCCAGCACTTCCTTCTAAGGGGCACTGAGCCCAGCACCACCTCTTCAGGCACTGCCAGCTCGCCTGGCTGCAGTTGCCTCTTTCGCTAGCCCTCTTGGGTAACTTCTCCACGCAGTCCTCCTAGACTGACACTCTCTCCACAGTCCTCCCAGACTGAACACTCACCAGCCCACCCGGCTGAGATCTCCCAGACGTACTGCCCTGCTCCTGCTGTCCTCTCACTTGCTCCCCTGCCTCCAGGAAGGGTTTCCTCTGTGTGTTGTGGGTGATCCCTCCAGCACCCTATCCCCAGGCCCAAAGTCACCCCCCAGACCAGGGGGGCACTCTCAAGGGCCACCGACAGCCTCCCCCGCACTCCATCTCCATCTTCCACCGACTGCCCCTGCTGGCATGACTCATGTCTATTTATGAGGTTCCTAACTCCTTCCAGACCCTGTTTGCTGGGGCTTGGTCAAAGACCGCATAGATGATATAATAAAAAGGTAAACAGAGTAAACATAGTCAAAATATAGCCAGAGTTCAGGGACATGAATGGATAGTCTAGGAATCTTCAAACTACTGCTCTCCAGCTGTTGCAGGACTACACATCCCATGAGGCATTGTAAAACTCTGACATTCACAGACATGACTAGGCATGATGGGAATTGTAGTTCCTGAACAACTGGAGGGCTGTAGTTTGAGGACCCCTGGGAAAGTCAGACAAGCCAAAACGTCAGGGAGCCAGAGATGAGCGTATTAGAACAGCAATCAGGATCTGGAGCCAGAAGGAATGTCAGCCAAGCAAGTCTTTAACAGGAACACAGGAGAGCGTCTCTAGAGATGTGACTAAGGAGGAGGTAGAGAACATCTGGGTTAAGTAGGGAGGACTGACGAGCAGGATATCATCAACAGGTGAGTCACTGTGGAGAGAAAGGAGCTGGCAATTAGACAGCTGAGCAGCCAGCTTTGAGAAGGAAGGACTGAGCCCAGCCCTGACAGTTTCTTTTTATCTTTCTGTTTCAGGGCTGAGCAAAGTTGTTGATAAACATTACCCAGCTGCTTTTTTTTTTTTTTTGACAGCTCCAATTGCCAGGACTTAATTTACACTTCAGCTGTCAACAGGGGAACCCCACTGACAGCTGAATGACTCATCAGTTGTTAAGGACGTGGCGGCCCTGCTCCTTAACAACCGATAATTGATGGCTTTTCTTTTTTATACATTTCAGCTGAAAGAACCAAGCCTGAAAGTATCGGTTTCAGGTATCGGAGAATTTGCGTACCCATACTTGTGCAAATGCTTAGTATCGGCATCGGTGCAACCCTTGAATATGTTATGAGATGTGTGGATTCTTGCACACCTTGATACTGAAATATTAAAGTGGTTGTAAACCCTTCCATATACCCAGTAAAATGACTATCCTAATGTGATACACAGGTGGGACTGTAAGGCCATACAGCCCCTCTGGTCATCGCAGGTTTTCGCTATATATAGCAGTCTATATGATTGGGCACTGACACCCACCCCAGAGATAGCTCTATTATCTATGATCCCTGCCTCCATAGCCTCCCAAAAACGTTAGCTGCCAGACAACTTATCCCCCTATTTTGGAAAACCACTACCACCCCCCCCCCTCCTCATGGGTCTCATGCGCAAGGAAGAGATGATAGCCCTACACAATGACAAGTTTAAAAGCCTATGGCTCACTTGGATCAATTACTCTACCTTGGACTCCCTGAAAGCGATGTTGGCACACCATAGTCAATCCAGACACACCTCCTGACCCCATATCCCCATATTACAGGTTTGTTACACTAGGATCTGGTCAACCCTGTGCTGTGTCTTAGCCTAGGTCAACAAGTCCCAGGCCTAGGGCGGCACTTAGCGGAGGGGGGGGGCACTTTTTTGTAGCCGCTACACTATATGGAGCCAGTGTCATCATGGCATGGGGCAGACTGTATGGGGGGGGGGGGGACAGGGACTGGCAACCATAAAAAGCGGCACTCAGAGTCAGTACAACTCTAATGACACAGACAGCAGGACTCGGCCCCGCCCCCCTGCACCCGCGTCATTGGATTTGATTGACAGCAGCGGGAGCCAATGGCTGCCCTGCTATCAATCTATCCAATCAGGACCTGAGACACCGGCTACAGCTGGTGTGCTCGTCCCTGGCACAATAAATACAAGATTCGGGTAAGTAAAACGGGGGCTCTGGGGGGCTGCTGCATGACAGGAAGTTTTTCAAGTTAATGCATAGAATGCATTAAGGTGAAAAACCTTGATGCCGCATACACATGACCGGACTTTCCGGCAGACTAGGTCTGACAGGATCAGTCCGTCAGGCAATCCGATCGTGTGGGCTAAGCCGATCGTTTTGCATTATAAAAATCTGACGGACCTAGAAATAGAACATGTTTCAAATCTGTCTGATGGACTCAATTCGTATCGGGAAAAACGTTCGTCTGTATGCTGGTCCGACGGACCAAATACGACGCAAGGGAAGCTATTGGCTACTGGCTATTGAACTTCCTTTTTTAGTAATGCCTTACATCAACTTAGTCCGTTCGTGTGTGGCCAAGTCCGTTCGTTTGAAAGTCCGTCAGAACTCCGCTGAAAGTCTATCGGCAAGACTGTCGGACCTAGTCTGCTGGAAAGTCCAGTCGTGTGTACGCGGCATGAGGGTTTAGAAATCCTTTAATATACAGATACTACAGTAAAGTGCTCCGTGCTATAATCAATACATAATTTATATACAATAATAAGCTGTGATATGAAAGTGCTCAGTGCCTCTATACATTATTACAGTGCCCCAGGTGTCACACCCTGCGCTCCCCTCCTGTGTCCTCACTAACCGGAACAATAAAATATCTACACCCTGTGAAAGATAGGAGATCGGGTCAGCCTCATATTTACTTCTCTTATCCATGTACATGTTGAAAGAATAAAGATCAGGCATGGGCACCCATAGTGTAAATCAATTTTATTTGATCAAAAATACATTACAAGTAGCTGCTATTCACATATAAAACGGTTCGTATCGAGCTACATGACTATTGTATAACAGATGTACTGTGCTTATATACTGTCTGACCAATGCTTGTTACAGCCCCTTTTACCATTCTTCCCATTAATAGAGACCACACCAGGTTGGAGTAAACTTTGGCCGTAGCAGCCCCTTTATTAAAACCATCAATTTAAATGAACATAACCATCAACATCTGATATTTGCATTGGTCTTTGCATGCACTCCACATACCATCCATTTAATAATAGTAATGCACTGCGGTACCTTTTAAATCTGATAATAGGCCTCTCGCCGACATACTGGCTCGGAGACGACCAACTGACCGCAGCACCCGTTAACCAAATTCCAGTTAAACCACCGTTAGCTGGAATACCACCATCGGGAACCATACCACCATCGGTCCCGGACTCTCCTTATCCGAGGTTTCTTCATTCACCTGCAAAGACCAACACCCGCCAGCTACCACGACTTCCAGAGAACAAACCAACCTATTAGAAAAAGAAGACAAATTTATCAAAGAAAGCAAAACAGGGAGGGTGGGTGGGAAGCTCGCTCCTGTACGCTGAACTGATACCTGGGGGAGGGGCCAGCTCCTTTTTACTCTCCTGTCCCCTCCTCCCCAAGCTCCTCCAATTATGCAAGCCCCCTCGCACTTCTGCACCCTGTTAACACTGTCATGCCCAGCCCTACGCTATTTCTTCATTTTATTTCTTTTTCGCTCCGGGCTTTCCTTGACTATTGTATAACAGATGTACTGTGCTTATATACTGTCTGACCAATGCTTGTTACAGCCCCTTTTACCATTCTTCCCATTAATAGAGACCACACCAGGTTGGAGTAAACTTTGGCCGTAGCAGCCCCTTTATTAAAACCATCAATTTAAATGAACATAACCATCAACATCTGATATTTGCATTGGTCTTTGCATGCACTCCACATACCATCCATTTAATAATAGTAATGCACTGCGGTACCTTTTAAATCTGATAATAGGCCTCTCGCCGACATACTGGCTCGGAGACGACCAACTGACCGCAGCACCCGTTAACCAAATTCCAGTTAAACCACCGTTAGCTGGAATACCACCATCGGGAACCATACCACCATCGGTCCTGGACTCTCCTTATCCGAGGTTTCTTCATTCACCTGCAAAGACCAACACCCGCCACAGCACACAAGGGGAAAACCTTACCCTTGAGTGCCCCTCCAACCCCAACCATGTCTATATGCCACCGGAAAACCCGAGACCACATATGGGACCCCCCCAGCATGGGGGTCCCTCCGTCACCGTGACCGCACCTCCAGCTGCCCACTGACCAACCTTGCCAGTCCAAACCCAGCACCAGCTGACCACCCCATGAAGTGCGTATGAAGCTATTCCCATACCCTCTACCGATCGGCCCATCACCACATCGACCGCCAACGTCCCCCAAGAAAGCCCTGCGGACGTGCCCGAGTCCACCGCCATGGCCCTAGTCCAGTCCCAAATAGACTTGTCGCACACATGATTACCACTGACGTGTGACACCCGGTTCCCAGAGGCCCCCCCCTGTTAGTTACATCGGGCCGCCACATACAGAAGTCACCAACACAAATGTGTCCCTGCTAGTCCATGATGTGTCTCGACACCTGACACCCCCTAATTGTTATAGCCGAAACTGCCCACAATCTGGACGTAGCGAAACCGTCCCAACGTAGCAACCTAGACCCGCCCCCACCTTTGGGCTCACCGTTCCAACTTGCGCCCCCATTAAGCCTTCCCCTCACTGGACCCCCCCAGAAGGGCTGACCCAGGCGCCGAACCCGTCCGCCCGAACGGAGGCTACCGAGAGAAAACTTTCCCTCGGGAACGAGGAAACTCCTTACCGATAAAACCCACCAAAACCAAGGGAGCTGAAAGTAAATAAATAATACGGAACTGAATTCCGGCAAATCCGAAAACGACACAGTGTGCTACGTGTCCTGGAGCAACGAGAGTCGATCCCCTCTATGCGCTGGTCTAGCAATGAAGCATCAGTAAACCTGTGATGTCGAAGAAAAAACATACAACCCACCGACTCCGGGTCCGCAAAAAACCCCCGCACCATGCCAGACCCTCCCTTGGGCCCCACTGTCACAACGCTGCTTGAAGCACCGATGACAGACATGCCCACCAAAACCCCGAAAGGGCGAGGTAAAGTACCGATACTAATTGCCTTAGTGGCCCGCCCAACCCAACTTACCGGGATCCAACCCCGTCATGCGGGATAAATAACCTACTGGGAGCTGCGGCATAAAGGCCCCATTCCCGGGATACCTACCCAACGCAACCCAAACCCCGCTTATGCCCTGGGCTCCCACCCCCGAGAGGCGGACAGCGCCCCCAAACAAGGACTACAAATCCCACAACCCCAAAGGACCGAACCGAACATCCCAACCCCCAGCTGACATTAGACTGCAACCTGTGGTAACCCACATCCCCTTTAATGACGTCTACGTGGAAACGCATGACAGAAAACCCCACATACTCACCCCAACTTCCTGGGCCAGCACCACTGGAAGCCATACCCATCGATGCACCACATGTATCCCACCGACGTACTTAACTACATGCGAATGGAACCCCCCCCACTGGCCCATGGGGAAAAACCCACCGCTCGTGCTGTCGGCCACCCGCCCAGACCTGCATTTCCGTCAACACCAAATAACCCAAAAACCGGCCGTGCCCAACCACTAAAAACCACCTAGCCTGACGCCCTAACTCTATGCAGTCCTACACATCCGTGCTTATAGCAATAACCACTCACAAAATACTTACCGACACCCCGACGTCACCCACGCCACCGTAAAATTCACCACCTACGTACTTACCCAATACTTACCGCACACCTCCATGTTACCAACGCGACAGTAAAATGAACTATGTACGTACTCACCAGACACTGGAAGCCCCAATGCCACCACCGTAATGTCAGGAAGGGACTCCCATACCTCCGATGGGCCCAACCAACATTTTCAACACTTCGAAAGGGACACTCATACCTTCGATGGGCCCCCACCAACATTTGTACAGCGTCAGGATGGGCCACCCATAATTCCGATGGGCCCCAACCACCTTTCTCCACCATTAGGAAGGGCCATCCACGACTCCGATGGGCCCCACCAACCTTTCCCCAGTAATGAAGGGACACCCAACCACCGATGGGCCCAACCAACATATCTTCCAACAGGCAGGATGGGCCCCCCATAATTCCGATGGGCCCCAACCACCTTTCTCCACCATTAGGAAGGGCCACCCACGACTCCGATGGGCCCCACCAACCTTTCCCCAGTAATGAAGGGACACCCAACCACCGATGGGCCCAACCAACATATCTTCCGACAGGCAGGAAGGGACAACCATACCACCGACGGGCCCCAGTCCCCCCCCTGACCCCCACCGGTCCAGCACTTCCCAGGGAAACAAGGACCCTGCCCCCCGACGTGTCCAACCCACCATCCTCCTCAACTCAGAAGGGGCACCCATACCTCCGCTGGGCCCACCCCCCCTTATTTCCCCCAAGGCAAGAAGGAAAAGACCGAACCCCTGACACCGGCGGGCCCCAACCCCCCCTCCTTCTTAAATCAGGAAGGGGCCCCCCGTGCCTCAGACTGGCCGCAACCCACCGGTTCATAACCGTTAGAAAGGAAAACCCCCACCCCCAAAGCAGTCAACACCCACTACTTTACCCCAGTCAGGAAGGGCCACCCCAACTCAGATGCGCCCCACCCACCGCGGTATTACAGATAGGAAAAGGAGACCCATTCGTACAAAGAGGATCGGACCACCCCGCCACCGATAGGTCCGGCCCTATATATATATATATATATATATTTTTTGGGCTCCCCCACGCCCGAAACCCGACTAGAAGCCCACTGTCCCCTTTCGACCATATTTTTTAGTCAATGTTCATTTGTACATTTTTTTTTTGTTTTTTTTTTTTTTTGTTTTTTTTAATACCAGACCCACCCCAGCCAGAAAGGGGAACACAAACTCAGATGTGCGCAGACCCACCATCCTTCACCCAGGTAGTAAGGGGCACCCCTACCTCCTCTGGGCCCCACCCACTACAGTCCCCCCGGGCAGGGCAAGACCTCCCCTTTCCCGAGGGGCCTGGCCCTCCCGTCCTTCCCATGTGGACCCCCGCCCCCGTACAGGGGAAAACTGCACCCCAATATCTAAAACCAGGACTAAGCAAGGAAAATACTCCCGCTCCTCCCGTACCGCCGCATTCCCGCACCATGTTCCCAGTTCCCCGGACCCCAGCTGTCTAGCCACACGTCCAAAAGCCCCCAGGTACAGTGCCCCAGACCCCACCTTCCGCCGCTGACCCCAGAACCCGGGAGAAGGTCCGCTTTTTGAGGCCTGCACCAACCCTGCCTCTTAGGTCAGAGGCAGCTAAACCCCCCAGCCCCTTGTGCACTAGCCGCCCTGTTCACCCCCTCGACGTAAATCATATAACTGCCGTGCCACCCGTGCCATCTACCCGGAAACCCCCAGACTCCCGTATCCACCCCGGCACCGGCGTGAACGTGGGCCAAAAGAAACCGGTGAAAAAACCCCCACGCAAACCTGACCGCGGGTCCTGTCTCTAATGCCATGGCCTGGGCCCACCCACACCGATCCCCCCTGCTAACCCTCAACCCGCCATAAAATAGAAAAATTGCCACAGGATTTACCCAGCAGCCTGGTGCGAGTCCCACCAGCCGAAGATCCCGCCGCTCGTCTCTGGGGCTCCTCCTCCTCTTCGGACCAAGCCACCCCAGCGAATGCCGCTCCAACCGTCCTCCGCGATCGCCAGCCCTCCTGGGGAAGTATCCCAGGATACCGAGGATCCACGTGGCTGCTGCCACCGCCTTCCCGCGCCGGATCCACCCACCGGAACTCCATCGCCTTGCCTGTGCATGTCCGAGCAATGGAGGGGGGGGGGGGCACCCCTGTCCCCAGCCGCAGATACCACTGAAACCGTGCGAAGAGAGCCACCGGCCAGGGCAATGCAGGCCTGATGTCCACAGCAGGATGCATCATGCAACGAAATTCGTCGGTGCCGCGCTCCGCCCCCCCCTGCCGACTCACTGCCAGGGGGGGGGTTGAGGGAGCCCGCGTGTTCCACTCGCTGCATTGTGGGGGGGGGGTGCAAAACTGTCCATGTCCCCCAGATCGCCCCCCTACCACCGGTCGTCCTGCCTGTGCATGTCCGAGCAATGGAGGGGGGGGGGGCACCCCTGTCCCCAGCCGCAGATACCACTGAAACCGTGCGAAGAGAGCCACCGGCCAGGGCAATGCAGGCCTGATGTCCACAGCAGGATGCATCATGCTATTAAATTCGTCGGTGCCGAGCTCCGCCCCCCCCTGCCGACTCACTGCCAGGGGGGGGGGGGGGGGGGTTGAGGGAGCCCGCGTGTTCCACTCGCTGCAGTGGGGGGGGAGCAAAACCGACCATGTCCCCCAGATCGCCCCCCTACCACCGGTCGTCGTGGGGGGGTGGGGGGGCGTGCAACCCCCGTGCCGGCCACCGGAGAGCGAAAGCCCCACCAGCGGCGGAGCCCACGTGCTCCGGTCAAGCGCTGTCCTCCCCACCGTCCCCGGAGCCCCCGTCGCTGAATGCCGCAGGGGGGTAAGGATCCCTCAGCCGTGTGCAACGCGGGCAGGGGGGAGGGGCGTGTAATCCGCGTGGCGGCCTCTGGAGAGCGAACGGCCGTCGGCCATGTTCTCCACCAGAGCTCCGCCCCCGCCACCTTCCCGCAAGCGGCGGAGCCCACGTGCTCCCGGAGAGCCGAACCGAGGGCTCCCACACCGCCCTGCACCACACCGCTCCCGAAGCCCCCCCCCGTCGCAGAGCGCCGGCGGGGGGGGGGGGGGGTTAGGATCCCCCATCCGTGCACCGGGAGCGGCACTCATCCAGCCTGGAGACGGCTATGGGGAAAATCCAGGGAGAGGGGCTCCAGCGGCACTGTGCTGCCCGCATGCATGGCCCCAGCACATGTCGCCCGCTCACCTCGACTGCCACTCCTCCATCGTCTCGCCGCCAACCTGCCTTCCGTGCTGCCGGGCCAGACCGCATAAAGGCTCCACCAGGCTCCTCCAAGCTCGCTCCTGTACGCTGAACTGATACCTGGGGGAGGGGCCAGCTCCTTTTTACTCTCCTGTCCCCTCCTCCCCAAGCTCCTCCAATTATGCAAGCCCCCTCGCACTTCTGCACCCTGTTAACACTGTCATGCCCAGCCCTACGCTATTTCTTCATTTTATTTCTTTTTCGCTCCGGGCTTTCCTAGAGCTTCCTACACTATGGATTTACACTCTGGATGCTCGGTATTTTCTCTTTCATGTACATGGTGGGACTGCGCCATTGCGGCAGACAAATCGGACACTAATGCCACATACACACAGTCAGACATTTTGACGGCAAATGTGCGATCAGAACTTTTTTTTTTCAAATTTCGGCCAGCAAAAGATTGAGAGCATGTTCTAAATTTTTCGGTCGGAAAAAGTTCCTATCCAAAAATGTGTTTGTGTGTGTATGCAATTCCGACGTGCAAAAACTCACGCATGCTCAGATTCAGCTGTGAGGCGGAAGCTATTGGCTACCGGCGATGTCATGAATTCCACCTCATCCAATCGGAGAACACTTCACATTAATCGAGAAAATGTGAAGTGTTCCCTGAATGGTGCTGTGACAAACGAGAGATGTCCTGTGTTCACAGTGCAACAGGGCAGCCACTTGGAATGGGATCTAGAAGCTAGTGGGGATCACTGGGGTAGAGCTAGCCTACTACAGTATTTTCCAGGGATCTCATAGGTAAGGCAGCCCTCAAAATTTCTATTTACCTGCTCACATTAGTGGAAATTAGCTAAGGGCGAGAGTTCTGAATCGGCTCGGGCGGGGAGGCGGGCCGGCTTGGCTCAGGCAGGGAGGTGGGCCAGCTCAGCTTGGGCGGGTGCGGGGCCGCTTGGGCTTGTCGTCAGCAGGGGACAGGTCCACTCGACTCGGACAGGGAGGTGGGCTGGCTTGGCTCGGACGGGTAGGTGCGCCAGCTCTGCTCAGGTGGGGGGGGGGGGGGCAGGTCAAGTGTGGTCTGCTCAACTCGGGCGGGGGGGTGGGGTAAGTTGCTGGCCCAGTACACACTTCTTATCCATGCACGCTGCTGGTGGGGCGGGTAAGTTGTAGTTGCTCTTTTGCAGCAGCCTCACTCTTTCAGAAGATGTGTGGGGAAGGGAGCTCTATACTGGAATGGAGGAATTGGGGTGAGCTCGGTACTAGTGGAGAACTTGGGATTACACAGCACATCCCTCAGCCCTGCACTCAGTATGTAGCGTACCCCTCAACCCTGCACTTGGTACAAAGCGTACCTCTCAATGCTGCACTCAGTAGGTAGTGCACCTCTCAGCACTTCACTCGGTGCATAGGGCACCTCTCAACCCTGCAGTCTGTACATAGTGCACCTCTCAACCCTGCATTTGGTACGTAGTGCACCTCTCAACCCTGCACTCGATATGTAGCGCACCTCTCCTCCCTGTACTCTGTATGTAGCACACCCCTCAACCCTGCACTCAATATGTAGCGCACCTCTCAACCCTACACTCGGTACGTAGCTCACACCTCTCAACCTTGCACTTGGTACATAGTGCAACTCTAGTCCCTGCACTCGGTACGTAGTGCACCTCTCAACCCTGCACTTGGTACATAGCGCACTTCTCAACCCTGCACTTGGTACGTAGCGCACCTCTCAACCCTGCACTCAATATGCAGCACACCTCTTATCCCTGCACTCTATATGTAGTGCACCCCTCAACCCTGCACTTTTTTTAAAATGCCCCTGTACCGGTAGCTCGCGCTCAGAAGCGAACGCACACGTAAGTCCTGCCCACATATGTAAACTCCGCTCAAACCACACATGGGAGGTATCGCCGTGTGTGTTAGAGCGTGTGCAACAATTATAGCACTAGACCTCCTCTGTAACTCTAAACTGGTAACCTGTAAAAAATGTAAAGCGTCGACTATGGAGATTTTTAAGTAATGAAGTTTGGCGCCATTCCATGATTGTGCGCAAAGCATGACATGTTAGGTATCTATTTACTCTGCGTAACATCATCTTTCACATTATACAAAAAAATCTGGCTAACTTTACTGTTTTTTATTTTTTAATTCATAATAATTTGAAATATTATTGCACAAATACCATGTGAAATAAAAAGTTGCAATGACCGCTATTTTATTCCTTAATGTGTCTGCTAAAAAAAAAACATATAAATAATGTTTGGGGGTTCTGAGTCATTTTCTAGCAAAAAAATGATGATTTTTACATGGAGAGAAGTGCCAGAATAGGCCTGGTATTGAAGTGGTTTTAACACGGCAGTAATGATGTGTACAGTGCCTGAGGGGGGTCATGATATCCCCTATTTACATATGAATGCTGCCTCTATTTACATATGCATGCCGGTAATTTACATGTAAACACAGGGTCTGCAGGTGAGTCAACTTTACACAACAATAGGGCAGAGCTGGGCAGCATTAGTAGCAGCACTTCACACTGAGATATTGGGACACAGCACAGGACGAAAACCTTGAGGGACGAGGGAATTTAAACCAGGATAGTTGGCAAGTATGAGGCATCTGTTTTGTGACCCACAACAATGACAGGGCCCAGTGCAGCTGTCCCTTTTGCCCTGCCTTAAAAACGGTCCTGAGTGCCTACAGTAGTCATATTTTCTCCTTATTTTATTTATTACAGCAAGATCAAGGAAATATGCTTTGTGTTAATATTGTTAAAGCTGTTGTTAATATTTATTTTTGTAACTTTTCTGCATAAAACATTTAATAATTTATGAGGGCGTGTTAAGTGGCGGAATTAGGGATGGAGCAGAGTAGGGGTTGGGTGGGGCAACTGGTGGTGAGTTAGCCCTTGTACACACGGTCAGACATTCCGATGGACAATGTCTGATAGGACCGTGTTGTCAGATAATCCGACAATGTGTGGGCTCCATCAGTCTGTTTCCGTCGGAGTATCCGATGGACCGAGTTTTCTAGCTGGGCTATAAAATTTTCCGACAACATGATCCAATCGGACTTTGTCAGATCATGTGTAGAGAATTCCGATTGGACAAAGTGCCACGCATACTCAGATCAAATTCCTAGACCAAAGCTATTGGCTACTAGCCTGAACGTAGTCCCGTCGTAATGAAATAACGTCCTCACGTTCTGAACGATCGGATTTTCCGACAACTTTGTCCGACCGTGTGTATGCACAACAAAATCGAACAAAATCCGTCGGACAAAATCCAACGGATTTGGTTGTCAGAATGTCCGACCGTGTGTACAAGGGCTAACTCTTAAGGCCTGGCTAGTAGCTCAGGACTTGAAATTTTGAGCCCTGGGTAAGGCACATACTTACATACTTATATTGGTCCAAGCTAAAATTGCATAACTGCAAAAACTGCCTTACCTAAATTTCATTTTTCTTTATATTTATATGCAAAGTTTTAGGTTGGGAATAAGGTTGAACTTAAACACCCCTGTACACTAGCCCTCTTTTTGATGAAGAAATGTCAGTGCCTTTCTTCCTCACCCTTCTCCTCTCCCTTATATCATTTTCTGCAACATCTCAGCCTAGCGCTGCACTTAATTTTATACCGGTGAGGACGACATACACAACCTCTTTTTTTTTTTTTGCCAGTTTTGCCTGTCGGTGTAGAAATCTGATTTGGCCGTTGAGAGAAGAAGAAACAAAGGTGGATTTTTAAACTTGTCCTTTCAAAGTGAAGCCTCGGCAAACAAGGTCACAGACTATATTAAACGAAGCTTTTGAATTGTGTACCACATTTTGAATGTGTAGCTCTCCAAGGCTGCTTTGCATGTTGCCTGTGTCCTCGACAAATCATTAAATGGGCTTATAAAACAGAGCCATAAATCCAGCCTCCTCCTACATATCTCATGTACAAATTATCTCCAAGACCGGTGGGACCCCATTAAATGCAGACAAGCCGTCTGAAGTGTATATAATAGCTTAAGCTATACAGTAAAACTTTTTTTTTTCGAAGTCATGGGAAAGGTCGTATCGTTTCCCATCATTATAATCAGTAAACGTGACCTTGGCTATGGGTGGAATGATCGCCCTGGAGAGGGTGACAACCTAATTGAAAGAGTTGTATGGTCAGGCTGTCTGGGGGGAATAGGGGGGGCTACACCGCGTTGTGTCATATCACTGGACAGAACTGGGACATGGCTGGGTGTTTGTTTTGTGAACAAGACATGTAATGGGTAGCTGCTGATCTGAAGCCTATTCCTTCACAAGAAAACAAAGTATTCCCTTCAGGATTTATCTTTATGATCAACGGAGTGGCTCCACTAAAATGAATATAGCAATGCAATTACCGATTCAACCTTTGCCAAAATTTTCTTAAAATTAGCCTCAAATTTTGTGATAAGTATTGCTTAGGTCAAATTTGCTTAAAGAGGAACTTCAGTCCCTTAAATGCTGGCCCAGGTTCCCTCACCAGCACCACCAGATTTAAAGGTCTATTGTAAGCCAGGTGTGTGGCGAAAGGCAGAGCACTGCAGTATATCTGTGCAAGCACTGAGTTTCCCTGAACAGGCGATTAAAAACACACAAAAAAGGGAGAAAGGCAGGTGACATGGAAGTTGGCTAAAACATCTTTTTATTATAGCATGTGAACAACAGTCAAAAAAGTGTCTTTTTTGACTACTGTTCACATGCTATAATAAAATGATGTTTTAACCGACTTCCATGGCACCTGCCTTTCTCCCTTTTTTGCATGGATTACATGGAGGTTTACAAAGACTTCCCAGGCTGAGTACTGTGTTCTTGAGGCTTACTGGGCATTGTACAGGAAGTAGCCGCTCAGATGCAGCTGTTTCCAGATAAAAACATAGACCTGAGATCTATACCAAAAAAGAAGAGAGCAGCATGACGGATTATAACGGTACCAGGAAGGAGAAAGAATTTAGTATTTTATGATATTTATATACAAAATTAGAAAATACATGATAAAAACATTAATATATGAACTTGGTTACAACAATAGTGGTGTAAAAAATCAAGGGCGACGCGTTTTCGCAAAGTAGCATCCTCAGAACCAGAATTCTGACTATTAACCACAACACTAATTGTTGACCTCAGGGGGTTGAAACCAAAGGCAAAAGCAGTGTACCCCAAAATACATATTAAATTGGGGAAAATGCAGAAAAGTCATTGGGTGTGATTGACAGCAGCGTGAGCCAATGGCTGCACTGCTTTCAATCCATCCACTCATGCCAATCAACGGCCAGGCTGGGCGGTGAGGAGGATGTCGGAGGCGAGCGCGGGACTTTCGAGGGGTCAGGCAAATAAAACAGGGGGGCTGGGGGGGCCGGCACTGTCAGATGTTTTTTCAGCTTAATGCATAGAATGCATTAAGGTGAAAATTTTTTTACCTTTACAACCCCTTTAAGCATGTACAATACGTATGCAATAAATTCTCAAAACAGTTACTCAACTTCCATTGATGAAATATTCTTCATGGTTCACGCCTCTTTGTCTCTTGAATGCTTGTTAAAAAAAAAAAAAATTCTGCAAAGTGCTTCCTCTGAAACCAGTCCAACTAGTTAATTTGCATATCAATAGGGGGAATCTAAAGCCGCGTACACACGGGCGGACTGTATGGCCTACTTAGTCCGTCGAAAAACACATTTCAGCGGACAGTCCGCTCGTGTGTGGGCTTCAGCGGACTTTTTCAGCGTGCAGTCTGGCGTACTAAGTATTTTGGAATTTCCGTAATACTGTCTGTCATACTTTGGTTTCAGCGGACAATCCGCTCGTGAGTAGGCTAGTTTGACGGACTAAGAATTGCGCATGCTCAGAAAGGATTTACACGGCGAAAGGTTGCATTGCTGTGTATTGGACTTCCTATTTCTAGTCCCGTCGTACGCGCTGTACACGTCATCGCGCAAGCTTTCGACGGACTGTTTGTGCATCCGTGTGTGGTTAAGTCCGTTCATTCGAAAGTAGGACGGACTGTCCATCGGATTGTATGACGGACTAAGTAGGCCATACAGTCCGCCCGTGTGTACGCGGCTTTAGATTTTTTAAACACATGGTATTAGAAATCGAAATATGCTATACTACCAAAAAATTAAATGCGCTAAAAAAAATCACCTAAATATGTATAGCAACACAAATGGTCATCAGGACAAACGGGGGGACACAGACAGCAATAAATTCCATGACAGAGTTTCTAATCCCTCCCCACTCTATACAAAACTAAAAGGTTTAGCCTTTAGCAATACTTTTAATATCTAACATCATATTTCCAGCTACTGAGGGGTCATTTTTTGGTCCAAGTCCAGGATATTTAAAGGATATTTAAAGGAACGTCTGTGACTTTGTGCATTTCTCAGACAATTTTGCTCTTTATATACTAAAGTTTAACCAACCATATGTGTTACAATTTGATAGTACAATCTCAATTAGATGTACTAATAACTACAGTATGCAGTACAATCACCTGCCTGAATGAGTAAGACCCCAAAAAAGGATTTAGGTAGACCTTTCCGCTACAAATTTGTTGGTAAATCAATCACTACAAAAAATGTACAAGCAACAAAAAAAAAAGGAGGAAGTCGCACACTGGGATCAAAGCCGCTGTAGAGTTTCAAAATTTGTTATTCCATCCAATGTTTTACAAGTTCACCTCCATCCTCTAACATGTTACATTTGGCAAAGAGCTTCCTCACTTCTTCTCATTGCTTGGATGCTTAGCAGATAATAGACTGTTTATGGAGCCAGAACCTGTAACTGGGAGTGGATGGGGATCTGAGAAAGAACACTGGGTGGCAGTCAAATTTGCATTGTGCATATACACCGGCAGTTTGAAGATGGATATCTCGGTAACGGCAGCAGCTGCTGCCACAACCGAGTTATCCATCTTTAGAGCCGGTGGTTCTGTTTACAATAATGGGGGTCTCTGCGGTGGATTCACTGTGAAATCACCGTTATCGGCGGCAGGAGAGGGGCCCCCTCTCCTGCCGCTCTCCACCGCTTACCGGAGCCGTCGGTAGCTGTGGAGGCGATTGGGTCCTTCACGTTGTTGGGTATGGAGACGAGTTAGGTTAAGATGGCCCCCACCCGTATCTATACCATAGCAGGGTGGAAGCGATGTCAAAACGTCACTTCCGCCCATACTTCTTAAAGGCACATTTTTCTACTGTCATTTTTTCAAATGACACTTTTTTTTGACAATGGTTTTTCTTCCAACAATGAGACTGATTATATTATTAAAATCAGAAGAACAATTCAGAGTGCCACATTTGAAGATGAGAGTCTAAAAGCGTTCATTCCAATACAATAGTTCACAAAAAAAATTCCCAGACAGCCTTTTGGGCATCTGAAAGTGCCCACTTCATCAAGGTTTGTTGCTGTTGACTGCTATACGTAATGCTCATCAGTAGCAGGTTTTCACAGCCTACCAAAACAACCAGCTGCTAGGAAGAATGCCATGTCTATCACATATAGCAGTCTTTCCTAACCTTTTTAACATGGAGGAACCCTTGAATTTACTTTCAGGGTTCAGGGAGCTTTTGCTAAAAATGACTGTATCTACAGCTCACGGTACATTAGCGTGAAGAACAGTGGGAAGAATGCTTCTCACATTAGTGGTCATTGCAAAGAATCCCTGCCACCCTTACACATAGCTAAAAAAGGTAATTGGTGTCAGCGGTTGCTCGTCTAAAAAGGCAGAAGTTGCTCATTGCTAAAGGAACCCCTACCAATGACCCTATGGTTCCATTGAAACTTGGTTAAAAAAGGCTGAGATATAGTATATACTGTAAAATATAAAACACTGCAAGCCCCGATGAAGTTAAGGAGGCACATCCAGACCGTCAAAATGCATTGGCTACATGTATGAATTCTTATTGGACTATTTCATTGGAATAACACTTTTGGACTGTCATCTTTGATTGCGGTGTTGCAAACTGTTCTTCTGATTTTAATTTGAAGGTTGTGCATATGAGTTGCCTTCTCAGTACAGACACACCATAATTCATCTACCCCACAGTACCCAGTGCAACCATGTCTGTTTTTTTGGGGGGGGGGGATCAGCACCATCCACCTATAGGCAGATGCAGTCTATTTTCTCCATTGTAGGCGACACTGTCCACAGTGGTAATGCAAATGGGGAAGGGAGTCGAGAGGAACCTATATGATTTCCTCGGTCACAGGAAGACAGCTATCAGATTGAATGCTGGCACCCCAGGTGACTTTGGCGGCCATCTTGGGTTAGGCAGAGTCTATTTAAGAACCTTGCTCCTGGGTTTTTGCCTGCATTTTGCGAGTGGCTAAAGTAGGGGCAGCTTACCTGTCTGTCAGGGACAGAGCTTAGATTCAGGGAAAAGTTCTGGAGGATTAGGGAAAGCGTAGGGACACGCCATCCTTCCTGAAAGCCATCCATTTGGGTACGGACCGGCCTGGCCACATTCCACTCATTGAGACAGATGCTGTCGGCACCTCTAAGTGACCAATCTGCTGTCTCATTGTTGTTACAACTTGTAAGTTTTCCCAGTCAGGTTGCCTTCCCATCTGTTGTGTATTGCTGGACTTCTGTTACAATACTGTAGGCTCTCGTTGCTGCACTTGGACTCTATTTTCTGCCTCCCACGCACATAATGCTGCACCTACCCACAGACCTACCCATTTGATCATGTGATTAGGCAGAGTCCCCTAACCTAGCACTAACTTTCAGTAAGGTATTTGGAATGGCCTGGCCCAGCATCTGCAGAGCAGAATGTCATGACAAAACAAGTTTGCTCCAATCCTTGCAGTAAACTTTATTCCCCGAAAGAGAACTGTCATTTTTTTTCTTGGCTAAAGAGTTTTTTAAAAGACGTGGAAGGTTCAGTCATTAATTGGCATGCCCTTAGATTACCGATGTAACAGAAAAATGGGACTGGAAAGCGGCTCCTGAAATCCCATACAAGTTTTTCCTTGGAGAGCCATTATTTCTCCTACAATGATTAGAACAAGTGAAATGTGATATTTCATACCTTAAACTGTGAGGAGAGGAAATGGGATCCCATTCTCTTTAATACGCTCCCCGTCCGCCGGGAGATGCAAATGTGGCATTTTGACATTTTGACATCAGCCTCTTCCGTTCACAAATGTCTCGTGTCCAACATTATTTTCTGACTCTGGAAAGAATCATTTACGATTTAAGCTGAAGGTAGGTGAACGAGGTGATGAGATGATGAAAGTTCTATTTACCTACAGCTATTAATGAGATATTTCAGCTTATGTTGTCTTGTTTACAAACAACGCAAAACCGATGAATGCAAAGGAAGCTGCAAAGAGATTCTTTACAGACCATCTATTGGCATTGTTACGTGTTCATCCTGCACTCTACTTACATGAGCTCATCTAAAGTTGTACAAAAGCACACCCACAGGGCCATTAGTACTGACTTGTTGTTTGAGCGTGAGAGACAACACAATGATTACTTTTGTTTATGTTGCACTATAGAACATATGCTGTATTTGTATGTGCAAATATAAATGATGGAGGGAATTTAGTTAAAGTGGAACTAAACCCTCCTATCCTTATAGCCAAGGAAGCTGCCCTCTTGACCTCTGTTTTATCTGCAGTTTGCATGGTGTTGCACATGTGATCAGTTATGGCACCAATCATTCGATGATTTGACATCAAAGAGCACAAGAAACTCTGATGAGTATCATT
This sequence comes from Lithobates pipiens, assembly GCF_037356315.1. NCBI lineage: Eukaryota > Metazoa > Chordata > Amphibia > Anura > Ranidae > Lithobates > Lithobates pipiens. The sequence continues at coordinate 305,659,445 of NW_027507785.1, forward strand.
CAGGGCAGGCCCTACCAACTTGACCACTCTCAGAATCTCAAATACCTTGCTCTAGAATGTGGAGACTAAAGCTGTCCAAACAGTATGCAAATTTCCGTTGGCTCATCAGGAAATCTTCTTAGTGGCTGGTTCTGTTGGCTCCCTCCCACCCAACAACATAGCTAGCAAGGAGCTGACTGCTCGAAGAATAAGACTGAATGTGGGGGGGGTCAGTTTCCAGTCCCTTTGGATTCCTCTTGCCAACACTTGTCTCCGTGCCAAGCACTTGCTCAAGACAATAGTTGGTATGAGGAATGCAGGGGCGTGTCAGATTTCAGTCATTCTGCTTTCCTCTTGCCAGCACTTCTCTCAGCTCCAAGCACTTGTCTAAGACAAGCACTAATAAGAGGAATGTTGTCAGCTTTTAGTCACTCTACATTCCTCTTGCCGTCATTTGTCTCAGCTCCAAACACTTGCTGTAGACAAGCTGACATGGGGGCCACATACCTGATGTGAGACCGAAGTAGTGGGGAGGCCTCCCTTGCACATCGGGTCCTTAAAGCCTCTGGAGATGGAGACAGAGACTTGATGGACACCGAGTGGCAGGGGTGCCAGGGGTGCGGAGCACCATACAAGCCATAGTCCAAGATCCGAGCCGAGGTTAAGTCCAGTTGGGCAATGAAGCATAAAAGGGTTAATCCGAAGAAGAATGGTTGAGATCCAAGCCTGGGTCGGTTCCAATCTGGCAGCTGAGTACAAAAGGGGAAAAGAAGTAGAATAGTTAAGGTACAAATCCGAGATCATGGGCAAGCAGCAATCAAAAGTAGTCAAATAGGTTTCCTGGTCACAACAGGTTCAGACAGATCACACACTAGCACGGGAACAAGGGGGACTGAATATAATCCAGCAATTTGGCAGTGTCTGGGCTGGGCATATATAGGGAAGTTTGAGGTCATTTCCTGTGTGCCTCCTGGGGATTTTCCTGCCTTTTTCCATCCGGTTGATGTCATTTCCTGTGCGCCTCCTGAGTATTTTCCCGCCTTTTTACATCAGGTTCAGGTCACTTCCTGTGCACGTCCTGGGCATTTTCCTGCCCCTTTCCATCAAGTCTTCTGCTCAAGTGCAGGTTGGTGACCTGAAGGGTGTATGCTGCAGTTGGCATGGATTTACACTTGCGGCAATGCTCCATTGGTGCATGCGTAGTAAGCCCTGGACTCTTACACAAGCACTAGTAAGACGAATGCAGGGGGGAACATGTCAGCTTTCAGTCCCTCTGCATTCCTCTTGCTGGCACTTGTCTAAGCTCCGAGCACTTTCCAAAGACAAGTGCTGGCAAGAGGAATGCATGGGGGGGGGTCGCATGTCAGCTTTTTGTCCCTCTGCATTCCTCTTGCCAGAGCTTAGCTCAGGCAAGTGCATGGACTCGAGACAAACACCAGCTCAAGCTAGTTACATTGTCAGACAGCAATGTAGGGAAGGTGGGCATCCTGTCCAGCCTCATAGCTAGGCTTACAAAACACGTAGGAACATGGGACAAAGTACAACATGTACTATGTACTAGAGCTGCACGATTAATTGTCAAGAATCGAGATTCACAATTTTTTCCCTCCCTTGCAATCTTAACAAAGCATTTTCCAGATTCTGTGCAGAGAGTTCTCTGCTCAAGCCGACAGCTGTAAAAAAACAGGCAGTCTGCCAAGTTTCACAACATTCCTCAGCTGTGGAGCTAACTATAAACATTGTAATGTTTTTGTTCTTTAGATCAAAGGAATGAACTTTGATCTGTAAATGAGGGAAGTTTAACAACTTAAAGACTAAACCTTTTTCTGACACTTGTTGGTTTCAAGTTAAAATCATTATTTTTGCTAGAAAATTTCTTAGAACCGCCAAACATTATATATTTTTTTGTAAATTGTATATTTTTTTAGCAGAGAACCTAGAGAATAAAATGGTGGTTGTTGCAATATTTTTTATAATCACACTGTATTTGCGCAGCGGTCTTTCAAATGCAATTTGTTTGGGAAAAAATACACTTTAATGAATAAATAATATATATATATATATATATATACTCGAGTATAAGCTGACCTGGATATAAGCCTAGTATTGTAGGAGGAGGGGGTAAGGTACGCTGTGAAAGCTAAATTATTGATACAATTTTTATTTTTTTTTAATAGGATCAAGTGAGTGAGACCAATTAAAAGATGAAAAATAAAAATGAAAATGTGAAAAATGTGTAAACAAAAATGTTATAAGGAGAAACCAAAAAAAGGGGGGCTGCCACTACCTTATATGACCAACCGCCTCCACTTTGTGAGAGAGAGTGTTCACCATAGGCCACGCCCTACGCTTTTCGTCATTGGACGTCGTTTGGCTCCAGGCGACGTCCAATGACGAAACGCGTAGGGCATGGCCTATGGTGAACACTCTCTCTCACAAAGCGGCGGCGGTGAATACAAACACGCTGTAACAAGCACATTACTGAGGCGCTGATTTTTTTTCCATCTATGTGAGTAGCAACTTTTTGCACCTAATAAAACTTTGGATTTTAAACTGGATTACACTATGTACGTTTTATTTTCATTTATAATGAGGAAAATAACTGGATGGTAACCGGAGCAGCTCTATATAGCGACACAGGGGCTCACACTGTGGAGGCGAATTAACCCCTATTGGGGCAGGGGAGCTGGTGAGTGCGGAATATTGTCTTAATGCATGGAAATCGCACCAGTTGCAATCCAGAACCCACCAAGCACTGAGCACATTGCCACTTTGATCTGAACATAGAGGAATTTTTCTGATGTTAATTTCTGCTGTTGTACTGATTAGAATTCCTTTGGACTGTCTCATCAGTTTATGTTTGCATTTTTCCATTTTACGATTTCACAGCCTGGAAGGCGTTGTGATGAAAGTTAAAGTGTAAAGCACTGTATGAATATGTTTTTGCACTAATATTAGCACACAGCACTTCGTGACAGTATAAAGCTGTGGTTTGCAGAATGCACATATGCACTTTCTAGCACTGCAAAAAGGGTAAAGCACTGAATTAATATGTTTTTGCACTAATATAAGCACATAGCACTTTCGTAATAGTATAAACTGTGGTTCTTAGAATATACATATGCACTCTCTAATACTGCTATTTGCTAGCGACTATATATGTTTATACTTTAATATTGCATATCTGTATATTTGTGTGTGCAAATTATAAGTGAGTTCTTTGGGTGATAGGTACATTTATTTATTTAGTCACACCATTTGATCTCAGATTGGTCCTTATATGAAACAGGTGTATAAATAGGAGTAGGCGAGCGCTGTAGCTACCTCCTCAGCATTTCACATAAGCCTAGTATTGACTCGAGTATAAGCCTAGGGTGGCAAATGCAGCAGCTACTGGTAAACAATGCCCATCTGCAGCCTCACTGTGCCCATCTGCAGACTCACTGTGCCCATTTGCAGCCTCACTGTGCCCATCTGCAGACTCACTGTGCCCATCTGCAGCCTCACTGTGCCCATCTGCAGCCTCACTGTGCCCACCTGTACCTTTGATTACAAACAGCAGGTGTCTCCCGCTGTGTCATGCAACTGCAGTCTTAGTTTGGCGACCATACACTGTAACAAAGCCCCACCTACTCCTCGTCCGTGATATGTGGAACACTGATTCAGTTTCCCAGCATTGTATCCGCGTTCTGTCTAACACGGACAAGGAAGAGGTGGGGCTTTGTTACAGTGGATGGCTGCCGAACAGTTAAGACTGCATGACACAGTGGGACACCCTCACTCGAGTATAAGCTGAGAGGGGCTTTTTCAGCATAAAAAATGTGCTGAAAAAGTCAGCTTATACTTGAGTATATATGGTAAATAAATAGTAAAGTTAGCCCAATTTTTTTGTAGAATATGAAAGATGATATTGACGCCATGAGAATGAATCGTGAGAGAATTCTGATCTTTATTCTAAGCAAAAAAATCGTGATTCTCATTTTGGCAAGAATGATGCAGCTCTACTATGTACTATGGAGGATAGAATGCTAAACCATTAACGTAAGCGTTCTTCTTTAAAGTGGGGTGCCCCCTAAAAAAAGAAGCTCCACCTCATTCCCCGCTCTGCTCGCGGCCCCAACATTCTTATTGTGGGCACCCGGCTGTGGTTTCACAGCCAGGAACCCACTGCGCATGCGCGAGCGGCACCGGGCGCAGTGATACGCTGCACAGTCATCTGGGACACGTGACAGGTCCCAGATGACTGTGCGGCGTGAGGGGAAGTGATGTCACCAGCCTGGGCATTGAAGAAGGCAGACTACTAGGGGCCCCCTAGCAACAGGCATTTAGAGGTGAGTAAAACATTTAAGTCTAACTGGATTGCATTTATTTTTGCCAACGTGTTGCACATCATAAACAATTGGATTTTTTTTGTTTAGAAAATACTTGTTTTCCCCTTTTTTAGTTCTTTTTGCCATATCGGTGACGGTGATCTCCTACGGCCCCTTTTGGCTACCTCCTGTCTACATGCGCTTGCTTCGGTGTCAGCCGTACATGATTGCTCTGGGCTGGCTTCCTGATAGTGACAATGGTGACAATGTGTGTTGGCACAGCTGCTTGAAGTCTACATCAGGGTAGCATGCGACAGGGTGACAACACAAGAGTACAACTGGGAGATAGTTGTCACCCCAAAACAGGAGGCGCCTGAACAAGGACCTTCATGGCCGGATCACCAGGTGTTATTTTAGAGCCCTTTCACACTGTGCCGCCTAGGGAGTCAGCTGCGCTATTTTTAGCAGCGCTATTCGGCGGCTAGCGGGCGCGGTTTTAACCCCCCGCTAGCAGCTGAAAAGGGGTTAAATCTGCCCGCACAATGCCGCCGGAGCGGCTTTTGCCAGCAGTATTGCAGCGCTGCCCCATTGATTTCAAAGGGGAGCAGCGCTGGAGGAGCAGTGAGTTTACCGCTCCAAAGAAGCTGCTGGCAGGACACCGCTCCAATGTGAAAGCCCGGCTTTCACACTGGAGTCCATGGAGCAGCTGTTTTGGGGTGGTTTACAGGCACTATTTTTAACGCTATAGTGCCTGCAAAGCACTCCAGAGTGAAAGGGGTCTTAATGACAGTTGCAGATTCGGAAAAAAAATTGATCAAACTTTTGAAATAAATCAACTTTTTAAGTTACGTTAACACGTTAACCATACCTCCCAACCTTTTTGTGCATTTTATATACAACGATATGGATCAGACCAAAATGAGGGACAAATAAGGAGGAACGAGGGACAGAGGGACATTGCTCCAAATCAGGGACAGTCCCTCCAAATCAGGGACAGTTGGAAGCTATGCTTTTAGCACATTTGAGATATTATTTAATGGTTTTATATCTACTTTAATGAGTTTTATAATGAACGCACGACTGCATTAGCCAGTGTATTTTTTTTATTTTATTTTTTTACATCTGCCAGGAGTTCAGCTTTCATTATTGAAAAGCTCAAGCGGATGGAGGATAACTCCGCAGGTAAACTAGAAAATCCCTTTAGACTGAGTCTGACACATTTCATAGCTCTAACCATCAAGCATCACAGAAGCTTCTGTGGGAACATAAAAGAAAGTCACAGTGACAGCTCGCTCCCATACTTGCTGAGTGAGCCGCACATTATTAGAGGAAGGCAGAGGAACGGAGGGCCGCTATTTCTGACCTTTTCCTGTGCATTTGATTGCATCCGAGAGGTCTAAAGTACGGGCCATCATGTGTACATTATTATTAGGTATACTGTAATTATTCCCAGGGCCTGACTCTACAGCACAAGCAGAAACAAGTAACAAGCGGTGAGTCATTGAGAGCGAGGCTCGTATAAATAGCACTCGGCAAGCTGTAGATACATACGCTTTGATACCTACAATGCTGTGCAGAAATGTTAATTAAATGCAGTCAAATCTAAAGAGGCAATCGATACAGGACCTATCAATCTGATGTCCGTTTAGCAGGAAAAAAAAAAAGAAAAGGTAATAAAAAAATCTAACAAGGACTCAAAAGAGCGATTATATTTATAAGAGGCTTTCAAGCGTATTTATATTTTCTTTTATGTTTCCGTTTTTGGTATTGTTGCAAAAGGTGACTGTTTGTCTATTGTACTGCATTGGGTATAGAATATTAAAAAGAGAGAGAGCACCAACCTCATACATTGCCTTTGGCACCACTTTATTTTAAAAACCCAATTAAAATTCTCACAAAAGTGTTAAAATAGCAGACCTGTCATCATCCATCAAATCCCATGGACAGGACCTCCTCACATTTTCATTCTCAAATGGATCAATGGAAGTAGTCATTCAGCAAAATGAATTGGATCAGTGTTAACCGATACATTTTGAGATAAAAAGATTTATGAAGCTCGTCCCTCGAAACGCGTCACGAAATGCGTATTCATTCTGTTTTGCTGAAGGAGTACTTCCGCTGATCAATTTGAGGATGGAGATGTGAGGAGGCCCTGTCCATGGGATGTGATGGATGATTACTTTGCTATTATTTTAACACTTTTGTAATTATTGCATTTTTTTTTTTTGAATGAAGAAGTATTAAATAAAGATGTGCAAGGTGAACATTGTTTAATTTCGGATTCATTCATTAAGTTCATCATTTCGTTTTATTGTTTTTCTTATGTTAGAATGATTTGTTTTCTGAATTAGTTTCATATATTTGGATTCGTTTTGTATATTCATTGTTCCAAATCGATTCGTATTTAGGATGATTGGCTAAATAATTTAACGCGGTAATTCGTTATTTCGGGAGATGATTTATGCACTCAGTTTGAGTTGGATGGAGGTGGATCCAGCTGAATCTCTGAATCATAACAAAAGGAATGGAATTACATTAACTTTGGATTCATTTATTATGTTATGATTCAGAGATTCTGATGGATCCACCTCCATCCAACACAAACACAATACAAGGGATCCCCGGGTTACAAACAAGATAGGGACTGTAGGTTTGTTCTTAAGTTGAATCTGTTTGTAAGTCGGAACAGGTATATTTTTTAAGTGTAGCTCCAGCCAAAAAATCTATTTTTAAGCTTTTTGGATAACATAGAGAAGGGTTATCCCCCCTGTAACATTTGTCTAGCTGTCTATGCCCCTGTACGGAAGATTTCACCTTACTTTCTGTCCCTGTGATAATTGGATTTTGAAAATTTTGGGCTGGGAAACAAGGATTGGTGATAGAGCATCAGTGGAGACACCTTTTTACCATATTAACTCTTAGCCCTTGTACACGCGGTCGGACATTCTGACGGAAAATGTCAGATCGGACCGTGTTGTCGGATAATCCGACTGTGTGTGGGCTTCATCGGACTGTTTCCGTCGGAATATCCGACCGACAAAGTTTTAAAACTGGGCTATAAAATTTTCCGACAACATGGTCCGATCAGACTTTGTCCGATTGTTAGTAGAGAATTTCGATCGGACAAAGTTCCACGCATGCTCAGATCAAATTACAAGACCAAAGCTATTGGCTACTAGCCTGAATGTAGTCCCGTCGTAAGGAAATAACGTCATCACGTTCTGAACTATTGGTTTTTCCAACAACTTTGTCTGACCCTGTGTATGCAGCACCAGTTTCGGACAAAATCCGTCTGAGAAAATCCGACGGATTTTGTTGTCGGAATTTCTGACCGTGTGTACAAGGGCTTACAGGAGAGAATTTCCCTTCCTAGAGGTAGATTTCCTCTTACTTCCTGTTATCTCCCTCCGTTTGTAAGTAGGAGTCGTTTGTAAGTTGGATATTTGTAAGTAGGGGATCCTCTGTAAGGAGGAATCATCTTAATTAACATTTTATACCTTACAGAATTGCACCGATTTATCAGCCGCCAAAAATATCATCTGAAAATAAGGTTATCTGTGTTTTGCTGATAGAAAAAAAGTGCTGTGATTTAATAGTGTTTTTAACCATGCTCACAGTGCATTTTTTTTTTTATAGGTCATGTGACTCAAATACGCAATACAGGCAGGATTTTTAACACCTCAACGGAAGCACAATGGACCAGTGTAAAGCCATATAGAATTTAAAGGGATGTATTTTTCTTGACCTTTTCTTGTGCTATTTTTAACGCAAAAGCTTCAAAAAATGCTCAGTGTGAAAGCAGCCTATCTGCCACAAAGGTGGCTATAATGGTCGAAAATAAATTCATATTTATTTAAATTCATGATATTAATTTAAAAAGTTTAATATAATGCAATATATATATATATATATATATATATATATATATATATATATATATATATATATATATATATATATATATATGTATATATGTATATATATGTATATGTATATATATATATATATATATATATATATATATATATATATATATAAAATATATATATATATTTTTAAAAACTGTCCATTTCAGTTTTGGTTTTTGGCCAAGTGCATCCTTAATTTTCAGTTTCGGTCCAGAATTTTCATTTCGGTGCACCACTACAATTGATTGCAATATGTTTCCTTTTCATATGTACTTTTTTTTTATAATAAATCAAAAGGTTAATGCAAGATAAAAGCAGTCTGAATGAAACAAATAAATACCAATGAATTTGTGGGCTTTATTGTAATTTATTTCAGATTTACAAAAATATGTTACTATTGTGATTCAGATACATTTGAAACTCCAAATAATGAAAATTGTACAAATTTCGATTAGCAGCGAAATTAATTGCACATGTCGATTCGTATTTAGGAAGATTGGCTAGTTAGTTTAACGCGGTAATTCGTTATTTCGGGAGATTATTTATGCACTCAGTTTGAGCTGAATGGAGGTGGATCCAGTTGAATCTCTGAATCATAACAAAAGGAATGGAATTAAATTAATTTTGGATTAATTTATTATGTTATAATTCATACATTCTGATGGATCCACCTCCATCCAACCCAAACACAATAAGTAGGAATCATCTCAATTAACCTTTTATACCTTACAGAATTTATTATGGATGCACCGATTTATCGGGCGCCGAAAATATCCTCTGGAAATAATGTTATCTATAATCTATTTTGTTTTGAGGAGTTTGTTTTGTATATTCATTGTTCCAAATCGATTCGTATTTAGGAAGATTGGCTAATTAGTTTAACACGGTAATTCGTTATTTCGGGAGATAATTTATGCACTCAGTTTGATTTGGATGGAGGTGGATCCAGCAGAATCTCTGAATTATAACAAAAGGAATGGAATTACATTCATTTTGGATTCATTTATTATGTTATGATTCTGAGATTCTGATGGATCCACCTCCATCCAACCCAAACACAATAAGTAGGAATCATCTTAATTAACCTATATATCTTATTGAATTTATTAGCAATGTCTCGATTTATCGGCCGCCAAAAATGTCGTCTGAAAATGAGGTTATCTGTGTTTTGCTGATAGAAAAAAAGTGCTGATCGTGGCTGCCAAAAAAAGTGTGCGATTTGCTGTGATTTAATAGTTTTTTTTAACCGTGCTCACGGTGCATTTTTTTTAGAGGTCATGTGACTCAAATACGCAATAGGGGCAGGATTTTTAACACCTCAACGGAAGCACAATGGACCAGTGTAAAGTCACATAGAATTTAAAGGGATGTATTTTTCTTGACCTTTTCTTGCTCTATTTTTAATGCAAAAGCGCTTCAAAAACTGCTGAAAAGGTGGCAATAATGGTCGAAAATAAATTCATATTTATTTAAATTCATGATATTAAAAAGTTTAATATAATACAATTATATATATATATATATATATATATATTTTTTTTAAAAACTATCCATTTCGGTTTTGGTTTTTGGCCAAGTGCATCCTTAATTTTCGGTTTTGGTCCAGGATTGTCATTTCGGTGCACCACTAGACTGGATTGCAATATGTTTCCTTTTCATATGTAGTGTTTTTTTTTATAACAATGCAAAAGGTTAATGCAACATAAAAGCAGTCTGAATGAAGCAAATGAATACCAATGAATTTGTAATTTATTTCAGATTCACAAAAATATTTTACTATAGTGATTCAGATACATTCGAATCTCCAAATAATGAAAATTGTACAAATTTCGATTAGTAGAGAAATTAATTGCACATGTCTAGTGTCAAAGGCGATTGACGAGGCTGGTGCGCTCAGTTTTTGTGATTCTAGTATTGCTTCAAGATTTATTATAAGTCCAACATTGGGCATTTTTTTTTAATGGCTGCAATACACACCTACTCTCCAGCGTTGCCCCACCACAGGAATCCCTTTCTGCCACTAGATGTCCTAAGCCTTCCAGAGTCATTCAACCCAGGAGACTGAAGGCAAACTGTGTGTGCAGTGCATCGTGGACTCATGCCCTGAATGACATCACCATGGTCCTCTACACTTACAAAAAATTACGCAGAGAGTGACAGCAATGTCATCCATATCAGTGATAGTCTCTGCATCCTCAGAGACTGTGCATGTTAGGAGAAAGTTTGAAGGATCTCTAGAGAAAGAATATATGGCTTCAGATTTCCTGAAACGGTAATTAAAAAACAAAGTATAAATACAGTTAGGGGGTCTCAGCGGAAGGGGGGCCCAGGGTTGGACTTCAAATGTTTATTAGTAACATTTTGGTTTGCAAAAGCACTTATTTTAATAGTATACAGTATGCACTGGTGCAGGGCTGGTGCAAGGATTTTTGACACCCTAAGCGAAACCTAATTTTGCCGCCCCCTGGCCCCACCCCCTTTTCCCTGCCCATGTATACCCCACCCTTTTAATGAAGCGCCCATCAAATGCAGCCTCACCAGTGCCCATCAAATGCAGGATCGCCAGCGCCCATCAAATACAGCCTACCAGCGCCCATCAATGAATGTTTGCTTGCTTCCATTCATTCGGGAGTCGGGACTACAGACACAGTCCTCCGTCGCAGCTGCGCCACTGACACCATGTGCGAATGGACTGGCGACTGTCTGCTGATGCTGAGACTTAGTTGCTTTCTGCAGAGAGAAGAGAGTAGGAACACCAGTGGCCGGGCGCCCTAGGCAGCAGGTGAATTTAGTAAGAACGGTGAAGGATTACACTGAGTGTGTTATGCACAGTGATATGAGAAGCACTTCTGAGAAGTTTAATCACATTTTACACAGCACATGTTTTTGCTGTTTGGGACTTTATTCTCTCTTTTTTTGGTTGTTTGATACAACACAGACTTTTTTGTTGATTTCAGGATTATATTTTTTGTGGCACTTTCAATAATGATTTGATAGATGCGCTATAGCACTTCATGTTTATGAATTGCTTGCACATTGTATTTATAGCAGAGCATATTTGTACCTTACCACTTTAAATCATATGTATTATTTGCACACTATATGGTATGAACATATTTGTTTATTTTTGCACTGGCACTCGAATTAGACATTTATGAGACACTGTGGGGGGGGGGGACATCTCCATGAGAGGTGCCGGACGTATAGAGTTCTACAAAGTTTTTTTTTTGAAGCACGTGATTAGAGCCAAAAATGGAGCACCAGCCGCCACTGGATATGATGTCATGCTGAGGTTTGGGTTTTTTAGGTTTCTTATATTTTAGACCAGGGGTTGCTTCAAGATTTTGTATGCCTTCAAAGGGTGCCGCAACTGAAGAAGGTTACATAGTTACATACTAGGTGAGGTTGAAAAAAGACACAAGTCCATCAAGTCCAACCTATTGGTGTGATTATATGTTAGTATTACCATTTATATCCCTGTATGTTGTGGTTGTTCAGGTGCTTATCTAATAGTTTTTGGAAATTATTGATGCCCCCCCCCCCCCCTTGCTGAGACCACCACCTAAAAAGTTTTATCCCTATTGTGGGGTCACCAGTACGGAATTTGTAAATTAAAATCATATTTTCTCTCAAGCGTCTCTTCTCCAGAGAGAATAAGTTCAGTGCTCACAACCTTTATTCATAACTAATATCCTTCAGACCCTTTATTAGCTTTGTTGCCCTTCTTTGTACTCACTTCATTTCCAGTACATCCTTCCTGAGGACTGGTGCCCAGGACTGGACAACATATTCCAGGTGTGGCCAGAGTCTTGTAGAGTGGGAGAATTATTGCTTTATTCCTGGAATGAATCCCTTTTTTATTTTGCATGCCCACATTCTGTTTGCTTTGTTAGCAGCAGCTTGGCATTGCATGCCATTGCTGAGCCTATCATCTACTAGGACCCCAGGTCCTTTTCCATCCTAGATTCCCACAGAAGTTCTCCCCCCAGTGTATAGATTGCATTCATATTTTTGCCACCCAAATGCATTATTTTACATTTTTCTACTGCCATGTAGTTTTCCACCCCATTAATTTGTTCAGATCTTCTTGCAAGGTTTCCACATCATCCGGAGAAGTTATTGCCCTGCTTAACTAACTTAGCAAATACAGAGACTGAACTGTTTACCCCATCCTCCAGGTCGTTTATGAACAAAGTAAATAGGATTGGTCCCAGCACAGAACCTTGCTGGACCCCACTACCCACCCCTGATCATTCCGAGTATTCCCCATTTATCACCACCTTCTGAAATTGAGCTTGTAGCCAGTTTTCAATCCATGTACTCACCCTATCATCAATGCCAACGGACCTCACTTTGTACAGTACACATTTATGGGGAACTGTGTCAAATGCTTTTGCAAAATATCTACGGGCCTTCCTTTATCTAGATGGCAACTCATCTCCTCATAGAAGGGTAATAGATTGGCTTGGCAAGAAAGATTCTTCATGAATCCATGCTGATTACTGTTAATGATACTGTTTTCATTACTAAAATCTTGTATATAGTCCCTTATCATCCCCTCCAAGAGCTTGCATACTGTTGATGTTAGGCTAACTGGTCTGTAATTCCCAGGGATGAATTATGGGCCCTTTTTATATACTGGTGCTACATTGGCTTTTCTCCAATCCACTGGTACCATTCCAGTCAGTAGACTGTCAGTAAAAATTAGGAACAATGGTCTGGCAATTACTTGACTGAGTTCCCTTAGTAACCTCGGGTGCAAGCCATCCGGTCCTGGTGATTTATTAATGTTGAGTTTCCCAAGTCTAATTCTAATTCTGTCCTCTGTTAGCCATGAGGGTGCTTCCTGTGATGTGTCACGAGGATAAACACTGCAGTTTTGGCTACTAAAGCCACCCGATTTCCTTGTGAAGACTGAGGAGAAGAATAAATTCAATACCTTTGCCATCTCCCCATCCTTTGTAACCAGATGTCCTTCCTCATTATTTATGGGGCCAATATGGTCTGTCCTCCCTTTTTTACTGTTTACATACTTCAAGAATTTCTTGGGATTTTTTTTTAGCTCTGCTCCGCTATGTGTCTTTCGTGCTTTATCTTAGCTGCCCTAATTACACCCTTACATTTCTTGTTGAATTCTTTATAAAGTCTGAATGCTGACATTGACCCCTCAACCTTGTATTTTTTTAATGCCTTCTCTTTTGCTTTTATATGCATTTTTACATTAGAGTTAAGCCATCCAGGACTTTTGTTAGTGCTTTTAAATGTATTACCCAATGGGATGCATTGTAATGCCCTTATTTAATATGCTCTTAAAGCGAACCCATCTCTCCTCCGTGTTCTTTGTTCCTAAGATTTTATCCCAATTTTTGCCTTTATCCTAATGTATGCATTCTAGCAAGGTTCGTAGTTTAGGAGCATGGTTCGTAGGTTGAGAAATGCTGTTCTACACAAGAAGGGCTTTTACGGGTAAATAATATTGAATGCCTAGAATGCACAAACAGTTTATTGGAAAGATTGTTGTTAATGAAATGTAAATGAACGGTCCACCGACAGGGTCTCTTTAAACCAATATTCACATCTTTGCCATATTCCCCGTCTATGACAAATTAATCCGCCTCCTTGGTTTCTCTATTATTTGCAACTGAGAAATCTGAAGCCACGCTATTGTCCTAAATGTATAATAACTTGAAACTTTTTTTTTTTTCGTTTTACATACATAAAAGTACTTTAATAACAAGTAACAACTCTAAAACTGTATCATTTAAATTTGTTTTTCAGCTAAAATAATAGAGCGAAATTGTCTTTGACCCACGGAACAGAGCTCATAGTTCTATAAATCTCATTATATGAAGACCCAATTATTTTCCCTAGTAATTGTAATTATTGTTATTCATTGTTGATGAAAGACTATGTTTTAACCCAGTGTGTTTTCTTCCATTGTAACTCATTGTATTAATATTTCCATTATGTGATGTGTCAAATCTACTTTGTTTTTACCATTAAAAAGGTAGTTAGTACAACAACATATTCTGAAATGAATTATAAGCAATTAAAAAAAAATGCTGTACCCTAGAACCTTGAGTAAAGAAAAAAGCTTGTAAAAGTAAACACAATAATCATTTATCTTGTCTGTAAAAACCTCAATTTCCAGCAAAAGGCAGAGGATTGGGGGGGGGGGGGGGTGGGGGCTGTTTAAAAGGTAAACCTGTACAAAAAACAAAAACAACAAACATATTCAGTACATCTCTGTGATGCATACACATTTCCCTTGGTTATTTGGTTATTTCCATTTAAAGACATTGCAAGTACAGAAAAACACCAGTTGAATTGCCAAAAATCTGCCTAAACACAGACCCCCACAAACACCGGGCCAGGGTTGTGGCGAAGAGGCCCTTGTCATCATCAACATGGGGACAAATGTGCTTTACCAGGGATACAGCCCATGTTGGGAGCATGTGGCCTTGTATGGCCATGCTCAGATAATTGTCTGGTATGGATTTTTGAAAACCATTTATCATTTTACTTCCACTTCACAATTATGTGCCACTTTGTGTTGGTACCACATAAAATCCCAATAAAATACATTTACGTTTTTGGTTGTAACATGACAAAATGTGGAAAATTTCAAGAAGTATGAATACTTTAAGGCACTATATATATTTTGTAAAGGAGACAGGCCTAACTGATAATAGCTACGGTAAACCATGCACAAGTCAGGGGCACCCAGGAACCGTCCAAACAAGTTTGTGCCACGCTTTTATTTACCAATGCAGCAAACAGTTTCCCTGTGGGAGCGCTTTGTACAGCAAGCCCATAGCATAAAACACATACAACACTCGCTCTTCAAAGCTACTAACTAAACTCAGGTCAGTTCCAAACTATCAGAGTGCCCTCTAATGGGTTCCACAAACAAACAAGCAGCACCTGTATCATTCTAGTGTTGTTACTTGTCTGCCTTTTTATGCAGCAGAAATGGCGAGAGAGAGCACTGAGCATCACTCAGCTTACATATACAATATATTACCAAAGGTATTGGGACGCCTGCCTTTACACGCACATTAACTTTAATGGCACCCCAGTTTTACTCCGTAGGGTTCAATATTGAGTTGGCCCACCCTTTGCAGCTATAACAGCTTCAACTCTTCTGGGAAGGCTGTCCAAAAGGTTTAGGAGTGTGTCTACGGCAGTGTTTCTCAACTCCAGTCCTCAAGGCGCACCAACAGGTGATGTTTTCAGGATTTCCCTCAGATGAAACGGCTGTGGTAATTACTAAGGCATTGAAACTGATCAAATCACCCGTACAAAATAATGGAAAGCCTAAAAACATGACCTGATATAGTGTAGAAAGGCCTGTGCACAGCAATGAGTCAGTCTGAAAAAGAATAAAATAAAAGGCCTTTGCGCTACCGAAAAGATGCTCCTAAGCAATTCAACCTGATGAAAAAATGTAATATGTGTGTATAATAAAAGTGAAACAAAGAAAGTGCTAATAAAATCAACCTGCTGCAAAATCTATTAGTGTTCACATTACACAACAAAAAAGTAAATAATATAAAGTGATCTTGCGCATTGGCAATGAGCAATAAAACTAAAAAATATTGTGATAATGTATATAGTAATCCAGAAAATGGTCAAAAGGATGAGATTAACTGTGGGTATCAAATAATACAAAAAATATTAATTATGTCATCAGAATTTTTTTTTTTTAAGTAAAAAAAATAAAAAAAATAAAAATAAAAATAAAAAATGAAAATAAAAATAAGACTACAAATTGTCTGAGTCCATATATCAATATATGTTCATATAACAAAGAAAATTCCACTTCTCAATTATATAGTATCAAAACTCAACTTCCTTCTGTACTGGATATCCAATAGGAACTGAGCTCCCAGAACTCTCACCTCAAGCATCCACGCCAGGCCTCTATCCTTCTATCCATCCATCCTTCAATATGGCATCCTCATCCAGGAATAGTACACCAGATTGGTATCCAGTAATGGACAAACCGTGCCCGGCCTCGATCGCTCCGGAAGTTTCTCCTTCAGCCTTTGTCTGTTTCGCCTTCAGCTCCATGTGTGAGAAAGTTTCATATTGAAGGATGGATTGATAGAAGGATAGAGGCCTGGTGTGGATGCTTGCTATTTACAGAATTGAGGTGAGAGTTCTGGGAGCTCAGTTCCTATTGGATATCCAGTACAGAAGGAAGTTGAGTTTTGATACTATATAATTGAGAAGTGGACTTTTCTTTGTTATATAAACATATACTGATATATGGACAATTTTTTGTCTTATTTTTATTTTTATTTTCATTTTTATTTAAAAAAAAAGAATTCTGGTGACATAATTAATATTTTTTGTATTATTTGATACCCACCGTTCATCTCATCCTTTTGAACATTTTCTGGATTACTATATACATTATCACAATATTTTTTAGTTTTATTGCTTATTACCAAAGCGCAAGATCACTTTATATTATTTACTTTAATGAGTCAGTCTGGCTGCCAGATAAGATGTGGACATAGGGATGGACGGTTTATCAACCAAAAGCTCTGAAAACCCTTTGGGATCCAGGGCTTTTTAAGGTGCTAGGAATCCATATCTCCATATCCGTCATAAATCCTGAAGCCCCTTACCATGAAGTGTGAGAAACTTAGGTGACACATATACAGCGCCAACAATTCTTCCAGCCAGTGCCTCGCAATATACACTTTTTTTTTTAACTGGGAGCCCCTTTCATATAGGTAGCGACTATCTATTGTTTTGTTGTAAAAAAAGTGGAGTCCTTCAGGTGGCTTTTGGCAAACTCCAGGTGGGTTGTCCTGTGCCTTTTACTAAGGAGTGGCTTCCTTCTGACCACTCTATCGTACAAGGCTGATTGGTGGAGTGCTGCAGAGATGGAGTGCAGAGCTGGAGCTCTGTCAGAGTGACCGTTAGGTTTTTGGTCACCTTCCTGACTAAGGCCCTTCTCTCTCGATCGCTCAGTTTTTCCGGGTGGCTCGCTCTAGGTAGAGTCCTGGTGGTTTCAAACTTCTTCCATTTACGGATGATGGAGGCCACTGTGCTCAGTGCGACTTTCAATGCTGCAGACATTTTTCTGTACCCTTCTCCAGAATCTGTGCCTCCATACAATCCCGTCTCTGAGGTCTCCAGACACTTCCTTGGACTTCGTGGCTTGGTTTGTGCTCTGACATGCACTGTTAACTGTGGGACCTTATATAGACAGGTGTGTGCCTTTCCAAATCATGTCCAGTCAACTGAATTTACCACAGGTAAATGACAATTAAGTTGTAGAAACATCTCAAGGATGATCAGTGGAAACCGGATGCACCTGAGCTCAATTTTGAATGTACTGGCAAATGCTGTCAATACGTATGTACATTTTTTTTTTTTTTTATAAATTTGCATAGATTTTAAACAAACTTCTTTCATGTTGTCATTATGGGGTATTGTTTGTCGAATTTTGATGAAAATAATGAATTTAATCCATTTTGGAATAAGGCTGTAACATAACAAAATTTGGAAAAAGTGAAGCGCTGTGAATACTTTTCGAATGCACTATATATATCTATATATATATCTATATATATGCAAATTCCAAGGGTGAGGTGTACGTTGGTCATAAATGTATGAGCAAATGCAATCAGGCCTTCTCAAGGGCCACAATATAGAAAAAAGATGGGGTTGAAAGCTTTTAAGACCTTGCACACACGGTCGGACATTCCGACAACAAAATCCGTCGGATTTCGTCCGAAACTTGTGTTGCATACACACGGTCGGACAAAGTTGTCTGACAATCAGATCGTTCAGAACGTGGTGACGTTTTTTCATTACGACGGGACTAAGTTCAGGCTAGTAGCCAATAGCTTTGGTCTAGGAATTTGATCTGAGCATGCGTGGCACTTTGTCCGATCAAAATTCTCTACAAACGATAGGACAAAGTCCCATCGGACCATGTTGTCGGAAAATTTTATAGCCCAGCTCTAAAACTGTTGTCGGTCGGATATTCCGACGGAAACAGTCTGATGGAGCCCACACACAGTCGGATTATCCGACAACACGGTCCGGTCGGACATTTTCCGTCGGAATGTCCGACCGTGTGTACAAGGGCTTACAGGTAAATAATATTGATAACCGCCAATGTGAAACGTATTACAAGCAGGGTTTATTAATATTCAGACATCTGTACTTATTTTAATATTTGATCAGGGCCATCTTTAAGGCAGGGAAAAAGGGTCCTGTCATTGTTGTGGGGCTTAAAGCAGCTACCTCATATTTTCCAACTATCCCGGTTTAAATTAGCCAGTCTTTTGAAGTTTTAACCCCTGTACACACGGTCGGACATTCTGCCAACCAAATCCGTCGGATTTTGTCCGTCGGATTTTGCCTGTCGGATCTTGTCCGAAACTGTTGCATACACACGGTCGGACTAAGTTGTCGAAAAATCCGATCATTCAGAATGTGATGACGTAATTTCGTTACGATGGGACTAGTAGCCAATAGCTTTGATGTAGGAATTTGATCTGAGCATGCGTGGCACTTGGTCCGATCAAAATTCTCTACACATGATCGGAGTATGTCCGATCGAACCAGTTGGTTGGAAAATATTTCCAACATGTTGGAAAATTGGGTCCGACGGATTATTCAGACGGAATCAGTCCGATGCATACCACACACAGTCGGATTATCCGACAACGCGGTCCGATAGGACACATTCCGACGGATTCTCCGACCGTGTGTACAAGGGCTTAGTCTTGTGCTGTGTCTTGATATCTCAATGTGAAGTGCTGCTACTAATGCTGGGGGGGGGGGGGGGGGTTAATGTGGGGTGTGCAGAGATAGGCCTAGAAGGAATTACAGTTTGGGTGCACAGGTGAGCGAGGAGGGGATGTATATAGGTAAAGAAGGTGGGTGCAAAGATGAGCAGAGGAGGCAGGTAGAGTTAAAGGGGTAGAGAGGATGGGGGAGGTTTGGGGTGCAAGGCTTTTAGGATGCAAAGGTGTACTGACAGGGTGGATAAAGACGTAGGTCATGTGTAAGGCAGCCCAATTATTTCAATGCGCTGCTCTATGCGCTACAAATGCGGGAAAAAGTCCCTGATGGTTTTTCCAAAGCACACGTTTACACAGCACGTCAGCAGATGCATGAGGGTGTCAATTAATGGCACTGCTGTGTATCTGTTAAAGAGCAGCACGTTTCTGTGGTGTCAGGAAAGTGATTTTGCATGCGTTCCCGACACACACAAATGTGAACGCAGGCTAAATGTCTCAGTTACATTGGTGGTCAGTGTAAATCTTCTCATTACATTGGGGCTTGGTGTAGAATTTTTACATTCACACTAGTGGCCAGTGTGAAGGTCCCCCTCCTTACATTGGTGGTCAGTGTAAATCCCTCCTTACATTGGTGGCTACTGTGAATGCTTCTATTACATTAGTGGTTAGTGTAAATCCCTAAATCCCTTTTCCACTCGGGCTGAAAAGAACCCGATCACCTGACTTTCTCCAAATAAAGAATAGACTATCCCAGCAGCCTTAGCGGCCAAAGAAACTCCTGATGATTGGCTGAGAAAAACATATTTACTCATAACCTGAATTCACTGTAATGTATGAGTCTAATGCCAATGGCAACAGTGCCACCTATTGACAGAAGAGAGAAATCACAGTTAAACTCAAGCTTAGGAGAAAACCGTTTGATCAAGACTACAAATTAGCCAGGCTTAGTTACCACCTAGTACAACTAAATTTACTATCAGCCCTGTTTAGGACAAGGGTGCTACAGGCGTAAAGCAAAACACTGTCCTGTGTTGCCTTCCTTCTCCTACCCCAGTGATGAGCTAGGACTCATAGCCACAAAATGCATGTTGAGGATGGGAATAATGGTGTTGAATTTTGGGGAGGGAGGTTGTATTAAAGTTTTTTCAAAGAGAATCCTTGTTTTTTTTCTGGAATAAGTAGAATACATTGTATCAGACAATTACAAAAGTAAGTCGGTTATTGTTGGGCGTTCAAACATTGTATCAGAGGGTTCTCTTATGGTTTTCCTTCTCTTAAGAGATAGACCATAAATAGAACAGATTGTTCACAAGTTAGGATATCTAAAAATCGGGGGCCAAATTTGTGCTTAGCTAACATAGGTCTATGGCCAACAACAACAGAGCCAACAACACATCAGGGCCAGTTCACAAAGTTTAGTGTTATGAGAGTAGAAGTTAGTAGATCAGTTCTTTTTTTACTCTGTATTTTACTTGCTAAAACTTGCACTTCACAAAACCTGGAATCGTTATTGTGTAATCAATTTGCATAACAGAGGTAGTGCTAAATAGGCTCCCATAGACCTCTACAGCCCAGAGAACCCCACACACATTCCTTATATCAGAAATATAGAACAATACCAATAATGACCCCAGGTTGTCAGTCCTTGGAGGCACTACCAAACCAACACAAAATTTGTATCTGCAGAACCACTAGAAGGTAGACATGGGCGCCATCAAAAAATTTGTTTTGTTCCGTATGAAAAAAAAAATCGTATTTCGTAATTCGTGTACGAAATTAGATTCGGATTTTCATTAGATTCATGAACTTTTCGTTAAAATAAACGAAAGTTCGTTATGATGAATTTATCATTATCAAGGGCTCCCACCATCCCGGTGCTGTGCTGACTTCCTGAGTTTTTAACCTTTAGTTTTGTTAACTTTTCGTAAAAATAACAAAAGTTCATTATGATGAATTTATCATTATGATGGGTTCCCACCATCCCTGTGCTGAGTTGCCGGGTCTGAGTGTACACCCGCTGTGCCCATTATGAGGGGTTCCCACCATTCCTGTGCTGTGCTGACTTCCTCTGATTGGTGAACAAAACACCAGTCACAATTCTGTTAATCTGGATCCGAAATTCCGAAATTCGTTAATGAAACTTCGTATTTCGTATGAAATTCGTAAGCATAGACATTCCCATCGGGTTCCCACCATCCCTGTGCTGACTTCCTGGGTTTTTAACTTTTAGGTTCGTTGACTTTTCCTAACAATTACGAATTTTCGTTATGAATTTGGATCCAAAATTTGTAAATGAAATTTTGTATTTCGTACGGAATTCGTATGCATAAAAATTAGTATTTCGGATTTGTACATATGTACGAATTTCCGGAAATTTTTATTAGTTTTTTTTCGTACAAAACTAATGCACATGTCTACTTGAAGGTCCTCAGCCGCAGAACACCAGCTCGAGGACAATACCAAATTTCCCTCTGGCACCTCCATTTCCACCAATTCCCGTTAAACCACCATTAACTGGGATTAACCACTTAATGACTAGGCCTCTTTTTTTAGATCTGTTGTTTACAAGTTAAAAACATTTTTTTTTGCTAGAAAATTACTTAGAACCCAACATTCTACATTTTTTTTTCTAACACCCTAGAGAATAAAAGGGCGGTTGTTACAATAATTTCTGTCACACCATATTTGCGCAGCGGTCTTACAAGCGCACTTTTTTGGGAAAAAATACAGTTCTTTGAATTAAAAAAATAAGACAACAGTAAAGTTAGCCTAATTTTTTTTATATTGTGAAAGATAATGTTACGCCGACTAAATTGATACCCAACATGTCACGCTTCAAAATTGCGCCCGCTCGTGAAATGGCGACAAATTTTTACCCTTAAAAACCTCCATAGGCGATGTTTAAAAAATTCTACAGGTTGCATGTTTTGAGTTACAGAGGAGGTCTAGGTCTAGAATTATTGCTCTTGCTCTACCAATTACGGCGCTATCTCACATGTGGGGTTTGAACACCGTTTTCATATGGAGGCGCTACTCATGTATGCGTTCGCTTCTGCTTTTATTTTCTTATTTATTTTACCTTTTATTTTTTATTTTTACACAGTTTTTTTTTTAAAAAAGTGTTACTTTTATACCTATTACAAGGAATGTAAACATCCCTTGTAATAGAAAAAAGCATGACAGAACCTTTTAAATATGAGATCTGTGGTCAAAAAGACCTCACATCTCATATTTACACTAAAATGTAATAAAAAACAAAAAATAAAAAAAAGTGTCATTTAAAAAAATGATTTTAAAAAAATGGCCCTTTATCTATGGGCGGAAGTGACATTTTGACATTGCTTCCGCCCTGCAATGTCATGGAGTCAGGTGGGGGCCATCTTCCCCTCAATCGTCTCCATGCACAGCCACAGAGAGGACACGATCGCCTCCGCCGCTAGTATAGGGCACGTGCGCTCAGCACGGGGGGCCCTCTCCTGCCACCGATAAAAGTGATCTTGCGGTGAATCGGCCACAGAGACCACTTTTATCTTGTAGCGGACCGCCGGCCGAACACGGGGATACTGGGGTTATGGCAGCTAGCATCTAGCACTTGCGCAAAGGAGGATGTCCGCTGGCACCCGCCTATGACCAAGGAGAGAGGCTGTTTGGAGCTCTGCAGAGGTAAACAATACAGAGCTTTGTCCTATCAGCAGGGATACGATGGATGAAATGAAAATCCGGCACATCCCTTAGTGAAAGCAGCACACAGTGTACACAAAAACACTGGCTAGGCACACATTTATCCCATAGGTGTGCACAGACTATTGCATTAGGGTGTGCACCCCAAAGCTCAAATCCATACTGTATGTGTATGTGTGTGAGTATATATACTGACATACCTCCCAACTTTTTGAGATGGGAATGAGGGACACCTATTATCAAAAGTATGTATACATAGGACACACCCCCTGCCACGCCCCCTTAAAGGAGAATTCTGCAAAAAATAAAAAATAAATGATTAGTTAAACCCAAAGTGTTTTTTTTTTTTTTTTTTTACCACTGATGGTATCAGCTGAGAATGTGGATAAGTTAGCTATTCTCAGGCTCAGGCATAGGGTTTGATTTACTAAAACTGGAGAGTGCAAAATCTGGTGCGGCTATGCATGGGAGCCAATCATCTTCTAACTTCAGCTTGTTCAGTTAAGCTTTGACAATAACACCTGGACGCTGATTGGTTTCTATGCAGAGCTGCACCAGATTTTTCACTCTCCAGTTTTAGTAAATCCGGGTTATAGATTCATTACGTTCCTTTTGTCACATACAAACCAGCTGCAACATGTTTTTTTGCAACCTAGCAGCTATAAATGATTTGAGGAAGTTGTTGTTGGGGATGGGTTTTATTCACACTGTCCACCATCAGTACAAACAAAAAGAGAGCTATCATATAGACCCCTTCCATACTGGGGTGGTGCGGGCATTAGTGGTAAATCGCTGCTAGTTTTGCGCTGTAGCGCTGTTATAGCGGCTCTTTGGCGCCGCTAACGGGGCGCCTTTAACCCCCCAGAAGGGGTTAAAAGTGCTTGCTTAGCACTCCTTTCAAAGTGCTTTTAAGGTGCTTTTAAGTGCCAATTCATTTCAATGGGCAGGTGCAGGGGAGGAGCGGTGTATAAACCGCTCCCGCACCGCCCCAGAGATGCTGCTTGCAGGACTTTTTTTCCTGTCCCGCAAGCGCACCATCCAAGTGTGAAAGCACTCGGGCATTCACACTGGGGCTGCAGAAGAGGCAGTTTACAGGCGCTATTTTTAGCGCAAAAGCGCCTCAGTGTGAAAGGGGTCGTAGGGGTGGTGATAGCATGAAAACCTAAATCCTGCAGTAATTGGCACTCTTGAGCATTGATTATTGTGAGGTTCTAGGCATGGTTTAGTAAACCTATGAATAAAGCAGAAAGCTTCTTTCTTTATTTTAGTGCTTTGACAATCATCTCCATATTGTATTGAAAAGCTGCAAAATACAAAAGAAGAGGCGTATAATGATGGCGCGTATCAAAGGTACGGTATCGGCGAGGATGTCAGTAAGGATGGATGCAATGAGAGAGATTAGATTAATTAAATAGATAAATCCTCAGCCTTGGATTAAAAAAATATCGAACACTTTGAGAGTCATTAAACTGAGAGTATAAATGGCCGCCAGATGTTTTAATGCCATACACAGTGTCGTCTAATTGGCAGATTTACAGCTTTATACAGTTATTAATGAAGAGGCCACAGTTAATGGGAAACCATTTCCAGCCACTTACATAGTGGTTATAGCAGAATGGCTTCTTCCAACATGTGTACTCTGTTTAAAGTAATTGGTTGCCTTGTCAGACAAATAATATGTTACTGCAAGGGATAGCCGAGAATCTACACATTAAGGATAACTACTTTTAGTTGTATCAATGGAGCCTCTTCAAAAAAATCTCTTGCCTTCTGTCTAGAAGACCTTCTGTGGAGAGGCCGGAGTAAAGATCTCCAAGCAACAAGGGCAAGAAAGGTGGTAGTTTAGAATTTCGATTGGAGGTGGTAAAAACAAGGGGGTTGAGCTCCCCCATTGCCTCCCCTAAGCTGCAAAGGCAGCCGTATAGGGATGTATAGATACAGTATGTTGTGGCCGATATTTCACTGTCATACACCTTCACTGTCTAGGGCAGGGACATGCAATTAGCGGACCTCCAGCTGTTGCAAAACTACAAGTCCCATCATGCCTCTGCCTCTGGGTGTAGTGCTTGTGGCTGTCAGAGTCTTGCTATGCCTCATGGGAACTGTAGTCCTACAAAAGCTGGAGGTCCGCTAATTGCATTTCTCCGGTCTAGGGTGAAGTTAACCACCACTGGGTGTAGGTCCTCGGACTTGCCTTGTGAGTCTTGGGGGAGGGCACATGGCCTTATGGTCAGGTTCTCCCCCTCTCTTAGTACTTGGAGAGACCTTGCCTCAGCAGGTCCCCTGGCGAATAGGGTCAGCCTGGTTTCAACCAGGTGGACCACAAGTACCCCAGTCCCCATCAGAAGTCTTGAGCTCTGGGGAATCAGGGCTAGGGTTCTTGCTTCTCAGAGGAGGACCATGTGTACACCCTGTGTACTTTTTATGTGCTTCACTTTTGAGTGCTCACTTTTTTTTATTGCACCTGGTGTTCATTTTGGGCGTGCGCACCACATCGCGCCACAACGCAGAGCTTACGATTAAAACTAAAAAAAGGCTTATTTACACTTGTTGTTTGGGCGGTGGTAAAAACAGGTGTCTGAGCTTCCCAACTGCCTCCCCTAAGCTGCAAAGGCAGCCGTATGGTACCCCCAGATGCACACAGACGTCGTGGCCACACCTTCACCAACTAGGGAGAAATTAACTACTTCTGATTACTAGGGTTTAGGTCACTGATGGCAAACCTTGGCCCTCCAGATGTTTTGGAACCTCATTTCCCATGATGCTCATGCACACTGCAGTGTAGTTGAGAAATCATGGGAAATGTAGTTTCAAAACATCTGGGGTTCCAAAATTCTCCATCACTGGTGTAGGTCCTCGGACTTGCCCGGTAAGTCTTGGGGGGAAGGACACATGGCCTTATGGGCAGGTTCTCCCTCTCCCATGGGGTCTCCTTTTGGGGGAGCCCCATCTAGTACCTGGTGGGACCTTGCCTTAGCAGATCCCCTGGAGAATAGAGTAGCCTGGTTTTAGCTGGGTGGACCACAAGTACCCCAGTCCCCATCAGGAGTCTTATGCCCTAGGGTATCAGGGCCAGGGTTCTTTCTCTTCAGAGCAGGACCATGTGTACATCCTGCTGTGTACTTTTTTGTGTGACTCACTTTTTTCTTGCACCTGGTGTTAATTTTTGAGTGTGCACACCACAGAGCCCCACAACGCTGAGCTTATGATTAAAAAAAAAAAAAAAAAAAGCAAATTTAAGGCTCATTCAAAAAAAGGTGGCTGAGTTGAGTTTTTACTGTGGTGGCTGCATTCGTTTTCTTTTTCCAGGCTAGGAACATTTTCACCAAGTGTAGAAATTACCCGTTGATTCTGCCAGAAATGTGGTGTCCCTGTCATTGCCTGTGAGCTGCAGTGAAAACGCAAGTGATCTGATCTTTAGCTGCCATTCACACCCAAGCAATTTGAAGTGCATTACCAGCTTGAATTCTCAATGCTCAGATTTCTATATTGTTCCATTGTGTCCATTCACATCTCATGCCCTATACACGCGACCGGTTTTCCCGTCGGAATAAACTCTGAAGGTTTTTCCTACGAAATTCTGATGGAATTCTGCTCAAGCTGTCTTGCGTTCCAAATTCAGACCGTCAAGAACGCGGTGACATACAACACGTACGGTGGGACTAGAAAAAGGAAGTTCAATAGCCAGTGGCCAATAGCTTCCATCTCGTACTTGTTTCAGAGCATGCATCGTTTTTGGTCCGTCGGAACAGAATACAGACGAGTGGTTTTCCCGATAGAAATTGTTTCCGTCTGAAAAATATAGAATATGTTCTCTTTCTAAGTCCACCAGAATTTTTGATGTAAAAAGTCTGATGGGGCATATACACGATCTGAATATACGATGAAAAGCTCCCGTCTGACTTTTTTCTGTCGGACATTCCGCTCATGTGTACACAGCATTAGAGATGAGCTGTCACTCAACACTCGGAAACAGACAGGACACAGGAGCTTCCATGTGTATCATTACTCATTTGGCCCCAATAAACCTCAATGGGAACATGTGAAAAATAACCATAACAGGCATTTTGCCCCATTTCATTCTTAGTAAATGCCTCCTCCTCTTAGCAACTAGGTTTTGCGAAAACACGCAAAAAAGGCTTGCAATACAACCGAAGATGCTGACGCTGAAGTGTGAGACTCCATTCACACTTAGCGATTTGGAAACATGGGCATAATCGCATGATGATCGCTGCACAACGTGCAATGCATGTTTGGTTTCCATTCTCCTTTAATGGCACCCCAAACACAATATGATTCTGCCACAATTGTCAAGTGGCAATCGCACCAAACCATATCTTAAAAAATCGCGTGAAGCTGGTCACCTGAAAGGGTGCCGGAGCTTAGTTTCAAGTGACAAACCTGCTTTAGGAAACCTGATTATCAGTGCAACCCCATCGGTGCCAGTCAGTGCCATTAATGCTGCTATCTGTGCCCATCAGTGCAGCGCATCGGCATCCACCAGAGCCACCTATCAGTGCTCATCGGCGCCGCCTCATGAGCGCACATCAGTGAGGGAGAAAAATAATTTATTTGCAAAATATTATAACTAAAAATGAAGTTAAAGTGGTGTTGCCACCAAAAAATTAAAAGCTGCTTAAAATTCGTAAAAAAAAATAAAAAAAAATAATTGGCAAAAAACATTTTTTTTACTCACCTCTAAATACCGGTTGCTAGGGGGTCCCTCGTAATCTGCCTTCTTCATTGCCCGGGCTGGTGACATCACTTCCCCTCACGCCGCACATTCACCTGGGACCTGTCATGTGTCCCAGGTGACTGTACGTCGTATCACGGCGCCTTGCGCCGCTCGCGCATGCGCAGTGGGTGCCCGGCTGCGAAGCCACAGCCGGGTGCCCACAGTATGCATGACGGCGCCGCGAGCGGAGCGGGGAGTGAGGGGGGGGCTTCGTTCCCCCGCATCGCTGGACCCTGGGGCAGGTAAGTATCCGATTATTAAAAGCCAGCAGCTGCAGTATTTGTAGCTGCTGACTTTTAATTTTTTTTTTTTTTAGGGGGCACCCCACTTTAAAAGGTTTTGTTTTTCAAAATTTTCCATATTTTTTTGTTTGTTTAGAAAAAAATAAAAAACCCAGCAGTAATTAAATACCACCAAAAGAAAGCTTTATCTGTCCCCAAAAAATGATAAAGATTTTATATGGGCACAGTGTAGCATGACCGCGCAATTGTCATTCAAAGTGTGACAGCGATGAAAGCTGAAAATTGGCCTGGGCAGGAATGGGGTATAAGTGCCCTGGAAGCAAGTGGTTAAAGTCCAGCCTGGGTGACAACCATGCCTACCTCAATGTACACAAAGAGGTAGTTGACACCCTTGGGCAGTAAATGTGCTATTTTCAGGAAAAAAGCCTGCAAAAGAAAACTAAAGAACCCATCTCATCTAAGGCCTGGTAAGCTGCAATATATCAAATTTTTATTTTTATGGCTGCTTCTTACCAGGTTTGGTGGGACTGGGTTGGGTGGTTATAGCGGAACAGTTCCATCAGAAAAAAATCTCTTCTCATTTTGGGTCCGGTTTACAGCAAAGTGTTGTGGTGGTGTACGCAGAAGAAAGTACAGCAGGTCGTACTTTTTTTCCAACGCAGTGCAGTGCAAGGCAATCCACCGCCTTACAACACGAGGTGGCCAATAGAACTTTTTAGAATGTAAAAAAAAAAGTAACAGTGCGTTACCACTGGAGTGGCTGGTGTGAACTGACTCTTATGCCCCGTACACACGATCGGACTTTCTGACAACAAAACCATGGATTTTGTTCGAAGGTTCCAACTTGTCTTGCATACACACAGTCACAAAAATGTTGGCCAACAATTACAAACGTGGGAACGTAGTGATGTACAAGACGTACATGATATATCCATTGAGAATGCTAGTTTTACAAGACCGAGCGCTTCCGGCTCTATTTGATTCCGAGCATGCGTGGAGTGTTGTGTGACAGACTTGTGTACACACGATTGGAAAGTCTGACAACAAACATTTGTTGGAGGAAAATTTGAGAACCTGCTAGCCAACATTTGTTTACACGGTCGGACTTACGGACTTACTGCCAACAAGCTCACATCCAATATTTACCCTCTGTTCCCCCCAAATTACCCCAGCCAACACAAATCCCCCCCAACACAAATCCCCCCTCCCCAATCTCTTTGTGGCCCCTCCGCACCTCACATGATACCCCAGTGCCCGGGGCAGCTGTCCCTCCTGCCCACCCCTTGTCCCAGCCCTGTGTATACCCCAATAAGGCTGCCTTTGCAGGAGCGGTTGGGGGTCAGTCCTGTTGGGGGTCAGTCCCCCCAACCGTAAACAGAGTCTGAGTGTGTCTAATGATTTGCTCACATTTCAAAAATTAGACCTTCACTAAATACAGGGATTTCATTGTTACTGCAGCCAGCTCCGCAAGACGAAAGCCAGGATAAATATATGCCTCTTGAGTCAATTTAAACGCGAAATGTTCACGTTCCTCTTGATTGTACCTATATTAACCCAGAAAATCCTCAACAAATTAAACTTTTTTGTTTAATAGCTGCGGTCACCGAGCGAACCGAGTGATGGTATTTCTGCCCGGCGCAGTAATTAACAAAACACAAAGTAAATAACGTTTTGCAATCTCTACACCGGGCGCAGTTATGGAGGTTGCACGTTTTCATCTTGGAATCCTCGAGTAAATAATTAATGACGAATATTTTAAAATATTCATTTGGACATCCGAAATGTTTACTTTCCCAGCATTGTCTGATGGTGCACCATTACTTTTTTAAATTACAGAATACGTAATAGACATACATCCTGGCCGGGGTGCTTCTAGTGGTTACTGAGGTTGCTTGGCAACTGAGCATTACAAAAATAACATAGTGAAATCTATGCCCATGAAGGGGCATCGTCAATGACATACAGTGTCAGGTATTTTGATCTTATGGTGTTTTAATAGCGAGGACGGCTCAGCAGGACACAGCGTTCGGAGTCGCCGTCGATGAAATGTAAAAGGTTACTATAGGAAATTAGCTCTATATATACATTATTGAGGCAGACAAGGATTATAATTACTTTTATCTAGCTGCAAAGCTTGGAGGGTAAAGATCTGTGTGCAGTAAACAACACTTAGGGCCGGATTCATCAAGTCGTAGTATCATGTACGGCATAATAAAAGAGGCATATCAAATGTTATTATCACCAGTAATAATAACACTTTAAAGAGGGAAATGATTCACAGATATTTTTCCGTAAGAAAGGTTAAAAAAATGCCCTGTTGTGTCGAAGCCTAGACGTGTGCTGGAGAGCGTGTCCAACCATGTGGTGGGGGAGCACCTGTACTCTTTAACTCATTCCTAGTCAGCATAGATTGGCCATAATAGAAGTGAAGTGCTATTGGGATTGTATCTTCCCCATAGCACCCAAAACCCAACCAGGTGGCCCCCGGCCTGGCTTAACCAGCACCGCCCGTTATCCAGATCCAAACCCTTCTTAAGCCTCATGGCAATGGACCCCACTTGCATCCTTGTCTAGATACATACTGGAGAGCATGTCCTCTACAT
Source organism: Lithobates pipiens (assembly GCF_037356315.1). Lineage (NCBI taxonomy): Eukaryota > Metazoa > Chordata > Amphibia > Anura > Ranidae > Lithobates > Lithobates pipiens. The sequence goes on from NW_027507785.1 coordinate 305,689,675, forward strand.
GTACAGCCATGTGGTAGGGAGCACCTGTGCTTTTTAACTCATTCCTGCTCTGCATAGACTGGCCCTCTTAGACTCACTGAGACGCTATTGGCATGGTATCTTCTTTTGAGCTCCCAAATAGGAGCATCCCCTGGAGTCCTCCAGCCTGGCATAACCAGCACTACACGGTAGCCAGATCGAAACCCTTCTTAAGCCTTCCTAGTCAGCATAGATTGGCCATCTTAGACTCGCTGAGGCGCTATGGATTATGTATCTTTCCCTGACCACCCGAATAGGAGCACCACCAGGTCTGGCTTAACCAGCACCACCTAGTAGCCTATTTCATACCTTCTTCAGGAATTATGGAAATGGACCCCATTAGCAGCCTTGCCTAGATCCATGGTGGAGGGCATGTCCTCCACATGTACAGCCATGTGGTAGGGAGCACCTGTAGTCTTTATCTAATTCCTGATTGGCATAGATTGGCTCCCTTAGACTCACTGAGGTGCTATGGGCATGGTATCCTTCCCTAAGCTCCCAAACTAAGGGGCCCCTCAGCCTGGCTTAAAGTGGAAGTAAACTCCCCTATCGCTTTCAGCCAAGGAAGCTGCCATCTTTGCCTCTGTTTAATCTTCAACTGCTATGGTGCTGCACATGTGATTCGTTATGACACCAGCCATTGGATGGTTTGATAGTTTGGCTGAGAGCACAGCCAATGTGCAGTTAGCATTCCCGGCATGCCTTTTTTTTTTTAACTGTTTAAATCCATGGGTTTACTTCCACTTTAATCAGCATCACCCAGTCCCAGTAACCATTCCATACCGTCCCAATAACAGCCTTGCCAAGATGTTCCAATCTTGAGGTTAGGAGAAGGAAAAGTCTACACTATGGAAGCCTTTTAACTTTTTGCTTAGCCACGGTTGATATACAGTACATATTTATCTCCTTTCTGTCATACTAATGGTGTCATTAGTTAGTTAAGTTGTAAACAGATATCAGCAGAGATGAGAGTCGAGTTGAAGCGTAGCCTATATCTTTAGGGGTTTTACCTACAGCCAAAGAGATGTTAGTAGTCTAATTAGTCCTGCACCTCTCCTTCCTTGCTTTCCTTCCTCTTAAGGGGAATCTCTTAGAAACTAGAGCCTCAAAGAATACATCTTTGTATGCCTTGGTCCTTGCACCGTTTCTCATGACTAACTCCCCAGTCAGACTACTGCCATGTTCTGTTATTCAAGGTCCTCTACGTAAGATGCCCCACACTGGAAGGGGCTAAGCTGGTGTCCTATCACATAGTGTCCCCCATCTGATAGTGTCCGCTGTGTACTGCGCATGCGCAGTACACAGGACACACAGATTATGAAGATATCCGAAGTTGAACGACGCCTGTGCCGTGAGTCCAGGTTCTAGCCTCAACATCCAAGTGGACATAGCGTTAGAATAAAAAGAGCCGAGCGCAGCGAGGCCGTGCCCAAAGCATGGCGAGCGAAGCAAGCCCGCGAGGGGCCCTCTAATATTTGCAGCCCTATGTCCACTTGGATGGTGGGGCTAGCACCTCGACTCACGGCACAGGCGCCGTTCATCTTCTGAGATTTTCTGAATCTCCTTCTGCTCTGTACTGCGCAAGTGCTGCGCCTGCGCAGTACGTGGCAGACACTATCCGATGGACGGACGATATATGGCAGAACACTGGAAATTCCTCACTATTTATGGTAGAACCCAGTGACTACTTTGGGTTCCTAGCTGCTATTTAGGCACCTATACTGCCTAATCTTCACTACAGAGCTTCCAACCCTAACTATGTGACATCTAGTGGCCTATCTGGGGAACTATACCGGGGCATTTCTGTACACCTACCCTACAGGCTAATTTCATATTATCCAATTTTCTGGCTTCATATGAGCTAGCATTGCCTGATCTAGTTGTGTTTAAAATGTAAAAAAATAAAAAATGATACAAGACGCAAAGTAATGCAGCTCTGCATTAATTGATTCATCATTTAGGTCCATTCCGCACATTTGAGTTGCAGTAAGGTGTGTGTTATCACATCCTGCACATTTCCTGCCCAAACAATTGATAGGTGTATTTTCCTTTGTGCTGGCGTGCATTGGCAGCCAATCCAAAATGAATGGGTTGCACTAATACAATGCACTTCAAAGCACAATGTAACATATGCTTGTGTCAATGCACTGCACAGGAGTGTCCTCTGATATCACAAAATACAATGTAGAGCCCATTGCCCTACATTGGATGTGAGGATGTCAAAGAATAGGCCACTGCCAGAGCGTTGAGGAGAAAATTAACACGCTAGTTGTTGGTGGAGTGAGGGATCAGGAAGTAAAAAGGTCCTCTAGACCTAAATGAGCATTTAACCCTTGAAGTCTGGGGGCATCCCCACTGCAAGGGTGGATTTTATTTTTTCCGGGATATAGGGGAACCTCCTAGTTTACTGCAGGTTAATGCAGTAAACTAGGGGCATCCACTGGTGCCTATTGCAGAATCTGAGTTTGCATCACATCCATACTTCCTAAATCGCCTCCCCTTCTCTCTTTTCCATTAGTACATCCCTCCAGACACTTAACTGAAGGCACGTGCTGCAATAAGCTATTGCTTAGGCTGCTGCTATTGGATCAAACAAGCATAAGGAGTGAAAGTCCATTTTTATGAGAATGAAGAACTTATTATTTAAACAGAATCCACAATGGGAACATGCTTTTCTGTAATTGCAAAATACCTTTCGGTAACAATAGCCTTAAGTACACCAACAACAGCAGACCTGGAAATGGTGTCAAGTTATCGGTCACTATGACCAGTGCCAATTAAACAGGTTCTGCAAAGAAAATGTTATTTTCCTTTTCTTGAGTCACATTTACAGTGTGTGCTGGACTGATGACGAACTCTGAGACATGACATTTCGGTTAGGGAGATCTACTTACCTAGAGCTTGCCGATGGCATTTTGCACAAACAACAACACCGATTAGGGGCAGTTGCCTCGTTAGTGGACGTCATATCTTTATAACTTTTTTATTTTTATTTGTTTTTAGTTTGAAAACCATAGATAGCTGTCCCATCTTTGCAGGTGAAGGGCTGTCATGCTTGGGTTAGGCCTCATGCACACTGGATATATTGCTATCTCTCCTAGACTTCTTTCCTCTTGGCAGCTTAGCAGACAAAATGCTTGGCGCTGGTAAACATGTGCATTTAGGCACGTTAAGGTGTGTCAAATGCTTGGGCATTAATTAATTTATTTGGCAAAATAGTCATTTATTCTGCCATTCTGGCCATTGAAATGCATGATCACTCAGGTGCGAAATGCGCCTAGAGCTTAGGCAGGTTTAGCATACTTCCCAACATTTTGAGATGGGAATGAGGGACACCTATGAGAAAATGTATGTAGGCATCGGACACGCCACCCCTTGCCAGACCCTCTTAAAGTAGAATTACCCCAGCTGCTGCCAATCTGATTGCTCGCTCTGCATCCAGAGAGCTCGAGAAGTTTCTGGATGATAGGTGTGTAGCTATGCAGATGGCAACATGAATATTGATTAAACACTGGCCTATCTCAGAGAGGCAGGCTCTGATGGCATGCTAGGAGACTGCATATATTCTGTGAACACACTGAGCTCTGGGTCTTTTCCAGGAGTGGATCAGTCCAGCCTGGAGGGCACGCTGCCATTCCAGATAATGCTACGATGTCTACTGCCATGAGCAGGGCAGGACTTAGGGTGGTGGGGGCCCCTGGGCTTGAGTCCCTTTTGGGCCCTACCGTCTATACATTACCGTATTTATCAGCGTATAACATGCGCCGGCCTATAACACACACCCCAAGTTTAGGAGGGAATTTTAAGGAAAAAAACTTTTAGGAGGGAAGTTTAAGGGAAAAAAAATTACATTTAAATGCTTATCAATGCAGCCTTATCAGTGTCCATCTTCAGCCTTGTCCAGTGTCATTGCAGCCTTGTCAGTGTAGCCTTGTCATTTGCAACCTTGTCATTGCAGTCTTGAAGTTTAAAAATGGTGTCGCCGAGATACAGAGTCCTGTGTATCTTGGCAGCTCTCTGGTCCTCTTGGCGGCTCTCGGGTCCTCTCGATGACTCTCGGCGGCTCTTGGGTCCTCTCGCAGTCCCGAGCGGAGCCGAGAGTAGCCGAGAGTACTCGGCTCGGCTCACAGTCATGCCCAGTCCCTGTGTTATGTACATCATAGGGCGGGACTGTGAGCGGAGCCGAGCCGAGTACACTTGGCTATGTATCTCTGCGGGGCCCCCTATTGGGCGGGGCCCATGGGCTTGAGCCCAGTCAAGCCCAATGGTAAGTCCTGCCCTGGCCATAAGTCCTCAGGTGGGCGACCTGTGGGCCTTGATGCTGGGACCCCGGAGCTTGAAAGAATGCTGATTGTGGCTGTCCGATGAAGATCTAGTCTGGTATCAGCAGAGTAAGTGTCGCTAGGAAGTTGGAAGGAGGCAACCAGCTGTCCTTGGACCTTGGGTGAGTACAGATGCTTGTACAGATGCTGCTGTGATATCTTGGGGACCTTTGTGCCTTTGCCACTCCTCTGGTGCAAGAGAGTCAGCTGTGGGTCTGTTTAAAGGGGATACTGGCTGGTGTTCTGAAGAGCTTTGTCCAGCGAATCTTCTACGTAAAGGGACTCCCGTGGCTCTAAGAAAGCCCCTAGGAGCAACAGAAAAAATGTCCAGCGTGTCTAAGTCCCCGTTCACATATGGAAATTTGGAAACGCAGGCAGAGTCAAGGCGATTCTGCCCTCAATTCCAAATCGCACTGCAAAAGTGGCAAAACGCACCAGACACGTTTGGATGCCATTTAATTTTAATTGCACCTCAAACGCGGTGTCATTTTGCCCTGATTGTAGCGACAAACTGCATCGCACAAAGCTTGTCGCTCAAAAGAATCTCCTGCTCCCTCTTGGACGACATGTTTCACATGACGGCGTTTGCTGCAATTGCTGTACGATTTATCGTTTGACAATCGTAGCAAAACTGCGCCACATTTGAGGTGCCATTAAAAATGAATGTCACCCAAACATGTGTGCTGCGTTTTGTCACTATTGCAGTGCGATAGGAATCGCAGGCAGAATGCCGATTCTGCCCATGATCCCAAATCGCCAGATGCAAAGAGGGCCTTAATGTGCAAGTTCACCTTCTCTAAAAATAAAATAAAAATAAATCCTCATTTGTTTTGTTTTCCTTGTTGTAATTACCACTTGCCTACTGGCCACTTTTACCCCCTTCCTGCCCAGGCCAATTTTCAGCATTCAGGGCTGTCACACTTTGAATGACAATTGCCCAACACTGTACCCACATTTTTACAATTTGTTTTCATACAAATAGAACTTTATTTTGGTGGTATTTAGTCACCACTGGGGTTTTTTTTTTTTTTTTTTTTCATTTTTTGCTAAACAAATGAAAAGAAGAACAAAAATTAAAAAAAATAAAAAAATTGTTTCTTTATAGTTTGTTCAATTTTGCAAACAGGTAAATTTCTCCTTCATTGATGTGTGCTGATGAGGCTGCTCTGATGGGCACTGATAGGCACTGATGGACAGTGATAGGTGGCACTCATGGGCACTGATAGTTGGCACTGATGGGCACTAATAAAAACTGGTAGGCGGCACTGATATGTGACACTATTGAGGAGGCACTGATGGGCACTGATTGGCAGCACTGGTGGGCATTGATTGGCAGCACTGGTGGCCACTGATAGGCAGCACTGATGGGCACTGTCAGGGCTGCACTGATATTCAAGACACTGATGAATGAATGAAATACTTATATAGCGCACAATGCGAACTGAATCGCCTCTAGGCGCTGATAAGCTGTCAGCGTGAGGAAAGGAATGCCGATAACCGGCTCGCGTTTACATCGTGATCAGATGTGTCCAATCAAAGGGCCGCTATGGTAAAGGGCCGCTGTGATTTGCCCTTTACCTCGATCTGTGATCACTGTGTCCTAAGGACACAGTGATCACAGGGCGCACTGCATATGCACCACATTGAGCTTGATCACGGGAGGACTCCTGTGATTCGGCTATAGTGAGGTCAGGAAGTGGTTACAGATTACCTAAAAAAAACAAAAGCAGTTTATCAGTCCTTAGATGTGATGGTTGCATTGTTTTTCTTATTTTTGAGGCTCTTTTGTGTTCATTTTCATCAAAATCCACTTCCTGCCATAGGCTGGCAACACTCATTCCTCCACTGGCAAGATAAACAGGTATTTTCTGTACTTGATGAAAATATTCTGATAAAAGAAAACAAATGCAGTCACCTCATCTAAGGACTGGTAATCTGCAATATATTCATGCTTTAATGCTGAAATCCAGGCAAATAGCTAAATACACAGCTGAGATACAAGAATGGAAATAGTTTTACCTGCCAAAGGATCTGCAACTCCTCCAGCTCTGCGATCCAGCCATTACTGCCAAAGAAAACAGCTCAAGTTTGCATCCCCACTGCGGTTACAGCAGGACCGGACACACCCCCAGCATGTTGGGTATCAATTTACTCGGCGTAACATTATCTTTCAAAGTATAAAAAAAAAAATTGGGCTAACTTTACTGTTGTCTTATTTTTTAATTCAAAAAAGTGTATTTTTTCCAAAAAACTTGCGCTTGTAAGACCGCTGCACAAATACGGTGTGACAGAAAGTATTGCAATGACCACCATTTTATTCTCTAGGGTGTTAGAAAAAAAAAAGTATAATGTTTGGGGGTTCTAAGTCATTTTCAAGCAAAAAAAAAAGTTTAACTTGTAAACAACAAATCTAAGAAAGGGGCTCGGTCCTTACATGGTTAAAGCGGAGGTCCACCCTAAAGTGGACCTTCCGCTCATCGGAACCCTCCCCCCCTCCGGTGCCACAATCGGCACCTTTCAGGGGGGAGGGGGGTGCAGTTACCTGGATAATCCAGGTAACTGCACCCACTTCCGGGATAGCTCTCTGCGGAAAGGGGCGTAACTTACGCCCCTTTGCGCAAGTGCCCGCCCCTTCCCGCAAGTGCCCCGCTGCCTGCTGGGAAACACACAGATCCCAGAGGCAGCAGGGAGCGTCCTTATTGCGCAGCGCGATTCGCGCATGCGCAGTAGGGAACCGGGAAATGAAGCCGAAAGGCTCCATTTCCTGATTCCCATACCCAAGATGGCAGCGGCAGGACCCGACAGGTGACCTAGAGATCGGCTTCGGGTGCCGACATCGCGGGCGCGCTGGACAGGTAAGTGTCACTATTTTAAAAGTCAGCAGCTGCAGTATTTGTAGCTGCTGGCTTTTAAAAAAAAAAAAAAACGCGGAGTCCCGGTGGACTCCCGCTTTAAAACATAATTAAAGGTCGTAGGATCATATGCGTTTCGGGACATATGCGTACATTCCTGAACACATACTGCCCTGAATCCAAATGCTGCTTAGAACATCATCCAGCTACATTCGGCCACTGCATATTTCAGCCTGTCATTGATTTTGGAAGGCTGCTGGCAGCGGGCTATTTGCTGCACCTGTGCCTCCCTTGCACCCAAAAAGCACCTGTTTGCTGACATTGTATGAGCCAAACCATCTGCATGCATGAGATCTTTTGGCAATGTGCACACGGGTGTCTATGATTCATCACCTCCATTACTCTACAGCTGAACCACTGCATCCGTGGGCCCAGATAACATCCAATCTATTCATTCAGAGGTTATTTTCCTTTCAGCACGAAGTAGTGTAAATGGTGCAAGAATAACAATCATTCTTCACACTTTGCTGGTCTTGTACTTTACCATGCATTGTGCCACATGCTATTGTGCATTGACTTAAGGCAGCCCCTTCATTTAGAATGTACAGCCAATGCAAGAATAAAAATGAAAATTGAAACACCACACCACTGCTAAGAGGTCCAGATACAAATCTATTACAATAAAAGTCAGGGGTACAATCTAAAAAGTAGCCAACGTTTTACGGGGGGTCCACGAGTGCCCCCCTTTATCAGGGCTTGATTGACAACAATGTTAACAAACCAGACATGAACTGAACCTAGAATTAGGGATTTTTTTTACAACGAGTACGAGGACCAATCCTTTTTTTTTAGTACTCACCAATACCAATTACCGATGCCTACCTCAACAAGTTATATTACAAATTAAATAACTTTATTTTTTTGCGTTTTTTTTTATGTGAAACATGTAAGTATATGTTAAAGGTGCAAAAATATCAACGAACAAATCAATTTTTATTAATAGTTTTATAAAATAGGAGTTAATTAAGGCCGATTGGAAAAAATAAGGGTTTATAAGGGGTTAAACAGAGGAACGTTTAATAAAAATAAAAAAAAACAGGTTGCTTTAATCTGACTTCATCTGCAGATCGAAGTTCATCCCTTTGATCTGTAGATGGGGAAAAAACAGTAAGATACAAAAATAGACAATGTTTTTTGAGCAATGTTGTTGATAAAAATTGAGCGGCTGCGTTTTTATTTTGACAGATCCAAATGCTGGGGCTTCGTTTACACTTGAGCTTTCAACAGGGGAACACAGCTGTTGGTCCTGCTCTTTAACAACTGATAATTAATGGCTTTTCTTTTTTTTTTTTATTTCAGCTGTCAGTGGTGGAGTTCTGCTGTCAAATGAAAGAACTGAACCTGAAAGTATTCGTTTCAAGTATCGGAGCATTTGCACAGGTACCGATACGCCTGCAAATGTCTAATATCGGCAACAATACTGGTTTTGGTGCAACCCTACCTACAATGGTAGACTTCCAGCATGAATTACGAGCACTGGTCTGGCAGCTGATTAAGGGGGTGCTTTTGGAGCCTCAAAATGCACTGTCCACTTTGTGAATTGTACCCCTGACTTTTTTTTAACAATTACGTGGTATCTGAACCTGTGGCACTTTACTTTTCCCTTTTTGTTATATTACACTGCAATTCAAAGAAACTGCAGAGATCCTCTGGACCAAGATTTCTCAACCAGAGGTTGCTAGGGGTTTCTTGAGCAATGAGCAATTTCTGCCTCTCGGATAAGTTCCCACTGACACCATTGATCTTTTTAGCTATCTGAAAGGGTAGAACTCTTTCCAATGACCTCACGTATAAGGAGCATTCCTCCCACTGACCATCACACAAGGGACTCCAAACTTTCTAAACAAATAGCCAGTTTATTGTCCTTCATACTTTAGGGGGGCCGGATTGTGGCCAGTGGGAGTAGAAAATGTCCTGGCATCAGTGGGAGTAAACAGTGCCCCATCGTTGGTGTCAATGGGCATGAATAGCACCCCATTATTTTTGTTAGTGAAAGGAATTGTGCCCCATTGTTGATATCAATGGAAGGAGCAGCATCCTATCATTGGTATTAATGGGGAGGAATAATGCACCATCAGTGGGACGAATAGTGTGCCACCATTGGTGTCAGTGGGAGGAATAGTGCCTCATCATTGTAATCAGTGGGAGGAATAGTGCCTCATCATAGGTGTCAGTGGGAGGAATAGTACCCCATCATTGGTGTCAGTGGAAGAAAGTGTATGACATCATTTGTTTTAGTAGGAGGAATAGTGTCCCATATTGGTGTCAGGGAGGGGCATAGTTCCCCATCATTGGGGTCAATGAGGGGAATAGTGTCCCATCTTGGTTTCAGTGGGAGGAATAGTGTCCCATCATAGGTGTCAGTGGGAGAAATAGTGCCCCATCATTGGTGTCAGTGGAAGAAAGAGTATACCATCATTTGTTTCAATAGGAGGAATAGTGTCCCATCATTTGTGTCACTGAGGGGAATAGTGTCCCATTTTGATGTCAGTGAGGGGAATAGTGCCCTTTTGTTGGGTTCATTGAAGGTAATAGTGTCCCATCTTGGTGCCAGTGAGGGGAATAGTGCCCCATCTTGGTGTCAGTGAGGGAATAGTGCCCCTTCGTTGTGGTCAGTGAGGGTAATAGTGTCCCATCTTGGGGCCAGTGAGGGGAATAGTGCCCGTTCGTTGGGGTCAGTGGATGTAATAGTGTCCCATCTTGGTGTCAGTGGATGTAATAGTGTCCCATCTTGGTGTCAGTAAGAGGAATAGTGTCCCATATTGGTGTGAGTGAGGGTAATAGTGTCCCATCTTGGGGCCAGTGAGGGGAATAGTGCCCGTTCGTTGGGGTCAGTGGATGTAATAGTGTCCCATCTTGGGGTCAGTGGATGTAATAGTGTCCCATCTTGGTGTCAGTGAGGGGAATAGTGTCCCATCTTGGTGCCAGTCAGGGGAATAGTGCCCCTTTGTTGGGGTCAGTGGATGTAATAGATGTCAGTGAGGGGAATAGTGTCCCATCTTGGTGTCAGTGAGAGAAATATTGCCCATCGTTGGGGTCAGTGGCAGGAACTATGCCCCGCTGACAGTGGGGTAAATAGTGCCCCAAGGGCCAGATAAAAGCAAGGTGCAGTTTGGAAACCACTCCATTAATGTATCATGAGATGTAGATATAGTAATTTTTAGCAGGTGTTCCCTGAGACCGGAAAGTTATTTCAAGAGTTCCTCTGTGTTGGAACGGTTGAGAAAGGCTGGTCTGGGGTGTAGAAGCTGCCTGACCAGGAACTGGATCATCTACATCTACACCAAGGCTTTAAGATAACAATACCAGCAGGATAACCCTGTGGGTCCACCTTTATTTTTCATAGACATACAGCATTTTTCCAATGCAGTCCACCACAACGCTTGGTATTACATTACTGTGAGCCGTGGGTTGCTGCAATGCATGTGCATTGCTTTAATATGTTGAGGAGCTATCTAAAATAAATGGCACCGCAACGCACGATCGCACCTAATGTGCATTAACACGCATTGCGCCAAAGTGTAATTTGGCCCTAAGAAGCCTTTCTGTCAGATTTCCTATACCCATTTACTCCTACTATTACTGTGCCAGCGGCAGATGAGGGTTAAACTTGTATATTCACCCCCTTTCAGTAAAAAAAATCTTACCATACAAAAAAAGACAAAAAAAAAAAAAAAAAAGACAAAAAAGGATATTCATTACCATTAGCCACATGCTGGCTTAATCAACATATAGATTTGTTAATTACAAGCCTTGCCATCATGTCCATCTGTTTTAAAACTTCCAATAAACCTACAGCAGATGTTCATGTAAAGTTAATAGAATCCTTGTCATGTACGTGGATTGTGTTCACGTGAACTATCGCTCCTTTCTTTACATCTCGGCCGTTCCAAAATAATTATCCGCTTATTGGGTCACTAAGCCTAAAATAAAAAATACAGCGTGGTAAAAAGTGTCCGTGCAAGGCTGGATCGAATTATAAAAAAAGGTCAAATTTGAAAGTTGATTGGACTGGACTGTTCGATCTCGATCAATTTGGGGCAATTTTGTTGGAAAATTCTTCAATCAACTTTATTTAAAATTGATCATATTGCAAAAATACAGTATATTCCCTGCCGAACAGTTATTTTTAAAGTGTTTTTTTTTTTTGTGTACAGTATATGTAACCCCAACCACTAAAATCTTATATTAGCCTTCTAATAACCTTCTAATAATGTTATTTTCATTGTAGAATTTTGAATATTTTTAAATCTGCGGTTTTCATTAAAATATTACCTGTTGATCCTGCCAAGGAAAGCCTTGTTTAACCACTTGACCTCCGGAAGAGTTACCCCCTTTAATGACCAGGCCATTTTTTAGCAATAGAGCACTACGTTACTTGAACTGACAATCGCGCGGTTGTGCTACGCTGTACCCAAATAAAATGCATGTCTATTTTTCCCCGCAAGAGCTTTATTTTGGTGGTATTTGATCGTCTCTGCGGTATTTTTTTTTTTTTTGCGCCTATAAACAAAAAAAATCTGACAGTTTTGAAAAAAAATATATATTTTTTTTACTTTCTGCTATAAAACATGGCCTGAAGGCACGCAGGATTTTCTGACAGTTCTTTAAAGGAACTGGCTAGGAGGTTTCTTCCAAATATATTGGTAGTTATATGAGATATCCACATTTGGTATAAAATTATTTATGTATTCATATTTTTAAAATTTGATATGCTAAATGCAATCTCTTTGCAGCAAACCAGTCCTCTGAAGAAGACCCCAATTGTATGGGTCGAAACGCGCCAACCATTGTTATACATAACATTACATAATGTCTATTGTATAACTCTGTATTTGCTCCTTTTTGTACTTGAAACGGTTTTATTCTCCCACCAGAGTTCACATTTTAACTACCATGAGAATATTGTATGCTCATTTTTCAATAAATCTTAAATCCATTTATTCTCTATAATCTATTTACCTTGCTGCCAAAAAACCCCTCTGGGGGAATTTTCCCATATTCTGCTATAAAACATATCCAAAAAAAAAAAAATCTAATTTCTTCATCAATTTAGGCCAATATGTATTCTGTTACATATTTTTGGTAAAAAAAAATCCCAATAAGCATATATTGATTATTTTGCGCAGTCAATCAATAAAAAGTTATAGCGTCTACAAGCTAGAATTTGTATTTATTTTATTTTTTTACTAATAATGGCAGCGATCAGCGACTTATAGCCAGGCTGTGATTTTGCGGCGGACAAACTGCACACTAACTGACACTTTTTGGGGAACCGGTGGCACTAAAAATATGCACTGTCACTGTACTAAAGACACTGGCTGGGAAGGGGTTGACATCAGGGGAGATCAAAGGGTTAACTGTGTGCCTAGCCAGTGCATGTGCACTGTGTGGGAGGTGATTTTATTAGGGGAAGGCATTGATCCATGTTCCTGCTTTGCAGAGAGGATCCATGCCTTCCCTACTGACAGAACTTCAATCTGCCTTGTTTACATAGACAGACCGCCACTCTGGCTCTCTGACTAATGATTGGCGGACAGCTGATCAGCGGAAGCAGATCAGCTTCCGCTGTGTAAAAGCACAGTGAGAATAGGTTGCCAGTGGTGCGCATGCACGCCCCAGACCCGGAAGTGTTGGATCATGTACTAGGTATGTGAGCCTGTGCAGCAGTGCTGCCTTGCCACCATATATGCAAGTTATACGGTTGGCAAGCCGGTTATAGTAGATATACTGCAAGTGGGCAGCACAGCCAGGTGCCACAATGTACTGTATGCCACAATTTATTTTATTATTACATGTACATGTAGCGCCATCAATTTACTCAGCACTTTACATATAGAGTGTACATTCACATCAAGCCCTGCCCTCAAGGAGCTTACCATCTAAGGTCCTTAACTCACGTTCATACATACACATAATAAGGCCAATTCAGACAGGAGCCAATTGACCTACCAGCATGTCTTTAGACTGTGGGAGGAAACTGGAGTACCCGGAGGAAACCCACGCAGGCACAGGGAGAATTGATGTAATTTCTTGTTTGGTGGCGCCCCCTGCTGACCCGTGCTGTGATTGGACACAGCAGAAGTTTGTCAGCAGTTTTCAGCCAATGATTTTGGCTGAAACCTGCTGATTAGTTGTGGTCAATCCCAGCATACAAACACACAGAACACCGTGCACAGACAGCGATCTGGCGGTTTCTTCACCTTGAAATCATCTCTAAGTTCAGGGAGAAGAAGCAGACAAATCTGTTAGTAAAAGCAGCACACATTACACTTGTTAGGTACACAGTTAACGCCTTGATTGCCCCTAGATGTTAACCCCTTCCCAGCCAGTGTCATTAGTACAGTGTACAGTATTATCACTGATCACTGTACTAGTGTCACTAGTAACGTCGGTGTCAGCTAGTTAGTTAGCACCCTTCTCATCCAGTGTTATTTAGTGCTAGATGTTAAATAGAAAAAACTGCGCTAAACAAAAACACTAAACAAATAACAAAAAGCAGCTGCTAGAAGTATGATACATACAATACAGACAAGAAAAAACATATGTAGCAGCCCTAAAATAACTGGATAAATAAATATAAAGTGCAAATAGATAAATTCATAATAAAATACAATGTATAAAATTGATTGTGATAGAAATTAATTGAAAAAAATATAAATCTTACTCACACCATAAATTGATAAAGGTGACTAAAAAAATTAATATTCAATCAATAAACACATCCGTGAAAGTGCACAAGTGCAAGAAATAATTAATAATTGTGAGAAAAAAGTGTTTATTGAAAAAAATACAGTCTAAACCGAATTTGGTAACAAATTATTTTCTTATAAGAAAGACGCACAGTGCTTCCACGTGAAATCCACTACCACATGCGACCCCCTTAGGGATTGAAGGTTTACCAGCTTATAAGCCCAAAAAGCACATCACAGTAGGTAGCCAATAGATGTCAATCACGGGGCTCAATCCCAAACCAAACGGATATTTCAGGGAATCCAGACTCCAACATGTATGGAGAAAATATGTAGCAGGCTCTCCTATACCAGGTAACTCCTGATTTTATATCAGTTAGCCCAGAAGAAAGAAGCCATTCATAGTGAAATATTGTGTTCTCTGTATTGGAATAAAAAAAAAACAATTGTCTTCCTGTGTCTGTTCTCATACTATTTCATAAAACTTTGAAATAAATAGTATCTTTAACGATCATAGGCTCCACCCATTGACTGTCTTAATTGACCGCAGGTAGTTATCCAAAAAAAGAGAATCTTTTGCAATACATATAGGGTAATCCATGTGTATGCTACTAATTTTCACACATCTTGTAGTGACAATGTGCACATCTATGTACACACACATGCATACATTTATATATGTATAGACATATCCATAAAGAAGCACACCATAAAATTCAAAAAACATTGAATAAAAAAAGATAAAAATAATAATCCAGGTATGTGAAAAAAAAAAACAGAAGAGAGAAAGGAAGAGAGAGAGGGGAGGCTCCGGGGAGAGGCATTCTTAATGTAAGTGCAAATCCAGATCCCACCTCAGGTTTTACCCCTGAGGCAAACTAGTTTTTAATCTAAGCCACCATGGTTGTCTCCCCAGTAGCTGTAATGTGGTTAAGTGTGGTAATGACTAAGCCCTTCTACACACGGTCGGAGATTCCGACGGAATGTGTCCGATCGGACCGTTTTGTCAGATATTCCGACTGTGTGTGGTCTCCATCGGACTGTTTCCGTCGGAGTATACGACGGACTACGTTTTCCAACTTGTTGATAAAATTTTCCGCCAAAATGCTCCGATCGGACATACTCCGATCATGTGTAGAGAATTTCGATCGGACAAAGTGCCACGCATGCTCAGATCAAATTCCTACACCAAAGCTATTGGCTACTAGCGTGAATGTAGTCCTGTCGTAACGAAATAACGTCATCATGTCGGATTTTCTGACAACTTTGTCCGACCGTGTGTATACAACAGTTTCGGACAAAATCCGTCGGACAAAATCCAACGGACAAAATCCGACAGATTTGGTTGTCGGAATCTCCGACCGTGTGTACAAGGGCTAAGGCCTTATAGGCTGAAACGCGTCAACTGATTTAATCAGCATTTGTTCACTGTGGCTATTCAATGAAATGAAGAAATTTTAATAGCAAAACCCGGAGTACGGATCATTCTTTCTACATTACTCTACTCAGCCAGCGACTGTGGATCAAGCACCTGGGAGCTCTGCTATCTATGTGGTGTATGGGTAGTAGCACTGACTTTTCTGTTTATACTTTGTGTGTTATTGCCACCGCACCACGCTGAACTACACAGAGAATATGATGATGTCAGTACCACCTCTCTGAATCATTGCACTGTTAGTGCAGAGCGCTAGGGAGATGTCCCCTCTAAGGAAGCTGGTCTATGATGTCCTGCACTCACAGTATATCCTCATACATCTAAGTAGACTGAGGACCTCTAGTAGTGGAAAAAAAATACTGTGGGGGGCATCACCAACTCTGGACTTACCCCCTATCACCCTTTCTTCCCTAATATGGCGGCACCCCCAAATTTATTTATGCTTTTTTTAATACTCACCTTTTCCAGATGTCTTAAGGCTGGTCAAATAATCCGTGGGGTCCTTTCCACCTTTTCTTCACCCCGGGCCAACCTTAACGGTGCAGAGAATATGATCATGTAAGTACCACCTCTCTGAATCATTATACTGTGAGTGCAGAGCACTAGGGAGATGCCCTGCCTAAAGAGGCTGGTTTATGCACTCAAAGTATGTCCTCATACATCCAAGAAGACTGACGACATTTAGTGCTGGAAAGGAAAAACTGCAGTGGAGATCACCAGAGATGACGTGAGTATTGTTGCTTGAGCTGCATTTTTTAAATCTAATGCCATGTACACACGACCGGACTTTCCGGCAGGATAGGTCAGACAGAATCATTCCGTTGGATAGTCCGACTGTGTGTGGGATAGTCTGATCGTTTTTTTGCTTTTAAAAATTCCGACAGACCTACAAATAGAACACGTTTCAAATCTGTCCAACGGATTCAATTCCTGACGGGAAAACCGCTCGTCTGTGTGCTGGTCCGACGGAACAAACACGACGCAAGAGCATCTATTGGCTTATGGCTATTGAACTTCCTTTTCTAGTCCCGTTGTACATCATCACGTTCAAAACCAACAGACTTTCAAACTGACTTTAGTCCATGTGTGGGCAAGTCCGTTTGTTCGAAAGGCCATTGTAACCAGGGCCGGATTAACATAGGGGCTATTGGAGCTGCAGCTCCAGGCCCCTTTCTCAAAATAGGCCCATTTGCCCAAAAAAAAAAAAAAAAAACAAAAAAAAAAAAAGATCGACTTCGAGGATTGTAGCTCGGCGATCAGGAGTCACAGAGACCCCATATTTGGTGGGTAGGTAGCTAAATACCCACCCCAGCACTGGTTAAATATGGGGTTGCTATCATATATGGTTCCGGAGATACGGGTCTCCTTGCCCAGCCTGTCAGAAGTTACATACAGAGCGGCAGTATATATACAAGCTGGAACACTGCTGCAGACAGAGAGGATGACCTCACAGTGCTTATAATAATTATTTGTATATTACTTATGATAATTAACCCCTTGCCACCCAGGCCCATTCTGAGACTTCTCTCCATGTAAAAATCATCATTTTTTTATGCTAGAAAATTACTCAGAACCCTCAAGCATTATATATAAATTTAGCCGACACCCTATGGAATAAAATGGTGGTATTTGCAACTTTTTATGTTGGAAAGAAACTGTTTCATTCATAAAAAAAAACACTATAGTTATCACGATTTTTTGTTGTGTATTAAGCCATGCTTTACATTCTTTTACAGGTTACATGTTTAGAGTTACAGAGGAGGTCTAGTGGTAGAATTATTGCTCTCGCTCTAATGATAGTGGCATATGTAACCTGTGTGTATCTGGCTCTGGTTCTAACCAGTGCCTACCCAGGGACTGACTAGTATCTCTCCCCAGCCTGTCCCCACACACCCTCTCACCTGCTGACCTGTGAATGGGGCAATCACTCCCGCAGTGTTATTGTGTTCTGCCAGTGAATACAATGATTAGTGTTGCTAACTATAGCTGGCAGCACTGATTGTTTTGGGGAAAACCTGACAGGCTGGTTGCACTCAAGTCGCTTAATAGGTTGACTTGTGTAAAACCAGCTAGCCCATACATAGATCGATTATGGCTGGTCTCTGCTTAATTGGTGTAATTTCAATCCATGCATGGCCCGCTTAACCACTACGCAGTCCCTAAACATCCTTCCACAAACCTTTACATTTTTCCTTCCCAGATTACTTCATCCTCCTCTCCTATATATAGTGCACACTGTCATACTCTCCACACTTCTCTCCTATACATAGTGCCCACTATCATACTCTCCACACTTCTCTCCTATACATAGTGCCCACTGTCATACTCTCCACACTTCTCTCCTGTACATACTGCTCACTGTCATACCCTCCACACTTCTCTCCTATACATAACGCCCGCTGTCATATCCTACACTCTCCTCACCTGCACATAGTGCCCGCTGTCATACACTTCTCTCCTGTACATAGTGTCCACTGTCGTACCCTTCACACTCCTCTCCTATACAGTGCCCACCGACATACCCTCCATACTCCTCTCCTATACATAGTGCCCACCGCCATACCCTCCATACTCCTCTCCTATACATAGTGCCCACCGCTATACCCTCCATACTCCTCTCCTGTACATACTACTCACTGTCATACCCTCCACACTCCTCTCCTATACATAGTGCCCACTGTCATACCTCCAACACTTCTCTCCTATACATAGTGCCCACTGCTATACCTCCAACACTTCTCTCCTATACATACTGCCCACTGTCATACCCTCCACTCCTGTACATACTACTAACTTTCATACCCTCCATACTCCTCTCCTATACATAGTGCCCACCGTCTTACCCTCCCTCCACACTCCTCTCCTGTAATTACTGCTTACTGTCCTACTCTCCTGTACATAGTGCCCACTGTCATACCCTCCACACTCTTCTCTCATACATAGTGCCCAATTTCATACCCTCTACACTCCTCTGCTGTGCATACTGCCCACTGTCTTACCCTTCACACTCCTCTCCTGTACATAGTGCCTTCTGCCATACCCTCTGCACTCCTCTCATGTACATAGTGCCCACTGTTAGACCCTCCACATTCCTCTCCCTCACCTGCACATACTTCACACTTTTATACCATCCACACTCCTCCCCTATGCCTCTTACCCACAAAAACTGTTCTTTAAAATTATATGTTAAAATTATATGTTAAAATTATATGTTCCTCAATGTTACCAGTTCTAGAATGGGCACTTTTGTCAGTTCAACTAAAGGAAATCTCACAGTCCTCATATTTGTCCTGCCCCATTATTAGTACTTATTTTATTTTGTAATTACTATTGTGATGTATAGAGGAACACGGGGGATGTCAGCTACTCTAAATATAGCACTTGTAAAAAAAGCGTCCCTAAAATATCCCACCCCCCCCCCCCTTTCTCTCTCATCCTCCCTCCCTTACCCCTCACACCTCTTTCATCCCCTTTCTCTCTCTCTCTTCCTCCCTCTCTCTCTTTAATTTAATTTGTTATAACAAAAAATAGTTTGCATTTTTATTTATTTATTGTTTATAAAAGGCCGCATCAAAATCCTCAGCACCAGGCCCACGATGTTCTTAATCTGGCCCTGATTGTAACTCCGTCGAAAGTCGGTCGGGAAGAGCGTCTGACCTTTTCTGCCGGAAAGTCCGGTCATGTGTATGCGGCATTAAAATTACTAGGACAGCTTTAAAAAAAAAATGAACCCAGAGTTGGGCTTTAAAAAAAAAGAAAGGAGATTCAGCACAGTTAGGCCGCGTACACACGGGCGGATTGTCTGGCCAACTAAGTTCGTCAGACAATCCGACAGACAGTCC
Source organism: Lithobates pipiens (assembly GCF_037356315.1). Classification (NCBI taxonomy): domain Eukaryota; kingdom Metazoa; phylum Chordata; class Amphibia; order Anura; family Ranidae; genus Lithobates; species Lithobates pipiens. The sequence goes on from NW_027507785.1 coordinate 305,708,896, forward strand.
GTTCAAAATTTGCATGAACGGACTTGACCACACACGATGAGCAGACAGTCCGCTGAAAGCTTGCGCGATGACGTGAACGGCACGTACGACGGGACGAAAAATTCGGCGTCCAATACACTGCAATGCAACCTTCGCCGTGTAAATCCTTTCTGAGCATGCGCCAAACTTAGTCTGTCGAACTAGCCTACTCACAAGCGGACTGTCCGCTGAAACCAAGTTTGGACGGACTGTCTTACGGAAATTCCGTAAGACTTTGTTCGTCAGACAATCCGCTGAAAAAGTCCGCTGAAGCCCACACACGAGCGGATTGTCCGCTGAAACACTGTTCAGCGGACTAAGTTGGGCAGACAATCCGCCCGTGTGTACGCGGCCTTAGGCATTCATCAGAGATCACCTGAAGCCTGAAAGTTGCTTTTGCAAAAAGAATTCTAAGGATCAAGATCAATTATAATAATGGCATAAATAATTATATCTAATACAAGCCTCTCACCCTGTAAGAGGTCACCAATTTCTTTCAAATTTGCCCCTTTTTGTTCGCAATGTTTTTCAAAAATATGCCAGCTTTCTTCTCAACTGTAAAAAAAAAAAAAAAAAAAATCACTTTACAATTTTTCTTGCCTGCAGATTGCCTTATAATTACACAGAAAAGGGATCTGCAAATTCTGCCAAAAAAACTTCTCCTTGAATAGCCCCCCAATTGGTAGTTTGTGGTTTGGCTTGCGGTTCACTTACTGCAATCACTTGTAATCGTTAGATGAAAATTATAGCAATTTCAGTCTTTTTGTACCATAAGTATGAATTCAGTTTTTTTGTGGGGGAGGGGGGGGGGTAAACAGACTCTATTTTGTAATGCCCGTAGGAGAGGAAAATAAAGAACATTAGGAGCCTTTTCATTTGAACTTCTAGGACAAAAGCCTTCCTAGTGCCAGCAAACATGATTCATTCATCTGAAATGACAGGTGGGTAAGAGGTGCATCCAGCCAACAATCATCTCTTGAGAATGGCGCTACCCTCTCAAATCCATGTACCCGGTGAGAAAGCTAATTTAGCCACTTGGAGGATAGTTGTGTTACTACGGGACCATTATTTCAAACATTAGGTCTATCTGGCTCAGACTGTAAGACGATCAAATTGAAAAAATGCATTTCCTGGCACAGTGTACCATTATTTAAAACACGCTGCTCTGACATGGCCATTTCTTAGGTTCGTGCTGACCGGTTTAAGTTGCGTTGACTGCCGCTGAAATGGTTTGCTCTTTCACCACAAACTAACTCTGGAAATAAATATAAAATTATAGTAGAAGGGTGCTTATAATGTAAAAGTATAAAAATGGCATATGTTAAAATGTTAGTAGCTATGGTTTCCATTCACTGCACTGATAAAAGCAAAGGAAAAAGGCGCATCGGCCTAGTGCATTATAGACATGGGCACTGCCAAACAATTATTTTTCTTTCCGTTTTCTTTATTTTTAAATTTTTTTATTGAATCGTTCGTTATGATCAGCATTCGTTATTTCGATAATTCATAATTGGATACATTTGAATTTGTTATGTTCCATTCGTATAGATGCGGTATTCTTTATTGTGATAATTCGTAACTTCAGATGCATTCGTATTCATTACGTTCCATTTGTGTAGATGCGCCATTCGTTTTTTCGGATAATTCGTAACTTTGGATAAATTCATATTCGTTACATTCGCTAACAGTTAGCCAAATTTGAAAGGAAATTCCAATATCTATAATTTAATAGTTTATAACTATTATTATGTATATGTATTATTAATAAATAATAATAATAAAATTATAATAGTGGTTAATAATTTATCTATAATAGAAAATATGAAAAACACAATTAGCCAAATGTTTTTCACTCTTTCTGATTTTCGTTCTTATTATCTGATTTTTGTTCTTTCTAATTTTCGAATATTTGGATCTTTGTTCTTTTAGAAACAAAATTTCCCAAAAAAATTTGTAAAATAGTTTTTCGGTCATCTGAATAGACGGAAATGCATAATTTTGACAAAAAAACTGAGAAAAATGAATTGCACACGTCTAATGCATTATCATAACTTTCCCTTTATTAATAAAAACAGATTCCAATGTACTCCTAAAGGTGCACAGTAGAGTGCATATAAAAGATCCAGCCCTAACGCTGCAGACATGTCCATACACAGGGGTGTAGCTTATGCGTTTTAAGGGTGACGCCCTCTTCGTCAGTGTTCTTAAAGTAGGACTATAAGCAAAACTTTTTTTTATTTTGGATAGAGCAGAGGAGGGTTATAATCCCTGTCAGATTTTTTTTCATCATCTGTGTCCTATTGCACAGATTTCCCTTTGCTTCCTGTCCCATAGCCAAACAGGAAGTGATAGGAAATCCCTGCAAATTAAGGGAATTCCTTGGGGGCCCCCAGGTCACTCTTTATTAGTGTCCCCATTGGAAGGTCACCCCCCCTTTTCTTTTACTTTCACTTTCAATGATAATGCTAAATAAGACAACTATAGAGGGTAAAACCCCTTAATTGTGACACAGACAGCGATGAAAACTGACAAGTGTTCTAATTCCTCTCCCCTTTATCCAAAACTAAGAAAAAAGTATTGACTTTAGTTATACTTTAATAAAGGGCCTTATGATAATGCACTAGGCCAGTGCTCCTTTTTCCTTTGCTTTTATTCTAGTTTTGATCATCACCGATCTGAAGTGGGCAGCAAGGCCTATGTGATACTGAGGTTTCCAGTAGTAGTTGGTCCTACCCCTGACATGATTGAAGAGGAGCCTGTTCTGATGAAGCCCTGCCCAGGGCGTAAGACACAAGGTTGAAGAATGTCATCACACTGGTTTGCACTGTCCAATGAGCCGTTATTATACAGTGGAGTTAAAGAGGAAGTAAACTCTGGTGGGTTTACTTCCTCTTTGATTCCCTGCAAAGGTAAAGCATAGTGGACTACTATGCATCGCATAGTAGTCCATTATGTGTCACTTACCTGACACAGGAGCCAGCGAAGTCACCGCTGTCCCCTTGTGTACGGAGCCTCCATCTTCTTGGTGGGTCTCGCTGCTCCGGCACTGTCATTTGACGGAGCCGCGATGACGTCAGTCCCGCGCATGCGCACGGGAGCCGCCACTCGTGGCATATCGCCGTTGACACTCAGCGGCGCGCTCAGTGTGCCTGCGCGCCTCCGCTGTCTACGGCGCATGCACCGTAGACAGCGGTACCTGTGTTTTGGCAAATATCTCCTAAACCGTGTAGGTTTAGGAGATATTTCTTGGACCTACAGGTAAGCCTTAATCTAAGCTTACCTCTAGGTCAAAGTGGTTTGTAAGGGTTTACAACCACGTTAATCTAAGAACACTATAAGCCCTTATACACACGGTCGGACATTCCAACAACCAAATCCGTCGGAGTAATTCCGACGGATTAATTCCCGAAGAGGTCCGGAAGTAATGTTGCATACACACGGTCGGACTAAGTTGTCGGAAAATCCGATTGTACATAACGTGATGACGTTATTTCGTTACGACGGGACTACATTCAGGCTAGTAGCCAATAGCTTTGGCCTAGGAATTTGATCTGAGCATGCGTAGCCCTTTGTCCATCGGACTAGGCTACACATGATCGGAGTATGTCCGATCGGAGCATTTTGTCGGAAAATTTTACCGGCAAGTTGGAAAACAGTCCGATGCAGACCACACACAGTCGGAATATCCGACAAAACGGTCCGATAGGAAACATTCCGACGGAATCTCCGACCGTGTGCACAAGGGCTAAGCCTTCTCTTATTTATTTATGCTGGAGGAGAGGAGGAAAAAGGAGTTAATGCCCATGGGGGTTCATGTCCAAAAGTTCCCATTAATCCAGGCCATGGTATGTCTAGTAATAGTCACTTTTAATTAGACTTGTTCTGTAATGTTGAAGACCTTTCAAGACATTCCAAGCCACTTCTTTAGTTCTAATGAGTGTCAGGAAGATACCTCAGCATTTATATCCAAACGGGCAGCACCAACATCTTGATTCAATCATCACGGAAAGGCAAATGGTATTTTCCAAATGTGAAAATTGTGGAACCATCATGTTCAATTTACAGAATGCCATTCTGGGCATCAGTCTGGCTTCATAAATGTTGAATCTTCAAGTCTGAAGATGTAAATTGTTGTCACAAAGCTGGGGTAGAGATATTAAAACAACATTATACGTGAAAGACAAATGATGCCAATAGATGATAATCCTGGTCAATAAGGGTGTTACATGTCAAGGAGGGGGATGACTAGGACATTAAGGTTCCTAGGAAACCCACCCACACAGACCCACCACCCACAGAAACACAAACTGCAAGTTATTAGAACTCTGCAACACAGGGCTGAGGTAGTAACAACAAATACAGTCTAAAAGCAAAGAGATAGAGATCTCGGGAGTGCTTTGAAAATGTGAGACTACCCATCTGGGCTTTCGTTAAACAGCCACAATGTCAAGATCCCCTGAACAGAAGGGAGAAGCAGAACATATGGAGTAATATTAATATAGTCATCTCATATGTAGCTGGGGTGTCAGAAAAAAATCAACCTGGGTTAGGTGGGTGGAGAGATATTAAACATCAAAACAAAACAGATGCGTCAAAATGGAATATCATAAATGTAACAATATAACACAAATTATTTTAATTGAAAAGATATTTTATGATAGGGCCTCATCAGATGTCCTTTGAAGTCCTTGGTTAAAATAGGTTTAGATGTGCTCTCATACTTGGCTGCGTAAATCAAGAGATTTTTGGGAAAAATTAGGGTGGAATTGTTTCGCCATCACCATGCACTTCACACAGTTTGGAGTTTATCAGATCTCGCTGTCCTCACAGTGGTCAACCAACTTTGCTAATTGAAATGCATTATGGGCCCATTTTGCATTGTGGTAAAATAGGTAACCGGAGCTCATCAATGCATGTCTCCGTGTGTTATGGCATTCTTTGTGATTGATAAACCAACATTCATACACATAATACATAACAAACAATACACTGCAGTACACCACAACATACATACATACAATGCGCTTCTGGAAGAATGGTCAAACATCCCCATAGACACACTCCTAAACCTTGTGGACAGCCTTCCCAGAAGAGTTGAAGCTGCTATAGCTGCAAAGGGTGGGCCAACTCAATATTAAACCCTACGGACTAAGACTGGGATGCCATTAAATTTCATGTGTGTGTAAAGGCAGGAGTCCCAATACGTTTGGTAATATAGTGGACATCATTGATTCTTTTCCAGCTGCATAGCTCAAGGTCAGTACCTTGAGACCTACCTGGGCAAGGGAAGAGTCTGCAGGAGCCAGAGTATTGCACACTTGTCTTTTACAATATATGTGTATTTTTATTTATTTTTTGAAAAAAAAAATGGAATTCCACTTTAAACTGAAATCTCAATTGAGTTTAAACCCCCTTAAATGCCCTTAGTGGTGAAATATATGCTCTCTGAGTCCCCTGTATGCCAAGAGGTCCCACCTTTTTTGTAGCCTTTTCAGTGTATTTTACCTCAATAGGATTGCAACAGAACCTGAAATTAAGGCTGCTTTCACACTGCACCCCCTTACATCCGTATTTCCCGATGGGCTGATGGCTCAGTGGGCCACTCTGATGTAAGGGGGTGCTGATGGGACCCTCTGATGTAAGGGGGTGCTGATGGGACACTCTGTTGTAAAGTGGCTGGTAATGGGACCCTCTGATGTAAGGGGTGCTGATGGGACACTCTGTTGTAAGGGGGCTGGTGATGGGACACTCTGATGTAAGGGAGTGCTCATGGGACACTCAAAATGTAAGTGGGCCGGACTGGATGAAGTCCAGGGCCAAATTTCTGTCCCAGTCCAGCCCTGCCGGGAACCCTACTGTGCATGTGCTCTGCTACTGGCCTGGCGACAGGTAGAGGAGGAGGAGAGAGCCCCGCGGTGATGTCACGGGCTGTGGCCCAGACTCCCGGAAGTGGGAACAGAATATCTGTCTAAGCCCTTGTACACATGGTCGAACATTCCGATGGAAAATGTCCGATCGGACCTTGTTGTCGGATAATCCGACCGTGTGTGGGATCCATCGGACTGTTTCCATCGGAATATCTGACCGACAAAATTTTTAGAGCTGGGCTATAAAATTTTCCGACAACATGATCCGATCGGACTTTGTCCAATCGTTTGTAGAGAATTTCGATCGGACAAAGTGCCACACACGCTCAGATCAATTTCCTAGACCAAAGCTATTTGCTACTAGCCTGAACGTAGCCCCGTCATAACTAAATTACGTCATCACGTTCCGAACGATCCGATTTCCTGACAACTTTGTCCGACCGTGTGTATGCAACACCAGTTTCGGATGAAATCCGACGGATTTGGTTGTCGGAATGTCCCACCGTGTGTACAAGGGCTAAGACAGGTATCCCGTTGCCCTCCCCCAAAAGGTACCAGTTGTGGCACCGGAGGTGGAGAGGAGACAAATCAGCGAAAGGCGCTATAGCACTAAAAATATCGCCTTTACAAAGCTTCTCCTGTCTCTCCAGTGTGAAATCCCCGAGGGCTTTCACACTGGAGCGATGCGCTGGCAGGATGCCAAAAAAAGGCCTGCAAGCCGCATCTTTGCAGCACTGTAGGAGAGGTGTATACACCGCTCCAAAAGTGCCCCTACCCATCCGCCAAAACGCAGGCGTAACGGCGCAGCAGCTGGCGCTTTGTGGGCGGTTTTAACCCTTTTTTGGCCGCTAGCGGGGGTTAAAAGTGTTAAAAGCGTCCTGCTATTGGGCGAAAACCTCTGCAAAAACTACGGTAAATCGGAGCTAAAAATAGCGGCGCTTTACTGCCGACGCCCCCAATGCCCCAGTGTGAAAGTAGCTGAACAGAGAAATATCAGACAATATATGAACCCAATCACAGAACAACCAATACTATCTAGTAGACAAAGCAAGACAGGTGAGGTCAAAAAGTTCACTACATTATACCTTTAATCTGACTTTTATACACTGCAGATCATCTGATCGATTCGTTCGTCTCTATCTGTCAGTTACCTATCCATCTTTTATTGAGGTTTTCATATGCCAGATTTAATCCCAGTAATCCCAGGACTGATGAAACGCATTCAGTGCGACTCTTACTGTTCTTGTTCTCTGATTTTACTCAGCGATTCATGCAGTAAAACTGAGTGTAATTAGCCCATTATAGCTAGATATTTCTGGTGAAAAGAAAAGTTGAAAATAACAATTAGCAACAGATACTAAGAGAATTAGATACTTCTTGTATATTCTCAAGGAGTCCAGTGCCCGCTGCTATAAAGCTATGCACACTTTTAGAAACTTTTGCATAAAAGCATGGATTCTTGATTCCTATATACACTATATTACCAAAAGTATTGGGACGCCTGCCTTTACACGCACTTGGACTTTAATGCCATCCCAGTCTTAGTCCGTAGGGTTCAATATTGCGTTGACACACCCTTTAAAGCTATAACAGCTTGAACTCCTCTGGGAAGGCTGTTCACAAGGTTTAGGAGTGTGTCTATGGGAATGTTTGATCATTCTTCCAGAAGCACAATTGTAAGGTCAGGCACTGATGTGGACGGGAAGGCCTGGCTCACAGTCTCCGCTCTAATTCATCGCAAAGGTATTCTATCAGGTTGAGGTCAGGACTCTGTGTAGGCCAGTCAAGTTCCTTAACCCCAAACTCGCTCATCCATGTCTTTATGGACCTTGCTTTGTGCACTGGTCCAAATGATTTGGTGGAGGGGGGGTTATGGTGGGGGGTTGTTTTTCAGTGGTTGGGTTTGGCCCCTTAGTTCCAGTGAAGGGAACGCCTAAGGAGTTAGCATACCAAGATATTTTGGACAATTTCATGCTCCTAACTGTTTGGGAACAGTTTAGGGATGGGCCCCTTCCTTTTCCAAGGTTCATAAAGACATGGATAAGGGAGTTTAGGGTGGAGGAACTTGACTGGCCTTGAGTCCTGACCTCAACACCTTTGGGATGAATTAGAACGGAGACTGCAAGTCAGGCTTTGTCATCCAACATCAGTGCCTGACCTCACGAATGCCCTTCTGGAAGAATGGTCAAACAGTTAAGGGCAAAGTAACTGATTTGCTTTATTCTCCCTTTAGCGTATAGTTTTATAGTGTCCAGACTAAAGTATTTAAATGTTTTTAACAAGCATTATAGGGACTTTAAAACAATCCCACATTCATCTCTATAACTATACGAATTGTGGAGAAATTAACCCTCAAATTTCACAACAGAGGCACTACAACTACATCTCCACTCTACTTATTTTCTCTGGCAGTAGACATTACATTACAATACAAAATTCACATTACAAGCCTGCCAACCTTCTCATGTAAACAGCAGGTGAATCCACTTGTCTTCAGTCTTTATTATAATACTTGAGTATGAATTATGCCACAGTACATACAGCTAAAGAGGTCTGTAAGGGCTTGTTTTAAAATTATTTTTCTGCCTGTTAGGAATATGTAAATACTTTATGGCCCATTTACAGTTCTGTGGTCCTTTCTGGTGCAATAATGCATGCATATAATATACATTTTGATAGGAGCTAACTTGTTGTGATAATACAGCTTATCCATTATGAATGGGCTGCCAATGCACCTCAGAGGACAATTTAATGGACATGCACCTGTTTGCCGATGCACTACAGCAGGGGTCAGCAACCTTGTATGTGAATGCTTGGAGGCCCACATTCACCCGCTCCTCTGACCCCTTTATATTATCCAGGCACCTGCACCTCTGGCCCCCTTTACATTACATATCCCCCAGAACTCTGGCCCCTTTACATTACACAGCCCTACACCTCTGGGCCCCTTTACATTAAACGGCCCTACACCTCTGGACCCCTTTACATTACACGGCCCTACACCTCTGGACCCCTTTACATTACACAGCCCCTGTACCTTTGGACCCCTTTACATTACACAGCCCCCCTGCATATTACACAGCCCAGCTACACACACGCCCTGCACATTACACAGCCCCTTCCCCCCACCACAGCTACTTAAGCCACTTTGTAATGTTTACACAATCATCCCCATTTGCTAATGAAAAGTGTCCAAGTGTCTGTGCCCCCTGCTCCTCTGGCCCCCTTTACATTACACAGCCCCCTGCACCTCTGGAACCCTTTACATTACACAGCACCCTGCACCTCTAGAACCCTTTACATTACACAGCACCCACACCTCTGGACCCCTTTACATTACACAGCCCTGCACTTCTGGGCCCCTTTACATTACATAGTCCCCGTACCTTTGGACCCCTTTACATTGCACAGACCCCCCTGCATATTATTACACAGCCCCACTACATGCAGCTACTTAAGCCACTTTGTTATGTTTATAAAAACGTGCCTGTTTGCAAATGACAAGTGTCCCAGTACATATGCTTTATTAACAAAATACAGCTATACACCTGATTCCTGAGCACTGCTTGGGGCTCACGTGACCATCCGGATCTCTCCTCCTCCCTCCCTGCTGATGTCAGTGGGGGACTCTCAGCCCCTCCCACTCTAGCTGTCAGATGAGGAGAGGGGAGAGGCGGCCGGTCACGTGAGTGCTGAGTGGTGCTCAAAAATCAGGTATATAGCGGCATTTTATTAATAAAATATATGCACTGGGACACTTGTCATTAGCAAACAGGAACATTTGTGTAAACATAACAAAGTGGCTTAACAACCACTTTAAAATGTCCACGGTCTGGGTGCACATGAAGTCATCAAGTGCACTGATGGGCTGGACATTTAGTAGTGATGGGCTGGGTGTGGCCCGCAGGCTGTGGGTTGCTGACCCCTGCACTACAGCTTACTACATTGCATATTATAGTCACGAGATAGTGACGAAACCGGTAGGAGGAGCTTGATCGGCTGACATGAAGGGAATCAGGAAATGTTCTGGAGCACAGGCTTAGGACACAGTGAGCGCCGTTGACTGGGGCTGCAGATCCGGTTTCAGGTGACACTATCACCCCATCACACATGAGTATACTAAGGCGTGCTTTTTATTATGAAATGTGAGTGTAATTCTTGTGGGGTTTGAAATGTAATAAATCTTTTTAAAAACAATATCACACTGTTGCATGCCTCTGTTGTTTCTACATGTGACATATATGAGAGGAGGTCACTGGTAACCAGGAGGAAGGAGTTGTTCTTGATCCGTAATTTGAGCCAAATAGTTACCACAGGAAGGATTTATAACAGGAGGATCTCTTAAGCTGTTAACATAACCACTTGCTGACCGCCGTACACACATATAAGTTGGTAGAATGGCTCGTACAGGCAAATGGGCGTCCCTGTATGTCCCTTTAAATTTGCCGCCTTGCGGACGCATGCGGGCCGCTGCACGCCGCGGGAGCATGCCCACAAATCCCGCAAACTTGATGTTCACCGGCGGCCTGCGATCCTGAGATGGAGAGGCAGAATGGGGAGATGAAAGATACAAGGCATTTCTCCGTTCTGCCTAGTGACATGACAAGGATCTACTGCTCCCTGTCATGTCAGCGGTAGCCCATCCCCCCCACCATTAGAATCACTCCCTAGGACACACTTAACCCCTTGATTGCCCCCTAGTGTTTAACCCCTTCCCTGCCAGTGTCATTTACACAGTAATCAGTGTATTTTTATAGAATAAATGACAATAGTCCCAAAACAGTGTCAAAGGTGTCCGATGGGTCCACCATAATGTCGCAGTCCCGATAAAAATTGCAGATCGCCGCCATTACTAGTAAAAAAAAAAATAATAATAAAAATACCGTAAATCTGTCTATTTTGCAGACACTATAACTTTTGCGCAAACCAGCCCATATACGCTTATTGCATTTTTTTTACCAAAAATATGTAGAAGAATACATATTGGCCTAAACTTAGGAAAAATGTTTTTTTTTATATATTTTTTGGGGATATTTATTATAGCAAAAAGTAAAAAATATTGCTTTTTATTAAAAATTGTCGCTCTTTTTTTGTTTATAGCGCAAAAAATAAAAACCGCAGAGGTGATCAAATACCACCAAAAGAAAGCTCTATTTGTGGGAAAAAAAGGATGTCAATTACGACCGCGTAATTATCAGCAACAGCGACACAGTGCTGAATCACAAAACATGCTCTGGTCAGGAAGGGGGTAAATCCTTCCGGGGCTGAAGTGGTTAAAGGGGATTTTCACCTTAATGAATCCTATGCTTTAAGGTGAAAAAACTCCTGGCAGTGACTGGCCCCCTAGCCCCCGTGTTTTACTTGTCTGAGCCCCATATTTCCCTTGGCGGAGACGTGCTGTCCCTCTCTCCAAGAGGTCCCAGCTCTTGATTGGATAGATTGATAGCAGCACAGCCATTGGCTCCCGCTGCTGTCAATCAAATCCAATGATGCGGGCACGGTCTATGGATGAAAATACTGGACTCGGGAGTGCACCCACAAGGTAACCCCCCGGGAGAGCGCTTCTACTGGGGGGTTATCTGATGTAGGGAGGAGCCGCAAGAGCCACCGGGGGACCCCAGACGAGGATGCTCAGGGCCACTCTGTGCAAAACGAGCTGTGCAGTGGAGGTAAGTATAATATGTTTGTTATTTAAAAAAAAAAAAAAAAACAAGCCTTTGCAATCATTTTAACTACAGGCTTTTATACAAAGCCCTTAAGGTGAGGGTACATCTGGTGGAGGGTTACACTAGGATTGTGTGCACACTGCATGAAGGCACCAGCATCACTTTTATCCATGTCTTTATGATGGACTGTCAAAGATTCTGATTCAATATACATATTAAAGTGGTGTTTCAGCTGTAAAAATATATATTTTTTTTAAAGTCAGCAGCTAAAAAAAAAGTACCTGCTGACTTTTAATAAGGAGACTTACCTTTCCAGGGTGCCTGCGATGTCGGCCGCTGAGGAAGAAGGCAGATTAGGAGGACTGCCTAGCAACAGGGAATTCTGGCAAGGTGAAACATTTTTTTTCAAATGTTTTTTTTTTTTTTTTACATTTTTTTAAGAATGTTAATGCTCTTTTTTTTTTTTTTTTTTTTTTTTTAGGGTGGCCTTCCACTTTAACCTCCCTGGCGGTACGATTATTTCGGATTTTAGGTGCTAAAAGCGGTACCATTATTTTGCATGAAAATTTGGCGTTTTATATTGTAGTCCTGCAATTCTTAGGAATAACTCTCTTAAATCTGTCCAAACCAGAGTCTAGCAGACATCCCGGGTATAATAAAGTTTGAAAAATGAAATCATAAATTATAATATAATAAATAATTATAAATAATTGTACCAAATAATAATATAACAATAATAAAAATTATTCAATAATGTAATCAAATCAAAAACACTGAAATTTGCTCAGTTGTAGAATTGTCACTGTCATTACTTGCAGTATTTGATGACGGATCTCCCCACAAATCGATATCGCTCAATTCTGCGAGTGATTCTAATTTATTATCACTATTTTCTAGCTGGTCTAAAACCATTTTTGATGTAAAGGGACAGTTTTGGTTGCTATGGACAATCTCCAGTTTCCAGGCATAAAGAACAGTTTTTATTACATAAAACTGCATGCAGGACACTGGGCAGACCACTAGGGACAAAGGGGAGGTGAAATATTTACATGCAGCAATGTAATCTGTAAGATTACATTATACTGTATGTTTACTGTTTGTTTCACTTTTTGAATTTGGCGCCGATCTCCGTCCCCGTGCGTCGCAACGCTCGCAGGGCACGGAGATCGGCGATGTAATGCATCGAGCGAGACACGGCTCGCTCGTACAGCGGGGAGACAACGCTGGATCCGAGGGAGAAGGTAAGTAAACCTCCTCCTGGATCCAGCGATGCAGTCCCGAGTCTGACTCGGGGATACCGCTTTTGGTATGAAAATTCCATCCCGAGCAAGACTCGGGAATACCGTCAGGGGGGTTAAGGACATTGTGCAGCAGATGCAACACTTGCACTTTATTTTGGACATTATAAATTATTGAATGATAATTGCTTTTGGATTTGTTTCACAGTATATGTTTATTATTGATTTATTATACCTATTTATTTAATATTTTGTAGTAGATTTGTATAATAGAATTTTTTTTATAGTTATTTAATCTATTTATTCACTGTTTGATCTTAGTGCCGCACAGTTGTTATGTAATTTTGTATTGTCACATTTAGGGAAGTGTGGGGAGTGCTGGCAGCTGTTTATTTTACTTTACTTTATTATTCATTTTTCATTGCATTTATTCATTTTAGCAGCTCACACGTTTTTCACCTATTTACAAAAACCAGGACTCAGACCCAGCTCAGTATGAATGAATCAATGTGCAAAATAAATGAATATAGTAAATCAATTGAACCTCTTCTTCCTAACATGTGCATTCAGATTTCTTCAGTCTGCGGTCTGTGAATCCAGGTGATTAGCGTTGGTGAATGAGTCTCAGTGGACAGGGTGAATCAGCATGCACTTATTCAAGAGACCCCAACAATTAAGAAAAATCATGATTTGTTGAAGAGGATCAGATATGGCAGATTCCCCCGATTCCTCGTATTGATTCACTTATCTCTATCTGTCAGCTGACTATGAATTTCGGATTGTGATGATAGAACGTGACTTGGAAGAAAAACCTTTTTCATGTGAGATTGTTTATTAGAAATATATTGGATGCAACATCTTGAATTGCAAAAGTTAAATCCAAAACTTTTTTTTTTTTTGGGGGGGTAGAGCAAGTGAGGGTTCTAATCCCTTTCAGTTTTTGTATTTTTGTTGTTTTTTTGCCATGTGTGAACATTTGGGAGATTTTTCTTTAGTTCCTGTTGCACAGCCAGGAAGTAAGGCCCCATTCACACCTGAGCTTTTTGTAGCTTGAAGTTACAAAACGCTGGAGGGGAAAAAATCTATTATTCTCAATGGAGATGGTTCACATCTCCACTCACCTGAAGCTACAAGTTCTGGACCCTTTTTTGTCGCTCGAACCGGGCAGATTTGGGCATTTTTTTTCTTTTACATTGGTGACCTTTTGCCCTGCACAAAATTGCAGCAAATGCGGTAAATGCGGACAGAAGCCAATTAACCTACCAAGCATGTCTTTGCTTTGCAGGCAGGAACACAGGATCAATGCTTTCCTTACAAACAGAATGGCGATCTGCCTTGTTTACATAGGCAGATTGGCGTTCTGCCTGTATACAGAATGATCAGAGGGGGCCGGCGGACATCTAGTCCATGGGACCTGCTGATCAGCTTCCGCTGTGTAGAATCACCGTGGAAATGAGCCTCCGTTGGCGCACAATCATGCCCGGAAATGCCGGATCATATATGTGATCCTGTGCAGCGGGCCGCTCCTGTAGCAGTAAAAGTGCAATAGGGCAGTCGGCAAATGGATATACAGCCTACAAAAGTTGGATACCAACTGTGAGTATATAGACAGACAATGGAAATATACAGCAGGAAGTGTGGAAAAGCTCCTTTTACTCTACGTGTTGAGTTATCATTTTAAATGGGATGGGAGCACATACGATCACGCTTTTTTTTTAGTGCGCTGCAACAAAAGGTATGTGCATTGTGGTGCCCTGCAAAGTCAGGGCATTGCCTGCTACTAATAGTGCTCTGGGGGCATTAAAAGAGAACAGCGCCGTATCACACCATGGTTTACACATTACCGGGCATAGAGGTGTTGTGTTCTTCAACATGTAAATGTGAATGGGCCCTAACCGGTTACAGGTATAGATACATACATACTGTACATACATATGGTTTTCTTATGTAATTCATAACATAAGTACAGGTGTCTCTAAGGAAATATAGTTGTCAGAAAATGTCAAGGTCTGTGCAGAAATGGTGAAGAATGTTTTTCTTGGAAATAGGGGAGCAAACATTGATTATTATGACATTTCTTTAAACTCTTAAGGTAATCCCAGCCTAGTCAGACTTTTTAGTGTTTTTTTTCTCCAATATACTTCATCTTAGAACAGACTGACAAATGCATCCAGGGCTTATTGATTTTGTTAATTGATTTTGCCCATTGATCTTGCACTAAGATTGAGTGTAATTAAGTTGACATAGCAAGGATTGCTGGAGAACAGCTGAGATGCAAAGAGCAGTTGACAATACACGGGAGCAAGAAGCCCATGGGCCCCCATAAAGACAATGTTGTTGAACACTATAATGCCCTGTACACACGGTCGGACATCCTGACGACAAAATCCGATGGATTTTTTCCAACGGATTTTGGCCCAAACTTGTGTTGCATACACACGGTCGTTGTTGGTCAAGTTGTTGGAAAATCCAGAATGAGGTGACATACAACACGTACGACGGGACTATAAAGAAGCCAGTAGCCAATAGCTTTCATCTCGTAATTTATTCTGAGCATGCATGGCACTTTGTGTGTCAGAATTGTCTACACACGATCGAAATTTAGATGATCGCATTTTGTTGTCGGAAAATTTTAGATCCAGATCTCAAACTTTGTGTGCCGGAAATTTCAGATGGAAAAAGTCAGATGGAGCCCACACACCATCAGATTTTCCCGACAACACAGTCCGATCGCACATCTTCCATTGGAAAGTCCGAATGTGTGTACAGGGCATTCAACTCCACATCGGCCAGGGCTTCGATTAACATCATAAAGCACATAGGGCAGTGATGGCAAACCTTGGCACCCCAGATGTTTTGGAACTACATTTCCCATGATGGTTATGCACTCTGCAGTGTAGTTGGGCATCATGGGAAATGTAGTTCCAAAACATCTGGGGTGCCAAGGTTCGCCATCACTGACATAGGGGTTGATTTACTAAAACTGGGGTGTGTGAAATCTGGTGCAGCTTTGCATGGTAGCCAATCAGCTTCTAACTTCAGCTTGTTCAGTAAAGCCAGCCTTTTTCAACCAGGGTGCCCAGGCACCATGAGGTGCCTTGAGATTTCTTCAGGGGTGCCTTGGCAAAAATCTTAAAAATGTATCAAAAATTGTATACAAGCCAGTAGGTGGATAAAGCCTGCCTTTTAGTTACACAAAGCCACAGGTTTTTATTGTACACCATTACAACATTCTAGACACTGGCATCCTAAAAACCAATGACATCATCAGTTGATAAGGAGGATATCTCCACAGCATCCTTGTTTGACCCTCCTCTGCCTCTCCCCCTCAGCACTGGGGTCACATTAGCTGTCTCATGGAGAGAAACTTAGGGAGAAGAGAAACATTGGAATACTAGCCAGTACCAGTGTGCAAAAGTGTAGTTGCTTTGCAAAAAGAAAACACCTTTAAGGTTGGGTGGCCTACATGTGTGGATGTTGCTGCATTAACTATTAGAATAGTTTACATTTTAGAATGGGATGCCTCGAGATTTCCATAATTTTAAAGGGTGCCTTGAGATTTTCTATAATTTTAAAGTGTGACTTGACTGAAAAAAGTTTGATAAACATTGAAGGTATGAGAGTAAAACCTGGAAGCTGATTGGGTTCAATGCACAGCGGCACCAGATTGTACACTCTCTAGTTTTAGAAAATCATCCCCATAGAGTCACAAGACCCTTTGCAATTTAGCTAAAGCAGAACTTCACTAACAATTTAATTAAAAGTAACATTGCAGCAAAAATAAAACTAAAGCAGCTTTTGCTGCAATGCTCACCTTCATTCCAAGCTGTCCTTCACAGTAATTCTTTATTGCCACTAGATGCAACCGGTCTTCCAGGATTCAGTACCATTCCTCGACCCTGGACTTCCATGGACCTGCTCTCCTGCTCTCTGGAGGTGCATCACTATGGCAGACTGGGCTGAAGGAATTTATTGACCGTGATTCATTGCAGCTCAAAAGAAACATTGCCAATGCCACTGATGGAAGAGAAGAAGACCAGTGATGTCACTGGACCGGCCAGAAGACCCTGTGGTCACCCACTGTGACTACAGTGACAGCCAATTGCTGTACAGTAAGGGAAAGCCTGTCCTGTCGCCAGATATAAGGACCCATTTAAAGGGATGCCAGGACAGGGGTTAATGAAATTCGTTTGTTTAAACTAACTTGCCCCTTAACCAGTGGCGTAACTAGAACATTCAGGGCCCCGATGCAAGAAACCATGAAGGGCCCCCCTGAAACCCAGCCAGGGCCCTTCCCTTCGAGTCCGGTGGTGGAACTCCAGGGCGTGGTCACAGGTGTGCCCTTTGTGAGCCCTGTAGTTCCACCACTGGTATCAGTAGTTTTTTTTTATTATTTATTTTTTATTTTTAGGTGCCCCATTGGGGGACTGTCCCTAGGCAGGATGGGGTCCTCCATCCCCAGAAGAGATGAGGTCCTTTTCTCCAGGGCAGATGAAGTTACTGCCCCCAGGTGAGAAGGGGTCCCTGTCCCCAGGGGAGGTGGGGTCCCTGTCCTCACGTGAGAAGGGGTCCCTGGGGGAGATGGAGGGGGTATGTAATGGTGTGTGGGGGATGGGGTCCTCTCACTCACCATGACCAAGCTGTAGGCCGCGCACTCATCCATGTTGGCCTGGGCTCCATCCAGTGTGCTGGACGGGTGATCAGCATATCTCCCAGAAAGACCTTTCATCATTTGTGTACGACGGGGGAGGAGGAGGGGCTGGCAGACAAGCCTGCAGTGTCTTCCGGGGAGCCGGCTTTCATAGGGCTCCACTGCATCTGTGTGCTTAAAGTTTGTTTACCAGGGAGAAGTATGCAGTGCAGTGTGGGCCGGACTCAGGGTGGGCGGGACTCTGGCTGGGGAGAACAGACATCGGACTGATCGGCAATGCATGGAGCAGGAGAGGGATACTCTGAGGAGCCGGCCGAGGACACAGGTCATGCGGGTAATGCACAACTAAAGAGCAGCCATATGTAGAGGGGGCTGCATGGGCCCCCTGTATCACAGGGCCCGGTTGCGGTCGCAACTGCTGCACCCCCTATAGTTACGCCCCTGCCCTTAACCACTTCAGCCCCGGACCAATTAACAGCCTAAGGACCAGAGGTCTTCTTACAATTTCGCACTGCACTGCTTTAACTGGTAATTGCGCGGTCATGCAATGTTGTACCCAAACGAAATTTGCGTCCTTTTCTTCCCACAAATAGAGCTTTCTTTTGATGGTATTTGATTGCCTCTGCAATTTTTATTTTTTCGCGATATAAATGGAAAAAGACCGAAAATTTTGAGAAAAAAATATATTTTCTACCTTTTGTTATAAGAAAAATCGAATAAACTCAATTTTAGTCATACATTTAGGGCAAAATGTATTCAGCCACATGTCTTTAGTAAAAAAAAATGTCAATAAGCGTATATTTTTTGGTTTGCGCAAAAGTTATAGCGTCTACAAACTAGAGTACATTTTCTGGAATTTACACAGCTTTTAATTTATGACTGCCTATCTCATTTCTTGAGGTGATAAAATGGCAGGGCAGTACAAATCCCCCCATTTTGGAAAGTAGACACCCCAAGGAAATTTCTGAGAGGCATGTTGAGCCCATTGAATATTTTTTTTTTTGTCCCAAGTGATTGAATAATGACACAAAAAAAAAAAAAAAAAGTTTACAAAAAGTTGTCACTAAATGATATATTGCTCATACATGCCATAGGTATATGTGGAATTGCACCCCAAAATCTATTCTGCTGCTTCTCCTGAGTACGGGGATACCACATATATGGGACTTTTTGGGAGTCTAGCCGCATACGGCACCCCGAAAACCAATCACTGCCTTCAGGATTTCTAAGGGTGCAAATTTTTGATTTCACTCCTCACTACCTATCACAGTTTCGAAGGCCATAAAATGCCAAAATAACACAAAACCCCCCCAAATGACCCCATTTTGGAAAGTAGACACCCCAAGCTATTTACTGAGAGGCATGTCGAGTCCATGAAATATTTGATATTTTGCCACAAGTTGCAGGAATATTACAATTTTTTATTTTTTTTGCACAAAGTTGTCACTAAATGATATATTGCTCACACATGCTATGGGCATAAGTCAAATTACACCCCAAAATAAATTCTGCTGCTTCTCCCGAGTACGGGGATACCACATATGGGGGACTTTTTGTGAGCCTAGCCACGTACGGGACCCCGAAAACCAAGCACTGCCTTCCGGATTTAAATATAAAACGCTACCAAAAAAAACTGTTAGCGATCGCAGGGATCAGGCCTGACTCTGCGATCGCTGCAGTTTTGTGTTTAGTGTTTTGTAAGTGACAGTGATCGATCGATACTGCACTTGGGTGGGCTGGGCAGAGGGGCAAAATGCAGGTGCTAGCAGGTATCTGGGCTGATTCCGCTAACAATGCGTTTTTTTGGAACCCTAAACTGCTGGGGACGCTAGTATAGATCTGATTAGATCAGATATTGATCTGTTCAGAT
The DNA here is from genome assembly GCF_037356315.1 of Lithobates pipiens. Lineage (NCBI taxonomy): Eukaryota > Metazoa > Chordata > Amphibia > Anura > Ranidae > Lithobates > Lithobates pipiens. Next base: position 305,728,206 of record NW_027507785.1, read on the forward strand.
TCTATACCACTACGGGAGGTTTATGCTTTGCGTGTGGGTGTTAGCGGTACTGGCACTAACCTAGCACTGCCTGGGGCGACGCAGTCCCCGACCCTAAAACCTAATTGATATCACCCGCTGGGTGATCAAGGGGTTAAACCTTTATTGGGTAATAAATGGTGGTTGCCCTGATGCTATAAAAAGCAAACTAACTAACCAAAGTCACCCGTAACACTTATACGGCGATCACTGGTGAAAGGGTTAACTAGGGGCAATCAGGGGGTTCAAATTTTTATTAGGTAGTATATGGGGGTCTCTGGCGCTATATAAAAACCTGACGGGCAACCTAAATAACTAACTGGCTAACCAGCGTCACCAGTGACACTTATACTGTGATCGCTGGTGAAAGGGTTAACTAGGGGCAATCAGGGGGTTAAAACCAATATTGGGTAGTATATCGGGGTACCTAGCGCTATAAAAACCTGGCGGTGAACCTAAAAAAAAACTAGCTACCTAGCGACACTAGCGACACTAATGCAGCGATCAGAAAAATGATCACTTAGTGACACTGGCAAAAGGGGGTGAAAGGGTTAACTAGAGGCAATCAGGGGGTTAAAACCATTATTGGGTAGTATAGCGGGGTACCTAGCACTATAAAAACCTGGCGGTGAACCTAAAAAAATAACTAGCTACCTAGCGACACTAATGCAGCGATCAGAAAAAAGATCGCTTAGTGACACTGGCAAAAGGGGGTGGAAGGGTTAACTAGGGGCAATCAGGGGGTTAAAAAACGTTATTGGGTAGTATATCAGGGTACCTAGCGCTATAAAAACCTGGCGGTGAACCTAAAAAAATAACTAGCTACCTAGTGACACTAGCGACACTAATGCAGCGATCAGAAAAATTATCGCTTAGTGACACTGTCAAAAGGGGGTGAAAGGGTTAACTCTAAGGGCAATCAGGGGGTTAAATCTTTATTGGGGGTGGTAGGGGGCTACCCTGGACCTAACACTAACTGCCCTGACAGTTTTTACTTTTACAACTGACACTGAATGCAGTGATCAGTAAATAAATGATCACTGCAATCAGTGACACTGTGACTGGGGGGGGGGGGCGGAGGGACATTGGGGGGCGATCGGGGGGGTGATGGGGGGGTTTGTGTGCCTATGTGTTATTTAGTCAGTATAGTGTTTGGTGAAGACTTACTGTGTCCTCTCCTCGTAGTCCGGTCAATAAGATCGCCCCGAGGAGAATGACATCACTTCCTCCCTGCATGTGTATACAATACACAGTGGGAGGAAGCTTCTCATTCGCCAGGAGCGATCGAGAGGGGATGGCCAGAAACCAACGGCCATCCCCTCATCCCGGATCGCTCCTGAAGCGAACTGGACCGCCGCATCCAGCGGGAGGGAGTCCGATCGGACCCCCCCACCCGCTGGAAGGCAAGCACGTACATGTACGTGCTTGTGCCTGTACATGCCATTATAATGATGTACAATGGCATGCGGCGGTCCTTAAGTGGTTAAAAAAAAATAATTAAAAGTCAGCACAGCAGCTACAAGAAAAGGCCATTTTGCATGGACCATAGGGTGAGCACATGGATTGAAAACGGGCTACAAGGGCGGGTTCAGAAGGTGGTGATAAATGGGGAGTACTCAGAATGGTCAGGGGTGGGTAGTGGGGTCCCCCAGGGTTCTGTGCTGGGGCCAATCCTGTTTAATTTGCTCATAAACAACCTGGAGGATGGGCTAAACAGTTCAATCTCTGTATTTGCGGACGGTACTAAGGTAATCAGGGCAATAACTTCTCTGCAGGATGTGGAACACTTGCAAGAAGATCTGAACACATTAATGGGGTGGGCAACTACATGGCAAATGAGGTTCAATGTATAAAAATGTAAAATAATGCATTTTGGTGGCAAAAATATGAATTCAATCTATACACTGGGGGGAGAACCTCTGGGGGGATCTAGGATGGAAAAGGACCTGGGGGTCCTAGTAGATGATAGGCTCAGCAATGGCATGCAATGCCATGCTGCTGCTAACAAAGCAAACTGAATATTGGCATTAAAAAGGGGATTAACTCCAGGGATAAAGCGATAATTCTCCCGCTCTACAAGACTCTGGTCCGGCCGCACCTGGAGTATGCTGTCCAGTTCTGGTCACCAGCCTTCAGGAAGGATGTACTGGAAATGGAGCGAGTACAAAGAAGGGCAACAAAGCTAATAAAGGGTCTGGAGGATATTAGTTATGAAGAAAGGTTGTGAGCACTGAACTTATTCTCTCTGGAGAAGAGACGCTTGAGAGGGGATATGATTTTAATATACAAATACCGTACTGGTGACCCCACAATAGGGATAAAACTTTTTTGCAGAAGGGAGTTTAACAAGACACGTGGCCACTCATCAAAATTAGAAGAAAAGAGGTTTAACCTTAAACTACGTAGAGGGTTCTTTACTGTAAGAGCGGCAAGGATGTGGAATTCCCTTCCATAAGCGGTGGTCTCAGCGGGGGGCATCGATAGTTTCAAGAAACTATTAGATAAGCACCTGAACGACCGCAACATACAGGGATATACAATGTAATACTGACATATAATCACATACATAGGTTGGACTTGATGGACTTGTGTCTTTGTTCGACCTCACCTACTATGTAACTATGTATGTAACATTAAATATGAATATGATGCCAAGTCCACTTTACTGTTATCCTAATGCAAGATCCTCCTGAACCATTCTGACAGTATAGTAAAAGGCAACAGAGCACTAACATTGCAACTACCTCTGTCCAGTACCAACATCCTCACAAATTCCATTTGATCATTACAAAAAAACAGAAGCACCAATAAGTTCAAAAGGACTTTATTTAAAAAAAGATCTAAATATCATTTTTATTTTTTTTATGCCCACAGATGTATCTATGTACATCAAGCAAATCATTTAATTCTATTTTCTTTTTATATAGAAATCATTAACAGCCCGGAGCAGTCAAGAGATTTGGAACAGAAACTTTGAAGAGATCGGAGGTCTGACCCTGGGCATTGAAGATGGCTGACAGACAAAGTTTAAAAGGAATCGCGCCATGTTGCCTGGCAATGCATCATTAATTGCTTAATTACATGTAAATGAGGAAGGACCGAACACTCTGGGGCATGGCATCGGAGAGACGTCCTGAAGAACATTGATAGATAGAAGTACATTTGTTTCTAGGGCAATAAACTCACTAACCATGTCTTTACAAGTCAATTCTCAACTATGTTTTCCATTTGCAAAAGGATAAATTGTTGCAAAGTTTCACAGATATGGATTACTACACTTGGCATTTACATGCTCTGAGCTGTTATTGAACGGGAAATCCTCGGAAGGTAGTTCATTGATAATCGGGGTGGACAGGCTAAAGAAAACATACTGTTCAAAACTTGTCCTATAAATCTTTTAGAGGAAATATGCTGTTATCTAATCAAAGTATTTTTTTTTCCCCCCTTTATTTTAGTTTTGGATAGCACGTGGAAGAGTTGGAACACCGGTCAGATTTGCCCGCTTTATTCGTCTTGGCGACCAGCACAGTGGTGCAGTGGGTAGAACTCTCGCCTAGCAGTAAAAAGCATTGCTGGTTCTAAATCCCAACCACAACACTACCTGCCTGGTGTTTGCATGTTCTCCCTGTGCCTGCGTGGGTTTCCTCCGTGTACATCTCCCACGCTGCAAAGACATGCTGCTAGGTTAATTACCTTGGATTGTGGGTTCCTTGATGATAGGCACTGATGTGAATGTACGATGTATGCGTGGAGCAGGGCCGTTTTTAAGGCAGGGCAAAAGGGGCAGCTGCCCTGAGCCCTGTCATAGTTGTGGGGCCCAAAGCAGCTGCCTCATACTTGCCAACTATCCCAGTTTAAATTTGCTTGTCTCTTGCTGTGTCCCGATATCTCAGTGTGAAGTGCTGCTACTAATGCTGCCCATCTCTGACTCACCTGCAGACCCTGTGTTTACATGTAAATAACCAGCATTAATATGTAAATAGCAGCAACATTCATATGTAAATAGCTGCATAGATATGTAAATAAAGGCGGAATCCATATATATAGCATGACCCCTGGAGTGAGATGATGTGCTGTAACCTCTAGCAACAAATAAGTACAGTAATCTCAACAAGCAGAATTCATGTGCTGTAACCTCTAGCAACCAGTCAGTGAGTGGTAATGATACACTGTAACCTCTGGCAACCAATCGCAATAGCTGCCTGATCTGATTCAGTAAACTGATTTTGAGTCTAGCTGCTATTTATTGTACATCTCAGAGCAGGTGGAGAACAAAACTGCATGAGGGGGTTCCAAGAAAAGTTTTGCCCAGGGTCCAATCAATATTAAAGATGGCCCTGGTGTGGAGCACTACATAAATTGATGGTACTCTATGTGTACCTTAAATAAATACAATAGAGGAGCATCTTAATGAGACACAATATACACAGATAGGGACAATTGTAGACACTTACTCAGGATGGACTGGTGTCTTTATTCAACCTTACTAACTATGTGACCATTGCTAGGTATAAGGCATGAGAAAGTTGTCCTTACTGGCCCAAGACATTCCCATCATTAACCGCTTCAGCCCCAGAAGATTTTACCCCCTTCCTGACCAGAGCACTTTTTGCAATTTGTCACTGAGTCCCTTTAACTGACAATTGCACATGGTCGTGCGACGTTGTACCCAAATAAAATTGATGTCCTTTTTTTCCCCCACAAATAAAGCTTTCTTTTGGTAGTATTTGATAATCTCTGCAGTTTTTTTTTTTTTTGTGCTATAAACAAAAAAAGAGCAACAATTTTGAAAAAAAAAAAAAACACAATATTTTGGACTTTTTACTACAATAAATATCCCCTTTTTTTTTAAAAAAAAAGCTAATTTTTTCTCCGTTTAGGCCCATATGTATTCTTCTACATATTTTTGTTAATAAAAATCACAATAAGTGTATATTGATTGGTTTGCGCAAAAGTTATAGCGTCTACAAAATAGGGGACAGATTTATAGCATTTTTATTATTATTTTTTACTAGTAATGGCAGCGATCTTCGATTTTTATCATGACTGCGACATTATGGCGGACACATCGGACAATTTTGACACATTTTTGGGACCCCTGGCATTTATACAATGATCAGTACTATAAAAATGCATTCATTACTGTAAAAATGTCACTGGCAGTGAAGGGGTTAACATTAGGGGTGGTCAAGGGGTTAATGTGTTCCCTGACTGTGTGTTCTAACTGAAGGGGGGGGGGGGCTGACTAGGGGAGATGACAGATCACTGTTCAGGCTTTCTGTCACTTTTCACCTCAGAGAACGGTTCTCGCCATGTTACGAGCGATCGTGGGAGCCCGGCGGTCATCGAGAGCACTCCCATCGGCTCCGGGGGCAAGCAGCGGGAGCAATGTAACATAACTGCGTTTTGCCTGCCTGTGCCATTCTGCCATAAAACAATTGCGGCGGCATGCACATGGGAGCCGCCACTAATGGCATATCGCCGTTAACAGCGGCATGCACCATAGACAGCGGTGCCTGTCTTTTAGTAAATATCTCTTAAACTGTGTAGGTTTAGGAGATATTTCTTGGACCTACAGATAAGCCTTAATCTAGGCTTACCTGTAGGTCAAAGTGGTTTGCAAGGGTTTACAACCACTTTAATGTCTAAACCGTTGGCAACAAAAGTGAGTACACCCCTAAGTGAAATTGTCCAAATTGGACCCAAAGTGTCAATACTTTGTGTGGCCACCATTATTTTCCAGCACTGCCTCTTGGGCATGGAGTTCACCAGAGTTTCACAGGTTGCCACTGGAGTCCTCTTCCATTCCTCCATGACGACATCACGGAGATGGTGGATGTTAGAGACCTTGCGCTCCTCCACCTTCTGTTTGAGGATGTCCCATAGATGCTCAATAGAGTTTATGTCTGAAGACAAGCTTGGCCAGTCCATCACCTTTATCCTCAGCTTCTTTAGCAAGGCAGTGGTCGTCTTGGAGGTGTGTTTGGGGTTGTTATGTTGGAATACTGCCCTGTGGCCCAGTCTCCGAAGGGAGGGGATCATGCTCTGCTTCAGTATGTCACAGTACATGGTGGCATTCATGGTTCCCTCAATGAACTGTAGCTCCCCAGTGCCGGCAGCACTCATGTAGCTCCAGACCATGACACTCCCACCACCATGCTCAACTGCAGGCAAGACACACTTGTCTTTTTAATCCTTACCTGGTTGCCCCCACACACGCTTGACACCATCTGAATCAAATATGTTTATCTTGGTCCCATCAGACCACAGGACATGGTTCCAGTAATCCATGTCCTTAGTCTGCTTGTCTTCAGCAAACTGTTTGTGGGCTTCCTTGTGCATCATCTTTAGAAGAGGCTTCCTTCAGGGAAGACATGCAGATTAATTTGATGCAGTGTGCGGTGCATGGTCTGAGCACTGACAGGCCGACCTGCCCCCCACCCCTTCAACCTCCGCAGCAATGCTGGCAGCACTCATACATCTATTTCCCAAAGACAATCTCTGGTCTCTGGATTTGACGCTGAGCACGTGCACTCAACTTTTTGGTCGATCATGGCGAGGCCTGTTCTGAGTGGAACCTGTCCTGTTAAACCATTGTATGGCCTTGGCCACCATGCTGCAGCTCAGTTTCAGGGTCTTGGCAATCTTGGCAGTCTTATAGCCTAGGCCATCTTTATGTAGAGCAACAATTCTTTTTGTCAGATCCCCAGAGAGTTCTTTGCCATGAGGTGCCATGTTGAACTTCCAGTGACCTGTATGAGATAGTGAGAGAAATAACATCGAATTTAACACACCTGCTCCCCACTCACACCTGAGACCTTATAACACTAACGAGTCACATAAACACTGGGAAGGGAAAATGGCTAATTGGGCCCAATTTGGACATTTTCACTTAGGGGTGTACTTATTTTTGTTGCCAGCGGTTTAGACATTAATGTCTGTGTGTTGAGTTATTTTGAGGGGACAGCAAATTTATACGGTTATACAAGCACACTCACATCAGTCCCTACCCTCAAGGAGCCCACAATGCAAGGTCCACATTCATATACAAGGGCCAATTTTTTAACAGAAGCCAATTAACCTACCTGCATGTCTTTGGATTGTGGGAGGAAGCAGAAGTACCTGGAGGAGGCCCACGCAGGCACAGGGAGAACATGCAAACTCCAGGCAGGTAGTGTTGTGGTTGGGATTCAAACCAGTGACCCTTCTTACTATACACCACTGTGATAGATGATATATATATATATATATATATATATATATATATATATATATATATATATATATATATATAAAAATATACACTGTGATACACCTTATTGCAATAGGCTACACACACCTATGTTCTGATGAACAATATTTCTATGAACATTTGATCAAAAGATCGAATGGACAACCTTACGCAGTACAGTTTGGTCGAGGGTAGACCGCCGCCTCATTTCAATAGACAATGAAGAAGCACCGGTAAATGGAGAACATCATCTCTCCTGTAGGAATTCTATGTATCACCCAGCCTGTGTATTTTGCTGTTTGGTTAGTCACATTTTAGTGATCAAGCATCCAGGAGGACATTAAACAAATCCAGATAAACCAGCAGAACCTTTTAACGTCTCCACTCTGTGACTTCTCTGTATTTGTGCCTCATAATTTGTTTCATCATTATACTTGTCAATCTTTTTCCCCCCTTTTAGTTATCATAAAATGTTGCAACTGCAAAACTCATTATGGACCCTATTGCACAATGAATAGGAGAGCCGATATATTTTCATGTAATTATTGAGTAGAGCACAAGTACACCAGAAACACAGTTAATTAACCAATAAATATGATTTGTTTCAGTAGTTGCCCAACAACATGGCTTCATTACATTCCCATTTCCACAGGAAATAATGTATGATCAGTGAAGCTAAACTTTCCATCAGTCGGCGAGTGCAAATATCAATTGCAGTGATGGAGACCTTGCCTGTCCCCTTTGTCTGTATGGAAAGCTAGATCTCACACAGCAGGCATCACTGCATACTTCAAGTAAATCTGTCACCAGGGAAGCAGGATTACAGGAGAGGAGAAAAGCTTAATGTAAAAATCACCTTTAAAAAAAAAAAAAAAATTGGCACTTGAAAAAATAAAATTTCAGTGGAAGCTGCTTTCATTTTAAAGGGTAGCTCCATTTTTTTTAGGGAAAATAATACAGTAAAAAAATAAATAATAAAAAAATAATAATAATATCGCATATATAATTACTACAGAACCGATATCGTAATTGAATGTCATTAAAATGTCATTAAAATATAACTTTTCTTTCCAACCTGTCATTTTCTGCAATATCCAATGCAATATTTCAACCTGGAGGCCTTCTGTACACCATTGGTATATATAACTTCTCCAGAAATATAATTTCCTGCTGGTGTGATTGGCTCACTGATTTTTAAACGCTGCTCTAAGATGCAAGTGTCAGATTTCAGTGTCCCCTGCAACAAACATTTCATTTTTGGTGAGATACTCCCAAAGGATTAATTACAGTACTTCTAGAGGGATGCTGGCCCTGCAACTTACCTCATTGAAACAATGAAAGTGCATCAGCTGAATAATATTTAAAAAAAACATCACTCCCATTCAGATTTATTTCACACATTGACATAGCCGTAACAAACATTATTATTAACCACTTAAGGGCCGAGCCTCTTTTTGAGATTTGTTGTTTACACGTTTAAAAAAAGTTTTTTTTTTTTTGCTAGAAAATTACTTAGAACCCCCAAAACATTATACTTTTTTTTTCTTACACCCTAGAGCAGTGATGGCGAACCTTGGCACCCCAGATGTTTTGGAACTACATTTCCAATGATGCTCAACTATACTGCAGAGTGCATTAGCATCATGGGAAATGTAGTTCCAAAACATCTGGAGTGCCAAGGTTCGCCATCACTGCCCTAGAGAATAAAATGGCTTTCTGTCACACCATATTTGCGCAGCAGTCTAAGCCCTTGTACACACGGTCGGAGATTCCGACAACCAAATCCGTCAGATATTGTCCGCCGTATTTTGTCCGACCGATTTTGTCCGAAACTGTTGCATACACACGGTCGGACAAAGTTGTCGGAAAATCCGACGTGATGACGTTATTTCGTTACGATGGGACTACGTTCAGGCTAGTAGCCAATAGCTTTGGTGTAGGAATTTGATCTGAGCATGCGTGGCACTTTGTCCGATCGTAATTCTCTACACATGATCGGAGTATGTCCGATCGGACCAGTTTGTCGGAAAATTTTACCGACAAGTTGGAAAACTTGGTCCGTCAGATGCAGACCACACACAGTCGGAATATCCGACAAAACGGTCCGATCGGACACATTCAGTCGGAATCTCCGACCGTGTGTACAAGGGCTCAGAAGCGCACTTTTTTGGGAAAAAATACACATTTTTGAATTTAAAAATAAGACAACAGTAAAGTTAGCCCGTCATGCTTCAAAATTGCCCTCGCTTGTGGAATGGTGACAAACCGATCAATACACGCTTATTGCAATTTTTTACCAAAAATATGTAAAAGAATACAAATCGGCCTAAACTGAGAAAGAATTTTTTTTTTATATATATATTTATTTGGGGGATATTTATTACAGCAAAAAAGTAAAAAAATATTGCTTTTTTAAAAAAAAATTGGCTCTTTTTTATTTATAGCACAAAAAGTAAAAACTGCAGGGGTGATCAAATACCACCAAAAAAAAAGCTCTATTTGTGGGAAAAAAAGGACGTCAATTTTGTTTGGGTGCCAGGTGACATGACCGCGCAATGGTCAGTTAAAAGGGCACAGTGCCGAATCACAAAAAGTGCTCTGGTCAGGAAGTGGTTAAAAGATTTATTTCAGTAAATACTCAAATCGACAGTCTTGGTCTTGTGTATGCAAGACAAGAATACAAGAACACTGAATGCAGCAAAACCATGTTTTATGTCCTTCCAACAAAGGAATGGCATCTAATTGAGAGACAAGAAAAGATCGTAACCTAAAGAAGTAAGTTTCCTCTGTTACTGTAACCCCGCGTACACACGAGCGGAATGTCGGACAGAAAAAGTCAGACAAAAGCTTTTCATCGTATTTTCCGATCATGTATGCCTCATCTGACTTTTTTTTCAAAAATTCTGACGGACCAAGAAATAGAACATGTTCTAAATATTTCCGACAGAACCAATTCCTATCGGGAAAACCGCTCATCTGTATACTGTTCCGATGGACCAAAAACAACGCATGCTCTGAAGCAAGTAAAAAACGGAAGCTATTGGCTACTGGCTATTGAACTTCCTTTTTCTAGTCCCGTCGTACGTGTTGTACGTCACCGCGTTCTAGACGATCGGACTTTGGTGTGTTCGCATTTACGCAAGACAGTTTCAGCGGAATTCTGTCGGAATGTCGTCGTAAAAACCTTCAGAGTTTATTCTGATGGGAAAACCGGTCGTGTGTACAGGGCATAAGAGAAGTTCACCACATGTTGGAACGAAAAGGCTGGTTCATGCTGATAATTCTAAACATAAACACAATGTAAAACAGGCATTGTCACACTCACACAAACGTATTAGCATGTGCAGAAAACATATGTGCATGCACACGTACACGTGCACACGTAGAGGCACTAGCGCCAAACAGCCTATTTAAGCTGGACTCTGACATGGATGGATTGCTGAGTGGTCTTCAGCTAGTTCCTGCTTTACCTAAGCCTGCCATACCTGCTTACTTATGTACGACTTGGCTTGCCTCTGACCTATCCTTGGATTTCTACCTCCCTGCTGTGACCTTGGCTTGTATTCTGACTCTGTTCCTATCTTGCGTTCCTGTACCTCGTTGTCTTTCTGTGTACTGATCCTGGCTTGTGTCCTGACTCTGTCTCTGCCTGATGTTCTTGTACCTCGATGCCTGGCTGTTGATGGCCTTTTGGCTTGTGTCATGCCTACACTTCTGTCTGCCAATCAAGTGTCACCCTGTTCAAGTTCCTGGTTTCTGCCTACTTCCTACAAACCAGGTGTGGACTGACAACTCTTGGGGCCCCCGGGCAATAGGAGATTATGGGGCCCCCGGGCAATAGGAGAAGATTATGGGGCCCGGGACAATAGGAGATTATGGGGCCCCCAGGCAATAAATTATGGCCACACAGTATACACACACATACAGTATACACACACAATATACACACACGTATACACACACAGAATACACACACAGACACACACACACACAGACACATACAGTATACACACACAGACACACAATATACACACATAGAATACACATACACACACTGAAAATGTAGTGGAGAGATGGGGCAGCTATAATCTTGGAGTCTTTAAAAAAAAAACACAGATTTTTACATACTGAGGCTGGCAACCCTGATGGGGCCCCTTGGTGGCATGGGGCCATCGGGCAGTGCCCGAGCACCCGACTGGTCAGTCCGCCCCTGCTGCAAACCCCAGCTGATGTTACCTACTACACCGGCCCTCCTGCCACTCTGTGTCCTCAAACTTTCGATCATCACAACCAGGGGCATTGGACAAGAGGTGCAAGAGCATCCCCCTTTCAAGCTCAATCTCCACCAGGTACGTGACAATTACATTACTATCCAAAAATATTATCCACTCAATCCATCACCAAATATGCCCACCTAACCCATAATTTGTATTTCAGTTTACAAATGTCCATACGCGATGCAGTTTATACTGTTTTCAGAACGATAACAAGCATCGTTAAGGATGATGCTACCATTGAGATGAATTGAGGCTTCATCATTGTAAAACATCATAACTCATTGCTGTTGCAAGAACCACTCACAATACTATGCAATTCCTGGATCTTTATAGGGAAAGGATGATTTCTAAAAATGAAATGCCTACGGACCTAGACTTTTAGGACAACATGTATATACAAGTATCACTACCTGTCAGAGCCACTTGTTTTTACTGGTTCTTTCCCAAACTGTGCAGAGGCCACAGTCCAACAGTCCATTCACTTTGGCTCATTAAAGTGGTTCTAAAGTCAAAAGGCTTATTTATCTTAATGCATTACCTGAACCCCATCTCAATCCAGTGTTGCTACAGGAGAGACTCGGCTGCCTGGGACTCTACCTCCTCATCGGCTTAGACAGCAGTGCGGTGCCATTGGCTCTCGCTGCTGTCCATCAGTCAGTGAACCAGTGAGGAAAAAGAGGATGTGGGGCCGAACTGAGGCTCTGTGTGTGAATGGACACACAGAGTGGAGGCTTTGCTCAGGTGCCCCCATGGCAAGCTTCTTGCAGTGGGGGGCACTCGGCAAGAGGGAGGGGTCAGGAGCGCTGGCGATTGACCTGAGAAGAGAAGTATCTTGACTGCTCTGTGCAAAACCAGTGCACTGAGCAGGTAAATATAACATGTTATATTATTGTTATTTTTAAATAAATAAAAAACTGACACTTTAGCATAACTTTAACCACTTCCCGCCCGGCCTATAGCAGATTGACGGCTGGTCGGGGGCTTTGCTATCCTGACTGGGCGTCATATGACGGCCAGGAGGATAACATGCCAGCGCACGCCCGCAGGGGCACTCAGCGTGTCAGTCTGACACACTGCATCTCCAATCGTAGTAAGGAGCCTCTGCTAGAGGCTTCTTATCACGTGATCAGCTGTGACCAATCACAGCTGATCATTGCGTAAACCAGGAAGTGCCGGTAAACGGCTTTACTCGGTTCGGACCGACAGGGATAGCCAATCAGCGGCTCTTCCTGTCAGAGGATCTGTGCTGATAATCAACATATTGATTATTAGCACAGACCCCATCAGATGTGCCTACAAGCTGCCAGTCTGTACCCCACCAAAAACACCTATCAGTGCCCACAACAGTGCCAATAAGTGCCCATCACATTGCCAGTTAGTGCCCAGCAGTAACACCTGTCAGTACCTCATCATCAGTGCTGCCCATCAGTGCCATCTATTAGTGTCCATCAATGCCATCTATCAGTGCGCCTATCAGTGCCAATCAGCGCCGCTGGTCAGTGCCCATCAGCGCTGCTGGTCCGTGCCCATCAGCGCCGCTGGTCAGTGCCCATCAGCGCCACTGGTCAGTGCCCATCAGTGCCTATTGGGGCCCATCAGTGCTGCATATCAGTGCCGCCTATCAGTGCCCATCAATTCTATATATCAGTGGCTACTCATCAGTGCCCATCAGTGCCACCTCATCAGTGTCAGTGAAGGAGAAAACTAAATTTTATGACAAAAACTGAGAAAAACTTTGCAGGATCCTGGGTTTAGTAACAGTAACAGTATGCGTTAAAAGCAGGGGTTTAATCTGCACACAGTTGCAAATACATGCGTAAGCTACAGAGCATCGCCAAGGCACCCTGGTATCTGTAGTCCTATCACTAGCTTATGTGTGTGTTAAGCTAGTGATATGACTACAGATAACAGGGTACCTTGACAGGGCCCGTAGCTTACGCATGTACTAGCAAATGTGTGTAGACTAAACCCCTGCTTTTAACGCATACTGTTAGACAGGATAATTTGGTTGTCCGCGGGATGGTCGGTAAGTGAGCTTGGAGTTTTCCTTAGATTTATCCTTGACTTCTTTTCTAACATATTTTGCCTTCCAATGCTGCTTGATGCAATGGCCAGTTATAGGTGGGGGCAGTGGCTTTCTTCTTTTGATAAATTACAGGGACCAGAAGGCTTGCACCCGAGGGTACTTAGGGAACTCAGTCAAGTAATTGCCAGATCATTGTTCCTAATTTTTACTGACAGTCTACTGACTGGAATGGTACCAGCGGATTGGAGAAGTGCCAATGTAGCACCAATATTTAAAAAGGGCCCAAAATACATCCCTGGGAATTACAGACCAATTAGCATAACATCATTAGTATGTAAACTCTTGGAGGGGATGATCAGAGACTATATACAAGATTTTAGTATGGTATCATTGGCAGTAATCAGCCTGGATTCATGAAGAATCGTACTTGCCAAACCAATCTATTAACCTTCTATGAGGAGGTGAGTTGCCATCTAGATAATGGAAGGCCCATAGACGTGGTGTATCTGGATTTTGCAAAAGCATCTGACACAGTTCCCCATAAACATTTACTGAACAAAATAAGGTTCCTTGGCATGGACCATAGGGTGAGTACATGGATTGAAAACTGGCTACAAGGGCGAGTTCAGAGGGTAGTGATAAATGGGGAGTACTCGGAATGGTCAGGGGTGGGTAGTGGGGTCCCCCAGGGTTCTGTCCTGGGACCAATCCTGTTTAATTTGTTCATAAACGGCCTGGAGGATGGGGTAAACAGTTCAATCTCTCTATTTGCAGACGACACTAAGCTAAGCAGGGCAATAACTTCTCCGCAGGATATGGAAACCTTGCAAAAAGATCTGAACATTAATGGGGCGGGCAACTACATGGCAAATAAGCTTTAATGTAGAAAAATGTAAAATAATGCATTTTCGTGGCAAAAATATTAATGCGATCTATACACGGGGGGGGGATCTCTGGGGGAATCTAGGATGGAAAAGGACCTGGGGGTCCTAGTAGATGATAGGCTCAGCAATGCCAAGCTGCTGCTAACAAAGCAAACAGAATATTGGCATTAAAAGGGGGATTAACTTCAGAGATAAAACGATAATTCTCCCACTATACAAGACTCTGGTCCGGCCACACCTGGAGTATGCTGTCCAGTTCTGGGCACCAGTCCTCAGGAAGGATGTACTGGAAATGAAGCGAGTACAAAGAAGGGCAACAAAGCTAATAAAGGGTCTGGAGGATATTTGTTATGAGGAAATGTTGCGAGCACTGAACTTATTCTCTCTGGAGAAGAGGCACTTGAGAGGGGATATGATTTCAATATACAAATACCATACTGGTGACTCCACAATAGGGATAAAACTTTTTCGCAGAAGGGAGTTTAACAAGACTCCTGGCCACTCATTAAAATTAGGAGAAAAAAGGTTTAACCTTAAACTACGTAGCGGGCTCTTTACTGTAAGAGTGGCAAGGATGTGGAATTCCCTTCCACAAGCAGTGGTCTCAGTGGGGGGGCATCAATAGCTTCAAGAAACTATTAGATAGGTAAGCACCTGAAGGACCACAACATACAGGGATATACAAGGTAATACTGACATATAATCACATACATAGGTTGGACTTGATGGACTTGTGTATTTTTTCAACCTCACCTACTATGTAACTATGGATAACTAAAAAGTGACAATAAATGACTATATATGTACGTGTTTCATATATATAAAATGACAAAGCAAATAAAATCCATAAACAAATGTATAATGCAAAAAAAAACAATGCAATGAATAAGAATAGTAAAGCTCCTTATGAATTGTGCAATCAAGAAAGTCTCTATTTGATCCAGTGCTTCATAGAGATGACACCACAGTGTAACATCAATTTTTAACTCATGCTCATTTCACCTGGTGAAGTCCAAGCTCACCTCCATTATAGACCCCTAGTGGTCAACAAAGCAAGTAAGCAGGTAAATCTGATGTACCAAACACACGACCGGACTTTGTGACAGCAAAGGTCCGACGGAACGAATCCATCGGACTATTCGATCGTGTGTGGGCTCCATTGGACCTTTGCTTGCCAAAAATCCGATGGACTTAAGAAATATAACATGTTTTAAATTTTCCCGCCGGAACTCCGCTGGACCCAGTTCCTATCGGGATACCCGTTCGTCTGTATGCTGGTCCGACGGACCAAATATGACGCACGGGCAGCTACAGCACCTGCCCGTGAGAATATTTCCAGCGTGATCCTATCACGCTGGTTCTCGGCAACTGGGTACTGTATATCTCGCACTGGCTGCAATAGCAAAAACACATTTTCCTATGGCAACGAGCGTGAGGGGGAATGCCCCTCCAGGGGCATACCAGGCCTTAGGTCTGGTATGGATTTTAAGGGGAACCCCCTAAGCCAAAAAAACGGCATGGGGGTCCCCCCAAAATCCTTGCCAGACCCTTATCCGAGCAGCAGCCCGGCCAGTCAGGAAAGGCTGTGGGAACGAGTGAGCACCCCCCTCCTGAGCCGCACCAGGCCGCATGCCCTGAACATGGGGGGGTGGATGCTTTGGGGAAGGTGGGCCCCCCACCCCAAAGCACCTTGTCCCCATGTTGATAAAGACAAGGGCCTCTTCCCGACAACCCTGGCCGTTGGTTGTAGGGGTCTTCGGGCAGGAGGCTTATTGGAATCCGGGAGCCCCCTTTAATATGGGGGCCTCCAGATCCTGGCCCCCCACCCTATGTGAATAAGTATGGGGTACATCGTACCCCTACCCATTCACCTGGGGGAAAAAGTGTCAATAAAAAAAAACACTACACAGGTTTTTAAAATAGTTTATTAGGATCCCCTGGGGGTCTTCTTTCGACTTTGGGGGTCCCTTCCAATTTCTCCGCGCTCTTCGGTTCTTCTCCCGCTCTCAGGCCTCTTCTCCCGCTCTCCGGTTCTTCTGCCAGGCTCCACTGCTATCTTCTGCTCTTTTGCCGCTCTTTTGGTAGCGGTGGCCCGGCATTCTGCTTCGTCGTCATCGCCGCCTCCGTCTTCTTCTTCTTGTTCCTTATTCTGTTCTGATGTTGACACGACGCTCTCTCCCACTGTAATGTTGTGGACACGATGAGCGATGATTTATATAGGCATAAGGGGCGGGGTCAATGGGTGATGTCACCCGGTGACCACGTCCCTTATGATGTCACAGTCCCAGCATGCCCTGGTGTCAATCTCGCCGATAAAAGCGGCGAAATTGAGTTCCTTTCCTAGTCCCATCATAACTTATCACGTTCAAAATGAACAGACTTTAGTCCGTGTGTGGGCAAGTCTGTTCATTTTGAAGTCCGTTGGAACCCCGCCAGGAACTCCGGTGGACCTAGTCTGCCGGAAAGTTCAGTCATATGTGGGCAAGTCTGTGCTTTTGTAAAGTCCTCCGGAACTCCACCGGAATTACGACGGAAGTCCGTCGGACCCTAGTCCGGTCGTGTGTACACGGCACTATAGGATGGTGGCAAGTAGTTAACTAAAAGATCCAGAGGGTTTTAACATGGTAAAGGTTCTGTGAGATTTATTGATTGCATTTATATCTACTTTAATGATAGGGGATTGACAGTTTGCCCCATAATCCTTCACACATGCCAAATAGAAGATCTATATTTTGGCTCCAGAAGTTACGTAAGTGAACCGGTGAAGGACCCAAAGTATCAGTTCACTTACAGGGGGAGGGGGGCTGGTGGAACCGATTGCCTTGGCTGATTGAGCACTATCCATATTTATTTAGATAACTGCTAATCTGCCTGAACCCGGTCAAATCTCGGATGAGACGAATCGCTCCGCTCATCTCTCTTTAGAATTATAATACAAATAATAATCGCTCCGTTTGACAGAACATTTGACAGCGCAGTCTCGACAGGCCATTAAAAAAACTGACACTAATCTGAATTTTTGCAGCAAATTAAAAGTGATTCAAACAGGGTGCAAATAATATGAACAAAGATATAAACACTCTATAGACGCTTCACGATGTCTTCCACCTATTTTAATGAGATGTCAGTGACCATTTTCGGTGAAACAATAATTATGCCTGGCTTAGAATGAGGAACTCGGATGTGCTGGGTCAACATATTAAATTCCTTGATGTAATTCTATTATGTAATCACACATTTTAGTCAAAACATTTACAATAATTGGTGGGAATGGCAGTCCAATTTCGGTGACATGCTGAGCAGAAATAGATTTTGGTTTCAAATTAAAAACGCTTATTGCAGCCCGTGGCCTGTTATCTGTAAGTACTTGGTTATTGGAAAGCTCAGATTTTATCATCGTTGTTCTGAATGTAGGAATTAGGACAGTATATGAATAAAAATTAATATATTTTCCATGTTCTGATTAATAGAGGTCTAGTTCATGGTAGGCAGTGCTTTTCCGAGTAGACTCATTGAAAAGCTGAACGTCTGTCAAATGGCTAAATACACAAATAAAACATATATAAGGGAGCTAGAAAAACTAAAATGCCCAAAAAATTACTAAGCCTTGTGGGCGGGTCGAAACGCGTAGGAGAGAGTGGCCTGGATGGAGCAGGGCTGAAGTCACTTTCACTTGTCTGACACCTCAGCTCTTTTTGGAGTGTGCCATTTTTGTTTTTCTTGCTTCCCATGTGTGTGTATTGAGTGGGTACGGGCTTTCTCTACACTGGTACTCTACAAGTGTGAGTCACTGGAGCGAACTAGGATGGGGACTTGGAGTGGCACCCAAAGTTTTCCTGGTTAGTGGTCATATATAAAGGAGCTTGTGGCAGAACAACTTTGGCACCCCACTTGGTTGCTTCCTTTTCGCCAAACAGTGCCTCCTGCCCTCCAAACCGCTTCGAGCAGACCGAGAGATAATACCAGCCTTTTACTTGAAGCATCATATACAGGCAAGGTGTCTCCGCAGTGGAGACAGAAGACGGATGCATGTATGGACAGCGCTGGACTGAGAGATCCCCCGTTGCTGGATCAGATCAGCCATCATTGGACCCCGGAGAGATGATCATCCATCGCTGGATAGCAAGAGTGGATTAGCACCGCTGGAATCTTTTTTTTTTTTTTTTTTAATAAAGGAATTTTTCAAAAGTGTGTTTGTCTTATTTAACCATTTTTACACTTTCTTTGTGAAATAGTAGGGGTACTTTTGTACCCCCTTACCATTTCAAACAGGGGGGACGGGATCTGGGGGTCCCCTTGTTAAAGGGGGCGTCCAGATTCTCATAAGCCCCCCGCCCGCAGACCCCCACAACCACCGGCGAGGGTTGTGGGGATGAGACCCTTGTCACAAACCCCCAAAGCATCCTCCCAATGTTGAGGGCATGTGGCCTGGTACGGTTCAGGAGGGGGGGCCGCTCTTTCATCCCCTCATTGCGTGTTCGGATAAAGGGTCTGGTATGGATTTGTAGGGGGACCCCCACGTCAATTTCTTTTAAAATTTGACACGGGGTTCCCCTTAATATCCATACCAGACATGAAGGGCCTGGTAATTGAATTTAGGGGAACCCCCACGCTTTTTTTTTATCAATGAATGAATTGTCGGCTAATACAGAGAACACTCATTGAGTGTTCTCTGTATTACGGGAGCCGACAATGGAAAGTGATTTTAAAAGACTTTTTTTCCTTGCGAAATGACACTTTGTGCAGAGACAGTTCTAAGCACGGGAAACATGCGCCCCTTCACAGGCATACTATAGACACCCCCCAGGTATGAAATTTAAAGGAATATTACACTTTTATTGTTTCACTTTAATCATTATTAAAATCACTGCTCCTGAAAAAACGGCCGTTTTTAAAACTTTTTTTGTGCATTGATCCATGTCCCCTGGGGCAGGACCCGGGTTCGCAAACACTTTTTAGGACAGTAACTTGCATATTAGCCTTTAAAATTAGCACTTTAGATTTCTCCCATAGACTTGTACAGGGTGTTCCGGATTCGAATTTGCCGCAAACAGCCCAAATTGTTCACTGTTCGCTGAACTGGCGAACAGGCAATGTTCGAGTCGAAACATGAGTTCGACTCCAACTCGAAGCTCATCCCTAGTGGTGGTGCTGAACCGCGGCTCCGTGTGTGAATGGACATGCAGAGCAGCGACTCAGAAGTGTGCCAGCTTGGGTGCCCCTATTGCAAGCTTCTTGCTCTGAGGGCACTCTGCAGGAGGGAAGAGACAGGAGAACCGTCGGGGGGCCCGAGAAGAGGAGAATGGGGGCTTCTCTGCGCAAAACCACTGGACAGAGCAGGTAAGTTAAACATGTTTGTTATTTAAAAAAACAAATACAATTTTTTATACCTTAACCTTAATATCTCTTTACCTGCCTACACCAGTGGTTGTCAACTTATAACCTAAAGAGGGGCTTAAATGCGATTCCCGACATCACCAAAGGACGGCACATAAAGTTCAATATATGTAATCCTTGAGAGGGCTGTCAGTAACTGTAGACCTAATAGAGGAAATGAGGGTCAGAGTAGAGAGTGAGGACAGGATACATTGCTGGCTGTGGATATGCTGCAGAAGACAATACAAAACTGGGAATATGTTACATGAGGCTAGTGGAGATCAATGCTATTACCTTAATCAATGTTCCCACTACAGACTGTTGAGGTCCAAGATCTGCATATCACATCGGCAGGTGGGCACAAAGGGATTACTTACTGGTATCAAATTAGGAGTCCATACAAATATTTTAGCAAGGAACATCCCAAAAGGAGGCAAGAGCAAAGTGAACAGAGTTCACCCTTATCAGTCTCCTGCTGCTCTTTCACTGCCCAGTCAACAGGATGGCAGTAGAGAGAGGGCAGCATTGTAATCCTGAGCTGTAAATTGTAGCAATCATCTGCTGTCAATTTTAAGATTAGATGGACGGAAACACAAATCTTCTAGCAGGAAAAGCAGCTTTCATATACATTCACGGCCACTTTATTAGGTACACCTGTTCAATTGCTTGGTAACACAAATTGCCAACAGCTGAAGTTCAAATTGAGCATCAGAATGGGGCAGAATGGAGATTTAAGTGACTTTGAATGTGGCATGGTTGTTGGTGCCAGACGGGCTGGTCTGAGTATTTCAATAACTGCTGATCTACTGGGATTTTCACACACAACCATCTCTTGGGTTTACAGAGAATGGTCCCAAAAAGAGAAAATATCCAGTGAGTGGAAGTTGTGTGGGGGAAAATACCTTGTCAGTGGTCAGAAGGGAATAGGCAGACTGGTTCCAGATGATAGAAAGGCAACAGTAACTGAAATACCCACTTGTTACAACAACCAAGGTATGCAGAATAGCATCTCTGAATGCACAACACATCAAACCTTGAAGCAGATGGGTTACAGCAGTAGAAGACCACACCGTGTGTCACTCCTGTCAGCTAAGAACAGGAAACTGAGGCTACAATTCACACAGGATTACCAAAATTGCACAATAGAAAATTGGAAAAAACATTCACTGGTCTGATGAGTCTCAATTTCAGCTGTGACATTCAGATGGTTGGGTCAGAATTTGGCATAAACAACATGAAAGCATGGATCCATCCTGCCTTGTATTAATCGTTCAGACGGGTGGTGGTGTAATGGTGGGGGGGATATTTTATTGGCTCACTTTGGGTCCCTTAGTACCAGTTGAGCATTTTTTAATTGTATTGTTGCTAAAAATGTCCATCCCTTTATGACTACAGTGTCCCCATATTCTGATGGCTCCTTCCAGCAGGATAATGCACCAAGCCACAAAGCTCCAATCATCTCACCACTGGACAATGAGGTCCCTGTACTCCAATGGCCTCCACACTCACCAGATCTCATCCAATAGAGCAACTTTGCGATATGATGGAACGGGAGATTCACATAATGGATGTGCAACCAACAAATCTGCAGCAACTTTGTGATGTTATTATTTTAATATGGACCAAAATCTCTGAGGGATGTTTCCAACACCTTGTTGAATCTCTGCCATGAAGAATGAAGGCAGTTCTGAAGGCAAAAGGAGGTCCAACCCGGTACTAGCAAGGTGTACCTAATAAAGTGGCCAGTGAGTGTATATATCTCATCTGTTTATTTGGCTGTTTCCCTGATATTAATTGAAAGGTTAAGATAGGAGATCTGTTACTTGATAATCTCTTGGTGGGCACCACCTTTGATGGACCTTTTGGGCTTCTTCCCTTTTGCCCCTATAAATAAAAAAAAACAGCCTATAAATGTAATCATTCTGCACACAAAATAATAAATAAATGAATCTTATAGCAGCCAGGCTGTGCCAGGCTGTGCCCATTAACTGCTAGAAAATAATTCATTTCTATTTATTTCTTTTTGAAAATGTCATTTAACTTACTAATACTCCTGGGAGCCAGTAAGATTGGTCATAACTGTGATATGATGGTGTTCCTAGCGCTTAGGACACACGCCAGTGTCCGATCGATGCTTGAACATGTCATACACACATTAACACTTTGAGACTAATACCAGGTTATAGCTACCAAACCAAAACTGTGCTAAACATGTATGAACAAACCTGTAAGTGACACTAAACACTGGTTTAAAAAATATTCTATTCAAGAAGGTATTCTTAAAGTGGTTGTAAACCTCAGGCACGGAATATGAACAAAGCATATCCCTCTACAGTGTGTATCTTTCTCAATTAAGAGCACTAAGTCTCATTTTTCTCTGCTGCTTGATTCTTCTGCTATCCGCATGAGTCACTTCTGACAATTTTCCTGACACCAAGAGAAAAATGGTGACAGGGGAGGGAGCACCAGCTGATTAACAACCTCAGCTCTGTTCCTGTGTGCTGTGTGAAGGGGGTGAGGGGGTGTCCCTTCCCTCCAATCAGCTCTCAGACCTCTCATCACTTTCCCCTGCATAGTGTAGGGTCAGCTCTCCACCCCCTTTTATTCTGACAGTTTAGACAAGCTTTCTAAATTCTGGACTTTGAAGAGATGTAGAGAAGAGAAGACTGACAATAAACAGGTATAACTTATGTAGGCGGATTTGTTTAATCTCTGTGTATCACCTGAGGCCAGTCAGTTTTTTAATGGGATTTAACTTCCTGTTAAAAGGATGACTATGTTAGTTTATCATACTCCCAATATATTATGTAGAAATGTAGCCACCTTTTCTTGCTCGGTTCCACATTCAACTAGGGGTTATGGACTATGGGATTTTTGTAATTATTATATTAGTGCAATTAACTGCAAGTTATATGCACTGATGCTTCCAAATGAAGGTCTAGTCCTCTGTCAAATGAAAATCCATAAGAGGCTGTCCTTCCTAATTACCAGGAATAGAGCTGCACGATTCTGGTCAAAATGAGAATCACAATATTTTTGCTTTGATCAGCATTCTCATGACGTAAAATCTTTCACATTATACAAAAAAATAATAATTGGGCTAACTTTACTGGTTAGTTTTTTTATTTTTTAATTAATTAAAGTAATAAAAAAAAAAATTGCATTTGAAAGACCGCTGCACAAATACAGTGTGACATAATATATTGCAACAACCACCATTTTATTCTCTAGGGCAGGGGTCTCCAAACTGTGGCCCTTTGCTAGCCTTTATGTGGCCCTTGGGAAACAACTCCTTCCTCTAATATGAGGCGCTATTCCTCTCACTGACACCAACAATGGGGCATTATATCTTCCACCGATACCAATGATGGAATACTATTCCTCATACTAATAGAGGGGATACTCCTCCTATTGACCACCAACCTTGGCGCCATATTTATTCTCACTGATCCTGGGCCCGTGACATTTTCTGCCCCTGCTGGCCACAAACCGGCCCTCCTAAAGTCTGAAGGACAATAAAGTGGCCCTTTGTTTGAAAAGTTTGGAGACCCTTGCTCTAGGGTGTCTACTAAAAAAATATATATAATAATTTTCTAACAAAAAAAAAAATATTTTAACTTGAAACCAACAAATGTCAGAAAAAGGTTTAATGTTTAAGTGGTTAAACGTTTTTCACTTGCACACAAAGTCTATTCCATTGACAAACTGTTACAATGTTTATACTTAAGTTCAACTGATAAAGAATGTTTTGATTCTTGGCAGACTGCCCAGTTTTTCTCTTCCTTTCTTTTGAAGGCTGTGGCTTCAGAAGAGCAGAGAGAATTCTTTGCATAGAAAGAATTGTGAAACACTTTAGTCAAGATCACGATTATGATTCTTGGCGATTAATTGTGCAGCTCTACCAGGAAGTATATTCTTCCCTTGCCCATCTTCCAGGAAGCATGCTGTAGTCTCCACTAGGGGCAGCATTAGTCTACTAATCACTGTTTTTGACCTAGGTCATCTTCCATTAACCACTTGCCTACTGGGCACTTAAATCCCCCTCCTGCCCAGACCAATTTTCAGCTTTCGGTGCTCTCGCACTTTGAATGACAATTACTCAGTCATGTAACACTGTACCCAAATTAACTTTTTGTTCTTTTTTTCATACAAATAGAGATTTCTTTTGGTGGTATTGATCACCTCTGGGTTTTTTATTTTTTTGTGCTATAAATGAAAAAACACCAAAAATTTTGAAAAAAAAGAAATTTTTCTTAGTTTCTGTGATAAAATTTTGACTATCTATTACACTTTTGAAGGCACTGGAGAACCAGGACAATGGAAACGCTCACAAAGTGACCCCATTTTGGAAAACTAACACCCCAACATATAATCTATGAGGCATAATGAGTCTTTTGAATGGTTCATTTTTTTTCCCAGAAGTTTTTGGAAAATGTGCAAAAAACATGAAAACTCTTTTTTTTACACAAAGTTGACCATTTCTAAGATATTTCGAACACATACCCTGTTTCCTCGAAAATAAGACCTAGCGTGATTGTCGGTGATGGCTGCAATATAAGCCCTACCCCCCCAAATAAGCCCTAGTTAAAGTCCCTGTAGGTCTTATTTTCAGGGTAGGAAATATTTTCGGGGAAATAGGGTAGGGCTTATTTGGGGGGTAGGGCTTATATTGCAGCCATCAGGTCTTATTTTCGGGGAAACAGGGCAGCATGTACATAGCAAAAATGACACCCCAAAATAAATTATGGCCATACCACATGTGTGAGACTTTTACACAGCCTGGCCACGTGCAGAGGCCCAATATTGAAAGAGCACCTTCAGGCGCTCTAGGAGCATAAATTACACATCTCATTTCTCAACCACCTATTACACTTTTGAAGGCCCTGGAACACCAGGACAATGGAAATGCTCACAAAATGACCCCATTTTGGAAAGCTAACACCACAACGTATAATGCGTCTTTTGAATCGTTCATTTTTTTTGCCAGAAGTTTTTGGAAAATGTGGGAAAGTTGTCCATTTGTAAGATATTTCCAACATATAGCATGTACATAGCAAAAATGACACCTCAAAATACATTCTGCTACTCCTCCTGAGTATGGCGATACCACATGTGTGAGACTTTTACACAGCCTGGCCACATACAGAGGCCCAACATGCAAGGAACGCTGTCAGGTGTTCTAGGGACACATAGCATGCACATACCAAGAATTACACCCCAAAATACATTCTGCTGAGCAAAGGGTAAACAAAAGATTACCTGTGGTTTTAGTTGCTCAGTTCTTCACAGGAGGATAGCACTGGTCCAGGCAGCAGACAGGGACTTGGTCAGCAAAAGTGAATGCAATTGTCCAGGCAACAGGCAGGAATACTGTCCATAGTCAGTACAGGCAGCAGGCAGGGATACTGTCCATATTCAGTCCAGGGTCAGTGCAGGCAGAGATTGTGAACAGTGCCAAAATATTGGTCCAGGACCATGGTCCATGTGGTGTGGTCAGTTCATGCGACAGGCAGAGGCATGATGGCATAGGTCCTACAGCCAGCAGACAGAAGCAGGGCCTCAATCAGGACAGAATGGGGACAGAGGTAGAGGCTTCTCCCACCCAAATCTCTTTGAAGCCTCTGAGTCTCCAGACCCTAATCTACGAATGAGAAAACAAAAAATATTTTTTTTTCATCCAGAAAAACAATTCTGGAGCCCCTCACATATGTGTTATGAATCCTACTAGTCCAGTGGCAGGGTAAAAGATCAGTCCAAGAAGCAGGTAAAAAGCATGGTCAAACAGTCCAGGGTCAGTTCCAGATCAGGCAGAGGTATGAACAGAATCGGTAGGCAGAAGCGTGATCGAATAATAAGCAAGGGTCAGTTACAGAGCAAGTAGAGGCATAAGGGGTGTGAAGGTAAATGGCAGGAAGTGAGGGTTATGTTTACCATACTTCACTAATAATTTAGTGAAGTATGGTAACAGCGGAAACAGTCAACTATGTAGAGGCCTGGTGGGGAAGGACATTGGGGACCATGATAAGTTGTGTCTCTTCTAACTCCTCCTATGGTGCACACCCGACATTTTTTCTGAAGTTTTTTTCTTGTTGGTCTGGAAGGGATTTTATCGGAAAAGTGGCATTCGGAGGGTCTGCTAATCACATCGGATCAAATGTTTTCTGGTGGGCCATTCGGGAATATAGGGGCAGTGGTGATTTCCTTCTGGTAGCCAAGGAAGAATTTGGGGCTTTCAGTGGAGTTGCGATAGATAATATAGCTGTTGTATATGGCCAAATTAAACAAATAAATTGAAACTTTTTTATACCACTGGTATATTCTTCTTGTGGCAAGGTAGGATTCGAGCATTTGGTCATTGAAGTCGACACTCCGCATGAACATATTGTTTTCGTGGATACATGTTGGCTTTTGGATTGGGCCATTCCTCCTGGTGATCTCAACTAATGTATTTTTGTGGATCGTAGAAAGCATGTAGACATCCCTTCTGTCCCTCAACTTCACAGCCAGAATTTCCTCATTCCGTAAACTCGCCGTCTCCCCTCTTCTTATCTTCTTGTTGATGAGGCTTTGAGGAAAGCCTTTCCGGTTAGTCCTTACGGTGCCACATGCTGGAGTGTTCTTTCTGTGAAGGTTGCGGAACAGGGGAAAACTTGTATAAAGGTTATATACATACAAATGGTAGCCTTTCTCCAGGAGTGGGTTTATGAGTTCCCAAACGACTTTCCCACTTGATCCCATGTAGTCTGGGTAATTAGGGGTATGCAGCTGGGTGTCCTTCCCTTTGTATACCATGAAGGCATATGTATACCCTGTGGCTGGGTCGCACAATTTATACAGCTTCACCCCATAGTGGGCCCTTTTGGTGGGAATAAATTGTTTGAAGCCCAGCCTGCCAGTAAATTTGATAAGGGATTCATGCACGCATATGTGTTGGTCTGGGGTAAACAACTGGGGGAAGATTTCTGAAAAATAATTTAGTAGTGGCCGAATTTTATAAAGCTTATCAAAATTTTGGTCATTTTGGGGAAGGCACTGGGTATTATCATTATTGTGTAGGAATCTCATAATCATGAGATATCTGGTTCTGGGCATTACTGAGGAAAAGATAGGCATGTGGTGGATGGGGAAGGTTGACCAATATGAACGTAATTCATTTTTTTTAGTTAGTCCCATACAGAATGTGAGGCCCAAAAATTTTTTAAACTCCTCCACTGTTAGTGCTCTCCACTTGTTGGGATGGGCATAATAGGACGTTGGCTTACTTGCTATGAATTGTTGTGCATACAGCTTGCACTGGGCTACAATTGATGCTAGCTTGTCCTCAGTAAAAATTTAATGGAAAAAAATATTATCGGGGAAACATTTTCTGTGTCCACCTGGGCTCCTGGCTGGGCAGTGAAAGGGGGATTTTAGATTCTCCTGAATTAGGAGGAAGCCGCAAGGGGTTCTGAAGGGAATAGGGAAGGCTGGCATGGGACCTAACCCTTTGGGACTGAGGTGCCTTTCTTGCCGAGGTACTGCGGTGCTGATGGCACTGATGACACGTGACACTGATGGCAGATGGCACTGATACGTGGCACTGATGACACGTGACACTGACAAATGGCACTGATGAGAGATGGCACTGACAGGTGGCACTGACAGATGGTGATGACACTGACAGATGTCACTGATGACAGATGGCACTAACAGGTGGCACTGATGACAGATGACACTGATAGGTACTGTGGTTACTGGTGTTTTTTTACTGTTGGAACTCAAAAGCTGCAGCACGGATCCTCTCTCTCCTCACACGCGGTATGTGTGTGAGGGGGTAGAGCTGGCAATGAGAGATGATCTCATATGTTTACACTTTAGATCATCTCTCATTGGACACGCCGATCCAGTGCTAAATGGCCGCTGTGATTAGCCAAGGGCTGTGTCCAAGCTATGCAGTGGAATAACGTCCTTACAGGATGTCTCCAATTTATAAGCCAACCTCAATGCTCTGTCTAATTGGGCGACTATGTGGCAGATGAGGTTTAATGTTGAGAAATGTAAGGTTATGCACTTGGGGGCAAAGAATATTCACGCATCATACATGCTAGGGGGAGTACAAATAGGGGAATCGGTAGTGGAGAAGGATCTGGGGGTTTTGGTAGATCATAAGCTCAATAATAGCATGCAATGCCAAGCTGCGGTTTCCAAAGCGAGCAAAATCCTTTCTTGTATTAAGAAAGGTATGAACTCCAGAGAGAGAGAAATAATTTTACCCTTGTTCAAATCATTAGTAAGACGTCATCTGGAATATGCAGTTCAGTTTTGGGTCCAGTTCTCATAAAGGATATCGGGGAACTGGAGAAAGTGCAGAGAAGGGCAACCAAACTGATAAGAGGCATGGAGGAGCTCAGCTATGAGGAAAGATTAGAGGAACTGAATTTATTCTCTCTTGAGAAGAGGAGATTAAGGGGGGGATATGATAAATATGTTCAAATTAAAGAGTAAAGAGTTATTCTCTTTACGGTCAACACAGAGGACAAGGGGGCACTCTTTATGTCTAGAGGAAAAGAGATTTCATCTCCAAATACGGAAAGGTTTCTTCATTCATAGTAAGAGCTGTGAAAATGTGGAATAGACTCCCGCCCGAGGTGGTTCTGGCCAGCTCAATAGATTGCTTTAAGCCTAAATGTACATAATATAACTGGGTACTAACATGTATAGGTGAATGAATGAATGAATGAAATACTTGTATAGCGCACAATGAGAACTGAATCGCCTCTAGGTAAAGTTGATAAGGGAAAATCCGATTGCTTCTTGGTGGATCAGGAAGGAATTTTTTCCCCTGCTGTAGCAAATTGGAGCATGCTCTGCTGGGGTTTTTTGCCTTCCTCTGGATTAACTGTGGGTATAGAATCGGGTATATTGGATTGTACGATATTTTCTATTTTATTTATTTATTTGTTTATGGTTGAACTGGATAGACTTTGTGTCTTTTTTCAACGTGACTAACTATGTAACGGATTTTCCCCAATGCACGCCCACGGTGGCGCGCGGGGAACGAGTAAACAGGAGGATGTCCAGGGACACCCTCCTGGCAATTGAGCGCCGCGCTGTAGCCATCTTTCGGCTATAGCACGGGCACTGAGTGGTTAACAGCTGGCCTTTGATGTTGGTGTAAATCAGGAAATCAATAATTTTAGTTTGCACCTCCCCAGGAGGTCTTATCTGATGCTCCTCTACCCCCATACATCACATCAGGAGGCCTATGTGAGAACATCCTGTTAGGAAAAAAATTCCCATTTGTAAATCCTTTCTCCGAAGACCCTGCTGGATAAACTTGCTGTACTGGCATTCCAAGACGACAGTTTCCAACATGGGCCAAATGGCTGTATCAACCAGGCAGTAAAACTCCAGTAATATATGATATTAAACCATGTTGCCTTCCAACAGTAATTCACTACGCCTTTGCGCCCTTTTTGGCTTTGTCTCCTCAGTTTCAAGATAAGGGGGCTGCATTGGCCCAACATTGGTCCTGGTAGAGAGCTGATGGTCATTATCCACTTCAGTCCATCTGGTTTTGTAATGCCGTGTACATACGGCCGGACTTTGACAGAAAAAGTCTGACGGAACTAATCCATCGGACAATTCGACCTTGTGTGGGCTTCATCGGACCTTTGCTGTTGAAAAATTAGAAGAACTTTAGATTTAGAACAGGTTTCAAATCTTTCAGACGGATTCGAGTCTGGTGAAAAAATCAGTTAGTTTGTATGCTAGTCCGACGGATGAAAACCGACGCTAGGGCAGCTATTGGCTACTGACTATGAACTTCCTCATTCTAGTCCGGTCGTACGTCATCACGTTCGAATCCGTCGGACTTTGGTGTGATTGTGTGTGGCCAAGTCCATTCGTTCGGAACGCCCGTCGGAACTCCGCTGAGAAGTCAGTCGAGAAGACCGTCGGACCTAGTCTGCCGGAAAGTCCGGTCGAGTGTACACGGCATTAGAGTCTTTAATGCCGCGTACACATGACCGGACTTTTCGAGGGACTAGGTCCGGTGGTCTTTCCGACGGAGTTTCGGCGGAGTTCCGACGGACTTTCTGAATTAACGGACTTGGCAACACACAATCACACCAAAGTCTGACGGATTCGAACGTGATGACGTACGACCGGACTAGAATAAGGATGTTCATAGCCAGTAGCCAATAGCTGCCCTAGCGTCGGTTTTTGTCCGTCGGACTAGCATACACACGAGCGGATTTCTCAGTCTGGCGGAGTTCCCGTGGAAAAATTTAAAACAAAAGTCCGCCGGATTTTTGGCAAGCAAAGTTCCGATGGAGCCCACACAAGATCGGACCTTTGCTGTCAAAAAGTCTGGTCGTGTGTACGCAGCATAAGTGCTACTGGATCAAGTTCTACTTATTGGATCACAGACTGCAGAGGACACTGCTAAAGAGGAGGTGAGTACTGTGGTACTGTGGTGTTAAGCTGCTTTTTTATTTTTTTCTACTGCGAGGCAATCCGTTTTTACACTGTTTTATTATTTTTAGTTAGTCTTTAATCTGCCAGTTCTTAACACCTAAAAATAATGTTGATAATGTTGTTAACTTGTATTTTTTTGGTTTACCCGTCCTTTAGCACCATCTGTTTTTCTTTCACAGTTCTATTCCTAAACTCCATCAGGATACACAGAGCTGGCTGACTTGTGAAAGTCTGAAGAAAACTCAGCCGATAGCCCAATATTATTTAAAAAAATATATATATAATCTGCTTGAAGAGAGCAGCTGGTTGATTCACCGGAGAATGCCCTGATTAGTCTCGAACTTCAACAAGTGCGAGCGTTGGCTGTCAAATTCTCTAACTCGGGGAATTTTCATGTGTGATTATTTATTTTCCTAATAAAAGAAAAAAATAGCTACGGCGGCCATATTCTCAGAAATATTTATGGAGGAATATAGGAGCACAATGATGAGCAGAGCCAGAAAATAACCTGAAAATGGGATGATAATAACCGTCACATATAGTAGATAGAATAATAAGGTTGTTGTGAATGGCTCATTATCTTTTCACAATGGTTGTGAGATAATGTGGCCTCATCTGCGGCTGATGTACTGCGTTGGGCTGAACAACTCATCATGATGACTTTTCAAGCAGTAATAGGATGAGGATGATGCGATGAACTTGAGACCATGTTTAGTTCAGCTAAATGGCATACATTGGTATTATTAACTACTTCACATTCCCTTCAGATTCTGTCTGCCTGGGAAATGTCATTTATGTTTTCATCTATCCCCAACATTCTGGAAGATACCAAACACCAAAGCTGCAATACCAGAATACTCCAGTAATGGGAAACCCACTTCACCATCACCATCACCATGGGTGTCATATGACGTCCTCTGCTTCCTGGCATTGTGGAGCGCGCACACTCGCGCATTACTGGAGACCCGATGCACGTGCCCAGTGGCCATGATGCCTGCCGGGCACCCGCGATTGCCCGGTAACTGAGCTGTGACGTGGATCCCTTTGTGTAAAAACACAGATCCACATGCTGTCAGGGCAGCACAGTGGTGTAGTGGCTAGCACTCTCGCCTAGCGGTAAAAAGGGTTGCTGGCTCGAATCCCAACCACAACACTACCTGCCTGGAGTTTGCATGTTCTCCCTGTGCCTGCATGGGTTTCCTCCAGGTACTCTGGTTTCCTCCTACACTCCAAAGACATGCAGGTAGGTTAATTGGCTTCTGTCCAAAACTGGCCCTAGTATATGAATGGGGACCTTGGATTGTGGGCTCCTTGAGGGTAGGGACAGATGTGAGTGTGTAGTGTATAGGGATAAGGACAATTGTAGACACTCAGCCAGGATGGGCTGGTGTCTTTATTCAACCTTACTAACTATGTAACTGATTGTATGTTCCTTGTACAGAGGAACACCAATCAGTCTCCTTCCCACACCATTAGAATCACTTCCTAGGACACACATTTTTTTTTTTTTTAAATGCGATATTTGGATATTTATTATAGCAAAATAAATAAATAAATATTGTGTTTTTTTTTCAAAATTGTCGCTATTTGTTTGTTCATAGCACAAAAAATAAAACCCGCGGAGGTGATCAAATACCACCAAAAGAAAGCTCTATTTGTGGGGGAAAAAATGATCAAAATTTAATTTGGGTACAACGTCGCATGACCGCGCAATTGTCATTAAAATTGTGACAGTGCCGAAAGCTGAAAATTGGCCTGGGCAGGAAGGGGGTGATAATTGAAGTGGTTAAAAACCACCGAAATCACACCATAGACCATCTTGGTAGATGTATTTCACACAATAAAGTTGTGGTTAAAGAGGAAGTAAACCCTGATGAGTTTACTTCCTCTTTCATTCCCTGCAAAGGCAAAGCATAATGGACTACTATGCATCGCATAGTAGCCCATTATGTGTCACTTACCTGACACAGGAGCCAGCGAAGTCGCCGCTGTCCCCTGTAGTCCGCCGCATCCATCTTGTTGGTGGTGTCTCGCAGCTCCGCCGCTCTCATTCGACGAAGCCGCGATTACGTCACTCCCGCAAATGCGCATGGGAGTCGACGCGCGCGGCAGCTCCATTCTTGGAAATGCCGCGCTCAGTGCGCCTGCGCACCGCTGTCTACGGCGCATCCCCGTTTTCGGGCAAATATCACCATATAGGTTTAGGAGATATTACTTGGACCTACAGGTAAGCCTAGATTAAGGCTCAAAGTGGTTTGTAAGGGTTTACAACCACTTTAAAGAGGTTGTAAACCTCCATTGGTAAGTTGTGCCTATAGGTAAGCCCTATTATAGGCTTACCTATAGGTACTGTAAATATCTCCTAAACATGCGCCATTTAGGAGATATTTGCCGTACACTGCGCCAATGATGTCATCAGTGCTCTTCGTGCCATTTGTTCAATAGCGAGTGCCGTGACCGATGGCTCCCGTGATGTCACGTGACTCCGGACAGTCACAGAGCCGGAGTTCGCAGCCCCGGAAGGAAGAGGGGCGAAGATGGATGCTGCCTGCAGCAGGGACAGCACGGGCTTGGTTTGCAGGTAAGTGTCACATAATGTGCTAGTATGCGATGCATTCTAGCACATTATGCTTTTACTTTGCAGGGGAAAAAAAGGATTTACTACCTCTTTAATAATTACTGGGTAATGATTAAGCACAACTTTATTGTGTAAAACACGTCTACCAAGATTGTCTGTGGTTGTCTTATGGTGTGATTTTGGTGGTTTTTAATAAACGCCATTTGGAACTTCTCGATGTGCAGCCATTACTTCTTATTCTGATACTAATAAGGTAGGCGGGCTGGGGCTGGCACTCGTTAGAAGATTCCATCGGGCTCATCTGTTTCACCTGGAGCAGCAAGTTCTTTTCATTCTGCTCTCCTCCAATGATCACAGTTCTGCTGACCTGCCCCCCCCCCACCACACAGCCATTCACTGGGAAGACCAGTGAGCTGCAGTTTCTCCTCCTGGAGCTCAAAATGCAGCTGAAAACAGAGGTTGTGATCACTTATATAAAAGGGGAATAAAGGTAGCTATAATGTTTTTTTTTTATATGTATATATGTATACACAAATGATTTGCTTTTCTTTTTGTGCATTGTACTGCGGATGGACAGTTGCTGTAGACAGGGCTGGTGCAAGGATTTTTTACAGCCTAGGTGAAACCTCATTTTGCCCCCCCCCCTCCGGCTCGACCACTGACTCCACCCCCTTTGCCTTGCTCATCTAAACCCCACCTTTTTAATGATCACATCAAATGCAGCCCACCAGCGCCCATCAAATGCAGCCTCACCAGTGCCCATCAAATGCAGCCTCACCAGCACCCATCTAATGCAGCCTCACCAGCGCCCATCAAATACAGCCTCACCAGCACCCATCAAATGCAGCCTCACCAGCGCCCATCAAATGCAGTCTACCAGTGCCCATTAATGATTCATTTGGGAGTCGGGACACAGACACAGTCCCCCCCGCTGCCGCTTGCGCCTCTGACACTATGTGCGAACGGAGAGGCGGCTGCCTGCTGATGCTGAGATTTAGTTGCTTGTTGCAGAGAGAAGAGAGTAGGAACACCAGTGGCCGGGCACCCTAGGCAGCAGTGTACCCTCGGTGGCTGCCTAGTTTTCCTAAATGTGTGTAGCGTCCTGCTCCTGATGAGCAGACGCTATTGTGGTTTTCAAATTTAATTGTCTGAAGCTGTAGTTTGGCTCAAACCAATTTCTCTAAAAGTTCTGGTTTCTCTACCAGTCCAGTTGGGTTGCACTGATTCCCACTTGACCGTAGGTGTCGCTGGGTGTGGGTGTGGAATAGCAGCAGGCTGGATGCATTGAATACCGCCTCTTGCTCGGAAATGGTTCAGTGGGTGTGGTTTCCCTGCTGTGCATTCTGAGAGAGGGTATTAAAGGTACCAACACCATTTTTCTAGGGTCCGTAATTCCAACCCCAGGGCCCTCCTGGCCTGGGGTCTGTGTCGTATGGTCTTGCGCCTCGGGGCCTGCTGGCCTGAGGCTTCGCAGCTGAGAGTGTAGGCACAGGAATGTCTTGTGGCTTACTGATCCAGGTGTGGTCCTGTGCTGTTTCGCCTGTGGGGAGAAGCCAAGAAAGGCTGGAGGATCCAGGTGAGGACTTTTCCTGTGGAAAACCAAGCGCAAGGCCAGTGTCTCTGGAGAGTCTCTGGAGAGCCTGGAGAGCCTGGAAACTCAGTTTGAGGATGCAACCTGGATCAATATCCTTACAGTATCGCCAGGTCGGCTAAGAGAATCTGGTACTGTATGGTAGTTCTTCCTAAAAAGTCTCAAAGATCTCTAAGTTCAGTTAACAAGTTTGTGACAGAGACTTTGTTGTGCATCTCATCGGCTGCTAGGTCAAGTGAGAGGGGCCTATCCGGTGACTGCTGGATCCAGTCTGTGGAGCTGTTTGTCCTCTGGATCTGATGAATACCTCTAACCCGCAATTGCTAGGTGCCTGAACTCCCCCTTATTCTCTAACCCTCTATTGAAGGACTGTGTCTTGTGTCTTTCTTTGGTGTTACCCCTAAATAAATCTTCAAAAAGGACCACGTGTCTGATCTATCATCATTTGGGCTAATTTCCATGGGACCCCTGCGTGTATATATTATATATTATATATATATATATATATATATATATATATATATATATATATATATATATATATATATATATATATATATACACATACACATACACATACACATACATACATACATACATACATACATACATACAAACACACGCACACATATATATAAAATATTTGGGGGTTCAAAATAATTTTCTAGATAAAAATTTTGAGTTAAACATGTAAACAAAATTGGTCAAGTGGGTAAACTTTATTTTTGAAATAAAAACAATATATTTGAAAATAAACATTTATTTTAAACTTTAAGCATTAAAATAATTACAATTATTTATTTAAACAAATAATCCAGTTATGTGCTTAAAATATATAATGTCAATTTAGACACATCTAACAGAATCAATCAAAATCTGACTTAACGTTTCACAATTCTCTGCACAACACAAAATAAGAACAGCAGTGTTGGCGTTCTGAGACTGTAATAATGTGGGAACAAAAAGAGGGGGTCCTCAGATGACCCTGCTGCTCCTTCACTATCCAATCAGCATTTTGGGGTCCTTAACCGCAACAGCAAAAGCGGTCTTACCCTCCTGGCTATGCAGTGCAGCAAGAGTGTGTGACTCCTAACCTCGGATGGACAGTATTCCAAATATTTTGGCAGTTAAACTAATCCCATACGTTGCCTTCAATTTTGTGCATTTAGCCATTTGGTAGAATTCAGCTTTAAGCCTTTTTGCGCCAATAAGAACTGGCAACTTTCACAGCACTCTACGAAGCCCTCCCAATGCGGCTCTATCTACAATGAATACAAAATACTTGTAAAATATATCAATAATTAAAAAAAGTCCTATTTAGCTTCTCCTTGAAGTATATTGTAAAGCCTTCTGCCCATAATTTACTTGCTGGGAAATGAGTATGTGTGCATCTGAAATAGAACATAAAATGCTGTTTCTCTATAAATTCAAGAACCTAAAATGCCCAGGTTTACCAGAAAAAAAAATAAAAAAATGCATTCTTTTTATTATTTCATTCTGAGAAGTTCCAATATTAATGATGTTGTGGATTTGTACTAACAAGTAGCACAGTTATTATGTTTCAAACAGTGAGCAGAACCCCATACCGGCTCTCAAAGTATTAAAGGAGATGCATTTAAACTTAATTATCATAAAACTTTGAATGTTTGCTGGCACAA
Organism: Lithobates pipiens; assembly: GCF_037356315.1. NCBI lineage: Eukaryota > Metazoa > Chordata > Amphibia > Anura > Ranidae > Lithobates > Lithobates pipiens. The sequence continues at coordinate 305,764,303 of NW_027507785.1, forward strand.
TCTTTTATTTTGCAGCTACAGCTACATAATTGGGCTGACTATTAAAGAGTTGTTTTTTTTTTATTCCCAAAGTTGAAAGCCCATTTTGTCGAGAGGGAACAAGCATCGCTTCCCAAAAAACATGTAATTAATAACTGCATTACCGGGGAAGAGGTTGCAGGTAATCGTAGGCATTAAAAGGCATCAAATTATGTTAATCAACGTTGAATGCTGAACATGTTTAATACAATTGTAACTTTAATTTCCCAAAAATGGGACTGAAATGGCAAATTTTAGCCAAAATTAAACAGGATTATTTGAAGAAAATGTGTCCTTCGTGAACCTGGACCACAGAGTTTGCCGCATACAATAAAATCACCTCCATACCTCCTTATCGCCAATGAAATTACAACTAAGGATTGTGTTGATTATCTGGATGCATCCTGATACGAATGCATATGTTTGGGCAATATATCTGATGCAGCTGTATGCTCAATAAAAGGATGTAAATCTTTTCCACTTGAAAAATATTTATTTTGTGCAGGTATTTATATAGCACCAACAATTTATACAGCATTTTACATACTGTACATGGAGCAATTGTAGTGCTCCCCGCACAGTAGCTGCTTGGTAATTTGGGTTCTCTGCTCCGCTCTTCTACCCCAAGTACAACCTCAGCCCCATGGCTACACCTGGTCGAATGTTACTTCAAACACTTAAGAACCCAAGTATAGATACGCTTTAACTCAGTTGTGAATTAGTATCAGAAAATACCTGTGACAGACCTAGCCGGGACAGAGGCTGTTGGAGGGGACAGAATGCGAGCCTCTTGCCTTGCGATTATGGGCCCTGGCATTTGGGGGAACGGTGCTCTTTGTGAGCTGTATGCCTGGGGACCCCTGAGGTGGTGCTACTTGGATTCAGATCCATGTCCCCCCCCAAGACACATAGACTCTGGATATGTATTTGCCATATTAGCAATAGACTGTTGGGACACAAACTGTTAGATGCTAATGTCATCAACTTCAGCCACCTCTCTGTTGTGTAAATGAGTCTAGTCTGGCTTGTAAGGATATTCCACACGTTGTTGTTTGTGCTAATTAACCCTTTGTTTATGTTTATGGTAATGTGTATTGAATAGTCAATCAGTGAGCTAGGAGACAAAGTCTTACCCTGAAAAGTCCTATCTCTCAGACAACTAGTCTGGGTCAATGATTAGAGAATTAGCTCATGCTAATTAGGTTAGGTTTTAGTCTTCTACTGTATTATAAATACTTGGCATTTTGGTTCTAATAAATCAGTCCATGTTGAGCAGCTAAGCAAGTGTCGTCTTGTTTTGTGCTTGTGAGCGGTTGGAATATCTGATATCTATATTCAGACTTAGGAAGGGGTATACTGATAGAAGCACTCAATCGGAGTGTGGGATCGGTTCCGTCACAATACCAAAGATTATTTAGTGGTAAATGAATTCAATGTATTGGCATGGGTTCGAATAAATGTTGGTTTGAGCATAAATGAACACACAGAAGATAGGTACAGACACAGTCAGCTAAACAGTATAATTACTATGCCAATGCAACTTAGGGTAGAGTTCTGTACCATTAGACTGGGATTAACTCATGAATCAGCAAAGTCTGCAATAAACAGAGCATATAAGCATTAACTGCAATGTGAATAATAATACTATAACTAGTCTAGAATGCGCTTATGGAGAATGACTAGGATATAATGCAATTTCTCCTGAGAGGTACCTCTTAGCATAAGCAAAAGCTAAATGTCTCTGTGTAGCATCTGTAAAGGAACAGTCTTTATCCCTAACTCTTCAACCGGCTTGCATTGGGGCCTTGTTGTAGAATTGGTGTACATGAGAATAGTTCTAGTCAAGGCTACAGACAGCAATAAGGCTACTAGATGGTTGTATTGTCAGTTCCTAAGGGACTCTGTCTCTTTAGCAGCAGATAGTAGATCCCAACAGCAGCAGCTCACCAGTACCAGCAATAGTACAGCTCACCATCTGGTCACACACAGTGATTAGTCCAGTCTCTGATCTGCCCCCATTGACTCTGGCTGCTGGCACACCTGGACTCAGCATTGTGGATCCTGCTCAGGCACCCTGGACAATGATGTTGTCACATACCCGGTTATGGAGCCCCAGAGCAGTGGTAGGCAGGTAGCTGGAGCGAGTAGACAACTGGTCCCCGCAGGCAGAAGTGAAGATGCAGCAGAAGGGATGGTGGCACCCTCAAGGCTGAAGAGAAGGTAGGTACAGGCAGGCTGGCGCAAATTCTGTCACAGGGTGCGTGCGCACCAGTGGCATCCTGACAGGGGCAGAGGTAACAGGTCATCTTCTTCGGCAGCCATCTTGGGTGCTGGCATGCCCTTCCTGACAGGCAGAGGTAACAGGTCATATTCTTCGGCAGCCATCTTGGGTGCTGGCATGCCTTTCCTGACAGATGTGCATTCTCATGGCAAGAGAAAGCTGTGTCCTGTACAATTGGAGAAATTGCAACTCTTTCCCCTCCTCCAGGCAATCTCTCTCTCTGAGAAATGCAGTTCAAAGGCTCTCAATTACAGTAGAATCTCTCCCCTGTGGACTACAGTTCCAGCAATGCAGTCCTGCCTGACTCAGCCTATTGAACTCTTTCTGCCCAGCAGCTCCATCCTCTTGCTGATATAGCTGTTACCCAGTTCAGCTCCGCAGGGCAACAACAGCCAGTGTTTCTCCCACTCTCCATTCTTAGACAAGCACCTGGCCACACACTCTAAGGTCCCTATTGCACTTGCACACATGCTAGGGCCAATTTAGACAGGATCTAGTTATTACCTACCAGCATGTCTTTGAATTGTGGGAGGAAACGCATGCAACGAGAACATGAAAACTCCTAGCAGGCACTTGTTTGGGGTTAGAAGCAAGGACTCGAGGGACTTTTTTGAGATTTTTTTTTTTTAATAAAGGGCATATCGAATGCTTGGGTATCTTTATTTCTAGGTAATAATTATTTTGTGTGAATAAGAAGGGGTAATATGTACTCCTTATTCATTCGGATGGGAGAGGGGGGGCAGTATCTGCTAAGCCTCTTCCCTCAGCCCACAACAATCACTGACCAGGGTTGTGGGTAAGAGGACCTTATCCTCATCAACATGGGGTCAAGGTGCTGGGTCAGGGGGGTTCCCTCCCATTTTGAGGGCATGTTGCCTGGTATGGTTTAAGATGAGTAGGGGACTTCCGGTTGGAGTAGCTGTCCTCTCTCACAGCTCCCGCAAACCGGCCTCTAAATCGGCTACAAATCCGGCGATTTCGCCCACTCCACTGGCCAGCTGACTTCCCCACGCTACCAGCTCCAGGATGGACCGGTTCGTGGAAAAAACCGGGCCGCGTTCGTACGCGGCCGCCACCGCGCGGCAGGCCGCACCGCAAATCGAGGCCCCGGCTTCGGCCTACACCGCTCCGGTCACCGCTCCGGCCTGCGCGGCCTATCCGGAGGAGACAGCGCCAGCCATGGAGGTAGGAGACCCAGCACAAGGCCAGACAACCTCCAAGGCACCCTCTTCCCTACAATCTCCAGCCTCCACACATGTACCTGGGCCTGTGGCGCCTGTTGCCATGCTGCAATCTCTGCCATCCCCACCGCTGCAGGATCAACAGACAGAGCTTCTGGCACAAGCTGTTGCTGCTCTCCTCTCCCCTATGATAGCTGCCTCTGTTGAGAAAGCTGTCACCCAAGGCATGCATAAATTTCAAGCCCAGCTCGGGGAACATGCATCCAGACTCAATGAGGCTGAAAATCGCATCTCTACTTTAGAGGAAGAATTATACCAAACGCAGTCCCTGGAACAAGCTCAGGACAGAACTAACAAATATATTTTGGAAAAGCTCGATGACCTCGAGAATAGGTCCAGGAGGAGCAACCTGCGTTTTGTAGGTATCCCCGAGTCGCTTCACCAATCCGCTCTGTCAGACCTGTGTGCAAGCTGCATCCCGGAGGCTCTGGGTCTGGGAGGACCCTTCACCGTGGAACGAGCACATCGTGTGGGGGCGCCCAACTCGGATCGCAAATCCCCGCGCCCGATAATTGCCAAATACCTGAATTATTCAGACAAAGCCTCCATTCTACAGCAGTATCGCCAGTCCAGATCACTTCAGATTGACGGGGTCAAAATCCTGATCTTTGCTGACTATTCAGTGGATGTTTCCAAGAAACGGAAGGCCTTTCAACATATCTGCACGGAACTATTCCAACGGCAGATGAAATTTACTCTGGCATTTCCGGCAATCTTACGGATTAAAGCACCCAACGGAGAACAGCTCTCTTTTCAAGACCCGGACGATGCATCGCGTTTTCTGAAATCGCTACGTTCGGGCCCTCCACTCAGCCCGGCACCCAAAGCGGCTCCAGTTAATAGGGCTCTAGACCAGAGGAGCCCACGGAAGGATTCCCCCAAGCGCTTCAGGGCCTCAGGTCCAGCTCCACACGCTCTGAACCCACGCTGATGGACCCCAGGACCTTGTGACCTTTCTTGTCTTCCCTCCCAGGGACGAAGCTTTGCCTACCACCCGTTCTCTCATGGTAGAAGTGGCTTCTGTTTGAATAATTTCCTCCTGGGCCACTTGCGCTTTGCATGCGCTCCTCAGGTAATATTTGAACAAGGGCTGTGACTGGCCCCGTGTGCTGCATTGACTGAACTTATGTCTTTTACCATGTCCCATAAGCCATCGGCTTCTGGCTGTTCTATTATAACTATTTTTCCTCAATGTTTGTGTTTTTTTTCAGGTTACACCCACTTGTTCCCCCTGTGGATTCTTCTGTGCAGACCATCTCACTTCGTTCTGATCCTTGCCTGAGTTGACGGCGTGTCATGCTCCTTCTTTCTAGGGCAGCCATTTCTATGTCAGTCCGGAGGCCTGGTTCTGGGAGCTGGTCTACACAGTGACCCCCATGCGGAAAAAAGTGAAGTTAATAGTGAGTTATTTTTACTTTCTTGGTTACTATGCCTGGCACATTTGCCGTTCCCTTCCCCACCTCTTCCTTCTACTTATTCCCCCAGCTGCACTTATCCCCAATCTACCCTCCCTTGCTGTTACCTTTCCAGGGGCCACTCTGGCCCTATCTGGAGCACAGCTCCTGTTGTTACATGACCCGGGTCCTCCCTACCACATGGTACTATTAATCCCCACTGTTACTTCACTTAACGCTCCACCATGCTACAAGTAGTCTCGTGGAACGTTAAAGGGCTTCGTTCCCCCAACAAACGTCTGAAGATACTGCGACACCTCAAGAGACTCCAAACAGATGTAGCGCTGTTACAAGAAACCCATCTCTCCTCATCGGACTTTGTTCGGATGAGGAAGCTCTGGGTGGGTGAGGTGGTAGGTTCTGAGGCTGTAGGCCGGAAAGCAGGGGTTCTTATTCTCATCAATAAGAATCTTCCTTGTAAGATCCTATCTACGGACACAGATCAACAGGGCAGACTCCTTACGATTAGGGCCCTCATAGGGACCAAGGAACTTGCAATTACCAACGTCTATGCCCCCAATAGCCCCACGAAACCCTTTTTCAGCGCATTGACTAGTTGGCTTCTGCGCTTCCCCCACCTCCCGCACCTGGTGGGGGGCGACTTCAATTCTGTTGCCCACCCGGTAGATGACAAATCCTCATCATTGCGCCCCGTATCTTACTCGACCGTTACTATTCCCACGAGCCTGGCAATGACTATGGAATCCCTTCACCTGCATGACATTTGGCGACTCCACCACCCGACCGACCGAGAATTTTCCTTTTACTCTTATCCCCACAATGTCTTTTCTAGGATTGACTATTTTTTTAGCTCTAATGACCTCATCCCCTTCCTTCCGAAAGCGGAAATTCATGACATAGCTATATCAGACCATGCTCCGATCTCAATGACTCTAGAGACCCCAGACATACACCCTAATCCCAAAATATGGCGTTTCCCCTCCTATTTGCAACACAACGCAGACTTTCAAGTTTACATAACGAAAGAATGGGCATCCTATTCGCAGACGAACGCAATACATGCTGATAACCCACACTTGTTCTGGGACGCAGGTAAGGCGTTCCTTAGGGGACGCATTATCTCTTATGCATCCTCGTTCAAGAAACACGCCCTGTCTCAATACAAAGCCTCCAGTTCCAGATTACATCAGGCCCAGCGAGCACTCTATGCCTTAAACTCCCCCAAAAATCGTGAGGCCTGGCATACAGCCAAGCAGTCATTTGACACTTGGGCCGAAACCTTGGAAACCACTAAACAAGCTCACTTCGATGCCACTCTACACAAATTTGGCAATAAGGCTGGCAAGCTTCTTGCCAGATTATGCAAGGGACCCTACCGCCCCACGGTTATATCTTTGCTACGCGACCCCGATGGCACAGTCACGACCACTCAGAAGGGCATCAATGCGGCGATGCTCCGCTTTTATTCCACACTCTATGCGGCGGACCCTGTCGACCGACCCACGGCTCGCGACTTCCTCGACGAAGTACAATTGACCCGAGTATCTCCCTCTCAACTCGATTTGCTAAACGCCCCCATTTCCCCCTCGGAGATATCCGATACGATTCGTAAGCTAGCTTCCTCCAAAGCCCCAGGCCCGGATGGCCTATCAGGCGAGTTCTATAAATCTTTAAACTCACTTTTAACCCCGACCCTGGCCGATGTCTACCAACATATATGGTCTGGTGGCCCCTATCTCCCGTCCGGTAATCAAGCAATTATTAAGTTGTTAGAAAAAAAGGGGAAAGACCCACAAGAGCCTGGGTCATATAGACCCATCTCGCTTCTAAATCTTGATGTCAAAATTCTTTCCAAAATAATAGCTAATAGGCTGGCTGACATCATCCCCTCCCTGATCCACCCCACCCAGTCAAGTTTTGTCAAGGGCAGAACGGCAACTATTAATATCAGGAAGGTGATGATGGCACTAGAACATGCTAGGTGTAACCCTACCAGCGATCTAGCTATTATTACTCTAGATGCCGAAAAGGCTTTTGACAATGTTAATTTTGAATGGCTTTCCATGGTACTGGGGGATATGGGTTTCACCGGACCCTTTCTACACCTGATCAGCTCCATGTACACCTCCCCTGCAGCCAGACTGGTGGCCGCTGGTCTCCTCTCGGATGAGTTCCGGCTACATAAGGGAACCAGACAAGGCTGCCCCCTGTCCCCACTCCTTTTTAACCTGGCCTTGGAGCCGCTTTCCAGATACCTGACATATAAAGCACCGCTACACGGGATCGAAATCGGGTCGCACGAATTAAGAACCTCCCTCTTTGCTGACGACGTCTTGATATTTTCCGCCAACCCTTCAGCAGACATGCCCACGATTAAATCCTTATTTGACCGTTTCAGACGGTGCTCGGGATTGCGTATCAACTACTCCAAGAGCGAAATACTCCCCTTGGGATCCCTTCCACCTCCGACATGGGCAAACCACTCCATTTTCAAGGTAGCTAGAACTCATATCACATACTTGGGCATTAAGATAGGGAGGCTCCCCTCGTCTCTCTACCACCTGAACTACCCCCCCCCTCTTTGCCAAACTTATACAGGAATTGGACAACTGGATGGATCTGCCTCTTTCGCTCTTGGGAAGGTGCCACCTGGTAAAAATGGTCAGCTTTGCACGCCTCCTGTATCCCCTTCAGACGATACCCTTATTCCTTAGGCATAAGGATACAAAACTTTTAAACTCAGCAATCTCTAAATTCTTGTGGCGAGGCAAGAGACCCCGCATAGCCTTCTCTAAACTTCACCTTCCCAGGAGCGAAGGGGGTATTAACCTTCCCAATCTTAGAATGTATAACCTAGCATGTCTTTTGAGGGTAGGTCTGGACTGGATTACCCAAAAATCCCGCTGCTCAAATTACCCACTGGAAGCTGCAATGACTCATCCTTACTCCCTAGCTGCTCTTCTCCACTGCAAATGGAAACAATTACAGTGGTGTGAAAAAGTGTTTCCCCCCTTCATCATTTCCTGTTCCTTTGCATGTTTGTCACACTTAAGTGTTTCAGAATATAAACCAATTTAAACAATAGTCAAGGACAACACAAGTAAACACAAAATGCAATTTGTAAATGAAGGTGTTTATTATTAAAGGTGAAAAAAAATCCAAACCATCATGGCCCTGTGTGAAAAAGTGATTGCCCCCCTTGTTAAAACATACTATAACTGTGGTTGTCCACACCTGAGTTCAATTTCTATAGCCACACCCAGGCCTGATTATTGCCACACCTGTTCACAATCAAGGCATCACTTAAATAGGAGCTGCTTGACACAGTAAGGTCCACCAGAAGATCCTTAAAAGCTACACATCATGCCGAGACCCAAAGAAATTCAGGAACAATTGAGAAAGAAAGTAATTGAGATCTATCAGTCTGGAAAGGGTTATAAAGCCATTTCCAAAGCTTTGGGAATCCAGCGAACCACAGTGAGAGCCATTATCCACAAATGGCGAAGACATGGAACAGTGGTGAACCTTCCCAGGAGTGGCCGGCCGCCCAAAATTACCCCAAGAGCGCAGCGACGACTCATCCAAGAGGTCACAAAAGACCCCACAACAACGTCCAAGGAACTGCAGGCCTCACTTGCCTCAGTTAAGGTCAGCGTTCATGCCTCCACCATCAGGAAAAGACTGGGCAAAAATGGCCTGCATGGCAGAGTTCCAAGGAGAAAACCACTGCTGAGCAAAAAGAACATCAAAGCTCGTCTCAATTTCTCCACAACACATCTTGATGATCCCCAAGACTTTTGGGACAACATTCTGTGGACCGATGAGACAAAAGTGGAACTCTTTTGGAAGGTGTGTGTCCAAGTATATCTGGCGTAGAAGGAACACTGCATTTCATAAAAAGAACATTATACCAACAGTAAAATATGGTGGTGGTAGTGTGATGGTCTGGGGCTGTTTTGCTGCTTCAGGACCTGGAAGACTTGCCGTGATAAAAGGAACTATGAATTCTGCTGTCTACCAAGAGATCCTGAAGGAGAATGTCCGACCATCTGTTCGTGTACTCAAGCTGAAACGAACTTGGGTTCTGCAGCAAGACAATGATCCTAAACACACCAGCAAGTCCACCACCGAATGGCTGAAGAAAAACAAAATGAAGACTTTGGAGTGGCCTAGCCAAAGTCCTGACCTGAATCCTATTGAGATGTTGTGGTATGACCTTAAAAAGGCCGTTCATGCTCGAAAACCCTCTAATGTAACTGAATTAGGACAATTCTGCAAAGATGAGTGGGCCAAAATTCCTCCAGGACGCTGTAAAAGCCTCATTGCACGTTATCGCAAACGCTTGGTTGCAGTTGTTGCTGCTAAGGGTGGCCCAACCAGTTATTAGGTTTAGGGGGCAATCACTTTTTCACACAGGGCCATGATGGTTTGGATTTTTTTTCACCTTTAATAATAAACACCTTCATTTACAAATTGCATTTTGTGTTTACTTGTGTTGTCCTTGACTATTGTTTAAATTGGTTTGATGTTCCGAAACACTTAAGTGTGACAAACATGCAAAGGAACAGGAAATGAGGAAGGGGGCAAACACTTTTTCACACCACTGTAGATCCGTCACTGCAACACAACCTCTTACTGAGAGACACGGCTATTGCCTGGAGAGAAACACGGAAGAGCCTTAAGCTGTCTCCCTTCATCTCTAGACATCTCCCGATACAGGGTAACCCGAACTTCACCCCGGGGCTGGACCGCCAACCCTATGAAACATGGCGACAAAAGGGCCTTGACACCTTCTACTCCTCATGTGACCCAGACTCTGGTCGAGCACTCCCCTTCCGCCGGCTGGCTGTCAAGTTCTCCTTGCCGGATTCATCCGCCTTCCACCATGGCCAATGCCTCAGCTTCTTGCAGAAAATTTGCAGGGCGGAACATGCAAGATTCCAATCCTCTTTCATCGAAGTACTTCTCCACAAAGACTCTTATGGCATCTCTGATATCTACAAACCTCTACTACTGAATACTACACCCTCTCTGGAATCATCCTCGGTCTCTAACTGGGCCAAAGGTTTCCCAAGTACCGATATTGTGGATAAGATCCTACACGGACTCCAATCAGTTTATAATCTGGTCCCAAATGAAACTTGGAGGGAAACCCAACTAAAAATTGCACATCGAGCGCACATACCTTTTCTACCTTCCTCACCTTCGAGTCAATCCGCTGCTTCTTTGTGCCCTCTATGCCAGCATCCTAGACCCTCCCTCACTCACCGCTATTGGTCTTGCCTGGTCATCTCCTCATTCTGGGATGGAATTTTGGCTTTTATCTTCGAGATAACACTCCTGAAACTCCCCAAGGACCCGCTACTCCTCATCTTTGGGTATTGGGACCCCAAACTGCTCCCTTGGTCGGCTACCCCCACCCCTCTGGGCAAGGAGTGGGCCTTGCTCTGCCTGTTACTCGCTAGGAGAACCATCCTAGCCAACTGGACAACCACGACTAAACCCTCTGTCCCACAAGTCAACAGGGAACTTATGCACCTTCTCTTTCGGGACAAATTGAATACTAGCCTTCTTCACGCAAAAGCCAAACTACGCTTTCACAACAGATGGGGCTTGTATATAGCATCTAAACTCACCCCACAGGAACGAGCCCACCTTGAGGACCACTCCTTCATCCATAAGGGACACGCGCCAACGGTGATAGTCGCTGCAACCTAAAACCGTACCAAGCGGGTCTCTGTGCTCCTGACTCTCTCTCCCCCTCACACGGGGACTTATCACCTTTCATTGACAGCCGGGATCTGTGCAGCACCTCTCCCCCCCCCCCCCAATATGCAATAAGCTGCACCTGCTACTGACCACTCCCCCTCCCCCCCTCCCCCCCCCCACGGTTATTTTATTTCATATTCATTATATGCTTTATTTTACCCTGTAGCTCGCTTTTTTAAAACATACCAGGTTACCTTATGACCTCCAGATCCATCCAGTTGAAGCTTCCCCTTCTCTCTTCTTTGGGGAGAATGGAAAGTCTTCCCTTAAGCAATGTACACAATGCTTAGTTACTACCAAACCCTAGGTTGTATGACTGCTTTCACTCGATCTTTCTATTTCAATGAGAAAACTTTTCGTCTTTGTATTTTTGTATTATTTGTTATATACCTTTTTTCAATAAAATTTTATAAAAAAAAAAAAAGATGAGTAGGGTACATGCTCACCCCCCCCCCTTTCCTAGCCATCCAGGCTTACTCAGATTAAGTCTCTGGCATGGAATTTTGGGAGGGACCTAATGCATTCTTTTGTGTATTTTTGCATGGAGTACCTTAAAATCTATACCAGTCCCGAACGGCATGGTTTAATGTGAAACATAATTTTACAACTTCCAGTATCAGTCTACTTTATGGCTTTCAGAATTCAATCATATGACATCATATATCTGAAATGGAAGTCGGAGTTGGAAGACTTCCCCTGGCTAGATATAGGGAGCAGGTAGCTATATAATAAAACACAGAGGGGAGTTCTGCACTCCATATAAATGTGTGATAACCACAATAGATATACTACTTGCATGTGTACTTACACCAATCACTATAAATCATACATACATCATACAATCAAGAATATTAAACCTTATCCAATACTTATTATTATTATTATGATTCACGATTTATATAGCGCCAACAGTTTACGCAGCGCTTTACAATGTATAGGGGGCACAACACAATTACAGTACAATATAAAAGGTACAGGAGGGCCCGGCTCGTAGAGCTTACATTCTAAAGGGAGGGGGTGGTGGTACAAAAGGTAATAGCTGCAGAGAATGATTTGATGGGGGTGTATTTAAAGTGTCCTAGTGACAATAAAGTGATTGTGTGCAACAATATAATACAGTGCATAAATTTATATAATCTTATTAACAAAATCCTTGTAAAGTGCTCTGATATTAAAGTTCACAAGATTTTTACTATTTAGGAAGCTATATAATGTCCACTACATGTCACTGACTGTGTGTTCTTTTCACTGTCTGGAGTCAGGCTCGGAGACCAGTAGTTATAGCAATAGAGAGGCGCCTATTGACCAGCTGAATAAGTACATAAGTAGGTAACCCTGGTGGATGACACGGGTTTACCCTAGGTGTGGGGTCTAAGCACTAACCAGTATTCACCAGAGCTCCTGATTTTGGAGATGGGTTTTGCTGCATGATAGTACCAGGTTGCAGTCCTCAGAATCGCTGCACCAGGAGGTGAGTAAGAGATAAACAGAAGCATAGTCAGGAAACAATCCAAAGTTCGGTAATGAGTGGTTGCAGGTTGGGAATCAAGCAAAAGCATAGTCAAGGAACAAGCTAAAGGTCAGTAACAAGTGGTAAAGGAGTTAGAGACAGCAGCAGGAGTTACAAGATGTTGGATGGAGAGAGAAAAATAATCCGGCAAACAGGAAGTGCAAAGGCATGACCAAAATAGAGCAAGGAGTTCAAGGTTCAGGAGAAACAGGGTAAAAGGAAAGATCTTCCAAGGAATTGTTCAAGGAGCTGTCCAGCCTCACAGGTGACTCAGCAACCAGAGACAGCAGAGGTTGCAGGTTCAGGCCTGGGTCCTGACAGTCCTTCTCTAATCAATGTCTAGAGAAGTATCTCCACTAGAGGCCATTAACCTAATATATCAGTTCAGTACTGGCCAAGAGGGAGAATGCTTCCTGACCCCTAGCCCAGTCTTCCCATTACATATACTTTGTGAGATATTTCTTTTAAATCTACCTTTATTTTCGTCTGATCTATGCCAAAAAATGCATGTGTGTTATGGTATAGCGGGAAAAGAAAATTATGAGAATAGAAATATGGAGCTGCTACTGGTAATTTGTTTTGGAATTTGCATGCTTGGCTGTCATCACCTTCCCTGCTTCATAACCAAGTAAGTTGCTGACCTTCACAGAAAATACAATAAGCTATTACACATCTTGGCACTAAAGGATACATTTAGTGAAACTGACACTTAAAGTGGAACTTTAGGCTCCACAATGAAAATGGGAGGACAGGCAGGATTTTTAATGCATGCGCGCGAACGACATCCCCTCGGCCCATTCAATGATAGTGGCCTGCAGACGAGACCCGGAAGCCAGCCGCCCGAAGATGTCAGTGGCCAGCAGTAAGTTCTGGGGGCGACGCATTGCTGGATTCAAGGTGGGCTCTGCTTTAAATTGATTGGTATACTAAGTGGTTAGGCTCTTCAAACACATTACTTGATATTGGGTCTGTGGAGGGGTGACGGGAGGCTTTTTTTGATTAAAATTTTTTTTTTTTTTTTACTTTATTGCTATCCTCCTATGTGATAGCATTGGGCAGGTGTCAGGTCCACTTTATGGAGACATTAGGGGGCCCCCAATATCTCTCCTTCCCTCCAATTCAACTAATCAAGCACAGATCATGCTTGATTAGCTGTATCCTTGGCGACACCAGTCAAAAGAATGACAGATGTGATCATGTATTACATCATTAGTCACAGGGGATATAAGGGAACGAAGGTTACCTGATTGCCCCTTGGTCTTACTGCAGGAGCAGTTTCCTGTGATTCCAAGCTCCCTAAAACAATGGGAGAGCCCAGGAACCAATGTTATTTTTTTTCAGCTGGAACATGGAAGAATGCAGTTCTGGCACCTCCAGCACTGCATGTATGTACTGGCAACTTATGGGGTGTTATGGAGGGTCTATGGATGCTGAATACTGGGGGATATATTGTTGCTGGAATCTACTGTCACTGGAGAGGTCTATTGTTGCCAGGATCTATTGTTACTGGGGGTCTTTTGTTACTAGGGGGGGGATTTTGTTGCTGAGAAGGGTCTTATGCTGCAGGGGGGGGGGCAAACATTGCTAGGCGGGATCTACTGTTGAGAGAAGGGTCTTCTGATGCTGGGAAATCTTTTGTTGCTGATGGGGGTTTATTGTTGCTGGGATCTTATGTTGTTGGGGGATCTATTGTTTCAGGGGGTCTGTTGTTGCGGGTGGTTTTTTTTTCTGGGGGGTCTTATGTTGCTGAAGGGGCAATTATTGCTGGAAGGGTCTCCTGATGCTGGCTGCTAGAAGATCTATTGTTGCTGGGGTTTTTTAATTTGGCAGGGGGGTCTCTTGTTGCATGCTGCAGGGGATTTTTTGTTAATGCTTTTCATGTTTTCATAACAAATTGCTTAGGACCACAAAATGATACTTGGCTCTGTATTCAAGGAGTATGTCAAGGGGTGACTAGAAATAAGGTGTACCGGCACCTATTGTCTGAGAAAAAAAGCCCTGCACATTATAATCTGATGTATGTGTGTAATGCAAAGGCCGGCCTGATTGGATGCAAATTGATTGTACAGTTTAGGTAGGTCCCAGTGGTGGCTTGATCTCATTTTTCTTGGTGGGGGCGGCCCGCAACCAGCCAGCCCCCCATTCCCCCAGTCAGCCAACTACCCCCCACCCTCTGTCGCTCGATCGATCAGCGTTTTTCCCCCTCCCTTTGCTCGATCACACTTACTCCACTCAGGTCACGGCTTTGGTGGCTTCCCCCCTGCATCTCCTCCAGAGCCCCGTCGGTTGCTTCTTCTTTTCCCGGCCAATCGGGACTTAGGACTCACTGCCACTCTGGTCTTGGGACTCCCAGTCAATTGGGTTTAGGACCCGCTTCCTGACTAGCCAGGAAGGAGAAGAGGGAAGACATTAGCGAATAATAATTTGCTCATGTCACACAACTGGGTGGGCTTGGGGCACAGTTCTCTGTGCCCTGAGCCCATCCTTTTTGAAACCAATTAGAGCCTCAGGCTTAAAAAAAAAAAACCATTGAAATCCATGCGCCTGGCGCCCTTCATGTAGGGGCCAAGTGCATGGATTAGGGGGGTGGTGCCCCTGCGCCTAGTGTGAGCTGCCGCCACTGGTAGGTCCTCATTTTACACCATTTTGGTAGATCCACAGTTGTACATAGATTGTACAGTCAGATGGTAACCTTTAGACCCTTTTCAAACTGGGGTGTTTTTCCAGGCGCTTTAGCGTAAAAAAAAGCCTGTAAATCGCTTGAAAGAAGCCGCAACTGCAATCCTAATGTAAAAGCCCGAGTGCTTTCACACTGAGATCCCTTTCACACTGGGGCATTTTTCAGGCGCTTTAGCTTTAAAAAAAGTGCCTGTAAAGCGCCTGAAAGAAGCCGCAACTGCAATCCCAATGTAAAAGCTCGAGTGCTTTCACACTGAGGCACTGCGCTGGCTTTGCAGTGCTTTTGGAGCGGTGAATACACCGCTCCTAAAGCGCCCCTTCCCATTGAAATGAATGGGAAGCGCCTGTAAAATGCCCAAAAAGCGCTTTTGGCAGCAGTGTTTTGTGGGCCCTTTTAACCCTTTATTTGACCACTAGCAGGGGTTAAAAGCGCCACAATAGCGCTCAAAAAATGCTGGTAAAGCACTGCTAGTTTAAGCTGCGCTTTACGAGCATTTTTCGAGCTCTGACATTATGAAAGGGCTCTTAAAGCACTTGGGCTTTCACATTGGGATTACAGATGAGGCTTCTTTCAAGCGCTTCACAGGCGCTTTTTTTTAATGCTAAAGCGCCTGAAAAACCCCTGAAAAATTCCCCAGTGTGAAAGGGGTCTTAGGCTTGCTGAAGTGCCTCGTATAAGTCAGTAGAGCAGTAAAGGCAAAGTTGTGCTATGTGCTACGGTGTTATCAATGGCGCCTCATTAAAGATGGCAACATTACATGACATGAAATGAAGTCACTAAATAAATACGATGTTTGTGTGGCTTTGTTGTCACATCGGGGACCTAGAGAAGCAATATTATCACTTATTTATGGGGATTCCCATCAGTGACATCCAAATCTGATACAGAACCGTAATCCATATCACAGCCAAGGGGACTACCCACACAAACATATTCCTACAATTTGTTATTTCAATGAGCCTGACAATGTGTTGTAAAATATTGGAAGAAGGAGAGCGCCGCAGAGTAATAAATACGGGTCTTTTAAATAATATTGTCCCTCAAGGACTGATTACATTTTAGAAAACACATTTTGAAAGATTTCTGCTTGGCGACATAGGCAGCTTAAGATTGTCACTGTAATGAATGACAGCGATTTCACAGGCGTGCTGGCGAGCCTCTGTTTAGGAGAAAAACTTTGGATGCAATTAATGTCCTGCAATTAATTTTTATTTCTAAGTGCTGGCTAGGATTGTGTATATTTTCCTCTTTTCTTTTTTTTTTTTTTTTAGATTATTTTGGAATTTTCCATTATTTTCTGTTATAGAGCCGGTTCACACTGCGGGCGATGCGAGGCGACACGACTTGCCTCGATCTGACAAGTCGCCCCCGTTCTGTACAATGGAACCGTTCTGAGAGGAGCGACTCGAGTCGCTCCGACTCAGAAAAAAGGTTCCTGTACTACTTTCGGGCGACCTCGGGCGGCTTGCATTGACTTCTATACAGAAGTCATCTGCAAGTTGCCGCTGAGGTCGCGGCAGGTCGCGGCGAGGCAAGTCGGTGTCGCCTCGCATCGCCTGCAGTGTGAACCGGCCCATACTCCTTGGTGGGTCACATTTAACTGTTTTTATGATCAGAATTACAATCAAACTGATTTTTATTTTCCATAAGATGTTCAGTAGAAGTATTTTTTTTTTCATGCTTCAGGAAAGTGGATTGCATTTAAAAAAATTATGCTGCATACATTGTGCAATTATTATTTATTTTTTTGGTTCAGTCTGAATAAGTCCGAACTTACTGAAAAAAAACTATCTATACATGCTTTGATATTTCAGCAAGAAAATATAGAAAATAAACATATTTATAATAATCATTATCATCAAAATAGAAAATAATAAAAATAATAAAAATAAGTATTATTATTATTATTATTATTATGAATACATATTGTAATATGATGGTTCTTCAAAAATGCTTCCACACTTTTTTGTATTAACAATTTAAAAAACAAATTACAACTCTAAGCTGTGTACACATGGCTGGAATTTCCAATGGAAACAGTCCGATGGAAGCTTTTCATCGGATTTTCCGGCCGTGTGTATGCCCATCTGTCTTTTTCTGTTGGCATTTCCGACGGTCAGGGGTGGACTGACAACTCATGGGGCCCCCGGGCAATAGGAGATTATGGGGCCCCCAGGCAATCCGAGTTTATGGGGCCACACAGTATACACACACACACAAACACACAGTATACAATCACACAGTATACACATACATGTTCACACAGTATACACAGACACGTTTCTATTGGCTGAGAAGGTACTGGAGAGGTGGGGAAGCTATAATCTTGGGATTTTTAGACCAAAAGGATGTCGGTAAGGGACATTTCAGAGACAGATGTAAAAAAAAAACACAGATTTTGACATACTGTCCCTGGTTTTACTGAGGCTGGCAACCCTGATGGGGCCCCCTAGTGGCTCTGGGCCCTCGGACAGTGCCTGAGTGGCCCAATGGTCAGTCTGTCCCTGTCGACGGTCTTTAGATTGAGAGCCTGTTCTTAATTTTTCTGACGGAAAACCTTTCTGTCGGATTTTTCGATCGTTTGTATGCAATTCCGACACTGAAAATTCCAACGCATGCTCGGAAACAATTTGACGCATGCTCGGAAGCATTAAACTTCCCTTTTATAGTGCCGTCAAACGAGTTGTATGTCGCCGTGTTATTGACCGTCGGAATTTGGTGTGACCATGTGTAGGCAAGACAGTTTGAGCGAAATTCCGTTGGAATTCCGACGGGAAAACCATCGGAGCTTTTTCCGAGGAGAATTACGATCGTGTGTACGCTGGATTTTCCGTCAGAAAAAACTTGGATGGTTTTTCTGACGGAATTCTACTCAAGCTTGGTTTGCATATACACGGTCACACAAAAGTTCGCCGAACTTTCGACAGTCAAGAATGCGGTGACGTACAACACTACGACAAGCCGAGAAAATTAAGTTCAATGCTTCTGAGCATGTGTCGAATTGTTTCCGAGAATGCGTAGGAATTTTGTGCGTTGGAATTGGTACAGACGATCGGAATTTCCGATCTGAACTTTTTCCGACCGAAAAATTGAGAACCTGCTCTCAATTTTTTGCTGGCGGGAATTCGGCCAGCAAAAGTCCGATGGAGCATACGCACGGTCGCATTTTCCTACCAAAAGCTCTCATCTGTCTTTTGCTGGCCGAATTTCCGATCGGGTGTACGGGGCATTACACCAAACTGCAGGGTCAGCCGGCTTGCCAGACAGACCAGTCACATGACATGACCAATTACTACTCCTCCCGCCCTCGCCGTTTCTAATGAAAATATAAAAGTGTGGATACTTGTTGAAGAAGCATGCTAATGAACTTGTAGTTGACATTGGCTGTCTGTATCTCCAGTTTCGTCAGAAAAAAAGATTGCAAATAAGTAAAAATAATATTGTATATACAATTGCAACACAAGCCATATTGTCATTTATTTAAAAAAAAATATCTTTCCTTTTCAATTGGCAGCACTCTCATTTTCTGTAAAATTCAATGCAATATGGCAACCTGGAGGCGTTCCGTACACAATTGATGTACAGAACGGCCCCCAGAGATTTCATTTCCTGTTTGTGTGATTGGCTCACTGATTTTCCCAGAAGTCTGCACTTAGATACAAGCCAGATTTTAGGCATCATCTGCAAGAAAAAAAATTCAGATTTGGTGAGATGCTCCTAAATGGTTAATTGCTTCTCAAGGACTGCAGGTCCTGTTATTCTTCTCACTAGAGCCCTGCAAGTGCATCAGCTGCTCAAAAGTGAAGAATGAAAAAATCACTCCCATTTCAAATCAGTCCTGCACAAGACATGATCTAACAAAAAGCTATTAATTCAGAGAAGAAACAGGTAGGACTCTGCAACAAAGCGTGTTCAAATTCTTTCAATGTCCATTGATCACCCAGAGGGGATTGTTTTTTTTCTCAATAAAAGAGGAGTTACTCTTTAAAGGCATAGTAAAGCTTCCTCCCTGCATAAGTTGTGCCCTGAAGATGTAGTTTAATGGTGTCATTTGTTGAACTGTACGCATAGGCTATAGTAGAGGAAATGTTCACATTCCTGTGTCAGCGGTTTCTTATTGTGTTCATACATGAGGCTTTTCAGCATGGCTTTGCATGGGTTAATGCATGACCTCTGCAGTGTGAGACCTGACACCTCCTGAGAAGAAACTTCATTTCTCAAAAGCCCTGCCTCTCTCACACTAGTGCTCATGCAGGTGAGAGCCACACAGTAATTAGATGTGACACAGACACAAAGAGAGGTCACTTATGCAGCTGGGAGATGATGTGTTGTCAGCTAACTGACAAACACAATTCGGACATAAATGGGTTTCTTTTGGCTCTTGAAGGCTGAAAGTCCTTCCTGGAAGAAAAAAAATGAAAGCGTGGTTGGTTTTGGGAAGTGAAGGAGGCCCTGAGTACTGATAGTGAAACACAGATGTGAAGGCTAGGTGCCGGGTTAAAGGATGCAACATCGTTTAGAGCAGGCATGTCCAAAGTCCGGCCCACGGGCCAATTGCGGCCCGCGTTCCGGTTTTGGACGGCCCGTCTGGTCATGTTCACATATCTATCTTTTGTGGCCCCCAACGAATCCCCGATCGCCGGGGGCCACAAAAGATAGATATGCTGGCTGCCATGGAGGGGGCAGGACGAGTGCCGTGGATACAGGACAGCGTCCTGTGTAAAAGGAAGTCCCGTCCTGTGCTGCCATTGGACAACCGTTTTGTCCATCACAGGAGGCGGGACTTTCAATTAAAGAGGCCGTCGATAGAAACAGGAGTTTCTCCTGTATGTCTGTCGGTTCTCGTCCCGCCCTCCTCCCTGTCTCCTCCAACGCTGCAGAGGGACATGAATCAGGCTGCACTGATGGCAATGGTGAGTCTGCATTCATGGCAATATGGGGGCTGCATTCATGGAAATGTGTGGGCTGCATTCATGGCAATATGGGGGCTGCATTCATGGAAATGTGTGGGCTGCATTCATGGCAATATGGGGGCTGCATTCATGGAAATGTGTGGGCTGCATTCATGGAAATGTGTGGGCTGCATTCATGGCAATATGGGGGCTGCATTCATGGCAATGTGTGGGCTGCATTCATGGCAACGTGGGGGCTGCATTCATGGAAATGTGTGGGCTGCATTCATGGCAATATGGGGGCTGCATTCATGGAAATGTGTGGGCTGCATTCATGGCAACGTGGGGGCTGCATTCATGGAAATGTGTGGGCTGCATTCATAGCAATATGGGGGCTACATTCATGGCAATATGGGGGCTGCATTCATGGCAATATGGGGGCTGCATTCATGGCAATATGGGGGCTGCATTCCTGGCAATGTGGGGGCTGCATTCCTGGCAATGTGGGGGCTGCATTCATGGCAACGTGGGGGCTGCATTCATGGCAACGTGGGGGCTGCATTCATGGCAACGTGGGGGCTGCATTCATGGAAATGTGTGGGCTGCATTCATGGAAATGTGTGGGCTGCATTCATGGCAATATGGGGGCTGCATTCATGGAAATGTGTGGGCTGCATTCATGGCAATATGGGGGCTGCATTCATGGCAATGTGTGGGCTGCATTCATAGCAATATGGGGGCTACATTCATGGCAATGTGGGGGCTGCATTCATGGCAATGTGGGGGATGCATTCATGGCAATGTGGGGGATGCATTCATGGCAACGTGGGGGCTGCATTCATGGCAATGTGGGGGCTGCATTCATGGCAATACGGTGGAGGCTGCATTCATGGCAATACGGTGGAGGCTGCATTCATGGCAATACGGTGGAGGCTGCATTCATGGCAATACGCTGGGGGCTGCATTTATGGCAATACGCTGGGGGCTGCATTCATGGCAATACGGAGGAGGCTGCATTCATGACAATACGCTGGGGGCTGCATTTATGGCAATACGCTGGGGGCTGCATTCATGACAATACGCTGGGGGCTGCATTTATGGCAATACGCTGGGGGGCTGCATTCATGGCAATACGCTGGGGGCTGAATTCATGGCAATACGCTGGGGGCTGAATTCATGGCAATACTCTGGGGGCTGCATTTATGGCAATACGCTGGGGGCTGCATTCATGGCAATACGCTGGGGGCTGCATTCATGGCAATACGGAGGAGGCTGCATTCATGACAATACGCTGGGGGCTGCATTTATGGCAATACGCTGGGGGCTGCATTCATGGCAATACGGAGGAGGCTGCATTCATGACAATACGCTGGGGGCTGCATTTATGGCAATACGCTGGGGGCTGCATTCATGACAATACGCTGGGGGCTGCATTTATGGCAATACGCTGGGGGGCTGCATTCATGGCAATACGCTGGGGGCTGAATTCATGGCAATACGCTGGGGGCTGAATTCATGGCAATACGCTGGGGGCTGAATTCATGGCAATACGCTGGGGGCTGAATTCATGGCAATACGCTGGGGGCTGAATTCATGGCAATACGCTGGGGGCTGCAGATGGGCACTGACCCTTATTTTGCTTCACATGTCTTTATTTAAAATGTAAGATTTTTTTTTTTTTTCCTGAGACTTCCTTTTTAAAGTTAAGGTGTGTGGTATAAGCCGATTAAATACAGTATATCCAAATAACACACCCGAGCTCATATGTTCACCACACACAGCACAAAGGCAAGAGAATTCTTGTTGGGCCGTGTATTAGTGCTCGGATGAACACACTTAGACTGCATTTTAATGGTTTAAAGAATGTCAAGCAAAATAATCGGCCCTCGAGCATGTTCACTTCATCAAATCTGGCCCTCTTTGAAAAAAGTTTGGACACCCCTGGTTTAGAGCTTTGTGGCGAAAAAGGCACAAGCACTAGCACAAGGTTAGGGGATGTAGCTCAGTGGTAGAGCGTACGCTTTGCATGTGTGAGGCCCCGGTTTCAATCTCTGGCATCTCCACCTACTGTACTCCAAGGGAAGCGGCTGCCCCTCATCTGCTGCAACCCAGGCATGTGCAGATACCTGGGAATCATTAGGCCAAAACAACTCTTACATAAACATGCCTGGCTACACCCTCCAAAGTCATTAGCATGTAAGGGTAGCAGAGACAACCAGGAGCTCTTCCCTTTGTTCCTCTCTATCTGCATTTTCAACTCACAAGGATCAAAGGTCTGTTTCAGAGCAGTAAGGGGGATGTAGCTCAGTGGCACACTAAACATGTGTGAGGTCCTGGGTTCAACCCCCGGCATCTCCATTCTTTATCTTAAAACCAAGTCTAGTTACCATGTAGCGCATGTTGAGTGGCCTAATTATCCCCACAAAGTGCAAAATCCTACTGAGAACTTCTCTTTAAAGTCAAACTTCACCCCCCCCCCCCCCCCAAAAAAAAGGCACAGACTCACACAAGCAAGATGGGGATGTAGCTCAGTGGTAGAGTGTGCGCTTCGCATGTGTGAGGTCCTGGGTTCAATCCCCAGCATCTCCATTCTTTATCTTAAAACAGAGTCTAGTATCTATGCAGCGCATGCTGACTTGACTAATTATCCCCACAAAGTGCAAAATCCTGCTGAGAACTTTTCTCTAAAGTCAAACTTCCTCTCCCCAAAAAAAAAAAAAAAAAAGGCACAGAAGCACAAGAGCAAGATGGGGATGTATCTCCCCCCCCCATATATAAATGATTGGTGCAGGTGTTGCCACTTTACATCCCAACTCCCTCTAAAACATTTCATTTTCTTTTGGATTCTGAGCAGAGAAGTACTATTGGAAATCTGTCCAATGGGGACACAGACAAAAATACGTTCTTAGTGGGAAAGAGTTCGAATTTCTGGCAACGCTTTCATTTCTGTATAGGTGGCACGTGAACAGAAAGTGAGGTAAAATCTCCCCAATGGGGTTACAGGCCCAAAAACCAAACTAAAACTAAAAAAAGAGCTTTCACCCCCTTCCTGCCCAGACCAATTTTCAGCTTTCAGCACTCTCACACTTTGAATGACAATTGCGCGGTCATGCAACGCTGTACCCATATTACATTTTTATCGTTTTTCGCCATATAATTAGAGCTTTCTTTTGGTGGTATTTAGTCACTGTTGGGTTTTTTATTTTGTGCTAAAAAAACGAAAAAAGACTGAAAATTTTTGGAAAAAAACACAGTTTGTTTTAAAATTTTAAAAACAGGTAATTTTTCTCCTTCATTGATGTGCGCTGATAAGGCTGCACTGATTGGCACTGATAAGGCGGAAATAATGGGCACTGATAGGTGCCACTGATGGGCACTAAAAGGGGCACTGATGGGTGGCACTGAAGGGCACTGATAGGGGGCACTGATAGGAGGCACTGATAGGTGGCACAGACAGGCACTGATAAGGGGCACTGGTAGGTGACACTCATGGGCAGCACTGATCAGTGGCACTGATGATGAGGCACTGATGGGCATAGATTGGCAGCACTGGTGGGCATTGATATGTGGCACTGTTGGGCAAAGGTAGGGGGCACTGCGGGCACTGGTAGGTGGCACTGGTGGGTACTGATAGGTGGCATTAGCAGGTGGCACTGGTGAGCACAGATGAGGCAGCTGCGGGTCTGTATAAGGGACCCATGTCCCTCTGACAGAAGCCGGTGAATCGCTTTTTTTTCCCTCATACTGACAGCGTGATGGAAAAAGAAAAAAACGATTACTGATCTTCTGTTTACATTACACGATTAGCTGTCATTGGCTGACAGCGGATCATGTGGTAAGGGGCTGGGATCGGCCCCTTACTTTGTTCTGTGATCAGCCGAGTCTAATAGACTTGGTGATCACAGGGGGCACGCAGGCAGCTCATGCACTGGAGGTTGTTATATGGCGGTCTCCCGGCAATTAAGGCCCGCTCTGTAACCGTCATTCGAATATAGCGCGGGCGGGAGGTGGTTAACTGCTTGCCGAAGAGCCGCCGTCATTATACTGCAGCAGGCCGGCACGAACGCACGAACCGTCATAGCTATACGTCGGTCCCTTTAAGCGGGATAGCAGGGGTGCCGATGCTCGTAACTCACGGTCACGATGAACGCCGGGCACGAGCGATCGCGGGCAAGAGAATCAGAACAGGGACGTGAGTGTGTGTGTAAACCCCAAATCCCAGTTCTGTGAGGAGAGGAGAGACAGATCGTGAGTTCCTACGAGCTGGGAACCACAATCTCTCATCTCCTATAGTCAGTCCCATCCCCCACAGTTAGAACACACACATAGGGAACACAGTTAACCCCTTGATCTCCCCCTAGTGTTAACCCCTTCTCTGCCAGTGACATTTATACGGTAATCAGTGCATTTTTATAGCACTGATCACGGTGTAATTGTCAATAGACCCAAAAATGTGTCAAAAGTGTCCAATGTGTCCGCCATAATGTCGCAGATAAAAATCAACGTCATTACTAGTAAAAAATAAATAATAATAAAAATGCCATAAATCTATCCCCTATTTTGTAGACGCTATAACTTTTGTGCAAACCAATCAATATACGCTTTTTCCAATTTTTATTACCAACAAATATGTAGAAGAATACATATTGGGCTAAACTGAGGAAAAAATTAGCTTTTTAAAAAAAAAAAAAAAATTAGGCTATTTATTACAGCAAAAACGTACAATTTTTTTTCAAAATTGTTGTATTTTTTGGTTTATAGCACAAAAAATAAAAACCGCAGAGATGATCAAATACCACCAAAAGAAAGCTCTATTTGTGGGTAAACAAAGGACAACAATTTTGTTTGAGTACAATGTTGCATGACCACGCAATTGTCAGTTAAAGCGACTCAGTCCTGTATCGCAAAAAATGGCCCGGTCATTGAGCAGCCAATTCTTCTGGGGCTGAAGTGGTTAAAGTTTAACCTAATTGTATTTTGCCTTCCCTGGGAGGAGTTATGCGAATATCAAAATGCCTTGATGGATGGGTGTCAATCTGGAGAAGTGGGTGTTCTCAGGCAGGCTTCATTTGCACGCAGGCCACCCTAGGCAACACCCAAACATGACACTGAGCGGACATGGTTGAAAGAACTGAAATCCATAAAATGAAAGGAATGAACTAGGGTGGGCCTTAAGTGGTTAATAAAAGAAAACAGTGCTATTGTAAATAAAGAAATGTCAATACCAAAACGCTGCAAACACACTAGGAGATAATTTACATAATAACAAAATGCGTAGTAAAATGCTGTGCTTATGCTCTTTGCTCTGGAGGACGTCATATATGACGAAACGTGTATGGCGGAGCCATTAGTTTACATCACTGAAAGTGACCTGGAAGATGTCGATGTGCCGGTTCAAATGTCTTTTTTTTTATAATGCGCAAAAGCCCTAAACAAATTGTAGGTGCAATATTCTAATAAGTAAAAATTGTTGGATTATTTCACACTATATGGGGCATTTTTTTTCTTTCTGAGTCAGTGTAACGGATGGCTGGATGCACGGAGATTTGCTGAGCCAAGTTATTTGTGGATCCCAAGAAGGAGTGGGAGAGAAGCTGTTAAAGTGGAATACCCTTATCTGTGCTGTTTTTGACTTCTCTATAATTAGGGGGTCATATGCATTTGGTAAGTCTGCATCTGGTGGAGGCTTTGTATCTCTCTTTATACCATTTCAAGAGTTTTGGGTGGAATTTCTCACATATTGTGGACGCTCACAGGACTAATTGTGGGACTTTTCTAATTCAATCTATTTTTATAAGATTAATAGTGTGATTTTTTTTTTTCATTTAATTGCACATGATAAACTAAAAAGGACTTTATTTATCTGTATATGATCAATCATGGGACTTTCTTTTTACTAATGTTTGTTGTATGAATTTTGAAGTTTATAAATAAATGCAGCACTTTAAGCCCTTGTACACACGGTCCAACATTCCGACGGAAAATGTCCGATCGGACCGTGTTATCGTATAATCCGACTGTGTGTGGGCTCCATCGGACTGTTTCCGTTGGAATATCCGACAGACAAAGTTTTAGAGCTGGGCTATAAAACTTTCCGACAACATGATCTGATCGAACTTTGTCCGATTGTGTGTAGAGAATTCCGATCGGACAAAGTGCCACGCATGCTCAGATCAAATTCCTAGACCAAAGCTATTGGCTACTAGCCTGAACGTAGTCCCGTTGTAACAAAATAACGTCATCACGTTCTGAACGATCGGATTTTCCAACAACTTTGTCCGACCGTGTTTCGCACAAAATCCGTCGGACAAAATCCAACGGATTTGGTTGTCGGACTGTCCGACCGTGTGTACAAGGGCTAATACACATTTTTTCCTATGATCCCCAGCTCCATCTAGTGGCCATAGTTTCAGGAAATACCTCAGGAAAATCCTGCATTATGGCCACTAGATGGAGTAAAAATGCTCTGAATTCTCTGAGTGCTAATGGAGATCACTGGAGTAACGGAGTCTAATTCAGTTATTTCCAGCTTCCAGGGACATCAGCCAGGTATGGTATGTACATAGGTGAATCAATGTAACTGCATATAAAATATCTATACCTGAAATTTATCTTTAACACCTTCCTGCCTGGCCTATAGTAAAATGACGTCTGGGAGGGAGCACTGTGGTTCTGGGAGGACATCATATGACGTTCTCCCAGAACGCCCATCTCACGGGGCCATGCAGCACGCTCTATCACTGGCCGATAACTGATCACTGTAACGGCCCCATTGCCAGCACCATGTGATCACTTTGACCAATCACAGCAGATCACATGATCACACAAAAAAAAAAAATTGTAAATAAAAGAAAAACATTTAAAGCGGTTGTATACTCAATTTTTTAACTTTTACCTACAGGAAAGCCTATAATAAGGCTTATCTGTAGGTAAAAAAAATATCTCCTAAACCTGTACGGTTTAGGAGATATTCCCCTCGGTATGCGCCGCTGACTGCAGCGGCGCATGCGCACAAGGGGATTCTCCGCCTGAAAATCTGGCAGTAGCCGACCGGCCGGAATGAAATCTCCCGCGCGCACGCGCGGGAGTGACGATATCGCGGCTCTGGCCACTCACAGCGCTGGAGCCGCGATACCCGGAAGAAACGACGAGGGAGCCAACATGCTGTGGATCGGGCCAGATGTCGGGGCCTCGTTCTAAGGTAAGTATTTCATAATGAGCTAGTATGCAGTGCATACTAGCTCATTATGCCTTTTGCTTTGCAGGTTTAAAAAAAAAAAAAAAAAAAAAAAAGTTTGCGTTACTACCGCTTTAACAAAAAAGAAACAAAATGATTATATATATTTTTTTATTATTATAATTTTTTTTTTTTTTTTTACATACGGTCACCAGTCAGTGTCCCTGATCACCACCACGCCCGTTATATGATAATGCTTTACTGCACTGGTGACAGTATGAAGAACATGTCATTATTTTTATTTCCTATATTTTTTAACTTTTATTTCCAAAAAATTGGGACAAAAAAAATTACGACTTCAAAAAACTGGCCATGCCTCTTAATAAATACCTTGAACTGCCTACTTTTCAACAAGGGGTCATTTGGAAGGTATGTGTTCTGTCCTGGCGTTTTCAGGAAATGAGATCGCCCGTCAGTACCTCAAAATTGATCAATTTTCAGATTTATCCCATAGTTTGTGGACTCGTCTCTAACTTCCTACATAATATACACTGATTTGGGTTATTTTCAACAAAGAAATGTAGCAGAATACATTTTGACCTAAATTCATGAACAAAGATGATCTTTTTGCAAAAGTTTTTAACAGAAACTTTAAAAAAAAGCGTTTTTTTAAATAATTTTTTACATTTTTGGTCTGTTTTCGTTTATTTAGCAAAATAAAAAACAAAACAAAAAAAAAACACAGTGGTGATTAACCACTTAAGGACTGCCTTCTGCACATATACGTCGGCAGAATGGCACGGCTGAGCACAATCCCCTACCTGTACGTTGCTTGTAAGTGCCCAGCCATGGGTCGGGAGCACGCTGGCGGCGACACGCTCCCGACTCAGTCCTGAGCTCCGTGACCATGGCCGCAGGACCAGCGGACCCGATCGCCGCTGGTGTCCCACGATTGGGTCACAGAGCTGAAGAACTTGTGCTTACTACTGTGGCTGTCACCGATCATCTCTTCCCTTTTATAGGGAAAGACGATCAGTGACATCACATGCCAGGCCACGCCCCCCTTACAATAAGAAAAAAACACACATAACATCATACATAACACAACACTGCCCACCAGTGGTTAACTCCTTCACTGCCAGTGTCATTTACACAGGAATCAGTGCATTTAAATAGCACTGATTGCTGTATAAAGGACAATGGTTCCAAAAATGTGTCAAAAAAGTCTGATGTATCTGCCATAATGTTGCAGTCACAATAAAAATCGCTGATCGCCCCATTACTAGTAAAAAAATCTTTTTTTATATAAAAATGCTATAAAACTATCCCCTATTTTGTAAACGCTATAACTTTTGCGCAAACCAATCAATAATCGCTAATTGCGATTTTTTTTTTACCAAAAATATGTAGAAGAATACGTACCGGCCTAACCTGAGGAAAAAATAATTTTTTTATATATTTTTTGGGGATATTTATTATAGCAAAAAGTAAAAAATATTGAATTTTTTTCAAAATTGTCGCTCTATTTTTGTTTATAGCGCAAAAAATAAAAACCAATGCATGACTGGCTGCGCAATTGTAATTCAAAAATGCGACAGCGCTGAACACGGAAAATTGGCCTGGGCAGGAAAAGGGTAAAAATGCCTGGTACTAAAGTGGTTAATCCTTCCCTACTCTATGATACATTTTTGTCTATGTATAAACTTTACATCAAACTCTTTGTGTGTTTTCACAATTAAACTCACCAGATACCACGGTAAAAAAAATAAAGATTTTTTTTTTTTGGTGCTTCTTCGACAAACGCAAGTCCGACAGCGGTGAAAAAAGACTGCATTAAAATATTCATTATTTCCTCGGAAAGGAGCCCGGGCCGTTTCACTAAGTCTAAAATGCTGTGTAATCGCATTAATTTAATGCACCCAGGCAGCCTTTACTTCACTTCTATTTAACAGATGGTATCAGAGAGGAGATGAATGCCAGTTAATACCACCAAATAACCTCCTAAACCTCAGTGTTTATGCCTCCTTCTTATCCCAATACAATATAATAGGGAATGACACTCCCGATACCCAACCAGGGTAACCAAGCACAGCGCCGCACATAATAATTGATGTATAGCCGAGACAATGAAAAGTTGACAAGGACACGTGGCAGGAAATGTTCTGACATTTTGTATCGTTTAACATGTATAAAATCTTTTTTTTTTTTTGTTTGGCCTTGTTAAACAGGCAAAATGAGGCAAAGGGGCATCGGGTGCAGCAGAGCGCATTACTGCATGTGACAAAATATTGTAAAATGATAGGAAGTGACGGCTCTCTTAAAGTGCAGCAGCAGCGCCTGTTCAGAAATAAGGAATTAAAGGGAACCTGTCTTTTCCCTTTAAAGAAAAATAAATTATATAATAAGTCTATTATATTTATTTCCTATGATCATCAGCTCCCTCTAGTGGCCATAATGTTTTTTTTTTTTTTTTACTGAGTAAGGTATTTTAGCAAGATAACTTTAATGGCCACTAGTTGGAGCCGACAATTAAAAGTTAAATGTATTAAACATATTATGGGGATTATTCTTGATATAATACAGTATGTGCTGTAAAGCTAGAGGAAGTGATGGCTCTCTTAAAGTGCAGCAGCAGCGCCTGTATTGATAACATTGGAATGAGGAATCAAAGGGAACCTGTGTCTATCCTTTTAAAGCAGGGGTCTGAAACTAACGGCACTCCAGCTGTTTTGCGAAAACTACAAGTCCCATCATTGCAAGGCTGACAGTTACAAGCTCTGATACCAATGTCTGTCCTTATGACACCATCCACTGCTCTACTGACACCTTCAGTATATATACTCATATACACACACGCATACAGTATGGGTTTGAGCTTTGGGATGCACACCCTAATGCAGGGGTCTCAAACAGACCCTTCAGGTCTGGTATGGATATTAAGGGGAACCACGCTGTAAAAAAAAAATGGCGTGGAGGTCCCCCTCAAAATCCATACCAGACCCTTCAGGTCTGGTATGGATTTTAAGGGGAACCCTGCTCCAAACTTTAAAAAAAAATGGCGTGGGGGTCCCCCTAAAAATCCATACCAGACCCTTATCCGAGCTTGCAACCTGGCAGGCCGCAGGAAAAGAGGGGGAGACGAGAGAGCACCCCCCCCGCCAACTGTACCAGGCCACATGCCCTCAACATTGGGATGTTGCTTTGGGGTGTTCCGCGGCTTTCGAATTTGCCGTGAAACACCCCAAATTGTTCACTGTTCGGAGAACGGGCGAACAGCCAACGTTCAAGTCGAACATGAGTTCAAACAGACAGCCCATCCTTAGTCTTGGCAATCTTCTTATAGCCTAGGCCAGAGATGGCGAACCTTGGCACCCCAGATGTTTTCAAACTACATTTCCCATGATGCTGATACACTCTTCAGTGTGGTTGAGCATCATGGGAAATGTAGTTCCAAAACATCTGGGGTGCCAAGGTTCGCCATCACTGGCCTAGGCCATCTTTATGTAGAGCAACAATTCTTTTTTTTCAGATCCTCAGAGAGTTCTTTGCCATGAGGTGCCATGTTGAACTTCCAGTGACCAGTATGAGAGAGTGAGAGCGATAACACCAAATTCAACACACTTGCTCCCCATTCACACCTGAGACCCTGTAATACTATCGAGTCACATGACACCGGGGAGGGAAAATGGCTAATTGGGCCCAATTTGGACATTTTGACTTAGGAGTATACTCATGTTTGTTGTTTAGACATTAATGGCTGTGTGTTGAGGTATTTTGAGGGGACAACAAATTTACACTGTTATACAAGCTGTACACTCACTACTTTACATTGTAGCAAAGTGTCATTTCTTCAGTGTTGTCACATGAAAAGCTATAAAAAAATATTTACAAAAATGTGAAGGATGTACTTACTTTTGTGAGATACTGTATATTTTTACACTTGTATATTTTCCAGAGTAGTGCGGATTAGATGTGTCGCCTCATTTTCCATTTTACATGGACCACATTCTGCAAATCTGGCCTGTTCCTTGGCTGTTCCCCCGGTCTGGATGGGGTTCTCCTGCCTCAGCCCTGGGTCAGACACTGTATCTGACACTCTCCATTTCCCCTCTCAGTAGTTGGGCCAATTTTTTGAGTTGACATGTAAGTATTAGACCCCTTATTCTTTAAGACCTTCCCTTTCTTGTTCAATATAGGGAGTGTTTACCAATATACCATTCTTGTTTACTACCCACATCTATAGATATTTCTGGCATTATACTCCTGAGAAATGGACAGATCCACAAAACGCGTGGAGTTCTCAAATGTCAAAACAGTCTGAAACGTACAACTTATATCTATCATGTATTCGCTCATGTAAACAAAATCATGTATCTATCTATCATTCATTTTTTTTCTAATCATGTTATATGTCAGCTTTTATTGGCCTTTTTTGGCTTTATTTCCAAAAATCACATCATGGATTTTCAGACTGTTTTAATTATGTTTTTATAATAATTTTTTACTTTATATACTTTCTGTATTATTATTTTTTGAAGTGACATGCCTCATATAAAGTCTTATGACCACTGTTCTTTGTATATAAATGTACACACACTTGACGCTGTAATGCTAAAGGCCCATACACAGGATTGGACTTTTTGACAACAAACATGCAAATTAGCCATTTTGGAGCAACATCCGAACGTGCGTACGCTCCATCGGACAAACTTTTTTGGTTTTCATCTGACTTTTGTTGGCTGTGCGAACGGACAAACTTTCTGGCAACAAAAGTCCGATGGAGCAAAGTCTGATCGTGCGTACAGATAACCATAGGACTTTTGTTACTAAAGAGGGATTCCACCAAA
The DNA here is from genome assembly GCF_037356315.1 of Lithobates pipiens. Classification (NCBI taxonomy): domain Eukaryota; kingdom Metazoa; phylum Chordata; class Amphibia; order Anura; family Ranidae; genus Lithobates; species Lithobates pipiens. The sequence continues at coordinate 305,796,133 of NW_027507785.1, forward strand.
AAAAAAAATATTAAAAGCCAGCAGCTATAAATACTACAGCTGCTGACTTTTAATAAATGGACACTCACCTGTCCCGGGTTTCAAGCGATGCCGGCAGCCGAGGCCGATCGATCGCTCGGCTCTCGGCTGCTGCCGCCACCATTCTAGGTGAGGGAATCAGGAAGTGAAGCGAATCGGCTTCACTTCCCGGTTCCCTACTGCGCATGCGCGAGCCGCGCCGCGCAATAGGAAATCTCCGCGCTGTCACTGGGACCCGTGTGTGTCCCAGCAGACAGCACGGCAGGGCAGGAAATGGCGTAGACTCCCATGGGAGTCTATGCCCGGAAGTGGGTGAAAATACCTGTCTTTGACAGGTATCTCCACCCCCCTCCCCCCTGAAAGGTGTCAATTGTGACACCGGAGGGGGGGAGGGATCCGATCAGCGGAGGTTCCACTTTAGGGTGGAATCCCGCTTAAGTACAAACAGGCATGCTCAATACCAATGCAAAAGATCAGACAACAATACAGAAGTTGACCAAAGGTGGCGGTAAACAGCAGAAAAACCACATGATTTGGTGAAAGTTGGCTGAAAAAGTCCTGCTGTGTGTATGCAATACAAGTTCAGGCCCGACACCCTTTGTACAAAAATCTAAGGGAAAGTTTGTACAAAGTCCTATCGTGTGTATGAGGCTTAACTATTCTTAAGTAACCAAAAGGACCAAAAGCTATGTTAATGCTGCCCTCTTCAGATTGTTGAATCTTAAAAGAGCATAGACAAAAGAAAAGAGCACAAAGGCTTAGTGCATTACCAATAACCCTTTATTTAGACGTTAAAACCAATGAGTTCACACTCACAATAGCTGGCAAAACCATTGTTGTACATAAACCGAGATGGCAAGGTGGGGTACCTGTCCCTAATCCACCAACGTATAAATGTGCGCCAAACAAATAGGCTTTGCATGACCCAAGATGGCTGGGGTCACATGGGGCAGCAGCATCCAATTGGATGCTTCCCCAGTGACCCAGGAAACCACAGCGGAACAGTGTTCCTCCTGACTTCCTCTGCAACTTTTGTGCCACTGCGGAAGACCGCCACCTGCAGTGGAGAAAATAGACTGCACCTGCCGACATGCACCCCTCAGGAATTCACTCCCCACGCATCAAATTGCCTAAGCCCTTGTACACACGGTCGGGCATTTTGACAACCAAATCCGTTGGATTTTGTCCGACGGATTTTGTTTGAAAACTGTTGCATACACACGGTCGGACTAAGTTGTCGGAAAATCCGATTGTACATAACGTGATGACGTTATTTTGTTACAACGGGACTATGTTCAGGCTAGTAGCCAATAGCTTTGGTCTAGGAATTTGATCTGAGCATGTGTGGCACTTTGTCCGTCGGAGTAGGCTACACATGATCGGAGTATGTCCGATCGGAGCACTTTGTCGGAAAATTTTACAGACAAGTTGGAAAACTTGGTCCGTCGGATGCTCCGACGGAAACAGTCCGATGGAGACCACACACTGTCGGATTATCCGACAAAACGGTTCGATAGGACACATTCCGTCAGAATCTCCGACCGTGTGTACAAGGGCTAAGAGAATCCATCAGATAGCACAAGAAGAGAGGCAGTTGGAACCCTAGCGCAAAGATGATACTTTGAGTTCTTAAAAAAATATAAGAATCTGGCAAGTAATTCAACTTGTCATCATCTGCCAAGAACTAATACAACTTTGCATGAGACTATTGTCCATAAATATTCCAAATTAATACAATTTTGATAGATTTAAAAAAAAAATATATAAAATTAAATAAATAAATAAGATAATCATTTCCAGAAAACTATAGTAATAATAAAGGCCTCCACTGTATTTGTGCCTTATGTGTATCTCCTGTAAACTGCAGATGTTGTTACTATAACCTATAATAGTAAAAATAAAACATTAGTCTCAAAACCACAAGCCAATTAAAAAAAAATCCAATCTCTCCCTGGCTGATAAAAACATAAAATATTTAAGCACCGAAAGGAGAGAGAAGACGCCGACGCCGGGGCCTCTTAATGTAGCAATTTTGGTAGACCTGCTAAAATTTAGATTATCTTTCTGTCCAGTCAGAGTGAGAATCAATTCTACATTACAGCCAGACAATATTTTACATCTTCCTCTCACATTCTTAACTAATCTTGTTCAGGCAATTCCCAGAAGATGCTCTGCCAACATACAACTTCTGGGAACGAGCCACTCCAAGGGGTCCCAGTAGAGGGAGGAGACGGCTTCTGGTAACTGGTTGGTTTTGTAGCAAAATTGTTTTTGCAGCAATAATTGCCTTCTGCCTAGAAGCATACTTTTCATTCGTTTTTTCAACAAAGATTACATCAAGTATTTTTTAGTTTTTTTTGGAATGCCACATGTGTAAAAAGGAACAAAAGAAAATTGTGTTGCTTCAATAACCATCAAATTGTAGAAGCTCTTTTTTGGTTCTGTGGCCCTACTTGTTGCCAGCATTGCATCTGAATTTTAGATGTCAAATGGCCAAATTTGAATCTGAACTATAATGATATTTTTGGTGGTTTGGATTTCTAAGCCCTTGTACACACGGTCGGAGATTTCGACGACCAAATCCGTCGGATTTTGTCCGTCGGATCTTGTCCGAAACTGTTGCATACACACGGTCGGACTAAGTTGTCGAAAAATCTGATCATTCAGAACGTGATGACGTAATTTCGTTACGATGGGACTACGTTCAGGCTAATAGCCAATAGCTTTGATGTAGGAATTTGATCTGAGCATGCGTGGCACTTGGTCCGATCAAAATTCTCTACACATGTTCGGAGTATATCCGATCGAACCAGTTGGTCGGGAAATATTTCCAACAAGTTGGAAAATTGGGTCCGACGGAATCAGTCCGATGCATACCACACACAGTCGGATTATCCGACAACACGGTCCGATAGGACACATTCCGACGGATTCTCCGACCGTGTGTACAAGGGCTAATAGGATTTTGGTAGAAAGGAACCAAAGGTTGCTTAAAAGTATGCTATTGCCTGGGAGCCCTTAACTTGACTTCCGGTGCCAGCAGGTCGCACTCTTCTACCTAAGTATTCATGGTAGAATTTTTAAAGATAGTCATTCATGCTGTTCTTTGGTCCCATCATCTCTTCAGAAAGGGCTACCAGGAGCTCCCAAGACCATTCCTCACAATTTTGCATCATTTGCTGTTCTGTAATACCCACCTTTTCTCTGTTGGTTTGGATCTCATTAGACTTCAATAGGACTTCTAGTTTGGAAATCTTCCCTTTTTTAGATTTGACGATTTTTAAAAAGATTGGCCAAACCATAGCAATCTATGTGTAGCACCACCCTTTATTAGTGCCACAGTTTTAAAGTTTAAAGTTTCCTAAGTTCTATTCCTGCTAGTGCAGCAGCCAGCAACTTGAAACTGCATCCAGGAAACATTGTCTAGAAGGGTTGTCTTTTTAAAATGTATTGCAGCAATAACTTGAATAGGGTTCAGGGAGCTGCAGGATACTCCAAATTACTAATAGGTACAATGAGGACACTCTTCCTTATAGTAGCTCTGCATAACGGTCTCTTTAACTGCAGGACAACAAGCAGACAGCACTGGGGCAACTTTTTCAATGTCCTAGGCCAGCAAGTCTTGTACTTTGTGCCACAGGGGTGATAGAAGCAAAAGTCTCTGAAATCCTTCCCCTTTGGGTCATGACTCACGGTGTCCACTCAAACTTGGAATGTCCCTCAGACTCTAACAAGAAGGCTACTCTGTGAACCTCCAAAGCGTATCTTCAGTGGCTCCCTTTTTTTAGTCCCCAATAGGGTTTGTGGCTGAGCAGGCCCTCTCAGCATGGCTGGGATCCTGATGAGCAGGCTGGACCTTAAGGATGGCCAGGAAGGTAGACTGGGGACCTCTCCTCCAGGGAAAGAAGAACACTGGCCTCTGGGGTTCCTGACTATTTATACACTCCCCAACCACCATCTGGACACACCTCTTGAGGGATTGTCTAAGGCTTCATAAATATCCAGGCTGCCTTTTTGACTCTCCCACCCACTATACTCTGGAAATCTCCAGAAAACTGGGGGAAACAGTCAAACCTGTAGACTGCAGAACCCAGAGAAGCCCAAAGCAATCACACTCCCTGCTCAGGTTTTGGTTAGGTAAATTTAGTTTTTTTGGCTCTCCCTGATTACAGGAGAACACTGCCGGCTCTCCAGTGCCAAACAGTACCCATCAGTGCAAGCTGACCAGCGCCTATCAGTGCAGGGTTACCAGTGCCAATCAGTGCAGGGTTACCAGTGCCAATCAGTGCAGGGTTACCAGTGCCAATCAGTGCAGGCTGACCAGTGCCAATCAGTGCAGGCTGACCAGTGCCAATCAGTGCAGGCTGACCAGTTCCAACCGGTGCAGGCTGACCAGTTCCAACCGGTGCAGGCTGACCAGTTCCAACCGGTGCAGGCTGACCAGTTCCAACCGGTGCAGGCTGACCAGTGCCAATTGGTGCATTCTCACCAGTGCTCATTAGGCAGGCTCACCAGTGCCAATCGGTGCAAGCTGACCAGTGGCAATCAGTTCAGGTTCACCAGTGCCAGTTGGTGCAGGCTCACTAGTGCCAATAGGCACCTCCATAGCAACGCAACCAACACCCCCCCACAGTGTGGCACCCAGGGCAGACCGCCCGCCTACCCCCCCCCCCCCATTGGTACACCCCTGCTAAATAGTTCACTGGTGTCAGTAGTTACTTATCTGAGTGGCAGAAATTGTTCATTGCTCAAGGAACCCCTAGTGATCTCTGGATTTCACAGGAACCTGTTGAGAATGGTTGCTCTATAATATTGCCCTTCGCACCCCCCCCCCCAAGCGACTTCATAAAAGGTTAGGTAAGGAGGTGAGGGGAAAGGCAGAGGAGCTGGTCCAGCACAGATAGCAATTAGACACTCCTAGAAGCAGAGAGAGCTATGACATACAAGGAGGGAGGGGTCTGTGATGGAAATGTACTCTTCTTTGTGGTTGAACTCCCTAGTAAGTTCAGCGGCTTATTGCAAGTGGATAAAACATAGTTTATGGAAAGGAAAAACACTGCAAGCAAGCATTTAAAGTACTTGATTATTGTTGTTTTGTTACCTGCATTTTTATTTATTTTTATGTTGATGACAGGTTCTCTTTAAAGTGGTTGTATAGTCATTTTTAGAACTTTTACCTACAGGAAAGCCTATAATAAGGCTTACCTGTAGGTAAAAAAAAATGACCAGTTACACTTACCGGTAACGTCTTTTCTAGGAAATCTTCCAGGACGGCACACCTGAGAGAGATGACTGGTCCACCTGACAGGAAACACAATCAACAACAAATTTAAAAGTCCCCACCCTTTCCTCAGACCTTCAGTTATGGTAAAGAAAATCCCACACCAGTGTCAGAGGGAACATTCTGTGAAGAATTAATATACCACATCAATAAAACAAGGGTAGGGAGTAGGCCTGCCGTCCTGGAAGATTTCCTAGAAAAGACGTTACCGGTAAGTGTAACTGGTCATTTTCTCCAGTCATCTTCTCAGGACGGCACACCTGAGAGGATAAGCAAGAAGTTCAGGCCTACCTTTAGGGCGGGACAACCGCTTGTAGGACCTTCCTGCCAAATGCCAAATCCTGAGGGGACAACAGCTCCACTCTGTAGTGCCTCAGAAATGTTCTATGGCTCGTCCATGTTGCTGCTTTGCAGATCTGGTCGATTGAGGCGCCTGCCCTCTCTGCCCAAGAGGTCGCTAGGGATCTGGCTGAATGCGCCTTAAGGCGGGTTGGTACTGGTTTACCTGCCTGTCTATAAGCGATGGATATGGCTTGTCTAACCCATCTAGCTATTGTAGACTTAGATGTTTGAAGACCCTTTTTCTTCCCTGAAAAAGTGACCAATAAATGACTGGATCTCCTAAAGTCTTTCACCCTTTCTAAATAGACTAGGAGACAACGCCTGACATCTAAGAAATGAAATCTTTCCTCTTCCTTATTCTTAGGATTCTGGCAAAAGGACGGGAGAATAATCTCCTGTGTTCTGTGAAATAATGAAGCTACCTTTGGCAAATAAAGAGGATCCTGAGTGAGGATTACCCTATCCTCTAGGATGCGCAAAAACGGCTCTTTAATTGACAGAGCCTGTATATCACTCACCCTCCTGGCCGTAGTGATAGCCAGGAGGAAGGCCAACTTAAACGACAAAAGTCTAACCGAAATTTGAGCCACCGGCTCAAAAGGCCCCCTTGTTAGGGCATCTAATACCAGGGACAGATCCCATGGAGGGCAACTGACCGACCTAACTGGAACTACCCTTTCCCTGGCTGACAAAAATCTTTTTATTAGCGGCTCCTGTCCTAGCTTCCTATCAAAAAACACGGACAGGGCTGCCACCTGGACTTTTAGGGTGCTAACTGCCAAACCCTGGTCCACCCCCTCCTGAAGAAAGTCTAGGATGGTAGGTATCATCTGGAGAGCCCCCTCCTTAGACTAACCAGTGGGAGAAGACTTTCCAGACCTTTGCATACATTTTTCTGGTGACGCCTTTCCTACTGAGGAGAAGCGTATCTATCACTTTTTCCGAACAGCCCCTGTCTCGGAGTATTTCCCTTTCAATAGCCATGCTGTCAGAGAGAGACGACCCGGGTCGGGGTGAAAGATTGGACCCTGACTGAGTAGGTCTCGTTGCACCGGCAGACGCAGTGGGGGAGCTATCGCGAGACTCTGAATGGTGGAAAACCAAACTCTCTTGGGCCACCAGGGTGCTATCAGTATCAGGTCTGACCTTGAGTAGGCTAATTTCTGTAGGACTCTGGGAAGGAGCACCAATTGAAATCCCACACTTGTATAAGAGCGTCTATCCCTTCTGCTTCTTGATCCTTGTAAAGGGAGAAAAACCTGAGAACCTTCGCATTCTCCCGGGAAGCGAACAAATCTATTTCTGGCTTGCCAAAATGTCTGCACACCAGGGAGAAGATTTCTTTGCTCAATCCCCATTCCCCTTGAAGGATGGGCTGTCTGCTTAGAAAATCTGCTTGCAGATTGAGTGAGCCCCTTATATGAATCGCTGACAGTGAAAGGACCCTCTTTTCTGCTTTCACAAGGATCTGTTGTGCTAACCGTCTTAGTTTGTCCGACCTTGTCCCCCCTTGGTGGTTTAAGTATGCCACCGTAACCAGGTTGTCCGAGAGGACCTGAACCTCCTTGTCCTGCAGTTCCTCTCAGAAATAGTCTAGGGCTTTGCCTACTGCCAGAAGCTCCCTGAAATTGGAAGACTCCCTGGCTTGGCTGTGGTTCCAGGACCCTTGGGTATATCGGTCTCCCAGATGAGCCCCCCAACCCCAAGCGCTGGCGTCCGTGGTTAAGACCAAAGGGTTTACCTGAGACCAGGGGCGACCATTCAACAAATTCTGTGGGTCGAGCCACCACCGCAGAGAACGAGATACCTCCTCTGTGATGGGTACTCTGTTCTCTAATGTTCCTCTTTTTCCTCCCCATGAGGCAAGCAGAAAAGCCTGAAGCTCCCGAGAATGGAGTTGTGCCCAGGTTACTGCCGGAATGCAGGCCGTCATGAGACCCAGCAGTCTCATTATACATCTCAGAGAGGCTTCTCCACTTTCGAGAAGGGTGACAACCGCATTCTGGACCTTCGTTACCTTTTCTGTTGGTAAGAATACCTTCTGTGCCTGCGAGTCTAACAGGTAGCCTAGGTATAGTTTGGACTGAGATGGAGTCAGCGAGGACTTCTCCCGACTGACCATCCAGCCCAAGGTCTCCAGAGTTTCTAACACGATGTCTCTGTCTATTACTGCTTGCCTCTGATCCACACTGTAGATCAGCAAGTCGTCCAGATAGGGTATTAACCCTATCCCCTGCAGGTGTAGGTATGCTACTACTTCGGCTAACACCTTCGTGAATATCCTTGGACTTGCCGCCAGCCCAAAGGGAAGAGCCCTGAACTGCCAGTGTTGTATCCTCTGCTGTATGCAAACTGCGAAGCGTAGGTACTTCTGGTGTTCGGGAGCAATGGGTACGAGTAGATAAGCGTCTTTTAGGTCCAGGGTGACCATAAAGACTCCTCTCTGCAGATGTTTTCTTACTGAGTAAATACTCTCCATCCTGAACTTTTTGTGAAGCAGGTAACGGTTGAGTCTCTTCAAATTTATTATCAACCGAAATTTTCCTGAGGGTTTTGGAACCACAAATACGTGTGAGTAAAAACCCTGGGTAAGCTGATTGGTTGGTACTGGAGTAATAACCCCTTGCTCTGCTAGCTCCTTTAGATTTTTCAGTAACCCTTCTGCCTTGGTTGGGTCCCTGGGAGGAAAAGTAACCAGAAATTCCTGTGGGGGATGAGTCTGAAATTCCAGTCTGTACCCCACTTCTAAAAGGTTTAAAATGTATGGACTCTGCGTAATCCTTTCCCACTGGGGAAGGAAATCGCTGAGTCTTGCGCCTACCTTTACGGTGGCGTCATTTGCCTTCTTTCTGAGAGGCTCCAGAGCTGGAGAAAAGAATTGCACTTTTTTCTTTTCCCAAGTTCCACTTCCTCCTTTGTTCAGCTTTCCCCTTATGATGGGTCTTTGAATAGGGGCCTCGAAAAAATTTCTTACCCCTTTCCTTCTTGGGCCTTACAGGAAATTTCTTGCCCTTCTCCGTAGATCGGGACAAAACCTGATCTAGGCCTGAACCAAACAGCAAGGAACCTTCAAGGGGGATGCCGCATAGGCGAGACTTGGAAGTAAAATCCCCATCCCAGGTCTTGACCCATAGTGCCCTCCTGGAAGAGTTCAAAAGTGCTGCTGCTTTAGCTGTGGTCCTAACAGTCTCCACTGCTGCATTTGCCACATATGCTACCGCTCGACTGATTACCTCCAGCGAGTCTACGATCTCTTTCGCCTCCCTACTGTGGGAAACATGATCCATTAATTTGCCAAGCCAGGTGTCAGCATTTCTGGCTACACAGGCGGAAGCTAGGGCAGGCGCCATTGCCGCCGCATTCGCCTCCCAGGCTCTTTTGAGTAAAGTTTCCGACTTTCTATCCATCTGATCCTGGATATTTCCAGAATCTTCAAAGGATAAATCGGACCTCTTAGATACCTGCGCTAAGGCTGCATCCAAGCGAGGAGCTTTAAAAAAAAATTTCCTCCTCCTCATCTTTAAAGGGACACCTCCTTTTCCAAGCTTTCAGTTTGAGAAGCTTGCGTTCAGGTTCCTTCCATTCTCTGAGGATTATCTCCTTCAGAGACTGGTGGATGGGAAAGGTTCTGGACTGTAACCTTCCTAAACCTCTATATACTCTATCCTGTGCTGAGACTTGAGCAGAGGGAACCTGAATATCTTCTGAGGTGTAAATGGCTTTTAATAAACCTTCCATGTCCTCACTCGAGAACAGAAATCCCCCAAGCTTAGCCTCCCCCTGGCTATCTTGGTCTGAATCTTCCTCTCCAGAACTACAATCTGGGACCTGGCCTTCCTCCACCTCAGATAATAGGGAGACTTGGCCCTGGGAACTTTCCGCATAAGATGTGGAAAAGTTTTTCTGTAACTGAGGAGACTCTCTCTCTGACGGTACTTCCTCCAAACCCTTCACAAGGGTGGACTGAAAAGACTGAAGGGTAGCCAACATTTCTGCTTGTAAGGCCCTACATTCTTTCACGACCTGAGCGGTCTCCTTGCCTGTGAGCTTGATGATACATCGATCGCAGAAAGGTTTGGAGTGGTCTTGTGCTAACCACAACGCCTGGACTTTGAAGTAGCCTTTCCCTTAGACCTAGCAGCTGACCCCTGGGCAGAGCTTTCGGTCCCTGGGAATAGTCAAAAAATAGACAATTTAGCTACATAAGTCCTAAAAGGGGCACAGGAGCTCTTCCCCAGAGAAACCTGCCCCTAAATAAAGTTGGATCACTCACCCCCAGTGGCGACCTCAACGACTGTCTGCTCAGACGGACCTTCCTCTTCCATGGCGATTTGCTGCCCTGCAGGATCGCTGGATCAGGTCTCGAGCGTCCCCTTGTTGTCTTTTTTCAAGTGCTGCCTCCGGGAAAGCGTCTTGTCGGGCGAGGAGACTGGGTGTATCACAGCACACCCGTTCTGTTTGAAAAACGTGCCGATCGGCGCCATCTTTAAGGAGGTCCATCGTCCGGGAAATGACGAACGGCCTCTTCCGGTCCTGCGCACTGAGGCTGGAATGCACGCTGGTGCGTCCAGCCGTCCCACTTCCGGAACTCGATACCCGGAAGTGACGCCCTTGAACTTCCGGACATGCGCTGTGGCGTTGGAACGCACGCCACTCGCGTTCCGCATAGGGAAAAGCAGCAACTCTCCACTCCTACAAATGTGCAGGTAAGAGAAAAACGAGACAACAGGGGAATAGCACTACTGGGACAACTCCCCTGTCCCACGAGGCTCTTACAAGGCTCCCTAAGGAGACCTTGAGTGAGGAATACCCCCCCCAAGATTTCTCCTGGGGGTATACAAGGGAGCACCACAGACCCTGTATGTTTAAGTCCCAGGAAAAAACCTCACGGAAAACACGGGGTCCCAGACCCCATAAGAAAAAGTTTTAGAAAGAAACTTGGTTTCGCTGCCATCCTGTGGGAAACACAATCAAGAACTGAAGGTCTGAGGAAAGGGTGGGGACTTTTAAATTTGTTGTTGATTGTGTTTCCTGTCAGGTGGACCAGTCATCTCTCTCAGGTGTGCCGTCCTGGAAGATGACTGGAGAAATATCTCCTAAACCTGTACAGTTTAGGAGATATTCCCCTCGCAATGCGCACAAGGGATTCTCAGCTGAAAGTCCGGCAGACGCCGGACCCTGTCGGAAAGATATCTCCCACGTGCATGCGTGGGAGTGATGATATCGCGGCTCCGGCCACTCACAGCGCTGGAGCCGCAATACCCGGAAGACATGGGAGCTGACATGTTCCCTTGGCGTGGATCGGGCCAGATGTTGGGGTCTCGTTCTAAGGTAAGTATTTCATAATGAGCTAGTATGCGGTGCATACCAGCTCATTATGCCCTTTCCTTTGCAGGTCAAAAAAAAAAAAAAAACCTTCAGCGAGTTTACTACCGCTTTAAAGGAGTAAAACATACAAACGAAATAAGCTTTAGCAGATAAGTCAATGTGCAAACTGGTTAAAAAAAAATAAATAAATATATATATATAAAAAAAACAGAACCAAGCTGCCAATTTTAACCGTTTTATAAAAACGCCCCATCATGTACAGTATGTTACAGAAACATCTCTTAACATTTTACCACGGCAGTGTAAGTGTTTTCTAGACAGAGTTGTAAGTTTGGAGTAATTGATGTGGCCCAATTATGTCAGATGATTTTGATTGCTATAATTAGCATAAAATCTAAAAGCTTATTTTGTTGGTAAGTGAAATGATGTGTGCCGTGAATCCTAATCGATCCCGGTGACTTGAGGCCTCCATATGTCAGGCGTCTTATGAATGTAAAAGATTTTGTTTTGGCTTTTGGAAATTGGCTAAACTTTGACAGCTGTCATCTTTAATATGATTGGTGATTGGCGTGGACAAACTCAATAGTTCCTATCTAATCCCATTGTCTCTGCGCGGTGCCTTGGATCCTAGGTTGAGACTGTTTATGGCGCCTTGACTGCTCTATAAGCTGAGCGTAAGCAATGCCCTGCCTAATGTTGCTATATCCACTGCAGCTCTGGAAGGTTTTACCCCCTTCATGACCAGGCCATTTTTTGCCATTTAGCACTGTGCTAGTTTAACTGGTAATTGCGTGGTCATGCAATGCTGTATACAAACTAAATTTATATATTTTTTTCCACACAAATAGAGCTTTCTTTTGGTGATTTTTGATCACCACTGGGTTCTTTTTTTTTTTTTTTGTGATATAAACAAAAAATAACTGAAAAAAAAAATGGTGAAAAAAAAAATCCCAGTAAGTATATATCGCTTGGTTTGCTTTAAAGCTAAAGTGTCTAAAAACTATGATATATAATAGTATATATACTTGATTATTATTTATTAATTTTTTACTATTAATTAGACATGTGCGATTTGTTTCGTATGAATCGAAAATTCGTACGACTTTCCAGAAATTCGTACATTCGTACAAATCGGAAATACGAACTTTTATGCATACGAATTCCATACGAAATACAAAATTTTGTTTACGAATTTCGGATTCCAAATTCATAACAAAAATTTGTAATTGTTATGAAAAGTTAACGAACCTAAAAGTTAAAAACACAGGAAGTCAGCACAGCACAGGGATGGTGGGAACCCCACATAATGAATTCATCATAAGGAAAATTTGTAATTGTTACGAAAAGTAAACAAACCTAAAATTTAAAACCAGAGGAAGTCAGCACAGGGATGGTGGGAACCCTATGGGAAGTTTCTATGCTTACGAATTTTATACCAAATTACGAAGTTTCGTTAATGAATTTCGGAATTTCAGATCCAAATTAACAGAATTGTGACTGGTGTTCACCAATCAGAGGAATAGAACTATTGAACTTCCTTTTTCTCAGCTTGCTGTACATCCTGTATGTCACTTTGTAATTGTTGGCCAATGTTTGTGTGACCGTGTGTATGCAAGACAAGTTGGAGTCATAGTTTCATAGTTAGCTTGGTTGAATAAAGACACCAGTCCATCCTGAGTGAGTGTCTACAATTGTCCCTATCCCTGTACATTGCACACTCACATCAGTACCCTCAAGGAGCCCACAATCCAAGGTCCCCATTCATATACTAGGGCCAATTTTGGACAGAAGCCAATTAACCTACCAGCATGTCTTTGGATTGTGGGAGGAAACCAGAGTACCCAGAGGAAACCCACGCAGACACAGGGAGAACATGCAAACTCCAGGCAGGTAGTGTCATGGTTGGGATTTGAACATACAACCCTTCATACTGCTAGGTGAGAGTGCTAACCACTACACCACTGTGCTGCCCTAATCTTCAACAACCTTCAAACAAAATTTTATGGTTTTGTTGTCAGAATGTGCGATCATGTGTATGGTCCCTTCACTGGAACTGAAGCTGCATTCACACCTGAGTGTATTATTTTCAGGCAGAAAGTTGCGTGATTTTGCCGCAATTTTTTACAGGTCAAAAGGTCACCAATGTAAAAAAACTGAAAAACACCCAACACTGCCCTAATTAAGCTACAAAAAAAGCTCCAGAACTTTTTTGAGCTTCAGGCATTTGGTTTCAGGCGATTTGGAGTGGAGATGTGAACCAACTCCATAGAGGATAATTGATTTTTTCACCTCTAGAGTTTTGGAGTTTCAGGCTTCAAGCTACAAAACGCTGAGGTGTGAATGGGGCCTAGGGGGCCAAGCCCAACCCCTGAAAAACCCCACACCATAATCCCACCTCCACCAAATGATTTGGACCAGTGCCCAAAGCAAGGTCCATAAAGACATGGCTGAGCGAGTTTGGGGTGGAGGAACTTGACTGGCCTGCACAGAGTCCTGACCTTAACCCGATACAACACCTTTGGGATGAATTATAGCGGAGACAATGAGCCAGGCCTTCTTGTTCAACATCAGTGTCTGACCTTACAAATGCACTTCTGGAAGAATGGCCAAACATTCCCATAGACACACTCCTAAACCTTGTGGACAGCCTTCCCAGAAGAGTTGAAGCTGTTATAGCTGCAAAGGGTTGGCCAACTCAATATTGAACCCTACAGACTAAAGCCTCGTGCACGCGATCGGATTTTCCAAAGACAAACTCTCAGACTATTGTCCGAAGACGTGTGCCTGGATTTTGTCTTGCATACAAATGGCAAGGAATTGCTGGCCAACAAACATAGTGACATACCATGTGGTTTTTCAGCTCTTTAGCACCACCCTTTGGGCTCCTTCTGCTAATTTCGTGTTAGTAGAAGTTTGGTGAGTGTTTATTCGCGCTTTTCATTTTGCGCTTTTCATTTCGTTTCTGCACAGCCGTTTGTCAACCAGACATGTTGTGGAATCGGAGGCGAAAACGTGTTATTTATTTTTGGCATTGGAGTTATTGCTTTGACCCAAGTTCAGTCCAGGAACAGGAGGAGGAGGATTTCTTGGACCAAAATTTGGTTGCTTTATTAATCGTGACCAATTATGTTGTATGCCTTTGCTGTGGGAGCTCCAGGAGAATAATCCAGATGATTTTTGGAATTATCTCCGGATGACGGACCCCTGCTTTCTGTTGACCCCCTATATTAAGAAGCAGGACACATGCATGAGGCTTGTATTTTATTTTTTGGTTGAATAATAATGATTTGATTTGGTATATTTTCTATATTTTTGGATGCATAGAATGCACTTTTTGTTAAGTTCTATTGGCAGATAGCATGTCTAATTGTTTTCCTTTTTTTTAATACACAATAAAAAAAAATGTTGAGAATAATACTTGGCTATATGTTTTACTTCAAATGACAGTTTGGGAGTAGGCAGTTACATTTTTCAAAAATACAATGTAAAATTGACAAGGGACACCAACACAGTTGTAGCTTTGATCTTAAAAACTACAGGATAATGGTGTTGTGGTAACTTGCCCCCCCAAAAAAAAGCATAATAATAATATATTAATATTAATAATAAAAGCCTTTGAATTATTATTTTGTTTGCAAAAACTCCATCAGTATCCCATTAAAGAAGAAGAGAATGTGTGCTGCATTTAGAGATTTCATAATTTGCCATGTTACGAATATTAATTCTCAATTTCGAACGCTAGTTTACAAGACCGACCACTTTTGGCTCATCTTTGCTTCGGAGCATGCGTATTTGTACTTTGGACTTTTGTCCAATGGACTTGTGTACACACACTCGAAAAATTCCGACAACAGACATTTGTCTCTGGAAAGTTTTAAAAACTGCTAGCCAAAATTTGTTCGAGCAAATTCCGATTGTGTGTACGAGGCTTTAGACTGGGATGCCTTTAAAGTTCATATGTGTGTAAAGGCAGGCATCCCAATACTTTTGGTAATATAGTGTACATAGAATTTAAAGGGATGCATTTTTGAGCTTTTGTTGTGCTAAAGGTACCAATAATGGCCAACAATAAATGTATACAAAAAAAAGATATATAATATAATTATATATATATATATATATATATATATATATATATATATATATATATATATATATATATTTTTTTTTTTGTTTTAACTTAAATTCTCTGTTTCAGCACCAAAATGTCAGTTCAATGCACCTCAAGAAAATGACTTGTGTATGGGGCTTTAGGCTTTAACCGGGCCAGTGGGCTTTTTGAAGGGGTAATTTTGTTTTTTACCTAATGTTCAGCTTTAAAAACAACTGAAGCACTCGCAATGAGATCAACACCAGAATGCACAAGCTGTATGATGTAATCCAAGTGTTCCCCACTTACTGCCCATGCTTAATTCACTTCTTTAAAAATAGAATGCAATGTTTCCTGCAGCCTCCCCCACTCTCCTTTGTGGCTACTTTACAACGTATCATTAAAACAATCAAGATTAACAGGATACAAGCCTAGTGATTATTGGCAGTTACCATTGAAAAAAGGGACATTGATGAGTCAAACAAGCATCTCTACCCTTATGCCGCGTACACACGACCAGACTTTCCATCAGAATAAACTCTGACAGTCTTTCCGACATAGTTCCGACAGAGTTCTGACTGAACGGACTTGCCTACACACGATCACACCAAAGTCTGTTCATTTAGAATGCGATGACGTACGACGGGACTAGAAAAGGAAGTTCAATAGCCAGTAGCCAATAGCCGCCCTTGTGTTGTATTTGGTCTGTCAGAATAGCATACAGACGAACCGTTTAAAACATGTTCTATTTCTATTTTCGACAGAATTGTTGAAGAAAAAAGTCCCATGAAGCCCACACACGTTCGGAATATATGGTGAAATGATTCCGTCTGACCTTTTCAGATGAAAAAGTCTGGTTATGTGTACGCGGCATTAATGTTAACATTTGGTGACCCATCATACCCTATGTCATGGTACTACTACAGTGAGCCCACAAGCGAGCAGATGACACAGAATCCCCCAGGGCGTGGAGTCTAAGGGCCAGCCGCTATTCTGTCAGGGACCCCCTCACGAGGGTTTGGGCTTAACTGCGTGCTGACCCCAGGTCACGACCCCCGGGTTCACCCTACTCGCTAGGGGAGTACCAGAAGACACTGTCAGACAAGGATGGATGAATGGATGAAGCCGGAGAGCGAGCCAAGGTCAAGGCGGGCAGCAGACAACATAATCAGGAGGACTAGCTGAGTCGGTACATAAGAGATCAGTTCACGAGAGGTCAGGTAAAAGCAAGTTACACGAAGGGAGCTCAGAAACAAGCGTCGCTCAAGCAACCAGAAGCTGGTCTGGAAGGAATTTAAATAGAGAAGCACATGGGGGGCTGGACAGGAAGTAACAGGAAGGAATGGCATAATTAAGCAATAGGTGAGGCCGGCGACACCCATAGCTACAGAGTGCAGCAGAGCTGAACACAAGCTAGTGGAACAACAGGTACCAGCTGACCTACAGCAGTAAAGGTAAGACACAGATGAGCTCCACAGCTGATCTGTGACACCCTAATTTACCCTTTTGTCTTAGAAGTGTGGTTAACGTTGGTCTCCTCTTCAATTTAAAATGCAGTATTTTGAAGTAAGAAAAGCCAGATGTAATATTTTTAAGGTTGCTACATGAAAAAAAAATGGAACGTCTTTTAATATAATAAAAATGGTGAAAGGCAGTGACACATAAAACAGTGAAAGCATAAAACTTCTCTCAATCTGTTTGCTGTTATTTATATGGAATTTGAATGAGCTGTTTTTATTATACATTTTCCCCCTCTTCTTACCATAAGGGGTTCATCACTATAAGGCGAATGGTATTATGGCGCGGCAAATTTCTCCTCTTGCAGATCTACTTATTTGAAAAACTTATTTCTGTGATTTACATCTGTCGCTGGCCATTGCATTTTTATTGCACATTACAAGGTAACACATCTTTTATGTCAAGTACAATTTGCATCTCACTTGATCTACTGACACTTCAGAAATAAGGAAGCTAAATGTGCACTGCCTGTGGCGAGAATTGTCATGCGGCACTGTATTAAAGCTACACGTCTGGCTGGATTTTGCCACGCTATTAAAGGTAAAAAGAATACGAGAACCATTTTTAAAAATAACACAAAGGATGGCAAGGGATTGTTCTAAGGGGGTTATTTCTGGCGGGCCAATGTGAACCTGTAGTTTTCCAGTGCAGGGCACCGCCAGCAGTTTATACTGACCTCCCCTCCCCCACTGTGCCATTCATCTGCCAGAAGTGAAGACAAAAGGACCTATGCAAGCCATGAAATGGAGCTCAGAATTCTCTCTCACTGCTCATGTTTATTCAGACTCTTGTAGCATAAAAAACCAACACGTTTCAGGGCTTTACTATGGCTTACTATTTATGTATGAAGTGTATACTGGACTGGTAAAATTGGAGGAATCTTGAAAGGTGATTATTAGGGTTGCACCGATACCGGTATCGGTGCCCATACTAGGTATTTTCACGCGTATCAGTACTTGCGCAAATGCTCCGATACCCAAAACCGATACCGGAAGTGATGTCAGCTTGGGAGTGGAATGCCTCCTTCTTCCCTCCGGCTAGTTGTCTCCCCTGGAAGATGCCATCCCTGCCCCTGGCCAGCTGTCAACTCTGGCAGGTGCCATCCTCACCTTCTCCTCCCCTCCGGCTGGTTGTCTTCTCTGGCGGGTGCCATTACTGCCTCTGGCTAGCTGTCATCTCTGGCGGGTGCCATGCCCATCTCCTCCTCTTTAGCGCAGGGCAAACGGGGCACCTGCCCTGGGCCCAATGTTTGTAGGGGGGCCCGCACTGCTACCCGTGAATTGGGGCCCCATGAAGTTTTTGCAGGGTGCACAGAGGACACGGGAGGCTGTATTCCCGTGCTAGCCAGCTGAGAGGGGGCGGGGCCGGGAGCTCCACTGACGCTCTGACCCCGCCCCCGTGCAGCCTGTATGCTCGGAACAGAGCGGCTGTAGTTAGAGCAGTGATCGGAGTGGGAGCGTCAGTGGAGCTCCCGGCCCCGCCCCCGGACCTCTATTCTCCAGCCAGTATAGAGGGGTGGGGCCGGGAGCTCCACTGATACTCCCACTCCGATCACTGGCTCTCACTACAGCCGCTCTGTTCCGAGCATACAGGCTGCACGGGGGCGAAGTCAGAGCGTCAGTGGAGCTCCTGGCCCCGCCCCCTCTCAGCTGGCTAGCGCGGGAATACAACCTCCCGTGTCCTCTGTGCACTCTGCAAAACCTTCATCGGGGCCCCAATTCACGGGTAACGCCCCCCCCCTACAAAGCATCAGTGGAGCTCCCGGCTGTTATAGTGAGATCAGAGAATGGAACCTCTAAATGTATGTAGTGAGTTTGGCTGCCCAGGTATGTCCTTGCACCCATAAAATGCCTGACTGCTTAAACCCTGAGCTGTGCTATTCAACTGTCAAGCTGTGCGTTGCTGAAAGTTCTCTGACCATCACCTGTAGTATGTACGCAGTCTCTGATTGTCTCCTGCAGTATGTCCGCAGTCTCTGATTGTCTCCTGCAGTATGTCCGCAGTCTCTGATTGTCTCCTGCAGTATGTCCGCAGTCTTTGATTGTCTCCTGCAGTATGTCCGCAGTCTCTGATTGTATCCTGCAGTATGTCCGCAGTCTCTGATTGTCTCCTGCAGTAGGTCCGCAGTCTCTTATTGCCTCCTGCAGTATGTCCGCAGTCTCTGATTGTCTCCTGCAGTATGTCCGCAGTCTTTTATTGTCTCCTGCAGTATGTCCGAAGTCTCTGATTGTCTCCTGTAGTATGTCCGCAGTCTCTGATTGTCTCCTGCAGTATGTCCGCAGTCTCTGACTGTCTCCTGCAGTATGTCCGCGGTCTCTGATTGTCTCCTGCAGTATGTTCGCAGTCTCTGATTGTCTCCTGCAGTATGTTCGCGGTCTCTTATTGTCTCCTGCAGTATGTTCGCGGTCTCTTATTGTCTCCTGCAGTATGTCCGCAGTCTCTGATTGTCTCCTGCAGTATGTCCCCAGTCTCTGATTGTCTCCTGCAGTATGTCCCCAGTCTCTGATTGTCTCCTGCAGTATGTCTGCAGTCTCTGAACCTCTCCTGTAGTATGCCTGCACTCTCTGACACTCTCCTGTAGTATGTGTATTAATGTGCCCCTTTACTTGCTCAATTATTTAGGATTGCTCCACTGCTCAGTGAGAGGTAATGATGTGCATTAACCTGTAGCAACCAATCGGCAAGCAGAAATTATGTGTTGTAACCTCTAGCAACCAGCCAGCGAGCAGTAAGGATAGGCTGTAACCTCTGGCAAACAATTGCAATCACTGCGTGATCTGCTGCAGTAAACTGATTTTGAGTCTACCTGCTATTTTTTGTATGTCTCAGAATGGAGGGGGGGCCCCAAGAAAATGTTTGCCCAGGGCCCAATCAAAATTAAAGACGGCCCTGCTCCTCCCCTCAGGCCTGCTGTCTCTTCTGGTGGATGCCATCCCCACCTCTGGCCAGCTGTCATATCTGGTGGGTGCCATTCCCACCTCCTCCCCTTCTCCAGCTGGCTGTATTCTCTGGTGGGTACCATCCCTGCCTCAGGCCAGCTGTATTCTCTGGCGGGTACCATCCCTGCCTCCAGCCAGCTGTCATCTCTGGCGGGTGCCATCCCCAACTCCTCCAGGCAGCTGTCTTCTCTGGCAGGTGCCATCCCCACATCCTCCTCTCCTCTGGCCAGATGTCTTCTCTGGCAGGTTCCATCCCTGCCTCTGGTCAGCTGTTATCTCTGGCTTGTGCCATCCCCACCTCCTCCTTCTGCCAGCTGTCTCCTCTGGCCGGTGCCATCCCTGCCTCCTCCACCCCCCTGGCCAGTTGTCACTTCTGCCTGTTGCCTCCTACTTCCCTCCAAGAGCTGTCACCTCTCCCCCATTTCTCCCAATGACCCATCCTCTTCCCCCCAGAGATCAAAGCCTTTACCATCCCAACTCTCCCACTCCACAATCCCTATTTCACCCAAACCCTCAGCTACCCTGCCTTCACTTATTATTATATTATACAGGTTTTGTATAGCCCAAACAGTTTGCGCATCGCTTTACAACATGAGGGCAGACATTACAGTTACATTACAATTTGGTACAAGAGGAATGAGAGGGCCCGGCTCGTTAGAGCTTACAATCTAAAAAGGAAGGGTCAATTGATACAAAAGGTGGAGGACACTGAATGGTTGGTAAGGTGGATGAGTCTGGCAGCGGCACTCATTATGCACTGAAGGGGGGATAGTCTATGTAAAGGTAATCCAATGAGGAGGGAGTTGCAGTAGTCAAGGTGAGAGATAACCAGGGAGTGAATAAGAAGCTTGGTGGTGTCCTTAGTTAAAAAGGGGCGTATTCTGGAAATGTTGCGGAGGCTAAGGCAGCATGATTCAGACAGGGATTGTATGTGGGCCTGAAAGGACAGTTCAAAGTCTAAGGTTACCCCTAGCACCCTGGCATGTGGGGACGGACTGATAGATGTGCCAGTGATCTTGACAGAGAAGTCAGGGGAGGAGGGGCACTTCTCTACTTGTTCCTCCCACCCTGTCCTCACCCTAAACCAACTCCCCCACCTCCCAAACCACCCCTCTACCTACTCTACCTAGGAGATAGATATTGGTAATTGGTATTGGTACTCGGTGTTAAAAAAATTGTATCGGTGCATCCCTAGTGATTATTATAATTGCTTCAGTGAAGGCAGCTTAAAAATTTGACTTCATGGGATCGATTTACTAAGACAAATTGGCTTTTCATTTTGCATGGGAAATTTCTCCATGCCTTGGGCTCAAGGCTGGTGCAAGGATTTTTGACATCCTAGGCGAAACCTCATTTTGGCCCCCCCACTTGGCTCCACCCCCTTTTTTGTAAACCCCACCTTTTTCATGAAGCGCCCATCAAATGCAGCCTCACCAGTGCCCCTCAAATGCAGCCTCATCAGCGCCCATCAATGCAGCCTCACCAGCTCCCAACAATGCAGCCCCTCAGCACCCATCAATGCAGCCTCGCCAGTGCCCATCAATGAATGTTTGCTTGCTTCCATTCATTCAGGAGTCGGGACACAGGCACAGTCCTCTGCCACCGCTGCGCCTCTGACACCTCTATGTACGATCGGAGAGGTGGCTGCCTACTGATGCTGAGACTGCTTGCTTGTTGCAAACTTGTTGCTTGCTGCAGAGAGAAGAGAGTAGGAACATCAGTTGCCGGGCACCCTAGGCAGCAGGGTGTCCTAGACAACTGCCTAATTTACCTAGTGGTAGCACCGGCCTTGCAAGTTGGGCTAGGTTTACATCTTTGCATGTGCAGTTGATGTGCTTTTTATGCCACGTTTTGCATTTTTTCATGCATATTTTTTATTTGTTTTAAAGCACTTGACCTCTGGAAGTTTTACCCCCCTTCATGACCAGATAATTTTTTGGGATACGGCACTGCGTTACTTTAATTGACAATTGCGACGTTGTACCCAAACAAAATTTATGTAATTTTTTTCCACAAATAGAGCTTTATTTTGGTGGTATTTGACCACCTCTGTGTTTTTTTTTTGTTTTTTTTTGCGCCATAAACATAAAAATACAATAAAAAAAAAAAAAAAAAACATCACTTGTAAAATGCAACCGCCAGCCACCATTTTACTGCACTAGCTGGGGACACCTGATGTAAGGAGGGACTCCGCTGGGGGCACCTGATGTAAGGATGAACTCCGCTGAGGACACCTGATGTAATGAGAGACTCCGCTGGGGGAACCTGATGTAAGGAGGGACTCCGCTGGGGGCACCTGTTGTAAAGAGAGACTCTGCTCGGGGCACCTGATGTAAGTAGATTGCCTGCAGGGGGGCAGCTGATGTAAGGAGGGACTCTTGAAAAATATTGTGGTTTGAGATGTGCTTTTTACAGGGTGACACTTATGAGAAAAGGAAAAAAAAACATTAATTTGGACTTTAAAAGCACATAGGTAGCGGTTCTAAAAAAGATTATATTTATTTAATCAAATACTAAAAACAATCACATATAGAGAATCAGTAAAGTTAGTATTCATGGACTCTTATGAATCCAATCTGACACCGTTAAAGTGATGAGAACAAAATATATAAGCAAATCCACAAATAGCGATCAAAATCTGTTATTTTGTAGAAAACAGATACAGTCTTCAGATAAGGAGATGAATATTGTGGAAGTGTTGGGTCAGAGGTGTGGGTCCGTAAGTAGTTCGATCATTGGCTTGACATGTTCCGCGCTAAGGATAACGCTTCTTCAGGAGCTATTGATTCTAATGAAGTATACATAAAAATCACATAATTACATAAACATAAGATTAAATCACATAAAACATTTTATAGATATAATTTACACAAATATATAGCAAAATCCCCCCCATAAAGGAGAAAGAAGTGCTACGGATGAGTAGCAATGGCAGGTGAACCCAAAGCAGGACTCAGGACTCTGCTGGAGACACCTAATGTAAGGAGGAACTCCGTTGGGAACCCCTGATGTAAGGAGAGACTCTGCAGGGGACCCCTGATGTAAGGAGGGACTCTGTTGGGGGAACCTGGTGTAAGGAGGGACTCCGTTGGGGGAACCTGATGTAAGGAGGGACCCTGTTGGGGGAACCTGATGTAAGGAGGGACTCTGTTGGGGGAACCTGATGTAAGGAGGGACTCTGTTGGGGGAACCTGATGTAAGGAGGGACTCTGTTGGGGGAACCTGATGTAAGGAGGGACTCTGTTGGGGGGACCTGATGTAAGGAGGGACTCTGTTGGGGGAACCTGATGTGAGGAGAGACTCTTATGGGGGCACCTAAAGTAAGAAGGGACTCTACTGGAAATGCCTGGTGTAAGGAGGGACTCTGCTGGGAATGCCTGGTGTAAGGAGGGACTCTGCTGGGAATGCCTGGTGTAAGGAGGGACTCTACTGAGGACACCAGGTGTTTGGAGTATCTTTATCTGCCGATTGCTAAACTTTCTAGAATACACATATTTCTTTTGTGGTGTAGGATCTGGGCCTGCTGTCCCTCCACCCCTCTTTCTTTCCTTCTCTCTCCTTCCCTCCCCATTTCTTTCTCTCTCCCTTACTTTCTCCCTCCATCCCTCATTCATTTCAGACTCTAACCACACCCTTTTGAGCCAAGCCCCATTTACGCCATGTCCATTTTTCAATAAAACTATGGCCTTTTTTTGCCGCTCCATGTGCCACATTTTTCTTTCCTCTATATGTCCTACCTTTAAATGAATGCCCAGCCCCCTAATTATAACAAGACTGTGCCTACAGACATACATGGTCAGCAAGCGGTTAATGTGTTTCACATTTTTTGCAAAGTGCTGATGTTATTAGGAGGAGGTGTCTGTTGCCATACAGGAAAACACACCACAAATACATGTACATGCATTTTTGATACGTCTTTGATGGAGGTCCATGGAAGTCTATGGAGCCAATAACACACTGAGCTGCATGTAAAAAAGTCCCTGCACCAAAAAATGCATTGCAGGAAACTGCATAGATGTGAACAGGACCCATAGGAAATAAGATTAAATGGATTGTAGTGCTTTTCTGTTGATCTGCAAACACACTAAAAACCGCATGGATGGGAACCTAGCACTAGTAAGTATAGTCCGCATTCAGATTGCTCTTCAGAGGGTTTTTGAAAGGTAGTGAGGAGGTGTTAGGTCAACTCCCTACACCTGATTTAACTCTGTAAATGCTGCAATACTGGGCTGCAATCGTACACAAATGCAGGTCAGTTTTAGCGTGGTCTTGAATTAGGGTTGAATTAGTCGCATTCAGCAGTACCCATGAACCACAAGCTCCAGCTCAACCGCCTGGTTTTACCATCCCCTGGCCGCTACTGTCAACGAGCCCTACCATAAGAGGAAAAGAAGGGCAATCCACCAATGGCAACGCTTGTTCAGATGACAACTGTCTAAGACCTCATGCACACTCTGTGTTTAGTCCTGGAGAATGAGACTCTGGGGTTGAAGTGCAGGTAGAAGGCAAAGATACACCATCCAGTCTTGCTGCCAGAAGCCTGTAAAACTCTATAATAGGCTGAATGTTGCTGGGGTTGGACGGTGCACTGAGTAGTACCAATGTTAAGCGCAGTATGCACCCAGGGGTAAATGCTAATTATGCAGACTGCTTGTGCTCTGAGCATTTAACCCTGGGCACATACTGTCCTAAATGTTGGTACCCCACACTGCCGTTAGAAATCATGGGGCCTCATACAGCCTACCTGACAGACCCCCCCCACCAGAAGTGACAGGACATAGATTTATCAGTCCCTTTCTTTGCAGCCTCAGTTGCAAAGATAAATTAATTGGAAGTGCTCTGAAGCTTCTTGCTCATTCACAAACGGAAGCATGGTAAACACGGTTTACTATGCTTCAGTGATGAATGGACACAGGATTGATTGGTACTGATCACTCATTGTGTTCTTTCAGGAAAGTAAGGGGGCAATAAATTATATATTTACCGGCCCCTTCTCCTGCTCACCAACCTGAAAAACCCCCCTATGTGCCTGCAGGAGAAAAGAGGAAAAAAGCTGAAAGCGCTTTGGGGGAAAGGTGCACACGGGGGGCTTGGACAGCAGATGGGAAGGGTGCATGTGCTAGAACCAATAACCTACAGTGCAGCCAGATGGAGAAGCTAGCAGTGTTGCAGGGAAAAGCAGAAGAGGATTGGTGTCTGCAAAAAGACAGTACAGCCAGCCCTCCTGCTTAGCGGGTGCCTGGGCCCCCCTTTTGAACTGATGGGGTCCAGGCCCAGTACAGGAGGGCTGGTTGTACTGCCTTATCAGCGGCCCTGTTGGTACCACTCCCCAGCAGCTTTCAGTATCTCATAGAGCTTTACACAATGCCGGCAGCAAGATCGGATGGTGTTCCTCTGACTTTCACATACACCTAAATGCCGAAAGTCTCGAACAGACTGGATATTTAGCCTAATGCCCTGTACACACGGTCAGACTTTCCGACGACAAAATCCATTGGATTTTTTCAGACGAATTTTGGGGCAAAATTGTCTAGTATACACACGGTCGCACAAAGTTGTTGGAAAATCTGATAGTTCTGAACGTGGTGACGTAGAACACGTGCAATGGGACTATAAACGGGCCAGTAGCCAATAGCTTTCATCTCATAATTTATTCTGAGCATGCGTGGCACTTTGTCCATCGAAATTGTCTACACACGATCGGAATTTAAATGATCGCATTTTGTTGTTGGAAAATTTTAGATCCAGCTCTCAAACCTTGTGTCGGAAATCCTGACGGAAAAAGTCAGATGGAGCCCACACATGATTTTTCGACAACACCCTCTGATCGCACATTTTCCGTCAGAAAGTCCGACCGTGTGTATAGGGCATTAGACGACATGTTGTGTCTACAGAAGAGGGTAGAGCTTCACGAATAATCGTTCAGAATCATTATCGTGATCTTTCCCCCTTGTGATCGTGACAAAGCATTTTCCCGATTCTTTCTATGCAGAGAATTCTCTGCTGAGACAGCTGTAGAAAAACAAAACAAAAAAACAGGCAGCCTGCCAAGTATCACATCATACCTCAGTTGGGGAACTAACTATAAACATTGTAACATTTTGTCCTTTGTATCAAAGGAATGAACTTTGGTGTCTAAATGAGGGACGTTTAACCACTTAAAGACTAAGGCCTCTTTCACACCAACGTGCCGTTCAGGCCCGCCTGTCAGTTTTTCAGGCGGACCTGAACGGATGCTCCATAGAGCTCTATGGAGCGTCGGATGTCAGCGGTGACATGTCCGCTGACATCCGACCCGCTCCGATCCGAAAAAGTGTGACGGAGGAAAAAGCTATTTTTCCATCCGTCTGCGGATCGGATCGGATGACGACGGGCACTGCGGTCCGTCGTCATCCGATCTCCCATAGGGGAGAGCGGCGCTGTGACAGGTCCGTCCCTGCGCAGTGTGCAGAGACGGACTTGTCATCTCCCTGCTCAGCGGGGATCGGCGGAGTGATCCCCGCTGAGCAAACGGACATCCACGGGGCGGATCAGCACTGATCCGCCCCGTGTGAAAGGACCCTAAATCTTTTTCTGACACTTGTTGGTTTCAAGTTAAAATCATTATTTTTTGCTAAAAATAAAACATATATATATATATATATATATATATATATATATATTAGCACACACCCTAAGGAATAAAATGGTAGTTGTTGCAATATTTTATGTCACCCTGTATTTGCACAGCAGTCTTTAAAATGCAATTTTTTCTGAAAAAAAAATACACATTAACCACTTCAGCCCGGACTATTTTGCTGGCCAGAGACCAGACCACTTTTTGCGATTTAACTGACAATTGCGTGGTCGTGCGACATGGCTCCCAAACAAAATTTACGTCCTTTTTTTTTCCCACAAATAGAGCTATCTTTTGGTTGCATTTGATCACCCCTGCGGTTTTTATTTTTTGCGCTATAAACAAAAATAGAGTGACAATTTTGAAAAAAATGCATTTTTTTTACTTTTTGTTATAATAAATATCCCCCAAAAATATATAAAAAATACATTTTTCCCTCAGTTTAGGCCAATACATATTCTTCTACATATTTTTGGTAAAAAAAAATTGCTTGATTGGTTTGCGCAAAAGTTATAGCGTCTATAACTTTTTTTTACTAGTAATGGCGACGATCAGCGATTTTTTTATTGTGACTGCGACATTATAACAGACACATCGGACATTTTTGACACATTTTTGGGACCATTGTCATTTATACAGCAATCACTGCTATACAAATGCAGTGATTCCTGTGTAAATGACACTGGCAGTGAAGGGGTTAACCAGTGGGTGGCAGTGTAGGGGTTAAGTATTCCTAGGGGTGTGTTAATAACTGTTGGGGGCTGGGCTTTCATTTAGTGAACACTGATCTCTGCTCCAATCACATGGAGCAGAGATCAGCGTCACTTGTTGCTATGCAGAATGGGGAGATGCTGTTTACAATGGCATCTCTCCGTTCAGCCGCCCCGTGAGATGATCGCAGGTATGCCGCGGCGATCGAGTCTGCGGGACCCACGACCGGACTCACAGGGGTCCCGACCAGCACGCGTGAGCGCCGCCGGCTCGCTTGCGATGGCAGAGCGGCATTAAAGATTGGACGTACCTGTACGCCAATATGCCTGCCTGTGCCATTCTGCCGACGTACATCAGTGTGTGCTGGTCGGGAACCGGTTAATGAATAAAAATAAAAAAATCGAAACAGTAAAGTTAGCCCAATTTTTTGGTATAATATGAAAGATGATGTTACCCCGCGAGAATCGTGATCTTTATTCTAAGCAAAAAAATCGTGATTCTCATCTTGACCAGAATCGTACAGCTCTACTAGTGGGACACAAGATGGTATGAAATAAAATGAAAATTGGCTTTAGAAAAACAAAGTCAAAGAACAACAATTAAAGAGCTGCAA
Source organism: Lithobates pipiens (assembly GCF_037356315.1). Taxonomy (NCBI): domain Eukaryota; kingdom Metazoa; phylum Chordata; class Amphibia; order Anura; family Ranidae; genus Lithobates; species Lithobates pipiens. The sequence goes on from NW_027507785.1 coordinate 305,823,589, forward strand.
AAAATTCACATTCATCTCACGACGCGCTAAACTGCTTAAATTTGATTGGTCGCTTCCGGTCAATACACATTAGTGCTTTCTGAGTGACACCATTAAAGTCCCAACTCCTTTGTTAATACCTGTATTTGTGTTGCTCCTTGGCCTATAAATACAATTTGCAGCATAATAGAACTCTTCCTTCAATCACCCTAAGAAGGAAAGGCAATAATTAGCGGTGTGACTTTATAGCGAACATTAACACGCCTAATATTCTCATTTGCATATTCCTCCACAGCACCTTTATCTTTGGCTCTTGCAAAAACCTGTTTCCCCTTTTCAGGAGATAAAAATTCCAGCTGAAGACATTTAAATGAGAATATTAGTGTGTTTATACAAACGGGCTAATAGCTTTGCTATCTTTATTACACCTTTTCCACGATGAGGCATTTTTTTCGTTAATTTCTATCCCAGCCTTCCAGTCTCAGGCATTCATCCGCTGCGCGCTCAGTGATGCAGAAGTCGTTGCCGGGCTGGGGCCGTTGATGAGTCAGAGGGACGAGTCTTCTTGTTTTCCAATGGCTGGGCTCTTAAGGCAGTTTTCTCGCTGCTGTAGGGAAATAGCGCTGTGCCTGCTCACCGCCCTTACCGGTTACATTGCTTGATAAAACATTTGTTGCTGGAACGTCCTTGCACAAGTTCAGAGTGTAAAATCAATTAAAACTTTATTCATCCTTTAGTAAGTTTTCAGAAATAGATCCTTCGTGATCAACACATACATTTCAGATATTTAAACAAAAAATTAAATCATAGAGTTTCTGACACTCCTATGTACAAATAATGTTCATTGTCAAAGACGGTATATGGGGCCTAAGGGCCCTTTTCTTTACAGAGATGAATTATCTTTCAGCACCATATGGTTGGCAGTGCCAATACCATTAGGTCCACCTCACACGTACTCTCCCTATAAACCTTAATATTAAATATCACACTAATGACCTATATAATTATTTCCTGGCCACTCAGCTAGTTACAGCGGCTTGGTGGCTCACTCCGGATACGACTAACCCCGCCACCTTGGTTGAGGCGGCGGTGGTGAAATTGTTGAAAGCGCTGACATTTTTACTTTTCCGTGGCCCAAAAGCCTCATACCTGCTGACCCCCGCCATACACACCATGCTGCGTGCATGGGGGGTGCGACTTAAAATTGAGATACCCTAAAAATGCTTTTTCTCCAGCTGCCCCCTTGTGGTTGAACCCCATCCTGGAGCATATTTACAAATTGCCTGAACCTCACGCTTGAACTAAATTCAACATTAAAACAGTGGACCAAGTAATCTCCAAATGATCTCTGATTTCAACATCCCACAGAGCTATTTTTTTATCTACAACTCTCCCATGCCTTAAGTGTCATAACACAGGTCACCACCATACCGCTCCAACCCTCCATAGCAATGTGTATATACAAATAATTCCCACTGTGGCAAGCCACACTCTGGTTGGGCTACTTCTCCTTTACACCCGCAAAGCCATAGCCCTCAGCTGGTGTAAGCCTACTGCTCCTCCTTTCTCCCTGTGGAAACAATTGGTCAACAACAGCCTAACTCTTTACAAAGATTGCTATACTAATAGGAGTTGCCCTCAAAAATATGACAAGGTTTGGTCCAAGTGGCTAGCAGATTCCTCCACAGCCTCAGACTCGGACCCTACTTAACCCATTATCTTCTACTAATGAATAGGAATCTGCAATTGTGAATGTAACATATATTTCTAATGCCGCATACACATGATCACATGGTGACCCCGCCCCTTATAATGCCACAGTCCCGGAGGATGCTGGGACTGTGACATCATAAGAGGCGGGGTCGCCATGTGACATCAACCAGTGACCCCACCCCTTATCCCTACATAAGTCACCGCACAAGGCGTCCCTGCCATAATGGCCAGAGAGCGCCATGTCAACATCGGAAGAAGAAGAAGATGAAAGAAGATGAAAGAAGAAGAAGCAGAAGGCGACAAGACCGGGCCAACGCTAGTAAAAGAGCTGGAAGAAGAAAGCGGAGGCCTGGCAAGAAGAACCGAAGAGCGGGACAAGACCCCGAAGTCAGAAGAAGAACCCCGGACAGTGAAAGAGAAAGCTGTAGTTCCGTCTACCTGGAGCCACGTTCAAAATTAACGGACTTTAGTCTGTGTGTGGGCAAGTCAGTTCATTTCAAAAGTCCGATGGACTAGCACGCAGTCCGGCAGACAATTTTGAGTCAAGTCTTCTTTCTAAGTCCGCCGGACTTTTGGGAAGAAAAAGTCTGCCGGAGCCCACACACAGGCGGATTGTCCAGCGGACTCTGGTCCACCGGACCAGGTCCCCTGGATAACCCGATCTTGTGTACACAGCATAAGATGCACGTCCTAGCTCCACACTGTCCCCCTACCCTTGGAGCCAGTCTGCTGTGACCATCGTGGTGCCTTAAGTTCCCTGCCATGTTTCATGTAACAGTTTCCCTTATATCATAATTCTGTACGTACCATAGTTAACACTCGTCATGACCAATGTATGTTGTTTTTATGTTAAATGTTTTAAAACTCAATAAACAGATTTTCAAAAAAATAGAAATATCACACTATCACACTAATAGTCCCTGTATACCTAACACTAATGCTCTGTACACACGATCCGACTTTCCGACAACAAAACCATGGAATTTTGTTCGAAAGGATGTTGGCTCCAAACAGTGGCGTTGCTATGGCGGTGTGGGGGGTGTGGCCCGCACCGGATGACACCCACCAGAGGGGTGACATCGGGGCAGCCACTAAACACTATATCTTGGAGCGGTGCAAGCAGGGCATTCAGACGTGCGGGGGAGGCTGCCTATAACACTCCCGGCTGTCACTCAGGCCAGGATCTCCAATAGCTCCCGTGGCAGCCGAATTAGGTGGGCGAAGCTGGGGGTGTGGCTGCCTCAAGCCGATCCCACAGCTGAAGGACATAGACCCGAGGACACAGCAGCCCCGCCCACCCGCCCAGGTCTTCATCTGCAAGCATGTGGTAAGCAGAGGCATGCTATAAATTACTGCACAGCACACTATCACACATCCCTACCTGCCCTGTACCACCCTAAACTGCACTGTACTACCACCCCCAATTTGCCCTGTGCCACCCCCAAACTGCCCTGTGCCACCCCAAACTGCCTTGTGCCACCCCAACCTGCCCTGTGTCACCCCTAAACTGCCCTGCACCAACCCTAAACTGCCCTGTGCCACCCCCAACTTGCCCTGTACCACCCCATCCTGCCCTGTGCCACCCCAACCTGCCCTGTGTCACCCCTAAACTGCCCTGCACCAACCCTAAACTGCCCTGTGCCACCCCCAACTTGCCCTGTACCACCCCATCCTGCCCTGTGCCACCCCAACCTGCCCTGTACCACCTCCAACCTGCCCTGTGCCACCCCAACCTGCCCTGTACCACCCCCAAACTGCCGTGTGCCACCATAAACTGCCCTGTACCACCTCCAACCTGCCCTGTGCCACCCAAACCTGCCCTGTACCCCCCCAAACTGCCGTGTGCCACCATAAACTGCCCTGTACCACCCCCAACCTGCCCTGTGCCACCCCAAATCTGTCCTGTACTACCCCAACCTGCCCTGTACCACCCCCAACTTGCCCTGTACCATCCCCAACCAGCCCTGTACCACCCCCAACCAGCCCTGTACCACCCCCAACCTGCCCTGTGCCACCCCCAACCTGCCCTGTGCCACCTCCAACCTGCCCTGTACCACCCCCAACCTGCCCTGTGCCACCTCCAACCTGCCCTGTACCACCCCAACCTGCCCTGTGCCACCTCCAACCTGCCCTGTGCCACCCCAAACCTGCCCTGTACTACCCCAACCTGGCGATTTAGTGTCTGTATCTCGATGGACAACTCAGCCCAAGAAAGGGTGACCAAAACCAGGGGCTTATCCTTCTGGATAACTGGGGACGAAACAACGCCACCTAAGGTCTGTCCATGACAGGTTCTCAAGGTTCGGGCATTGCCTGGACGGGTAGGGCAAGACTTCAAAAAGTGACCTGCCTGGCCACAATCTCTCCCTCCTCCTAAAGGCTCTTTCATCCGCAGAGATACGCATGAAGCCCAGGTGCATGGGTTCATCTTCACTGACCAACTCGTTAAAAGGAGGCATGGGAGGTGAGGGAGGCATGGGTGGGACTACAAAGCTCGGAGGCAAATGTACAGGAGGCTTCCGCAAGCGCTCCTTAAGAGAAAGTCTTTCTCTGAGTCTGGAGTCAATGAAGATGGCAAACAAGATCAAGCTCTCCAACTCAGAGGGCATATCTCGGGCTGCTATCTCATCCTTGATAGAATCCAAGAGACCATGTTCCAAGCAACCTCTGCTGCCAGAGTACGGAATTCAATGGCGTAGTCGGCAACAGTTCTCGTACTCTGTTTGATGGACATGAGGCACTTGGCAGCAGAAGTGGAGCGTGCGGCAACGTCAAAAACCCCTTTAAAGGAAGCCACAAACTGAGGGTAACTCAAGACAACAGGTTTTTGCGTCTCCCATAGAGGGTTAGCTCAGGCCAAGGCTCTCTCAGAAAGCAAAGATATCACAAAAACTACTTTGCTTCTGTCCATGGGAAATGCCTGGGCAGCATTTCGAAATATATCTCAACCTGATTGAGAAACCATCTGCATTGAACTGGATCGCCCTCAAATCGCTGGGGAAGCAGAGCAGAACCAGACATACCTCTTATAGAGGTAATACTTGAGGTGGGTGCCTGCACAGAGACTGGCGCAGCAGCAGGGACGGCCTGCGACTCAGGTTGTACCAGAGCAGCCACAGTGGGGGATTCCAGGTGAGCGTTTGTAACGCCAAGGCAAACTGATCCATGCGGTGATCTTGCTCATCCATCCTGGAAAAAATATTACCAACAAGTGGATTGACTGTATCTTCTGAATTCATGGCCTTCGCGTACTCTCAGGAACCATGAAACAGACAGAGACAGAAGTACAATCAAATCACACTTGTGTATTAATAAAAATAAAAAGGTAAATAGAAAAAAGCGTAGTCAAGCATAGCCAGAGTCCAGTAGCCAGATCGGGTAGTCAGCCAGTCCAAAGTTTATAAACCAGATCGGGTAATCAGCCAGTCCAGACGTCAGGGATCCAAGGAGAGCAACTGCAAGCAGGATAGAAGCCAGGAGGAATGTCAGCAAGCCAGTCTTGAAACAAACAGCAGGAGATGGTTCCTAGTGATGTGACCAATGCGAAGGCAAAGGAAAGAGTGAGCTGGAAGGCTTTAAATAGGCAGGTCAGACGAGCATCATCGGGAACAGCTGGTAACTGTGGAAAGAGAAAAGAGCTGGCAATTAGCCGACAGCTGAGCGGCCAGCCCAGAGGTGGAAGGACTAAGCCAGCCCTGACAAGTACCCCATATTTTTCTCCCCAAGCCCTTAATTAAACCCCCAGGGAGACCAATAACATTGCTAGTACCATTTGTTTTGAAAGGTTTGACCCTAAATAATAACTTCTATGAACGTTTGTGGCTATACAAGGGGTTAACACGATCTGGGAGGTTTCCTCCGATCCCCCGCTGTCCAATTGCCTTTATAATTCGGGGTGGTCCCAAGCTGCTCTGACTTTGAGAAAGCGCATGCGAGGGAAACATGTTAGTCCCAGTCATCATGACAACCCGATCTTGCACGAGGTTCTCCGCCTAAGAGCAGCCGCATGGATATTACGTCAGCCGCTCGAGACTCCTCCAACGTTGGCTCTAGCATGATCGAGATTTCCGGCCGGATCCAGATCCCCCAGCGAGTTTGACAACACACTTTGTAGACAGTGATAACTCAGAGCGGTAGTACTTTACATCCTGATTATTCCAACCGGCATATTAATTTGGAGAATTCTTCTGCCTCACTGTCAGTGAGTTTTAGAAAACGATACTCCCTCACCATATCTTCACTCTCTAGATGTGCAAAGCCGGTAGAGACATCCCCAAAAAACTTGCAGCTGTAATTGCTGCGAAAGGTGGTTCTACAAAGTATAGTATAGATGAATACAAACACATGCTACACCTTTTCCGATATTTATTTGTAAAAAATTTGGAAAACCATTTATCATTTTCCTTCCACTTCACAATTATGTGCCACGTTGTGTTGGTCCATCACAATAATCCCAGTAAAATACATTAACATTTTTGGGTGTAACATGACAAAATATGGAAAATTTCAAGGAGTATGAATACTTTTTCAAGGCACACCATTTTTAGAAGACCAACAACTGGCTCTGCAGCTTTAACAAATGTGTAGCAAGACTTTAGCAGTTCTGTATCAAGTCCTGGGAGACTACCAGGCTTATCTCAGCTGATGCTTACTAAATGCTTGTTGAATTACTACTTAAGCTTGGAAAATACTTTCTGGATGTAATATTCTTCAACCTAGCATTTATAAGCTAATTTTTTTTTAAGATAATGACTGAGTGTACTTCTAAGTATACATAAACATATACACTTCAGATAATGGATAAGACTAATGCCCCATACACATGGTCGGACATACCGACAACAAAATCTATTGGATTTTTTCCGATGGATGTTGGCTCAAACATGTCTTGCATACACACGGTTGCACATAGTTTTTTTATTACTTTTATTTCTTCACCCAGATAGCAAGCAATTGTGCTGCCAGTTTAAAAATGACTTGCTAAGCTATTGCTAGACTTCACAAGCATGGGGGGTGGGGCAAGGTGGGGAGCCTCCATGGAGCAAGGTGTCCGCTCACAAAGCCCTCAAAATTTCCACTTGCCTGCTCGCATTTGGCGAGTGGAAATTTCTGGAGGGCAAGTGTGGAGCAGAGGCGGACTGTGCTGACATTTACCTGGCTGATCGCTTCTGGCAGAAGCTGTGCGGCCATTAGAGCGCCCACTCTGATGTCCTGTACAAAAGGCTGCACCGCTTCTGCCAGAAGGGATAAGCCAGGAAACTGTCAGAAGGATTAGGCAGCTGGATGATGCAGAGCAAGGATCTCCCACTGAGACATGGCTTGTATATGGCTAGCCGCCACTGTCAAAAAAAGTTCTGCCTCCTGGACTGGCATTGTACCAGTGTGCTGTCTATTAGAGTAGCCAGTCCAGGAGGTGGGACTTTGACAGCAGCAGCTATTCATATACAAGCCGCATCTGTCACTTACCTTGTAACAGAGCCTGATGTGTAGAAGGAGACCTCTCTTACAGCCCTGGTTTAGGGGCCACTGGAGTTGTGACAGTGGCCGCGAGAGTGCAGTGAGGTCGGAGTGCCTGCGGAATTTCTTGTTGATGGTAGAGATGCAGCTGATGAGTAGCCAGACCAGGCTGGGTGGTGAGCAGCAGGTGATAGCACAATCGGATGCAGGGCGGCGTCAGGTACTGGATGGAGCAAGACTGGAGCAGGGTCAGACAAGCCGGGTCAATTACAGATAATCAAATATGGCATAAGCGGTAAGCAGAGATTGGTCAGTAGACAGGCAGAGGTTGGCAGCAGGAAATCAGGCAGAATCGCAGGTAAAGGTTAAGGCAAGCCGGGGTCAGGACTGGAGATAAGCAAGCATAGTCAAGGAAGCTGGGTCAAAACGCAGGTAATTAAATGTAGATACAGGATCTTAAATAAGATCAGGTAAAGCTGCAGATAAGACAGCAGCTGCACTAGTGTCTTTATATAGTCCATTTGGCGCCAGCATTATTAATGGCTAAGGTGCGCATGTATTTTCGCATATGCTTTCACCCGTTGGTGCTAATGTTCCTGCGCATGCACATAGGCATTAGCCTATGCTGGACAAGATGGGCACCTGCAAATCCACATCTGTGCATGCCACGTCCCTGACAGCATCTCAGCAGGATATCTCCGCTCTGTGTCATTCGGCCAGCAAATCCTCCTGATTCCTCCCTAAAGCATTGCTGGGCACTGATGAGGCTGCAAGTATGGCCAATGATACGCTGCACTGATGGCCAATGATATGTTGCACTGATGAGCACTAATCAGGCTGCACTGATGGGCACTGATAAGCTTTATGTTAATATTGTTAAAGTTGTTGTTAATATTTATTTTTGGAACTTTATTCTGCATAAAACATTTAACAGTGTAATTTCATGAGATAATTTACAAGGACGTGTTTAGAGGCGGATTTAGGGGCGGGCAGGGTAGGGGTTAAAAATAGATTAGAAATTGCTTATCCGACAATGGCAGCTTGATCCTTCTATTAAAAGAAAAGTATGGGTTTGGAGGTTTTTCTTCCATTATACTTACCTAGGTGGATGCGGCATCGGTCCGATGCTGCGTCTGTCCCCCCCGGTGCCTCTACACTGAGAACTGAGCAATCGAACATTGCCGATGGCTCAGTTCTCAGCAGCTCGCTGAGAAGCTGAGACGGGTGTTAGTCCAGGCACCTGGCGGATCCAGGCTTTATTGTCACAATGACGAAATGCCTGGACTGATTTCTGTGACTACAGCAGAGAACGAAGATGATATTTGGGGGGCACACGCTAAAAGATGCATTAAAGATGGTGCAGCCGCAGGACCATCCAACAGAACAAAATATTAAATAGACTCCTCTATATGGGAGAACTAGAGGTCTCCACCCATGACACTAATGGGTGGACACTAATGAGAGGTACTAATGAGGGAAAAAAGGATTTGGTCAGAATCCATACAATAGACAAAGAAGATATTTGGGGGGCACACTCTAAAAGATGCATTAAAGATGGTGCAGCCATAAGACCATACAACAGAACAAAATATTACAGCGCATACATGCAAAAAAAGACATTTACCTCCAGCAAGGCTTATTTAAAACACCCAGACATTTTCAAAAAACATTATCAAAAATGATGGGGATTTGGTCACATCATATTGCTATATGGTGCTTAAGCCCACTTACTGCGACAAAGTACCCCATGATTAGTGGGTCCTACACTATCCATGGACTGGGAGATCCCGCTTCTCTGAACCATGGGAGCTATACTCCTCTATATGGGAGAACTAGAGGTCTCCATCCATGACACAGGAGAGAATGGACTTCAGTCCGCTCTCTGCTGAAATCGGGTCTTAGCAGTGCAAAACGAATTGCACTCCTGTGACACATAGGAGAAGCGCAGCCAAACAAGCTCAGGCTGGACTTTACCTTTAAGCTTTTCCATAAGGTTTCTCAAACCTTTTGTATGTCTGTGCTTTATATGATGACTAAGCCCCTCCCCTTCATGACATTGGCAAAAGGGGGCGGAGCATGGGTGCCATTAAATTTGCCCCCCCCCCTGATAAAAGTTCTGCGGACACCTTTGTTCACAAGTTTGTTGCACAATTGCAGCAAGTCTGCATTGCATGACTCCAGATAAACTTTCTTTGTAAGCATTCTGAAAGTCTGCTGCACGTTCTGGTTCAGTTGTGTTGTGTAATAGTCATCCCACCGCAGGGGTCACTGTGGCTGAATTTTCATGCTATAGACTTGCAGAGTTCTCGCTGTAGGCTCACCACTGCAACTTTGTTCTCGCTAGAGACTTGGCACGCAAATTTGGTAAAAAATTGGCCACTAGAACTTGTGCTTCAAGTGCTCTGCAAGTGTACAACTTGCCAGTGAAAATGTTCAGCAAGTTAAAAGACTTACAATTCCACACTGCCACAAATCTGTGTCAAGTTATATTTACTATATGGACAGTTACTTCCTGGTTTCCAGGCCTAGACAAATGATCTCGTACATCCCAGGAGCCTTCAGGAGGGGAGGAAGGGGTTTCTCAGCTAAGCACACCCTCCTGCCTGTGTTTCGTCAGATTAAGTGGCTCGTCAGAATGTGTAACGGAAGTGACGTTCCGTTGCCACCATCTTGCTACACCCCACACTCCTCCATAGTAAGGATACTGGATTCTAAATTTTAGCAGCAGCGGCAAGCCTGCTGATCTCATAGGTTTGTTTTTAAAATTCAAAATCTAACCACTTAGATGGAGTTCTAAGTACTGTATTTCACTATATAACCTCAGTTTACTGTTTAAAAATAAGTGTAAAATGTAAAACTCCAGTGGGTGTAATACGATGTCTGCTTTCCCCCTTTCCAGTTTATTCTTACTATGGAGGAGTGTGGGGTGAAGCAAGATGGTGGCGACGGAACGTCACTTCCGTTACACATTCTGATGGGCCGCCTAATCTGACGAAACACCTGCATGCCTGAACTAAGGGCAGATGGATTCCAGGAAGTAAATGCTACATGAATCATTTGTCCTTAATGCAGATGGCCGCAACCAGAAATCATTGTTCGAAAAAGGGATTTCTCAGCAAATAAAAGCATGGAGACATGGAGGGATGGACGAGTTTGCTTTAAATATTATGAATGATTGAAATAGTGTTTTTGGTTTGTGGTGCTCAGACACAGTATAGTTCCCCCTTTAAATGATTCTGATAACACTGCGAGTTTACAAAAGCCATGCACTTTCTATGTCTTAAAGATTTTCTGACCAAGGTGTTTGAGATTCAGTCCCATTCTTCTGCAGACAGGAACTGACCTTCACCCCTGGGCTCTCACTACATAATCCAGGAGGCCTCAAACGTCCTCATGTAGGGGTTACATTTTTCTTGATTCATTCCCAGAACCAGAAAGACATCTTTCTTTCATTCTTCCTTTGTTGCCATCCTTTACAATACACCAAGTATCCAATATTCCATCCTATTCCCAACCACTGCTCATTTCACTCCCCGTTCTCTGGATTCTTGTGATAGTGCCACCGGAGAGAATGGAGGCTCACTGATGTGAATGCTTAGGGACTTTACTGAGACTTTCTCATATGCAGAACATAAAAACTTCTGTATCAGTAGATCAGATGCACAGTTTTAACAGCAAGAACATAACTCCACACTAGTTAATGTATTTTTCTTACTGATTAACAGTCTTTCACCATGGGAGTCTCCGAAGCACCTGAAGGGGAGGCAACACCCATCCACAAGGCAGGCTGTGTTTGCTTCTCTTTATTCCCCCAATACCCTACCTCCTCACTTGCTGCCACCAAATGGCTTATACTCTTTACCATCAAGTGCCCATTCTACTGAATGAAGGACCAGTTTCCAGCAGGCACAGGAGCTCTGTTGGCATACTAGGGTTACAAAATGGTGCCATATTTCACCGATTTACATGCTGGTGTCCTATCATATAAGGTCCCCCATCCGATAGTGTCCACTGTGTACTGTGCATGCGCAGTACACAGCAACACAGATTCCGAAAATTGCCGAGGATGAACGGCGCCTGCGCCGTGAGTCCAGGTTCTATCCCCACCATCCAAGTGGACATAGAGTAGGAATATAAAAGAGCCGAGCGCAGCGAGGCTGAGCCCGAAGCGTGGCGAACGAAGCTCGCCTGCGAGGGTCCCTCTAATTTTTCGAACCCTATGTCCGCTTGGATGGTGGGGCTACCACCTCCACTCACGGGGCAGGCGCCGTTCAGCTTCAGAGATTTTCCGAAGCTTCTTCTGCCCCGTACTGCGCATGTGCAGTACGGGGCGGACGCTATATGATGGCAGGACACTATCTGCCAGAACACCGGCAATCAGTGATGCCTCTTTAACCACTTGCCGACCAGCGCACGACGATGTACGTCGACAGAATGGCACGGGCAGGCAAATGGGCGTACATGTACGTCCCTTTAAATTTGCCGCCCTGCCATCGGGAGCGCGCCGCCGGCGGCACGCTCCCGCGCTGGTCGGGACCTCCGTGAGCCCGGTCGCGGGACCCGCGGACTCGATCGCCGCGGGCATCCCCGCGATCGTCTCACGGAGCGGCCGAATGAAGAAATGCCGTTGTAAACAACATTTCTCCATTCTGCCTAGCAACTAGTGACGCTGATCTCTGCTCCATGTGATTGGAGCAGAGATCAGTGTTCACTAAATGAAAGCCCAACCCCCCCACAGTTAGTAAGACACCCCTAGGAACACTTAACCCCTACACTGCCACCCACTGGTTAACCCTTTCACTGCCAGTGTCATTTACACAGGAATCACTGCATTTATATAGCAGTGATTACTGTATAAATGACAATGGTGCCAAAAATGTGTCAAAAATGTCCGATGGGTCCCCCACAATGTCGCAGTCACAATAAAAATCGCTGATCGCCGCCATTACTAGTAAAAAAAAAAGAATAAAAAATAATTAATAAAAATGCTATAAAACTATCCCTATTTTGTAAACGCTATAACTTTTGCGCAAACCAATCAATAATCGCTTATTGCGATTTTTTTTACCAAAAATATGTAGAAGAATACGTATCGGCCTAAACTGAGGGAAAAAATTTTTTTTTATATATTTTTGGGGGATATTTATTATAACAAAAATTAAAAAATAATGCGTTTTTTTTCAAAATTGTCGCTCTATTTTTGTTTATAGCGCAAAAAATAAAAACCGCAGAGGTGATCAAATACCACCAAAAGAAAGCTCTATTTGTGGGAAAAAAAGGATGTCAATTTTATTTGGGAGCCACGTCGCACGACCGCGCAATTGTCAGTTAAAGGGACGCAGTGCCGAATCGCAAACAGTGCTCTGGTCTTTGACCAGCAAATTGGTCCGGTCTGAAAGTGGTTAAGAAACTATCCATGATTGCATCTTTTTTCTTCATGTTTTCACAACCTTCCTTGTTGCTATCAACTGACTTAGGGCACTTTTTCGGACCCAAAAATATAGTATGCCATCCAGAACTGTGGGCTGTACCATAAAGAGTTATGCCTCCAACATTCCACTAGAGCTGAGGCTGTTTGTGGATGATCCTCTTCACAGTAGGTCATATATGAATAGGTCTGAACCAGAATAAATATGAAGAGGGTGGCCAAAAGACAGATGTTATGCCATTCTGTTATTGCATAGAAGTCTGTTTGCATAGCCGGATGCTACCCAAATTACCAAGTAGCTCCTTCGGGGGAAGAGTTACAATGTTATCCGATTTTTAAAGATAACTTGCTTTACAGTTACAGTTTTTTAGGTTAGTGTTTTCCTTAGATCAATGCAGAGAGGTCATAATGGAATGCTTGTAAATAGTCATTAGACATCCTCTATACCATGTGACAAAATGCATGACTGTCTAGCACAAGGCTCTTCTCCATGGGTCAGGACACAAAAACAATTGACTGTAATTAATTCTCAAATTAATTATACCATGTTTTTTGCTTTTTTGTAAAATATTTAATTTAATTCACAAATTGCTACAGTCAGGATTTTATGCTTATTAGCAAGGCTTCTCAGACTTGTGGCTGGTTCCTTTTGATTGATCATACAAAAGTTCATTTTAAAAACACAAACCTGTTTCTCTAAAGATAAATTGCAGGTCCAAAATGATGGTGCAAACAATCGATGAGTATTTAATTAAAGAGACCCTTGGAACAACCCCAACCCACTTATAGTCACCTGCTCCTTTTCAGCGCTGACTTTGTGCAAGCTCCATGTTGAATGATGTTGAATGATGATGATGCTTTCATGATACCTCCTCCTTCATGTGACATTTTCTTATTCTTAATGATTGGACACTTAGTCCCAAACACCCACACAACTGGAGGAAGGTACATGACTTCCTCCAAAGGTGAAGTGTTTAGGCCAAAGTGTCCAATCATGTGCCTTCTTCCAATGGTGTAGTGTTCAGGTCTAAGGCCGGGTTCACATCTATGCGAATTAGATCCGTTTTCCGCATACAATTCGCATAGCAGAAGAATGTGACTGGCTCCCTATGGAGCTGGTTCACATATCTCCATTGCGTCTTTGGCTCCGTTTTAGGGCCGAATTCAGGCATAGATTCGGCCCTGATTCGTTTATGAAACGGGGAACAGGGACGCTCAGCGCTCCTGTGCGATCCGCAGCAGGTTCCAGTGTGAATCCGGCCTAAGTGTTCAATTGTTAATCTCAAACAATGTCACATGAGGAAGAGGGTAGCATGAAAGCTTCATCACCGTCCAGCATGGAGCTTACACAAAGTTATAACTGAAAATTAGCTTGTAAGCCTGGGCAAGGTGACTATATGTGGGTTGGAGATGTTCCAAGGGTCTCTTTAATTAAGTATTTCTTGTACACAATGCTTAAATAGTTTTATTACTATCGGATACCATCATTTTGGACCTGCAAGGTGAATTTAAGTAGGTGGGGAGCAGTGGTGGCTGGTGCTCCATTTTTTTGGGGCAAGCAAACCATCCATTAACCCCTCCCCCCTGTTCGTTCGGTCAGTCGGTCAGTCAGTCAAACCCAGCACCCCCCACCTCCCCCGTCGCTTGTTCGTCAGCCCACCAGCCCCACACTTACCCCATCTAGGTCACAGGCAGCTTCCCCTGCGCCTCCTCCTCCTTGGCGGCTTTCCCCTGCATCTCCTCCTCCTCCGCGGCTTGCTCCTCGCCAGCAAATACGGTTCGCTTCTTTTCTCAGCCAATCAAGGCTTAAGACCCACTTCCTGATTTGTGGGGAAGAGAAGCAGGAAGACAATAGCAAATATTAATTTACCATTTTTCACACAACTGGATGGGCTCGGGAGCAGTGCTCTGCGCCCTGAGCCCACCCTTTTTTGATGCCAATTGTAATTCATGCGTCCGGCGCCCTGCATATAGATTAGGGGCCGGGCGCATGTATTAGGGGGGTGGCCCCTGCACCCCTAATGGAGTGGCCACCACTTTAAAAAGCCACTATAAAACTTAGCCCTGAGATATGTGTTGCACATATGATTAGGGTTGCACTGATACCACTTTTTTAAGACCGAGTACAGGTACCGATACTTTTTTCAAGTACTCGCCGATACCGATTACTGATACTTTTTTACTGTCAAGTGACAGTTTTCAAAGTACAATACAGACTAACAATATCTTCTTTATAATTATGAAGAACTGTAACTGTCAGTGGCACTGGTGAAGAGGCCCTAATATGCAGCAGCGCTGATGAGCACTGATAGGTGGCACTGACTGATGGGCAGCGATTTGCAGCATTGATGGGTGGCACTTATGGGCACTCATAGGTGGCACAGTTATGTGACACTGACTTATGGGCACTGATTTGTAGCACTGATAGGTTGCACTTACTGATTGGCACAGATTTGCAGCACTAATTGCTGGCACTGATATGCAGGACTGATAGGTGGCAGTGACTGATGGCCACTGATTTGCAGCACTGATAGCTGGCACTTATGGGCACTGATAGGTGGCACCGATATGTGGCAATGACTGATGGGCACTGATTTGCAGCACTGATAGGTGGCACTTAAAGTGGCTGTAAACCCTTACAAACCACTTTGACCTACAGGCTTACCTACACGGTTTAGGAGATATTTACCGAAAGACAGGCACCGCTGTCTACGGCGCATGCGCCATAGACAGCGGCGCGCAGGCTCACTGAGCACACCGCTGTCAACGGCAATATGCCGCGAGTGGCGGCTCCCATGCGCATGCGCGGGAGTGACGTCATCGCGGCTTCGTCGAATGACAGCGGCGGAGCAGCGAGACCCACCGAGAAGATGGAGGCTCCGGACTACAGGGGACAGCGGTGACTTCGCTGGCTCCTGTGTCAGGTAAGTGACACATAATGGACTACTAAGCGATGCATAGTAGTCCAATATGCTTTACCTTTGCAGGGAATCAAAGAGGAAGTAAAACCATCAGGGTTTACTTCCTCTTTAAGGGCACTGATATGTGGCACTGACTGATGGACACTCATATGCGGCACTGATGGCTAGCACTTACTGACGGGCACTGATATGGGGCACTGAGTTTGCTGACTGAGTGAGTACACAAGAGCCCATCTTGAAACACTCGGCCTCAGTAAGCCTAGTCAGAATGCAGCAGCAGACATCTTGTTACACCCAGCTCATATAGTTCGTGAACTATATGGTCTGGGTGTAACGAGATGTCCACTGCCGCCTTGTGACTGCAGACTACTGAGGCCGAGTTCAAGGTGTACCAAGATGGGCGTTGCTGTGTACAGCCCCTGACGGGGACTCGGGTCGTCACTTCCATTAACGATTCTGATGGCTCGGTCATGGCTGCACATAGGTGAAAACCGGGAACCCCTTATGGTAATGAGCTCACCTCAGAGCGTGTGACCAGCTTTTACACTGAGTCAAAACACGCATATGAACCACTATAGGGTTCTCAGCTTTTTCACTGGATCAGTGGTATCCTCAATGCTCAATAAAATACTGTAAACAGTATAGGAATGGTTTGTATCTCCTCTCAACACCTGCCTAGAGGAGATACAAACCATACCTATAATGTTTACAGTATTTTATTGAGCCTTATGAAGTATGGTGCACTGATGCACCTTATACATGTGAGTACCCTGGCGGGGAATGGTTTTTAACTTGTCTATTAAATTTTAAAAAACGGTATTGCACTATTAGCCTTTTTCCTTTCACCTATACATGATTAAGTGCCACGGTTGGATGTAACAAGCATGTCAATAGTATGATCACTGGAGATCACGTCACCTACATCTAGTCTCATATCAATCAACATTTTGTGTGTTTTTTATCACAGCCCAAGACAGGCTGCCACAAAGAACTGCTTTTTAATAATATAGAGACACTTGTATGGTTTATGCATTTGCACTTTTTCGTACATGTCTTTTATTTATACATGCTTGCTATCACATATGTATGCATGTAGCATTTTTTCATTTATTATTAAATATTATTTATTATTATTATTATTATTATTATTATTATTATATTTATTTTTATTACTATTATTATTATTGATATTTTATTTCCTGTTGTGTTATTGTGCATGGCACCTTGTAACTCTAAGGGGTCCATATAACCTCACTGAGTTTTTTGGCACAATTGGCACTTGTGCACTTTATATTTAGTTGTGCGTTTTAGTTGTGCATTTACAGAT
Source organism: Lithobates pipiens (assembly GCF_037356315.1). Classification (NCBI taxonomy): domain Eukaryota; kingdom Metazoa; phylum Chordata; class Amphibia; order Anura; family Ranidae; genus Lithobates; species Lithobates pipiens. The sequence goes on from NW_027507785.1 coordinate 305,840,414, forward strand.
TTTGTGCACATTATTTGTTTAGCTATATTTTGCACTTGCACTTTACACTAGTTGTATGTTTATTATTTTATCCACACTATTATATTCTTGTGGCTCTATAACTATAGATTAGGATACAGATTATTTAGTGCATAGCCATTCCAGCGCGGCGTATATTTATTTTTGTTTTTATTGGGCATGAATGTATGAGACGTGTTTAAAATTTGCAGCTTGACAGTGGCAGATTGGTAGGGGGTTCTTTAACCACTTCCCGACCGGCACACAACGATGTACGTCGGCAGAATGGCACGGGCAGGCAAATTGGCATACAGGTACGCCCATTTGAAATTGCCTCCCTGCCATTGCGACCTCCGTGAGTCCGATCGTGGGAATACCCGCGATCATCTCACGGGGAGGCTGAATGGGGAGATGCGGAAGTAAACAGCATCTCCCAGTTCTGCCTAGCAACAAGTGACACTGATCTCTGCTCCCTGTGATTGGAGCAGAGATCAGTGTTCACCACAGCCACGCCCCCCCCCCACAGTTAGTAACACGCCCCTAGGACACACTTAACCCCTACACTGCCACCCCTAGTTAACCCCTTCACTGCCAGTGTCATTTACACAGGAATCAATGCATTTGTATAGCACTGATTGCTGTATAAATGACAATGGTCCCAAAAATATGTCCGATGTGTCCGCCATAATGTCGCAGTCACAATAAAAAATCGCTGATCACTGCCATTACAAGTAAAAAAAAATGCCATACAACTATCCCCTATTTTGTAAACGCTAAAAATTTCACGAAAAACCAATCAATAAACGCTTATTGCGATTTTTTTCTTTAACCAAAAATATGTAGAAGAATACGTATCGGCCTAAACTGAGGGAAAAAAATTTTTTAATATATTTTTGGGGGATATTTATTATAGCGAAAAGTAAAAAAATTTTTTTTCAAAATTGTTGCTCTTTTTTTGTTTATAGCGCAAAAAATAAAAAACCACAGGGGTGATCCAATACCACCAAAAGAAAGCTCTATTTGTGGGAAAAAAAGGACGTCAATTTTGTTTGGGAGCCACGTCGCACGACCACGCAATTGTCAGTTAAAGCAACGCAGTGCCGAATCGCAAAAAGTGGTCTGGTCTTAAGCCAGCAAAATGGTCCGGTCTGAAAGTGGTTAAGGCTCGCAGGATTTTGTTGTTTTAGAAACAATAAAATTCACAGGGAAAGGAAGTAAGGGTATTTTTGTGGAGAAAGTGGAATAAACTGGATCAGAAATTTGGGGTATTTCACTGGAACAGAAAGTGACAGTATTTCCGTGGAGAAAGTAAACTTCACTGGTACAGGAAGTGAAAGTATTTTCGTGGAGAAAGGGAATTTCAGTGGGACAGGGATTAAGAGCATTTCCATGGAGACAGTGGAATTCACCAGCAGGGCCAGAACTACCATAAGGCGAGCAGCCACCTTAGCACGATAAGATAAGGCTAGTGAGGAGGGAGGGGGGTGGTGTTGATCGAATCTGAACCCCCTGCCACTTGCCAACTGTTGGCTTTCCTGTGAAGCCGCCTATCACTTCCACCACTGCTACGATGTGCCGCCCCACCATGTTCACCGGGCTTCACTGTCCCCCCTGGGGGCCAGATGTTGTAATGGTAGGTGTCGCAGGGAAGGGCGGCAGGAGCTCAGTGGACCTCTGTCTGCTCAGCCTCCCTCCTGTACACAGACCAGAAATTGACATGTATGTAAAGTTGCCACCTGTATGGTTTTCTCCTGGACAGTCCGTTTTATGTTCGGGTTTACTTCTGCCCCAGATCTGGACACATCATTCACATGGACTGCACCAAGAGCGACATGTCTGCCCTAAGCAGAGTGTCATTGTATCAAAGCTCCTCCCCTCCTCCCCCTTCTGTACACTGACGAGGAGGAAGGGAGCAGGGATGTGCTGATATCAGGTATGTAGAAAGTTTTTATTATGCTCTGTAGATGGAGGAGGGAGGAGGAGAGAGCAGCTGGAAAAGAGGACAAGGTAGAAAATATGTGGAGCGATTGAGGGGTTAGAAGCAGGGCTCGAGTCCTGCGGGAACGCGTGGGAACGGCGTCCCTGCACTTTTTTCACAGCAGGAACGCCGTTCCCTTTGCAGGACTAGAGCCGCCCGAGCCGAATGTTGAGATGCATGCAGAGTAGTGCAGGAAACGCCTGTCTGTAGTAAGTTCTCCCTCATGTCATGCAGCGCTGCTCGCTCCCCGGCGGCCCCTCCTCTCTTCTAGTCTATCCCAGATGATGTCACAAGCCAATGGGGATAGACGAGAAGAGAGGAGGGGCCATCGGGGAGTGAGCAGCTCTGTATGACATGAGGGAGAACGTACTACAGAGAGGTGCTTCCTGCGCTACTTTGCATGCTGGCTAGTAAGATCCCCTGATGTGCTCTATAATGTGCCACCTGATGTGCTATGTACCCCATGCTCTAATGTGCCCCGTGCCCCATAATGTGCCATAATGAGCCCTGATGTGCTATGTGCCCCGTGCCCTGATGTGCCATGTGTCCCATAATGTGCCCTGATGTGCTATGTGCCCCAATGCGCCCCATAATGTGCCCTGATATGCCCCATGCCCTGATGTGCCCCGTGCCCTTATGTGCCCCGATGTGCCATGTGGCCTGATGTGCCCCATGCCCTAAGGTGCTCCGTGCCCTGATGTGCCCCGATGTCCTATTTTTTTTGGTGGGAGAGTGGATCTTGGGTGGGAATTCCCACAATTTTTTCCCCAAGACTTGACCCCTGGTTAGGAGGATGGGGAGGGCTTTGGCAGGGGGAAGATATACTAGAAGTGTGGATTGGATTTGAAATCTGGCAACCTGTCCTTGCACTCTCTTCCTTCCCAAAAGACATATCCTACCCTCTTCCTTCCTTCCCAGCACATATCCTACCCTCGCCCATCCCCTTGCACTGGCTCTCTTCTCTCCCAAAAGCACTCCCCCAGCATATATATGATCCCCCCCCCCCCCCAAGCGCCCCAGCACATATGGGCTGCATATGATGGGCACAGAGGCTGCATATGATGGGCACAGTGGCTGCGTGATGGGCACAGTGGCTGCATATGATAGGCCCAGAGGCTGTATTATGGGCACAGGCTGCATATGATTGCCACAGATGCTGTATGATAGACACAGAGTCTGCATATGATGGGTACAATGACTGTATGTGGGCACAGAGGCTGCATATGATGGGCACAGAGGCTGCATATGATTTTGAATGATGTGTTCTGGTTTATTTCTGCCCCAGACCTGGACACATCATTCACATGGACTGCACCAAGAGTGGCATGTCTCCCCTCTCCCTGACAGCAGCTTGGTTCAGCAGAGCAGAGTGTCAGTGTATCAAAGCTCCTCCCCTCCTCCTCCTCCGTTCTGTATACACTCGAGGAGGAGTGGAGCAGGGATCTGCTAATATCAGGTCTGTAGAAAGTTTTTATTATGCTCTGTAGATGGAGAAGGGAGGAGGAGAGAGCGGCTGGAAAGGAGGACAAGGTAGTAAATATGTGGAGTGAACGAGGGGTTAAGAAGGTATGTGCTGGGGGGGCTTTGGCAGGGGAAGATATGCTAGAAGTGTGGACTGGATTTTAAATCTGGCAACCTCTCCTTGCACTCTCTCTCTCTTCCTTCCCAAAGGACCCCTCCAGCACATATCCTACCCCCCTGCACTGGCTCTCTTCTCTCACAAAGTGCCCCCCCCAGCACATATTTTATTCTCCCAAGCACCCCCAGCACATATGGGCACAGGCTGCATATGATGGGCCCAGTGGCTGCATATGATGGGCCCAGTGGCTGCGTATGATGGGCCCAGTGGCTGCGTATGATGGGCCCAGTGGCTGCATATAATGGGCCTAGAGGCTGTATTATGGGCACAGGCTGCATATGATGGGCACAGAGGCTGCATATGATGGGGCACAGCGAGACTGCAACTGATTTATTTTGTTTAAGCATTTTTCAGTTTGCGCCCCCCCAAAAAATTGTGAGAACCAGCCGCCACTGCCCCCCAGCACATATCTAACTCTCCCCACCCCCCCTTCTAGCACTAGCCCTCTCCCCAGGACATATCTGACCCCTGCATTCCATGCAGAACACTCCCAATTCAACCACGTGCACTGTTTCCTGTGGCGAGCTATGCGCCACATTACTACTCACTTTGAGGTCACCAAAAGTGTCCCAGGTCTTTTTTCAATCTCATACCGTATACCCCCCCCCCCCCCAAAACAAATGCCACCGCTAAAGTGCTCGGGTTTGGCTTGAAGAAAATGTGGCAACCCTACATGTATGAGATCCCCTCCTGGACTGGAGCTGTCATTATCTGGGATCAGCGTTGAGGGAAGCAGCTGATGGAACATGGTTTGTGTTCCATCAGCTGCAGTGGATCAGAAAGGAGACATCCAGGTAGCCAAATGCACCTCCGCCAAGTAGACAAAAATCCTTCTTCTGGCCCTGTTTACAGGGAGAGGAAGTGAGGGTATTTCCGCAGAGACAGTAAATTTCACTGGGATAGGGAGTGATAGTATTTCCATGGAGAAAGTGGATATCACTGGGACAGGAAGGGAGGTTATCTCAGTGGAGAAAGTGAATAGCACATGATATATCTGTGAAATAGTTGAACGTGGCTTATTCCGCCCAAAACTGATATTTCAAATTCAGGTAGGCATCAGTTGGTTTAATCACCTTCTCTTTTCTTATATCTCTTCCAGACTCAATTTGTGAAGATTCCCTGCTATCATCTGCAGCTCTGTCCATTCCCACCAAACCATAATGAAGGTGTCAATCTACCTTACAAAAATATCCACCCAGGCGAAGGGGTGGCACTGAAATAGGGAAGTAGCCTCAATAATTGGGCAGAACTGGTGGGGGTATCTCACCAATGTAGTCCACAAGAGATATCAGAATTCTGCTTTGTATTTCAACTTTCCAGTCGCCACCCGAAAAAAAAAAAAAAAAAAAAAATCGCAGATACCAGTTTGAAGTCGGCTTGTAAACAAGATGCTGACATGACTCATTCGTAAGTAAAAGAAAAAGGATTTTAGATAACTGATCTTCGCGAAGACATGCACACAGCCATCACCACAGTAGTTGCCCATCCATCAAACCAATTAACGGCCTCCTAAATGGAAAGCGTCCAAAGGAGGAGGAGGAAAGTGAACAGGTAAAACCTAAACGATCCGGCCGCTTTAAGTCATATTCATTTATAAATCAGTCCGTTTGATCAATAACAGTAATTTTGCTTAAATTATATAAGCCTCTCTGAACATATTGAGAGAGGGAAGAAAGGGGTCGCCATGGAAACAGAATCGACGTTTGTGCTGTAGAGCAGCCGTCCCTCCCACCTAGCAGTCACTCCCCCCCCCTCTGTTTTATCTACATCAGCATGCATGGTGAATCCAGGACATGGTATAGATCTCAGAGTTGTCAGGTGAGCCGAAAGGATTGTGTAGGTTCCACCGTCTCAAAAAAAAAAAAAAAAAAAAAGATTGACAGTTCAGACGGCGTCTCCATACAGATTACAAAACATATTCTACCAGACCCCCACCCCCCAATCCCAGCTTCCTGTTCCTATCAATTATCAGCAGTCAGCGTTTGTTAATTTTAATTTGAAATAAGCCACCAGGAGGAGATCATGGCTCCGTCGTGAACTCATTATCATCTGAGATGTTTATGACTTGGGGAAAATTGTTGCGTTGTACCGTCACAGGTAGGCATTAGGTCTTTGAGGCTGTCAGCGTAGTGCAGTAGCATAGAACGGAGATGACTGTGGAATCGAGTCTGTTTCTTTTTTTTGTACGAAGGGATTCAAAGAAATTATAGAGAAGACAGTAAAGTATTTATAATTAAATTCACCCCTCTGCCACCTCTCAGCAGTTTACCGTAGGCTTCTATAGATCCCAGAATTCCAGTAGTCACAAAGGGTTCTTTCACACAGGTGGCTGGAGATGGTAAAAACAGGTGGCAGAGTCACGGTTTTACAACCCTCCCAAATCCCAACACATGCCAGGGCCACGGTGCTTTGCGGCCACAGCATTTTTTAACTCGGTATTGTCTGTCAAACTAGCCCATTAGGTTTAATGGGGTTGTGTTGACACTGCATGCAATGCGGTAGTGGGGCATTATAGGATTAAATCAAGCACTGAGGAGGCTACTCTAACTGCTTCTCAAATGCCCTTTGAAACGTTATTAGTAAATTCCCCTATACGCATTTGTTTTGTCTACAGGCCAAAGTCAAGCCCCAACCATACAGCTAAGCCGGGATTTATACTTTCATATTCTTTTGGAAAGGATAAGAAAGGCCCGTAACTATGAGAAACGAATGAAGTGTAGGGCTGGCATGACAGGGAGGAAGGGGAACCAGGAAGCATAGAGTTAACGTGTTCAAAGGGAGAGGTGTGAGGTTTACGTATGTGATTGGTTGAGGAGACGGGGTGATTGGGAGGAACGAAGGAGAGTAGACTGCAGGAAGGGGTGGGACAGTAACAGTCAGAATTGGGAAGCCATTGGATGAACGTACCTCCCTCCCTGGTATAGGGTATGTAGGCAGGTATATAGGTATGATGGAGGTGGGGACCCCATGGATGGGGTTAAAAAAACTTTTGGTTGGATACAAGTGGGGAACCATTGGTTGCTATGGTGTCCTCTGGTTGGGTGTGGTCCAATAATAGGGACCAGGTAGTGGTAGACCTGTAAGGTCTGTGAGCAAGTATTATGCCCTGTACACACGGTTGGAAATTCCGACAGAAAAGGTGCAATCAAATTATATTGTCGTAAAATCCGATCGTGTGTGGGCCCTATTGGACTTTTTCCGTCTGAAAAAATTTGAGAGCAGGATCTAAAATTTTCAGACAAAAAAATCCGGTCGGACGTTTTCCGATTGTTTGTAGAGAATTCAGATTGGACAAAGTGCCATGCATGCTCAGATCAAATTACGAGACCAAAGCTATTGGCTACTAGCCTCTATGCAGTCCCGTCGTACGCAACGAACCTCACCATGTTCCGAACGATCGGATTTTCTGACAACTTTGTCTGATCGTGTGTAAGCAACACCAGTTTTGGACAAAATCCGTCGGAAAAAAATCCAACGGATTTTGTGGTTGGAACGTCCGACCGTGTGCACAAGGCATAGATGTCCCTGAGGCAGTGTTTTTTGTTTTTTTCTTACATGGTTTTTAAGTTGTCTTTTTTTTTTTTAGTCCAGTGGTTCCCTACCTCTTTCCTCAAGTTTCCTCCATCAGATCATGTTTTCAGGAATTTCCCCACTTTGCACAGGTGCTTTGTCAATGGTTTGGTATTTAACAGCTATTATATCTAAGCCCTTGTACACACGGTCGGACTTTCCGACAACCAAATTCATCACAGTCGGACAAAGTTGTCAGAAAATCCGATCGTACTTAACGTGATGACGTTGTTTCGTTAGGACGGGACTACATTCAGGCTAGTACCCAATAGCTTTGGTCTAGGAATTTGATCTGAGCATGCGTGGCACTTTGTTCGATCGGAATTCTCTACACATGATCGGACAAAGTCCGATCGGCTCACGTTGTCGGAAAATTTTATAGCCCAGCTGGAAAACTTGGTCCGTCAGATACTCAGACGAAAACAGTCAGATGGAGCCCACACACTGTCGGATTATCCGACAACATGGTCCATCGGAATGTCTGACCGTGTGTACAAGGGCTAAGACAATACATTGCCTGTTGGGGGTACTTGGGAACTGAGGTTGGGAACCAATAATGGAAAGCTAGTTACTGGGTGGAGGGAATAGTTGTTGGTCACAAAATTGTGGTAAACGGTTATGCCTTTTTCAGGTGTTCCCACTTAAGTCTATTGGGTCCAATCCACGTGATCATGCCCCAAAGACACTCCTGTACTTTTTTGGAGTGATGAGCATTGAACAGGCACTGTAGAATTCAACAAAATGGTGACCATCTGCACACAGACACTGTTAAATAAATATGAATGGGTAAAAGATGGCTTCAGCTCCTGTTCTCCACCTGTAGAGAACTCTTCCTCTATGATTAAGCTCAGAAAAGGGCAATAAATGCTTGGAGGGGGGTTCTCTACAGGTGGAGAACAGGAGCTGAAGCCATCTTTTGCCTATCTCATTCACGGTTATGCAACAGGGAGTAGGTGTCTGTGTGAAGACAGTCACCATTTTGTTGAAGTCTACTAGAACCTGACAAGCTGGTCATGTATGCCTTGCACCAGCCTATTACCTTGCTAATCTGACTGACACAGGTATAGGGGCATTCGAGGAGTACTATTTTCATTGTTTTGGGCTACTTACTGTATATAAGCACAGAAGAACAACATTGAAATCTGGCAATGAACATTAAAGTGTTTCCGAAAAGCTAGGTGTGAATCCCCCATTCACTACTTTTTTTTTTTTAATTCTTTATTTTTAAATTATTCATCGATAGTTACATTTTACAAAATTGAATTCAACTTAGTAAAATAGCCACTTGATATACAGTAGTACAAACAGATTGCGAAAAGCGTGATAAAGTAGGAGCGTATGTAAAAGAACACTTTATAAAGAATATTTGAAAGTGGCGGGGTATGTTGAAGGTGTGTGTGATATGGATAAGAAGAATGGAGCGAAGGTGGGGATAATGAACAAGATGAAATATTGTGGATGGGAGAATAAATTATTATTAACATTAAATATATTGACACTTCAAAGAAAAATCTAGACTCTTTCTAGAAACCCTTCCTTTTACCGATTCATGGAGGTTCCAGCATCTCCATTTTGCTGGGCCCTCAGGTCATGATTCATTTCAGACATTGTCATCCTCATGTACCCAAACATTACAGCTGTCCAGTATAGCTGATGTGAATGGCCTCTAGTAACAAAGAAATTTAGAAATTCTATAATTAGCAAAGTCCATTAATGGAAGGCATACATCATTAAGCAAAGCATTTTCAGGTAGATCAGCTTAAAAATGTGTCCCGTTAGTTGGTGAGATTAGAGATGGACAACCTTGTGATGCACAATTAACCTGGGCGCTCTTTATAAATGAACACCAAAAGATTTCTTTGGAAAAAAAAAATACAGACCTGATCTTCTAAGAGTACCAGATGGGAAACAAAGTTTTTGTGCTTATGTTACCAACTTTAATAAATGTACTGCAGTTTGAGCAGAATTATATACAGTAATGGAGGCATTCAATTGGTGCTTTTAGATATTGGCGTACAGTGCAAAGACAGATTGTTGCACACAGCCCACAATATTGTAGCAACAATAGAATTGTACAGGAGCCACCAATTTATAATATATTTATATACACTATATTGTCAAAAGTATTGGGGCGCCTTTACACGCACATGAACTTTAATGGCATCCCAGTCTTAGTCTGTAGGTTCAATATTGAGTTGGCCCACCCTTTCCAGCTATAACAGCTTCAGCTCTGTCCATAAAGTTTAGGAGTGTGTCTATGGGAATGTTTGATCATTCTTCCAGAAGTGCATTTGTGAGGTCAGGCACTGATGTTGGATGAATTCATCCAAAAGGTGTTCTATCAGGTTGAGGTCAGGACTCGTCCAAATCATTTGGTGGAGGGAGGATTATGGTGTGGGGTTGTTTCTCAGGGGTTGGGCTTGGCCACTTAGTTCCAGTGAAGGGAACTCTTAATGTGTCAGCATAACAAAACATTTTGGACAATTTCATGCTTCGAACTTTGTGAGCGAGTTGGTGGGAGAGGATCTGCATGTCCCTCCTAAATGCACAAGTGACCATGTTGGTGGATATGACATCAAGAGAGTTTACTAGAGTTTGTTCATGTTTTTCATCTACCGGGTCATTAATGTGGCTCAAGTAAAAGGTACACCATGTGTATGGCAATGATCACCGCTGGATCAATCTTCATGCAAAGGTCATTTGCACTACCACTGCAACTCAAAGGGAAGGGCAGTGGCAAAAGACCCAGGCCCGACCCCTTGCCTTCAACTTGTCCACCTAAAGGCTGGGCCAACTAAGCGACCAAGCTGCGTTTCTTAACTGCAGTATAGGAAAGTGACATCAACATGCTAAAAATGTCACACGCTAGGAGAGTTTGGATAAGATTGGCTGAATAAAATTCCATTTGTTCGACAGGTAAAACAGAAGTTAATGTATTTACATGTATTTCAGTTGCATGAAAAGAAACGGCTTTTGCCTTTTTTTGCCATTAGCGGAAAACGAATCTACAGCCACAAAGTCTGACCTTTTCAAGCATATAAGTATTTTGTATTCACAGCAGACACAGCCTACATGCCTAGTGGCTATCATTTTCACTCTCAAATTTACCCTGTTTAGCTGGTGTCCCATTGACCTAATTTCTTGCTGGTGTCCTTATTACCTAAATATTCCTAAATCAGACCTTGAGAAAACTCAAGTCAAGTATTCCCTGGTTCCAAGCTTCTGTGAGATCCCAAAGGAGAAAGGTACTGTAGCCATCAAAGGATCTTGTTACGATAGACCGCAGTCCTGATGGTAAACATTGTGAAGAGCCCGCTGAATTTGATGGAATGTCCATTTTTTTTAACAAATTCTATCTCTTATCTGTATAGTAAACTTTTTCTGAACAGCTGCTGAGGTTGCAGGATAAACTACACGGTGCATCAGTTGTGACTGTTAACAATCCATATAAACAAACTACCGTAATTGACTTATCTTCAAAGAATGAACAGGAAGTATACCATATCACCAAATATTTGTGGATTCCTGATTATCCCACCTATATGAGCATGCTGGACATCCCTTTATAGTTAAAATGAGCTTCTTATAGTTAAAATTAGCTCTCTGGCACCCTTTAAGCCTTTCACTAGAGTGGGGCAACAGTTTGAGCCAAGCAAAAGTTCAGAAGTTTGCCTGTTCACCCATTCGAGGAACACTCGAATTTGTGGGGCCTGGTATGGATTGGGCAGGGACCTCCATGTCGTGTTTCTTTTTTTAAACATTTTTGTATTGGCGGCAATGGTATTGTATTGTCCGCAATTTAAATCTCCTTTTTATTTCTTTATAAATATAATTTTTGCTGCAGCAGGCTCTATACATGGTACAAATGTGCCACTTTACAAGCAGACTAAGGGGATGCCCCAGGGACTATATTTAAAGGAAGTTTTTATTGTTTCACATTAAGCATTATTAAAATTACAGCTCTTATTTAAAAAAAAAAAATAGCTTTGATACATATCCCCCAGGGCAGGAACCAGGCCCCCATACCCTCTTTAAAGCCAAAAACTTGCATATAAGCATTGGCGTCGCTATGGGATGCTCCACCCACCAGAGGGTCACCCAGGGCCATCCGCCGGATTGCCTTCACCGCTCACTAACTGAGCAGAGTTTAATTGACATGTGCGCCATCAATAAATTTGTTTTGTTCCGTTCCGTATTACCCATTAATTTGTATTTTGTAATTTGTGTCCGAAATTCAATTTGGATTCATACTAAATATGAATTTTCATTAGATTCATTAACGTTTCGTAACAATTACGAACGTTCGTTATGATGAATTTAAAAAGCAAAAAATACCTTTCTCAATATGGCAATCGTCGTACTCATTATGAGGGGCTCCCACCATCCCTGTGCTGTGCTGACTTCCTCCTGGGGCTGTACCCCTGTTGCGCTCATTATGAGGGGCTCCCACCATCCCTGTGCTCATTATGAGGGGCTCCCACCATCCCTGTGCTTATTATGAGGGGCTCCCACCATCCCTGTGCTGTGCTCATTATGAGGGGCTCCCACCATCCCTGTGCTGTGATCATTATGAGGGGCTCCCACCGTCCCTGTGCTCATTATGAGGGGCTCCCACCATCCCTGTGCTCATTATGAGGGGCTCCCACCATCCCTGTGCTGTGCTTATTATGAGGGGCTCCCACCATCCCTGTGCTGTGCCGACTTCCTGGGTTTTTAACTTCATCATAACGAATAATCGTAATTATTATGACAATAATAAAACAATATTAATGAACATTCTTATTTTGTCCAATTCTGAATCTCCCATCAACCACCAGTACCAGTCTCCCACTCCCATATTAAAAAAGGTAATTTTCCCAACCCTCACTCAGCAGGGGAAGAAAACCTCTGATTGGTCAACAAAACACCAGTCACGATTCTGTAACGGAATTTGGATCCAAAATTAGTCAACACAATTTCGTATACAATTCAGAAGCATAGAAATTCACATTTCGGATGCTTTTGAATGTACGAATTTTTGGAAATTCGTATGAATTTTTGGAAATTCGTATGAATTTTTGATTCGTATGAAACAAACCGCACATGTATACAGTGTAACAGGGAGCAGGAGGCAAAACAGAAGGCTAGGTGATCCTATCAACAAATCACCTGCTGGTTAATGTGCAAAGTTAAATCCGGCAGCGCCTGCTGTCTATTCAGCATTGCAGTATCTCTCTCCCTTTTGCCTCCTGCTCCCTGTTCTGCTCTACTGAGTCTCCCACTCTGCGCACCCAAATAAGGTAGAAAGAGGCAGAGCTATGGGAGGTAGGGGCTGTGTAATGGAAAGGGTCCAGAGGTGGGAGAGGGGCTGTGTAATGTAAAAGGGTCCAGAGTTGTGGTGGGGGGCAGCTGTGTAATGTAAAGTGGTCCAAAGGTGTGGGGGTGGTGTAATCCAAAAGGGGCCACAGGTTTGGGGGTGCTGGGTAGTGTAAAGGGGGTCCAGAAGTAAAGATCTGTGTAATGTGAAGGGGTTGAGAGGTGTGAGGGCTGTGTAATTTAAGGGGGGTCCAGAAGTGCAGAGCTGTGTAATGTGAAGGGGTTGAGAGGTGTGAGGGGTGTGTAATGTAAAGGGGTCCAGAGGTACAGGGGCTGTGTAATGTAGAGGGAACCAGATGTCCGGGGGCTGTGGTCTGCATAATGTAAAGGAGTTCTTTCCACATTTTACCTGCAGTTATAGCTGCAGTTCTAGAGGTTTCCATTAGGTTGCACGATTGTTTGTTTTTCTGCATTTTCTGAAAGCGCACCAAAAGTCCTGCATGCTGCATCTTTGACGCACTTTAGAAAATACAGTAAAGTAGAAGTTCAGCCAAAAACGAAATCTATTGACAGACACATTTTTGAAAATGAATCTAACCCTGTAAAGCAAAAATCGCTATACTTATCTCTTCTGCCGCCGCTCCGCTCCGGTCCCACGCTAAGCTGTCAGTGGCAGCTTCTCTGTGTGGGAATGTGCAGGACAGACAGCCAACAATGGAAGTTCCATAGTAACTCTATGAGTGACGTTACTTCCCAGGAATTTTCCAGCTGTTGTCAGCTGTCTCCTGCTCGTAGCATTGCAGCACTGCTGGGCTGGAGATCAGATCAGCTTGAAAAAAGGTATGTATAGCGATTTTTTCTTTACGGGGCTAGATAGGTTAGTCTTAGAATGTGGCTGCCAGTAGATTTAGAGTTAGTTGGTTTTTGGCTGAACTTCCACTTTAGCCCCTTGGTGCCAGCTGGCGCAGGTACACACATAAACCACACGCACCTTGAAAAAAAAAAAAAGTCACCAAGATTATCAATTAGAATATTAATTGAAGTTTTCATGCAATAGAGGCTCATGGGAGGTGGAATAATTGGAAACACTTATACTCACATCGATGTCCATACAGCTATACAGTGTAAATGCATGCACTCTACGGAATCATACTCAGTATTTTTCTTTTCTTCCAGGAAGATGATTTGCTATAAAAATATCATTCCCGTGTGCAGGGAGCCTTAGGCCTCGCTCACAGGGGCATATTAAAGTCTATGCCCATGGAGGGTGGTTACCTGCACAAGGGTCACACAGGTGTGCCATGCATCAATGTGTAGTCAGTCCCACTGGTGTCAAGGCTGACCCCTCCCACCCCCACCCCATCCGCTCTAGACTGACCCCCGCCCCCATCCACTCAAGACTTTTTTGGCCACAACTCTTCCATGAAGACCATCAGCCAGACCTTCTGGCCAGACTGCTCTGGATAGTAGATGGGTCTACCTGGGTTTCTGCCAGTTCTGTGCAGATGGCACTGCTGGACATCTTCTGATGTCGAAGGGAAGTAAACATAATGTGACTTTCATCTGCTGCATTAACTTTCCTTGACTGACCACTTCATCTTGGGTCCTCAACATTGCTCGTTACTTTGTGTTTCTTCGAAAGAGCTTGAACAGCACATCTTGGGTCCTCAGTCTGCTTTCAAATCTTTTCCTGGGGAGACCTTGCTGATGCAGAACTATCATGTCTTGTTGATGTGTTCAGTCTTGTCACAGTGTATGACCTGTGACATGACACTGTCTTCCACGACCTCAACTTGGTAGCAGAGTTTGGCTGTTCCTCATCCAGTTTTAATCCTCCCTCTGTGTTTCAACCTACATATGAAATGAATGATCATTAGCACCTGCTTGGTATAATTGGTTAATCATACACCTGACTCTAATAATACAAAATCTGACATTGTGCAAGTGTATAACGTGTGCAAATGTAGAAATTGATGCTGATTTGAAGCCAAAGGGTTGTCACACCAAATGTTGATTTGATTTCAATTTTTCTTCTCTTTGCTCACTTTGCATATTTGTAAATTATTAAGAATAAAAAAAAAATCAAAATATATATTTTTGAAAATATTCTTTTTTTACAGAATTTCTTTGCACCTGCCTAATTTTTGCACAGTACTGTAACTGAAAGCTATAGTATCTTCATTATTTATACAGCCATCATAGGAGGAAAATCTTTGAAATTCTACAGTCTGGCTTTATGTCGGTGGAACAGGTATGATTAAAGATCTCCAACTACACGTGTGCGCAAATTGTAGCTTGGATATCTCTTTGTCTAATCTCTCTGGTGAAAGATTTTCTCACGCCTCTAACGCTCATTACTCAGGAACTACAAGATATTCAATCAATGCCCTTGTACGCAATGCCGTCCTACAGTGCAATCTGCATATTTGTTTATGGCCGTGTATGCGGTGCAGCGTATTTGTTTGCTGTTTGCATTAATAAATGCGCTGCATATGCTGGCGCCGATAAGATACGCTCGCTGAGTACTGCGCGCAGGTACTAAATAAATCAATGCCCAGAGAGTACACAAATGGCAAAAATTAGGTTTTCCATTTAAATGGCATTTGAATTCATAATTTATGGCCACATATAGACAGGCGATAATTCAGCAGAACAAAGAGAATACAGAACTATAGTTTTCCTTTTTTTACTGATGAAAAAAAAAGTTCACCAAGCACTTTTTATTTCTTTTCTTTGGAAAAAAATGAATGTATCCACCACATACTGTATCTGTCTCTGTCAGACACAGAATGAAAAGATTTACATTTTTACATCCTTTTTGTGATTTTTCTTCCTGTAGCGCCACCCCCTAAAATGCTGCTGAGATGTGGGTCTCCCTGCGGTCTGCACAACCAGGCAACACACGTTTTCCAATTTGCATCCAGACACAAGAAACAGTCCATGGGCTTAGTTTCTTGTATTTAAAAGGGATTTTAACTTGGATAGGGTAAAGGGGTTATGGGATGCCCAACTTGACTCAGAGAACAACAAAGGGAGGACAGTTTCCTTCTCTGGCACATTGCAAAAACAGATACTTGACTGTGTTCCAGCTGGAACCGCAACAGGCTTTAGCAAAGTAAAACCCTTTATAGGAATATGGTGTCCCCTGAGTGGATTTTTAGCAAAGTGACAACTTGTAGGAGCTGTTGGTCCCCTTAGTGGAAAACACCAGCCTACATGGCTACAGTATCTGATCCCAGGACAGGGGGTGGGGTAAGACTTGCCAAGAACTTGCATCTAGTAGACTTCTCGCTTATAGGCCTGGTGGTTTAGAGGTACTCACACTGACCTGCAGCTATGGATAAAACTGCTTCCAGGCCTTCCGCTGGGCTGGTTACTTTATAAACTATGCAGGATGTCCTGCTCCCTGGTGGACTGCAGGGCAGTTGAGCTCCCTCTGTAAGCTTTTCTCCTTCCTCCAGCCTGGAGGCAGAACCCCCCCCCCCCCCTTTCCAGTGCCCCCTCCCAGGCTACACAGCAGAACCTCAACCATCCATCTTCCACCCAACTCTCCTGCAGGCCAGGCTCCTTAATATTTATAGGCTGGTTCAGCCGCCCTGCCAGGCCTTCTGCCTGGGGATGGGCCAGATTCCCATAAATATTCAGATTAGCACTTCCTGGCCTCTGCCCACTAGCTTCTAGAACAGGCTTTCTCAACCCTTTAACCCTAGAGGAACCCCAAAAATAAATTTCAGGTCTTGAGGAACTCTTATTAAAACCAATTCATCAGGGGGTCAATAGAACAATGCCCCTTATACTGGTGGTCAATAGGAAGAATGTTCCCCTTAAAAATGGTGCTCAGAATGCCACCCTTAAAGACAGCTGTGTCATGCTGCTGGCTTTGCTAAGTGATGCTGAACCTTGAAAGCCTAGGCACCATCAAAAGGGTGGTTTATTAGCCACAGCTCAAGGAACCCCTAGAAGCCTATGGAGGAACACCAGGGTTCCACGGAACCATGTTTGAGAATGGCTGTTCTAGAAGCTTCTCCAAGCATCTAGAACTATGGGGAGATACCAGATGCCTGACCTGCAGAGCCACCCAGCCTGACCGAAAGTAAACCCTCTGACTCACACCCAGGCTTCTAAGCCCACGTACACACGGTCGGAGATTTTGCCAACCAAATCCGTCGGATTTTGCCCGTCGGATTTAGTCCGACGGATTGTGTCCGAAACTGTTGCATACACACGGTCGGGCCAAGTTGGCGAAAAATCCGATCTTTCAGAACGCGATGACGTAATTTCTTGACGATGGGACTACATTCAGGCTAGTAGCCAATAGCTTTGATGTAGGAATTTGATCTGAGCATGCGTGGCACTTGGTCTGATCAAAATGCTCTACACATGATCGGATTAGGTCCGTCCGGCCCAGTTGGTCGGGAAATATTTCCAACATGTTGGAAATTTGGATCGGACGGAGATTCGGACGGAATCAGTCCGATGCATACCACACACAGTCGGATTATCTGATGACGCGGTCCGATAAGACTCATTCCGACAGATTCTCCGACCGTGTGTACAAGGGCTAACAAGCCTCTATCTACACTACACCACTATGTACACAAGAGGGCGCTACATTCCCCATAGCTAAACAATGAAAATGAATTCCTCTCTCATGATGCAGAAGAAGCTGTTTATTATGCTCTAATAAATGTGAATTGTGAATTGTAAATGTGATTGTTGGACGTCCTATTCCAAAACCATGAACACAACCAAGCCCTATCAAGGTATGCAGATCAGGAAACATCAAAATATACATTAGACACACACACGGTAAGGTGCTCCCCAAAAGAGCAATTGTCCCCACCAACATGATATATGAACAACAGAGAAATTGCTATTACATGACAAAAACCATTATAGAATGATAATGCATTCCCCAGAAAAAAAAACATTATGTAAGAACACAAAAAAAAAGTAAAAAAAACAAAAAAAAAATAAAAAAACAGAACCTCTAAGATGGTATCTACTGCAGGGGGGCATAAATTGAGCCCCAAGTTGTACCGATAGGGTACTTTTTTTTTTTTTTTGTACATTTTAATATTGTGATATGCTGCCTTCCTCCCAAAAATGCTGATACAAATATTGAATACAACAGTGATAATAAATTATGTATGAATATAAAATAATCATTCCAATAAATATGGAAGACCCATGGTTATAAAGGCAAAAAAAAAAAAAAAAACTGCCACAAACATAATATATACCAAAATAAGAAAAGGGTTAGGAGAAAGCACAATTCAAAAAGGGGGAGGGGGGTGTGAACATTTGTGATTTCAATTACTGATGTTGGATGAGAAGACCTAGCTCACAACTAGTTTTTCAATCATTTTCATAATTCTGGGTTATTGAGAAGATGACAATAAAGGAAATAATTCTACTATAAAACTATTGGAGTTGGACCCACTCTATGAATCTAACAGTATCCACTCCTCTGAGAAGGTATTCCTCAAGATCATGGAGTATGTGGGAAAATTGTGCCTTAGCTTTTGCAGCTGTGGGCTTGTGGTTCTCAGTGAATCACCATGGCGCTGTGGAGCTCTGTGGTAGTTCATTGATTCTTCCTGTCATGCCGCGTACACACGACCGGACTTTCCGTCAGACTAGGTCCGACGGTCTTCCCAACAGACTTTCGGTATAGTTCTGATGGACTTTCCAAACAAACAGACTTGGCCACACACAAACGGACTAAGTCCATTCGAAAGTCAGTTCATTCTGACGTACGACGGGACTAAAAAAGGAAGTTCAATATCCAGTAGCCAATAGCTTCCCTTGCGTCGTATTTGGTCCGTCGGACCAGAACACAAATGAATAGTTTTCCCGATAGGAATTGACAATATGTATTCAAAAAAGTCCCTTCTACTCCTCTCTGCTTCCCCCATATCTCCAGATTACTTTGTTATTGCTGCTGTGATATGACTTCCTGTTAGCCCTTGTACACACGGTCGGACATTCTGACAACCAGATCCGTTGGATTTTGTCCGACGGATTTTGTCCGAAACTGTTGCATATACACAGTTGGACAAAGTTGTCAGAAAATCTGATCGTACTTAGCATGATTACGTTATTTCATTAGGACGGGACTACGTTCAGGCTAGTAGACAACAGCTTTGGTCTAGGAATTTGATCTGAGCATGCGTGGCACTTTGTCCGATCGGAAATTCTCTACACATGATCGGACAAAGTCCGATCGGATCATGTTGTCGGAAAATTTTATAGCCCAGCTTGAAAACTTGGTCCGTTGGATACTCCGACGGAAACAGTCCGATGGAGCCCACACACTGTCGGATTATCCGACAACACGGTCCTATCGGACATTGTCCATCGGAATGTCCGACCGTGTGTACAAGGGCTTATAAGGTAGCTAGTTTTGTTTCCCATGGTCCCACTGCATACCTCCCAACATTTTGAGATGGGAATGAGGGACACCTACTAGCAAACGTATGTAGGTATAGGACACGCCCCCTGCCACACCCCCTTAAAGGAAAATTAACCAAAAAGTTATTTAAATCCACAAGGGCTTTTTTATTTTATTTTACCACTATTCCTTTATATTGGCTTTTACAACTTACAAATCAGCAATTTAGAATTTAGATGAAAGGTTTAGCACTTGGAAACACTTTTTGAAAGACTTAAAGTGCATTTTATATACAAGTATATAGATCAGACCGGAATGAGGGACAAATGAGTTAGGAATGAGGGACCTTGATGCAAATCAGGGACAGTCCCTCAAAATCAGGGACAGTTGGGCGCTGTGCCACTGTATGTAGGAAGGTAACCACCTTCTTGCTCCCAAGATGGATTACTGTCGATTGAATTTGTAGTGTGCATAGAGCAGTGTACATGATTGCAACTAACATGCACTTATTTGAAAAATAAGGATATTGTTTAGTGTCACTTTAAATGCTATGTTGCCATTTACTGGGCCAAGCAACAGGCACATGTACCTGTATGCTGGCATTTCACAACGTGTTAACAATCTATTAAGATCACTTTAACATTTTGCAGATTGCTTTTGAATAACGCTATTAGTTCATCAAGCCCGATGTAACGCAAGCAACTAAGAAAGGAAACATAATTTCCTCCAAGTTCATGGTTGGCAAGAAAAAAATGCTGCTGCCAAGTTATGGGAACTGTTCATTCGGATTGCCGTACCTAATTCACAGCTTATTAGAATTCTATAAGTGCGTTCTTGACATTTTTAACTTTCGAGTATAAGAATGTTGACTTGGCCAATTATATTATGCAACCTTTAAATTCACACCATTACATGTAATAACAAACTGTCTTTATCTTCTGAGAGCAGGTTTAGAGAAGAACTCTAGCCTAGTTAATAAGTAGAATATTAAAACTGAAGTTTATTCTGCTTATAGTTTGCTTTCCTTGATTCCTTCCTTTCCCCTTTCACAGTTACCTACATACAGCACTTTGAAAAAGTATTCATACTCCTTTTGTCATGTTACCAACAATGTAAATGTATTTTATTGGGATTTTATGTGATAGACCAACACAAAAGTGGCACATAATTGTGAAGTGGAGGGACAATGAAATGGTTTTCAAATTTTTTTACAAATAAATCTGTGAAAAGTGTGGGGTACATTTGTATGCCGCCACCCTGAGTCAGTACTTTGTAGAACCTCCTTTCACAGGCTATTACAGCTGAAAGTCTTTTTTTTGGGATGTCTCTACCAGCTTTGCACATCTAAAGAGATTTTTGCCCATTCTTCTTTGCAAAATAGCTCAAGCTCTGTCAGATTGGATGGAGAGCGTCTGTGAACAGCAATTTTCAAGTCTTGCCACAGATTCTCAACTAGATTTAAGTCTGGACTTTGACTGGATCATTCTAACACATGAATATGATCTTTGATCTAAACCATTCCATTGTAGCTCTGGCTGTATGTTTAGGGTCGTTGTCCTCTAACAGTTTTACTTCTAATGCCATGTACACACGACTGGACTTTCCATCAGAATAAACTCTGATGGTCTTTCCGACGGAGGTCCAATGGAGTTTGCTGAAACGGACTTGCCTACACACGATCACACCAAAGTCCGTTCGTTCAGAACGCGATGACGTATGACGGGACAAGAAAAGGAAGTTCAATAGCCAGTAACCAATAGCTGCCCTTGCGCCGTTTTTGGTCCGTCTAAATAACATACAGACGAACGGTTTTCCCGATAGGAATTGATTCCGTCAGAAAGATTTAAAACATGTTCTATTTCTAGATCTGTCAGAAATGTTGAAAAAAAAAGTCAGATAAAGCCCACACACGATTGGACTATCCGATGAAATTATTCTGTCGGACCTTTTCTGCTGGAAAGTCTGGACTCCATTTACTAATTTAGGTGATTTCTGAAGGCAATTGGTTCCATTAGATTTTAGTTAGGGGTATCAGAGTAAAAAGAGCCGGATTCAAATGCACGCAAAACTTTTCAGATATTTATTTGTAAAAAAAATGTAAAACCATTTGTCATTTTCAGTCCTCTTTACAATTATGTGCCACTATGTGTTGGTCTATTACATAAAATCCCAATAAAACACACTTACGTTTTTAGTTGCAACATGACAAAATGTGGAAAATTTCAAGGGGTATGAATACTTTTTCAAAGCAATGTAGTTATATAGTGTAGCGCCGGTACTCCTAACACGTACGCGTTATAGGTTTAAATTTTGTTTTTGCCCAAAACTGTAATGAGTTTTGGGACTAATTGTGCTAAATTGTACTTTCCTGACAGACTCCATGGCAGCAACGTGTGGGTTAAGTCCCACCTCCCCTACCCTATAGGACACTACTCCCATAAATGTTTGCTCCCTGCCCATGGCCGTGTTCTTTTTTTGTCCTCCTCCGTAGGACCCATTACGGTCTTTCTACCTGAAGATTGCTCCCACATGATTCCGTTGTTGGTTTGGCCGAAAAGCGACTGTGGATGGAATTGTCGCATATCTCCGTTAAGCCCTAGCTACTAGCGGGGTATGGAGTGGGCATTTGGATATAAGCGCTGGAGGAAAGCCAGGAGCCTAGCCACTGGCAGGCAGGCTGCGCATTCGGTCGGATAGCCCAGCTAAATAGCAGGTGACCTATTGTGCCCTAAGAAGTCCGGTATGTATTGTGTTTACCTTCGGCCTGAAGACGATCGTGTGGGAGCGGTAAGATTGTTCCTCTTTTTCATGGCAGCAGTTTGTGTTTGTTCCTTGCCTTTTCCCCTTCTTTTTCCGTTAGTTTTTTCTGTGTCTAGGTATATGGGTATAGACATTGCGGTCGGATTAGCCTGCGTTCCAGCCGCCGCTCACTTCCTGGTTTTCGTTGATACGTTCGTTCTGCGCATGCGCGAGTACGACACAGGATCGAGGCTTGGTTCGCGCATGCGCCATAGTGGCAAAGTGACGCTATTCGCGCATGCGCAGTAGCGGTGCACGGGACGCGGTGATGACGTCATTAAGGCGCCTTATTTAAACATAGGAAATAGCCTGCAAGCTTTGGGAATGCTTGCAGGTTATTTCGTGACTTCCCCTTGTCCAGGTTTTCTGCTGTGGAGGTAGGTGGCCTTCTGGGAAGAAGGGGGTGGGCATGTGTGTGTGTGTATGGCATCCTCAGCCTTACTTATATGTCTTTGCAGCATTTATGGAAACCCCTAGAGATATGGACTCACCTCCGCCTGTATGTGGCCAGCCCTCTCAAAATAGGTACTGTCTGGGGGGGAAGTAAGGGGGGGGGAGGGGTCCGGTATTAGTCAGGGTGTTATCTTTCCTTATCTGTATGTCTCTTCTATCTCTGTCTTAGCCCATCTAGATCAGAACAGCAACGCAGCTCAACGCTCAGAGGAAGCGATTCTTCTAAGTCTTACCACCGGCACTCATATTCTAAGTCAAAGCATCACAGCTCACCCTCAAGATCTGGGCGCCGTAGCGAGGATCGATCTCGCTCCTCCAGGGCTCATTCCAGCCACTCAGTTATTAACACTTGCTGGGGATGCAGATCACAAGTTCCTATTGGAAAATCCCTGTGTGACCTCTGCTTTTCCAAAGCCTCTAGTGAGAGAGGGGGTACGGACCAGCAACTAAGATCCCTTGTGGAAAAAGTGGTGAAGGAGTCCCTCAAGGGGATCGGGGCCAGTCAGACCCCTGTGCCTCAGTCAGAATCACCTCAGTCACCAGTCAGGGAGTCGCATGCTCAAGAGCTCTGGGAATCCTCTTTAACCAGCCATCATTCAGCTGCTGCTTCAGACAGTGAATCTGAGGAAGATAGTCCCTGTGTGGGGTTTGATTTTGCCTTACTTTCCCCCTTGGTGAAGGCCATCAGAGAGGCTTTGAACTGGGAAGATGAGGTGGCTAATCCTTCCAAGCAAAGGAAGTATTTTAAGCAACTTAAAAGGGAGCGTCTTAACTTTCCATTCCTGTCTGAACTTGGTGAGGTCATCACGGATGAATGGAGTAAAGTGGAGAAAAAGAATAGTATGCTCTCAAAAGTCCTAAGGTTATATCCCTTTAAGGAGGATGAGGTCAAGTATCTGGAATCAGCTCCTCTCGTGGATGCAGCGGTGATGAGACTGGTAAAACATGTGACTCTTCCTTTGGAGGATACAGTTTCATTCAAGGATGCCTTAGATAGGCGGATCGATTCCGATTTAAAGAGAGTCTACCTCACTGCCGGTATGGCATGCAAGCCAGCATTGGCTTTAGCGGCAATGTCCAAAGCCATGGAAGTCTGGACGGACGGTGTGGATGATACCCTCAGAAACACTTCGGAGGAAGTCGCTAAAAACTCTCCTATCCAGGAGTTACGGCTTGCTTCGGCTTTTCTGGGGGAGGCTTCGATTGACATCATCCGCCTAGTGTCCCGGGTTATGCTTTCGGCTGTAACCGCAAAACGGGCCCTCTGGCTCCGTCCCTGGCTGGCTGATCCAGCATCTAAACAGGTGTGGTGCCGTATCCCTTTCGAGGGTTCTTCCCTTTTTGGGAATAAATTGGATAACGCCATATCCCGGGCCACTGGTGGTAAATCGGGGTTTCTTCCTCAGGACAGACGTCTAAAAAGCCAGAAGAGATTTTTTCCTAAAAAACAGTATCAAGAGCAGGCCAGGGAGGCCCGTAGCTATAGACCGGGTCGGGAATATTCCAGATCATGGAAATCAAGGCAGTCATCCTTCAAGAAATCCGCCAAGAGCAGTGCGACAGGAGAGAGGGAACCAACCAAATCTTTTTGAGATTGGGCCCGCTCAGATAGGCCAGGTGGGGGCTCGTCTTCTACATTTTCGGCATGTCTGGGCGGCCTCAATCAAGGACTTCTGGACCGTCAGAACGGTCTCTTCAGGCCATTCTTGGACCTTCAGCAGGTCCCCAAGACTAAAGTTTGTTCCCACCTCCCTTCCAGTCTCAGAAGAAAAAAGGCAGATCTTGTTGGCCTACGTGAAATCTTTATTGGCTCAAGGCGCTGCCGTACCCGTGCCAGACGATCAACGAGGGAGAGGAATTTATTCTCCTCTTTTTATGGTCCAAAAGAAAAACGGTTCTTGGAGACCAGTCATAGACCTTACACATCTGAATCATTTTATCAGAAAGGAAAGATTCAAGATGGAAACCTTGTCAACAATACAACAGTCAGTCCAGTCAGGCGACTGGATGATTTCAATAGACCTAAAGGACGCGTACTTTCATGTCCCTGTGGCAGAAGATTTTCAGCAGTTTCTGCGATTTTCAGTAGGAAAACTACATCTCCAGTTCGTATGTCTCCCGTTCGGACTTTCAACGTCCCCCCGAGTGTTTTCAAAAGTGTTGTTGGCCGTAGTGGCTCTATTGAGAACCAAGGGAATTTGTCTTCACCACTATTTGGACGATCTTCTGCTGCTAGCCCAGGACAGAGACAGTCTGTTATTGCACAAGGAGCAGGTCATCTCCACTCTTCAAGAATTCGGTTGGATCCTGAATCTAGAAAAGAGTCAGTTAATTCCTTCCCAGTCTCTTGTATTCCTAGGCGCACTCTTCAACACAGTGAAGGGTACCATCTCATTACCCGAAGAGAAAGTAGTGGTAATTCGGGACAGAATTCGTCCGGCCCTCTCAGCCTCCCATCTTCCGGCTCTTCAGTGCCTGAGAATTATTGGCACCATGGTGGCCACGATTCCAATGGTGAAGTGGGCCCAATGGAAGATGAGACCGTTCCAAAAAGGTTTTCTTCACCAATGGCTAGGCGATAAGACTCAACCTATCCGGATCACATCTTCAATGAGAATCTCTCTGCCCTGGTGGCTTCAGAAGGAGAACCTATTCAATTGTCATTCCATTCTCCCCATCTCATGGGTAACAATAACTTCGGATGCCAGCAACAGGGGCTGGGGCGCCCACTGTTTGTCGGAAGTAGCACAAGGCACCTGGGACTTCCCTTCCAGGAGGACGGTGTCGAATATTCTAGAATTGAGGGCAGCCTTCCAGGCGCTCCTGGCCTTTCGTCATCTGGTCTCAGGAACCTCGGTCCTACTCAGACTAGACAACACAACAGCAGTGGCATATATAAGGAGAAAAGGAGGTACTCGGAGTCTGTCCCTTCTTCAGGAGGTAGAGCCAATCATGTCTTGGGCTCAGAAGAACCTGGTCAACATTACAGCAACTTATGTTCCAGGAACGCAGAACGTCCAGGCGGACTTTCTGTCTCGAGTCAGTCTGGACAACAACGAATGGTCCCTTCACGAAGAAGTTTTCAGGTGGATTCTAACATTGTGGTTCTTCCCAGAGGTCGACCTATTTACCTCCCATTGCAACAAGAAACTGGCAAGGTACTATTCCAGGTTTCGGGATCCTCAGGCCTACGGAGTGGATGCTCTGACGGATCGATGGTGGTTCAACAAAGCTTACGCCTTTCCTCCAACTCCTATTATTCTACAGTTCCTGCGGAGACTCAAATCAGAAGCAGTAGAGGTGATAGCTGTAATACCTTATTGGCCCAACAGGCCATGGTTTCCGCTTCTAATGCTCCTCAGTGTCAGAGATCCGATTCCCTTACCTCTCAGACCCGATCTTCTATCCCAGGGCTTGAAGCTCCATCCCTGCCCGGCCCATCTATGTCTGAGGGTCTGGTTTTTGAGAGGGGAAGGTTAGAGGCTCTGGGTTGTCCAAAGGAGGCCATCCCTACTCTCATGAGTGCAAGAAGAAAAAGTACCAACCAGCTGTATGAGAGGGTTTGGTCTAGATTCACAAATCACTTATCTTCCAGGTCTTGCTCCAATGGTAATTTGACGGTTCAGGATGTTTTGAGTTTTTTACAGTCCGGACTAGACATTACCCTATCTGTCAGTGCTCTTCGTGTGCAAGTCTCGGCAATTTCGGCCTTTTCTGGAGTATCTTGGGCTAAACATCCTTTGGTTCAGCAATTTTTTAAAGGAGCAATTAGACTTAGACCACAGAGGAAACCTAGATTCCCCAAGTGGGATTTAAGCTTAGTTCTCGACTTCTTCTCTCAACTGGACAGAACACTTTCAGTCAAAGAATTGTCCCTAATGACATCTTTTTTGGTAGCCATATCCTCAGCAAAAAGAGTCTCTGAGATCCAGTCTTTAGGATCAAAGGAACCTTTCCTCACATTCTTCCCTGACAGAGTGGTCCTAGTGCCAATGCTGGGTTCGAACCCAAAGGTTACCTCAGTCTTCCACGAAAATCAGGAGATTACTCTTCCTACCTTTAATTCTGCTGGGAGTCAGGATCTTCATCCTCTCGACATGGGAATTATTCTGAAACGATACCTGGAGGCGACAGCTTCTTTCCGGCAATCAGATTATCTTTTTGTTCTTTTTCATGGCAAAAGCAAAGGCCTTAGGGCTTCAGTCAGATCCATCTCCATGTGGGTGGTTCAGGCGATCCAGTGGGCTTATAAAGAGAAGGGCTTGGCTCCTCCTGAGGCGGTTACGGCACATTCCACGAGAAGTCTCTCTACTTCTTGGGCAGCTTCACGTCATGTGGCTCCTGAGGTTATCTGCAAGGCTGCCTCTTGGTCATCCATTCATACATTTATGGCTCACTATTGTGTCGAACCTGCCAGTTTATCTTCTGTTGATTTTGGTTTAAAGGTGCTGTCGGTGGACAGTGTTAAATAAATCTTTGTTCAGCATTTTTGCCCACCCGAGTGTGTTTGGCGAGTTATTTCCCACACGTTGCTGCCATGGAGTCTGTCAGGAAAACGGAAAATTCCTATCAAAATACTTACCGTAATTTTCCTTTCCTGATGGACTCCATGGCAGCAGGAGTTCCCTCCCAAAATGGCTGGAGTAGGCTAGTTATCGAACACGGCCATGGGCAGGGAGCAAAGATTTATGGGAGTAGTGTCCTATAGGGTAGTGGAGGCGGGACTTAACCCACACGTTGCTGCCATGGAGTCCATCAGGAAAGGAAAATTACGGTAAGTATTTTGATAGGAATTTTCCGTTTTGCCATCAGCTTGGCTGGGCTGTATAGAAGTTCTGCCAGGTCATAGGTGGGGTTGTACACCTATGGGAGGCTATAGAACGCAGTCTGGTTGGACGCATTGGGTACCAATCTCTATCCCGGAACCAATCAGTGGGCGCGTTTGTCTCACTGCGTAATCCGGGAAGAGGTACTTAACCACTTGCCGACCGGCGCACGACGATGTACGTCGACAGAATGGCACGGGCAGGCATATTGGCGTACATGTACGTCCCTGCCTTCCCGCGGGTCGGGGGCCAGATCGGGCCCCCGCCCGGTGCCCGCGGCAGTCGGTATTCGTTCGGGAGCGATCCCGGACGAGGGGACGGCCATTCATTCATGGCCACCCCCTCGCGATCGCTCCCGACGAATGAAAATGCTCCGTGACATCACTTCCTCTCCTGTAATGTAAACACAGGAGAGGAAGTGATGTAATCTCTCCTCCGTGTCGGTATTTTTCGTTCCGACACCGAGGAGAGAGGATCGGTGAGTTGCACCAACACGACACTACACAGTAGAACATGCCAGGCACACTCACACCCCCCCGATCACCCCCCCAATTACCCCTGCCCCCCAGTCACAGTGACACCAATGTCATTTTTTTTATTTTTTTTTGCATTGGTGTCATTTGTGACTGTAATAACTGTTAGGGCAGTTAGGGTTAGCCCCCTTTAGTTCTAATGTACCCCCTAACCCCCCCAATAAAGGTTTAACCCCGTGATCACCCCCCGTCGCCAGTGTCACTAAGGCTGGGTTCACATTGCAGCGGTTTATGAGAACGAATGTGATTCGCACCGCACTGCAGTGCAAATCACATCCGATCTCTGTGCGATTCGAGTTCAGCCATTCGCCGCACCCGCCACACCCGCCGCAAATTCGCACGGGACCCTTTTTTTGGTCCGCAGCAGAATCGGATCGCATGGGTGTTCACACCATGCGATCCGAGTTTGCAGATCGCACTGCGATATGCGAACTGATCTGGGGGTGTCATTAACATTTCACTGACACTCCCAGCAGTTCGCATAGGGCAGTGTGAACTGCCGCCGGGAGGCATGCGATGCGGGAACCCGCCGCGGATTCGTGGCGTTCCCGCATCACTCCAGTGTGAACCCAGCCTAATAAGCGATCGTTTTTCTGATCGCTGTATTAGTGTCACAGGTGACGCTAGTTAGGCAGGTAGGTATTTAGGTTCGCCGCA
Organism: Lithobates pipiens; assembly: GCF_037356315.1. Lineage (NCBI taxonomy): Eukaryota > Metazoa > Chordata > Amphibia > Anura > Ranidae > Lithobates > Lithobates pipiens. The sequence continues at coordinate 305,868,555 of NW_027507785.1, forward strand.
GCTTTTTATAGCGCCAGGGACCCCCATATACTACCGCATAAAGCCCCCTGATTGCCCCCTAGTTAACCCTTTCACCAGTGATCACCATATAACTGTTACAGGTGACGCTGGTTGGTTAGTTATTTTTTTATAGTTTCAGGGCACCCGCCATTTATTACCTAGTCTCACTAGTGTACCCGTAAATTTAGGGGTGTCTACTTTCCAAAATGGGGTCATTTGGGGGGGTTTGTGCCATCTTGGCATTTTATGGCCTTCAAAACTGTAACGCCCTTAGAAAGCCTGAAGGTGGTGCTTGGTTTTCGGGGCCCCGTACGCGGCTAGGCTCCCAAAAAGTCCCACATATGTGGTATCCCCGTACTCAGGAGAAGCAGCAGAATTTATTTTGGGGTGTCATTTCACATATGCCCATGGCATGCGTGAGCAATATATCATTTAGTGACAACTTTGTGAAAAAAAAAAAAAAAAAAAAAGTTTGTAATTTTCCCGCAACTTGTGGCAAAATATAAAATATTCCATGGACTCAACATGCCTCTCAGCACATAGCTTGGGGTGTCTACTTTCTAAAATGGGGTCATTTGTGGGGGTTTTGTGCCATCTTGGCATTTTATGGCCTTCAAAACTGTAATAGGTAGTGAGAAGTGAAATCAAAAATTTACGCCCTTAGAAAGCCTGAAGGCGGTGCTTGGTTTTCGGGGCCCCGTACGCGGCTAGGCTCCCAAAAAGTCCCACATATGTGGTATCCCCGTACTCAGGAGAAGCAGCAGAATTTATTTTGGGGTGTCATTTCACATATGCCCATGGCATGCGTGAGCAATATATCATTTAGTGACAACTTTATGTAAAAAAATAAAAACATTTTTTTTTTGTCATTATTCAATCGCTTGAGGCAAAAAAATAAAATATTCAATGGGCTCAACATGCCACTTATCAATTTCCTTAGGGGGTCTACTTTCCAAAATGGGGTCATTTGGGGGGGTTTTGTACTGCCCTGCCATTTTAGCACCTCAAGAAATGAGATAGGCAGTCGTAAACTAAAAGCTGCCTAAATTCCAGAAAACGTACCTTAGTTTGTAGATGTGACAACTTTTGCGCAAACCAATAAATATACAATTATTGACTTTTTTTTTACCAAAGACATGTGGCTGAATACATTTTGGCCTAAATGTATGACTAAAATTGAGTTTATTGGATTTTTCTAATAACAAAAAGTAGAAAATATCATTTTTTTTCAAAATTTGCAGTCTTTTTACGTTTATATCGCAAAAAATAAAAATCGCAGAGGCAATCAAATACCATCAAAAGAAAGCTCTATTTGTGGGAAGAAAAGGACGCAAATTTTGTTTGGGTACAACATTGCATGACCGCGCAATTACCAGTTAAAGCAGCGCAGTGCCAAATTGTAAAAAGACCTCTGGTCATTTACCAGCAAAATGGTCCGGTCTGAAAGTGGTTAAGGTGCCGAAGTCACGTGGTTCAGGGTTCCGGTCCAGAAGTCATTGCTGACTCCGTGGTCCTGGTCCTCCTGACCAGCCCCCAGGGGCTCTCATGGCCTGGGGTGTGGATCCATTCGTTTCTGAGTCTCGAAACTGGCTAGTTCTAGGCACAGTAACTGGAAAGAGGATTCTAAGGTGTTCCGGTGCCATCTCCGGTTTTGGAGAGGCCCAGCAACTCTACATTTGACCAGGGGAGGATTCTTCAGTAGGAGAGCCACGCACAAGGCTGGCTGCTCGGGAAGAGCCTGGAAGTTGAGCTGCCATTGATTGAATCCACAATTCTTACAGTATTGCCGGTCCGGCTGAAAGATTCTGGTACAGTAAGAAAGGTTCCTACTTCTACCATTCTAGTTGTAACCAAGTTTCCAACCAAGTCTGCGTGAGAGACTTTGAAAAGCTAGAATTACCTGTTGGCTGCTAAACCCAAAACTTAAGGATTTACCCAACAGTTAAAGAGTCCAGCTGCGAGCGACTGTTCCCTGGATTGTGTACAGAGAGAGAGACTTTTATTGAAGTCAGCAGTTCCAAGCACCTGAGCTAAACTCTACCCTGATACCCTCTATTCCCAACTTAGAGACTGAGTTTGTTCAACCGTTTTTTGCAAAATAAAAATCCTGACAAGGAATTCAAGTGTCGGTCTCTACAGTTACTGGGTCATCAACCCTGGGAACCCCTAGACAAGGACAACGAGTACGAGCTGGAGGAGGTAATCGGTAAGCCCAGAAAAATTCAGCAGCTCCTTCGGGGGTTAGTGCTACAATAGTTAGGTTAAAAAAAAAGCCCATCTAGTTGAACCAATTAAAGAAAAAAAAAATCATACAATACTATATACACAATCCTTCACCCACAGTTGGTCCAGAGGAAGGTGAAAAACCCCAGAAAAGCATGTTTCAATTTGCTAGAGCAGGGGAAAAAATTCCTTCCCGACCCCCCTGAGAGGCAATCAGATATTCCCTGGATCAGCTTTACTTATAAATGTTGGTATCCAGTTATATTATGTACATTTAGGAAAGAATCCAGGCTTTTTTTAAAGCAATCTACTGATCTGGCCAGAACCACCTCTGGAGGGAGTCTATTCCACATTTTCACAGCTATTACTGTGAAGAAACCTTCCTGTATTTGGAGATTAAATCTCTTTTCCTCTACAGATAAAGTGTTTTCACTGACATGATATTAACATTTTGAAATAAAGACCTTTATGTTTTCATTACCCTTATAGGGCCAAGTGATGTCATCACTAGGTCTCTGTGCTGCTCTATACAGTGCAGTCAGATCATGACTGGTGTGAGAAGCCGGCAGGATGCTGTACATGGCTTCCTGAAAAAAAAATTACAACATCATGCCTCAGTACTCCTCTCAAGAGCCCTCTGTCCTGAGGTAAGCAGTGGGCTGGTTCTTAGGAGCAGTTATACAGATGTAGCACCCTCCCAGATAGTCTGCTAGGTTTGGTAGGAAAATTTACTTCTGTGGCTCTCCTGTAATCAGCAGAGCAGTATGTGATGGATTTAGGCTGCTCTGGACTCTGCAGACTGTGAGTTTAATTGCTTGCCCCAGGTTTCTGAAGGCTTTCAAACTATAGCAGGTGGGGGAGACTAATGAGCAGCCTGAATATTTATGCAGCTCCGGCCAATCCCTGGGAAGGTGTGCCCAGGTGATGGTTGGGGAGTGCATAAATAGTCTGGAGCCTCAGAGAGCAGTGTTCTTCCCCAGGGGAGTTGCAGTCCAACTGAAGATCCTGCCTGTCATATCGAGGTCCCGGCTGTGCATATTCTGCTCCCATGAGAGTTAGAAGAGGGGTTTCATTGAGGATCTGGTCTGGAAGCTTCACAGAGAATGTCTTTCTGTCTGAGTCTTATGCCGCGTACACACGGGCGGACTGTATGGCGTATTAGTTCGTCATACAATCCGACGGACAGTCCGTCGTACTTTCGACTGAACGGACTTGACCACACACGGATGCACAAACAGTCCGTCGAAAGCTTGCGCGATGACGTGTACAGCACGTACGATGGGACTAGAAATAGGAAGTCCAATACACAGCAAAGCACCCTTCCGTCGTGTAAATCCTTTCTGGGCATGCGCCATTCTTAGTCCGTCGAACTAGCCTACTGACGAGCGGATTGTCCGCTGAAACCAAAGTACGACGGACAGAATTTCGAAAAATCCGAAATACTTAGTACGCCAGACTGCACGCTGAAAAAGTCCGCTGAAGCCCACACACGAGCGGACTGTCCGCTGAAATGTGTTTTGACGGACTAAGTACGCCATACAGTCCGCCCGTGTGTATGCGGCATTAGTTATGTAGCAAGGTCCCAGGCCTCCTTTGGTCTAATGAGAACTTCCAGGGCCAGAGATAGCTGACATCCTTCTGTGTATAGTGGGTTGTGAGGAATGGTGGGTGCAAGATGATTAAAGTCATTGGGCGCCAGACACTTCTTGAATACAAAGGAGAGTTTATTTTTCTTAAAACGTTTGTGGGAAAGAGGGTTAGCACCAGGACACCCTTAGGTAGTTGCAAGTTCAATTGGCAGACTCCGAGACTTCAACAGGAGGACAGCCATGCAGGGAAAGGCATCCAGCAAGATGCCACATCTGCATGTGCAGGAATACTGTCTCCTATGGCAACAGTCTTTAACAGTTCCTAACACACAAGTAACACTGAGCTCCCGGTCTTTCACTAGAGCCCCTGATTCACTGCCATGAAATCCTTTGAGGTCCTCCAATCTTGACGGTGGTATCTTCCTCAAGCGTCACCCCGCTTCTCTGTTGTGTCCCTAGCTTGGCACTCAAGATACCTCTCAAGCTTCACCCCACTGGCCGGCTCGGTCCCTGGCTTGACACACAAGGCTGCTCTGCTAGTGTCACCTCCGCTGGCTGGGTCCCTGGCTTGATTCCCACTGAAGTTTCCAGATTCTTCACCGTCCCTGGTTGGTGAGAATACTGCTCCGGTACTTGCTTCAGTTACTCACTGTGGTCCCTGGTAATAAGTTGGTCCCTTAGTGGTGACAGCTTCCCTTCTACCTCCAACCATGGCAGGTTCTCCGGCCGGCAGAACCGTCACTTCTGGTTGGACTGCAAGCTGCAATCTCAACCCTGCGCTTTTCATTTGCTTCTGGATACGCCCTCAGACATCCTAGCAGCTAGATGTGCCTGGGAGAGCCAAATCTCCAGCCTAGCAGCCCGGGCAATACAACACACATCCACCCAGATAGCCGTCCAGGTGCCACAGAACACAGATCACCTGACTCCAACCAAATATTTAGGCTTTCCAGCAGGCTAAGGGATTCAAGAAAACCCCTGCCCATTGGCTGAGATACCCCTTATACCCATAATCTTGCTTTCCCCTTCTCGTTTCTAGTACCACCAAATACCCCACCACTTAAGGGTTGAAGAGAAATGTGCAACAAGGCCAAACTTAGGGAGAAATCAGTTACATCTCTAACAATCAACCAGGACAAGTACTCCTGGCAAGTAAATTTGTGAGAAGCAACCCTGCCTAAACTCCAGGGTGCTACAGTTACATAGTTAATCTGGCTAAAAGACATCCATTTCAACCTGGGTGAACTGAGGGAGACATCCAAGTCCTGGGGACACAGTGGGTATAGACCTGAGAGAGAGGAGTCCTAATGACTGTTGCTGCATGTGGGGAGGTGCAGCGTTGTGCGGTGACAACAAACACACAGAGTCCAGTTGCTAGGAACAGAACCTGTATTAATGTAAAAGTTCAGCAATACACAAGGCGATGGAAAGGGAACACTTACAGACTGTAACAGCGATGTGTAGCCGAGCAGGTCTTGGGCGTGCCAGGGCAGAATGTGGCCTAGTTGGCCTGAGCCCAAATGTGGAGGTCTCCAGAAGGATGGTGTGTCCCTATCCTTCTCCTACTTAACCTCTCCCTGCCACTAATCACTGTCCCTGACAGACGAGTGACCTGTCCCTACACTACACATGTGAAATGAACACCAAAACTTGGAGTCAGGGCCTAAAATAGGCTCTGCCTCATTCAAGATAGCTGCCAGAGTCACATGGGGCTGCAGCATCCAAATGTATAGCTTCCCCAGTGACCCAGGAAACCATAGAGGATTTGTGTTTCTCTTGACTGCTCCTCCAACCGCAATGCTGCTGTGGACAAGCGCCACCTAAAGTGGAGGAAGTAGCCTGCACCTCCCTACATGCAGTTAACCTTTGGTACACCAAGTTAAGACTTACCTGGCCTGAAACATTGCCAATGGTGTCCCAGTGCTGTCCACTTTACATCCTACGGCTCAAAGGATTGTATTGAGAAGTAAAGAGAAGAGAAGAGTGTCCTCACATTCCTGCTTATCCCACAGCTTACCTACAGTATGCCTCATCCAAGTTAAACTGCAACAGACCTTAAAAAAAAAAGGCAACCCAACAGACTATTTTCTGAAACAGAGGAGTGAATGTTGCTGTATGCCTGGCTGCCACTGTACTAGTGGGAGAAAAACCAGGAACATAATCAAAGGTCCTTATGGGGGTTAGCGTTAGGGCTATTTTTAAGCAGGAAAGTGGGGGGAAACACAGTTCTGGCACCTTAAGCACTGAATGTATGCAATGGCAAGGAGTACTGGGGTCTCTTGATGCTGGCAAGAATACATTTTTGTGTGGGGTCTATTGTTGCTGAGGCGATCTATTGTTGCTGGCTGTTGGGAAATCTATTGATGTTGCTGGGGGTCTATTGTTGCTGGGGTGGTATTTTGTAATGGGTGGTCCATTTTAGCTGCGGGAGCTATTACCGCTTGGGGGTCTATTGTTGCTGGGGTGGGATCTATTGTTGCTAGCTGCAGATGATCTATTTTACTGCTTTTCTTGTTATCATTAACAAACCCCATACAAATTATTTAGCACCACAAAATGATAACTAGTTCTGTACTCCCTACATCGGCCGGTACTGGGAGGTGGGCAGGGGGTGGAACCAAGGGACGGTGCTCCGAGGCTGGAAGGGGTGGAGACAAGGAGTGGCTCACAATGGGGAGTTCCTGCACCTATTCTCTTAGAAAAAAAGCTCTGGTTAGCGCTACACAAACCTCAAAATGCCATGATGAGTGGATGATAGTTTGGAGAAATGGTAATTTCCTAGTAGCATTTGCTTGTAGGCTGTCCTAGTTAAATCTACCATATGACGATTATTATCCCTGTAAATGCCCCAAATCACAGTTTAAAGCTTCCAAATTACTTCTTCTCATTGTTTTCAGTGGCCAATCAGAGTGGTGGGGATCCAAGAGCAAGGTAAGTATGTGCAGCTGGACATACCAATTACGTGGACTTGTTGCTTTGCCCTGTGAGGCAGAACTCCAGTCCAAAATAAAAATAATTAGCCCAATAAAAGATAAAAAAGGTGACTTTTACTGAAAAAAAATATGTTTAATCTGGGAGTTGCCCCCTTTGCGTGTACAAATGTCCAAAATCATCCTGGCTGAATATTGATCAGCACTAGTCATCTCACTTCCTTTGAGCCCAATCTGTCACGAACCTCCACCACCCATGACTGGACAGGGAAAGGAGAAGCAGCACAGCGATGAACCCATCCAGCTTTCTCCTCCTATTAGAATTCTCCTAGTCAGAACTGATTGGCTCCTCCTATTGCTTGCCACTTAGGTTTGCTGTACAAGGACTACAAAAAGTTGATACCAGGCTAGATTTAGGCACATTAAAATTATATATATATATATATATATATATATAAAACAATATATTAATGAATACAGAACTGCAGTCATGTGTGTCTTTTACATCTGCCTAGAGCTCAACTTTAAAGAAACCAAAAAGCTCCCCCAATAAACCCCCGTGAAGCACAGCAGAACCTTCTTAAAACAAAAAAGCATTTGCACGTCATAATTAGTTCATTTTGCAATCATTCCTTCATGCCCGGGGCTAACACTATATCCAGAACCGCTGGTTTATAGCACTGCACTAGCCTAATATCACAGAGCAAATTATTCCAAACGGCATGCGTTCTGTAGTGACGCTTCAATACATAAAATCACCAAATTTATTATTCTCATAAATGCATAAAACACAAGCCAAAAATACTCCACCTGTCAGTATGGAATTCATTAACCACTTCAGCCCCGGAAGAATTTACCCCCTTCCTGACCAGAGCACTTTTTTGCAATTCAGCACTGCATCACTTTAACTGACAATTGCGCGGTCGTGCGACGTGGCTCCCAAACAAAATTGACGTCCCTTTTTTTTCCCACAAATAGAGCTTTTGGTGGTATTTGATCACCTCTGCGGTTTTTACTTTTTTGCGCTATAAACAAAAAAAGCGACAATTTTGAAAAAAAATAAATAAACGCATTATTTTTTACTTTTTTCTATAATAAATATCCCCCAAAAATATATAAAAAACATTTTTTTTCCTAAGTTTAGGCCGATACTTTTTATTCTACATATTTTTGGTAAAAAACAAAACAAAAAAATAAAAAAAAATTGCAATAAGCGATTATTGATTGGTTTGCGCAAAAGTTATATATAGAGTTTACAAAATAGGGGATCGTTTTATGGCATTTATATATATATATATATATATATTTATTATTATTTTTTTTTAAATGGCGGCAATCAGCGATTTTTATCGTGACTGCAACATAATGGCGGACACATCGGACATTTTTGACACATTTCTGGGACCATTGTCATTTATACAGCAATCAGTGCTATACAAATACACTGATTCCTGTGTAAATGAAACTGGCAGTGAAGGAGTTAACCAGGAGGTGGCAGTGTAGGGTTTAAGTGTGTCCTAGGGGTGTGTTAACTGTGGGGGGCGTGGCTGTGTTTTACACATCACTGATCTCTGCTCCAATCTCAGGGAGTGGGTATAGGAATAGAAAAGAACCCCCCCCCCCCCCCCTTTGAAATCACATTTTGTTGCTTTGGAGCCTGAAACTAAGACAGATACAGTTTTTGTTTTATCCAGCTCTATTTATTAGTGGAACTTCCAATTGAAAGATCGAACACCAACATGTGAGACATATTTTTTTTTTTAAACGAATCACTGGGGGTTATTTACAAAAAAGCAAATCCACTTTTCACTGCAAGTGCACTTAGAAGTGCAGTCGCTCTAAATTTAATGCCGCGTACACACGGTCGAACTGTTTGACGTACTTAGTCCGTTGAAACACATTTCAGCGGACAATCCGCTCGTGTGTGGGCTTCAGCGGACTTTTTCAGCGTGCAGTCCGGAGTACTAAGAATTTCGGTTTTTCCAAAAAGCTTTCCGTCGTACTTTGGTTTCAGCGGACAATACGGTCGTCAGTATGCTAGTCCGACGGACTAAGAATGGCGTATGCCCAGAAAGGATTTACAGGGTTTTGCTGTGTCTTGGACTTCCTATTTCTAGTCCCGTCGTACGTGCTGTACACGTCATCGCGCAAGCTTTTGTCGGACTGTTTGTGTATCCGTGTGTGGTCAAGTCCTTTCAGTGGAAAGTACGCCGGATTGTCCGTCGGATTGTATGACGGACTAAGTACGTCAAACAGTTCGACCGTGTGTACGCGGCATAAGGGGTAGATCTGAAATGAGGGGAAGCTCTGCTGATTTTATCATCCAATCATGTACAAGCTAAAATGCTGTTTTTTATTTTCCTTGCATGTCCCCCTTGGATCTACAGCGACTTTACTTCCAAGTGCACTTGCAGTGCAAAGTGGATTTTCCTTTGGTAAATAACCCACACTGAGTTGCAAAAAGGCTCACCCCCCCCCCCCCCCCCCCCTTTATGTCAGTATTTTGTTAAACCACCCTTTGCTTTAATTCCATCCTTTAGTCTGTTGGGATGTCTCTACTAATTTTGCACATCTAGACTTCACAGTATTTGCCCGCTTTGTAGAACTGCTCAAGTTCAGTTAACTTTGCAAGGAAGATGATAGAACACTCAGGGTCCAGAATGCTACAAGTCCACAGATTTAGGTCAATATTTCTGGGATATATAAATGGCCGGGTCCTGAGTCTTCTATCATGTTCCTTGCAGAAAAGGAGGATCTCTCTTCAGATGTCCAAGTGGATACTTCTGTCAAACAAACCTAGCAATCAATGGTAGGGAGCAACTTTTGGGCCGCTTAGTGCCTACTTGTTTTACGTCATTGCTGCTCAGCAAGCAGGTTGTTACTCCATGTGGAGAGTCAAACAGTGATTTAAGTAACACAGTTAAAATAAAACGGAGTTACTTAACCCAGTTACTTTAGAGGGTAACGAGTAATCTAACTGATTACTCTTCCCATCATGGTAACTCATTACATCTACCGCCCGGGAGGCCTGCCGTAGCCGTGCTGCCTGGCCGTTCGTTCCTGCGCGGGGAGGGAGCTTTCGCCCGCTGAGCTGAGGAGAGGCTGAGACTCAGAGAGACTGTCTGGACCGCCCCATCCCGCCCCGCCTATCCAGAGAGAGAATGTAGGGAGGCGGTGGACACTGAAAAATGAAGTCAGCTGACCAGCTGACGCCAATCGAGTGAAGGGGGGGTCTCTCTCTCTCCCCATGAGGAAAGGCATGCCTGGAAGGATTCAAGTAAGTGACTGACGATTCGAATTACAGTGCAATCGATCCATCCCAAGTCCTCCACCACCTCTTACTGGTCCCATCCCTACCCACCCACCATCACTTCTACAACAGAGAACAGTAGTGGTGGAGGATGGGATCAGTAAGAGGCAGAGGTGGTGGTGGGAGAGGATGGCACCACCACCGCTGGCACCCCCCCCTAAGTACCACACTGCCTGCCACCCCCCCCTCCAAGTACACCACCACCACCCTCCATGTACACCACTGCTGCCACCCCCCCAGTACACCACCACCACTGCCACCCCCCCAAGTACACCACCGCTGCCACCCCCTCCCAAGTACTGTACACCCCCACCGCTGCCCCCCTCAAGTACCACCGCTGAAACCACCCCGCCCCCAATACATCACCACCACTGCCACCCCCCAAATACCACCGCGGCCACCCCCTCCCAAGTACTGTACACCCCCCCCCAGGTACACCACCACTGCCACCCCTCAAGTACCACCTCTGCCACCCCCTCAAGTACCACTGCTTCCACCCCCCCAAGTGCCACACTGCCTGCCACCCCCCCCATGTACACCACCGCTGACACCCCCCCCCCAAGTACACCACCACCACTGCCACCCCCCCCAAGTACACCACCGCTGCCACCCCCCAGTACACCACCACCATGCACCCCCCGGCACCACCGCTGCCATCCCCTCCCAAGTACTGTACACCACCACCGCTGCCCCCCTCAAGTACCACTGCTGAAACCACCCCCCCTCCCCCCAAGTACATCACCACCACTGCCACCCCCCCAAATACCACCACTGCCACCCCCTCCCAAGTACTGTACACCACCCCCCAGGTACACCACCACTGCCACCCCCTCAAGTACCACCGCTGCCACCCCCTCAAGTACCACCTCTGGCACCCCCTCAAGTACCACTGCTTCCACCCCCCCCCCCCCCCCCCCAAGTACACCACCACCACTGCCAGCCCCACCCCCCCAGTACCACCGCTGCCACCCCTTCCCAAGTACTGTACACCACCACCACTGTCACCCCCTCAAGTACCACCGCTGCCACCCCCTCAAGTACCACCGCTGCCACCCCCTCAAGTACCACCGCTGCCACCCCTGTCACAGTTACTTTGCTGAGTAACTAATTACTTTTCCAATGTAGTAACTGAGTTACTAACGCAATTACTTTTTGGGAGAAAACTCCATAGGATCCTCAGGTATCCAAAGCATGCCAAACGTATTTAACGACACATAACAAATGATAAAAATAAGTGTGTAACAATGTCCCGGGATAAAAAAAGGACACCTCAATAAAATGATAAAGTTGTATACGAGCTCTCATTCATTGACCACCAGAAGAGTTACCCCCCTTCATGACCAGGCCATTTTTTGTGATACGACACTGCTTTACTTTAACGCGACACACAAGGGCTCAATGTACAAATTATATCATTTCATATGATTTTTATATTGTTTTGAACACGGTTACTGTATTGTATTTTTCAATAAAATAAATTTATTTTTTCTACTTTCCTATTTGCTTCCATGCCTTAAAAGTCCCACCTGTTGATATCTATTTGGTATTTTCTTTGTTTTCCCTTTTTTGCTTTACTTTAACTGACAATTGCGAGGTCGTGCTATTCTCTAACCCAAATAAAATTGATATCCTTTTTTTTCCCCACAAAATAGAACGTTCGTTTGGTTGTATTTGATGCGGTTTTTATTTTTTGCACTACAAAAAAAAAAAAAAAAAAAAAAAAAATCAAATTTCTTCATCAATTTAGACCTATATGTATTCTGCTACATATTTTTGGTAAAAAAAAAAAAAAAAAAAAAAAACCTCAATAAGGGTATATTAATTGGTTTGCGCAAAAGTTAGTGTCTACTTACTATGGGATATTTTTATTTATTTATTTTTATACTAGTAACTATAACGGGACTGCGATATTGCAGCAGACAAATTGGACACTAACTGACACTTTTGACACTTTCTGGGAACCAGTGACACTAATACAGTGATCAGTGCTAAAAATGTTGCACTGTCACTGTACTAATGACACTGGCTCGGAAGGGGTTAACATCAGGGGCGATCATTGATATGCTAGATGACATCCTGTTCTCTTTTGTTTATTCATGTTAGAATAGGCCTGTTCAGTTTGCTCCCCTAGGGGTGAATAGGTTTATTCTTGGTTTACTAGTAGGGATGAGCTCAACACCCCCCAGTTCGGTTCGCACCAGAACCTCCGAACGGACCTAAAATTCGTATGAACTTTAGAACCCTATTAAAGTCTATGGGACTCGAACGTTTGAAATCAAAAGTGCTAATATTAAAGGCTAATATGCAAGATATGCAACAGACAGCACCAGCAATAAGGGGTATCTTCTGGTGTATACTGTGCTGGAGGCACACAACACCCACTTTAACTGGTTGCCGACCGCCGGCCGTCAAATGACGGCCAGGCGGCGCACCTATTGTGGCGGGAGGACGTCATATGACGTCCTCCCGTTTAAACAGGGAATGCGCGCGATCGTGCGCGCGCATCCCTGTTTCTTCGGTGGCGGCGTGTCACGGAGACACCGCTCGCCACCGAAGGGGGTGAACAGCCATTCGTTATGGCTGTTTACCACGTGATCGGCCGTGATGAAGTCACGGCCGATCACAGATGGTCACACCCCGAACGTGCACGGCGCATGCGCGCGATTGCGAGCGCGCTGCGCGTGCACGTCGGTGGCGGCGTGTTCCCCGGGAACACTGCTCGTCACCTGTCCCAGCCCATCGGAGTACCCGAGTACCTGTCCCAGCCCATCGGAGTACCCGAGTACCTGTCCCAGCCCATCGGAGTACCCGAGTACCTGTCCCAGCCCATCGGAGTACCCGAGTACCTGTCCCGGCCCATCTGAGTACCTGTCCCGGCCCATCGGAGTACCCGAGTACATGTCCTGGCCCATCGGAGTACCCGAGTACCTGTCCCGGCCCATCGGAGTACCCAAGTACCTGTCCCGGCCCATCGGAGTACCCGAGTACCTGTCCCGGCCCATCTGAGTACCCGAGTACCTGTCGCGGCACATCAGGGTACCCGAGTACCTGTCACGGCACATCAGGGTACCCGAGTACCTGTCACGGCACATCAGGGTACCCGAGTACCTGTCACGGCACATCAGGGTACCCGAGTACCTGTCACGGCCCATCTGAGTACCCGAGTACCTGTCACAGTCCATATGAGTACCTGTCACCGCCCTTCAGAGTACCCAAATACCAGTCGCCAAACCATCAGAGTACCTGTCACCAGGCCATCAGAGTACCCGAGTACCTGTCACCAGGCCATCAGAGTACCCGAGTACCTGTCACCAGGCCATCAGAGTACCCGAGTACCTGTCACCAGGCCATCAGAGTACCCGAGTACCTGTCACCAGGCCATCAGAGTACCCGAGTACCTGTCACCAGGCCATCAGAGTACCCGAGTACCTGTCACCAGGCCATCAGAGTACCCGAGTACCTGTCACCAGGCCATCAGAGTACCCGAGTACCTGTCACCAGGCCATCAGAGTACCCGAGTACCTATCTCCAGCCCATCAGAGTACCCGAGTACCTATTTGCAGCCCATGTCTCATAGAATATACGTTGGGGTGTTTGCTTTCCAAAATGGGGTCATTTTGTGGGTAATTTCACTGTCCTGGTGGTCCAGGACCTTCAAAAATGTGATGGGTAGGAATGAAATGAGATGTGTCATTTATGCTCCTAGAACGCCTGAACGTACTACTTCAATGTTCGGCCTCTCTATGTGGCCAGGCTGTGTAAAAGTCCTACACATGTGGTATCGCCATACTCGGGAGGAGTAGCAGAATGTATTTTGGGGGGTAATTTTTGCTATATACATGCTATGTGTTAGAAATATCTTATAAATTGACAATTTTGTGTAAAAAAAAAATGCGTTTTAATTTTTTTCCACATATTCCAAAAACTTCTGGAAAAAAATGAACCGTTCAAAAGACTCATTATGCCTCACAGATTATACGTTGGGGTGTTTGCTTTCCAAAATGGGGTCATTTTATGGGAAATTCCATTGTCCTGGTACTCCAGGGCCTTCAAAAGTGTAATAGGTGGTTGAGAAACGAGATGCGTAATTTTTGCTCGTAGAACGTCTGAAGGTACTACATCAATGTTAGTGCTCTGTATGTGGCCAGGCTGTGTAAAAGTCTCACACATGTGGTATCGCCATACTCGGGAGGAGTAGCAGAATGTATTTTTGGGTGTAATTTGTTGTATGCATATGCTGTGTGTGAGAAATAACCTGATAATATGACAATTTAGTAAAAAAAAATAAAAAATCTTCATTTTGCAAAGAATTGTGGGAAAAAATGACAACTTAAAAAAACTCACCATGCTACTTACTTAATACCTTGGAATGTCTACTTTGTAAAAAGTGGTCATTTGGGGGGTATTTGTACTTTCCTAACTTGTTAGTGTCTCAAGAAATGAGATACACCTGTTGTACTGAAGGCCTGATCAGAAGTGATCAATTTTCAGTGATTGGCACCATAGTTTGTAGACTCTATAACTTTCACAAAGACCAAATAATATATACTAATGTGGGTTATTTTTACCAAAGATATGTAGCAGTATAAATTTTAGCCAAAATTTTGAAGAAAAATTAATGATTAGCAAAAATTTATGACAGAAACCAAGAAAAATGCATTTTTTTCACAAAATTTACGTTTTATTTTATTTATAGCACAAAAAATAAAAAACCCACTAGTGATTAAATACCACTAAAAGAAAGCTCTATTTGTGTGGAAAAAAGGACGCAAGTTTCATATTGATACAGTGTTGGATGACTGAGTAATTGTCATTCAAACTGTGAGAGCGCTGAAAGCTGAAAATTGGTCTGGTCAGGAAGGGGGTGTAACTGCACTGTATTGAGGTGGTTAACTCCTGCAGATGCCTGTATTAGAGAACACCAGCAATAAAGGGTAGATACAGGTGTATACTGTGCTGAGCTGGAGGCACACAACACCCACTAACTCCTGCAGATGCCTTTATTATGGAACACCAGCAATAAAGGGTAGATACAGGTGTATATTGTGCTGGAGACACACAACACTCACTAACTCCTGCAGATGCCTTAATTAGAGAAAAACAGCAATAAAGGGTAGATACAGGTGTATACTGTGCTGGAGGCACACAACACCACTTTAACTTTAAGATGCCTGAGAAAAGAACACACTGTCCCTGCACGCCGGAACACACTACACAAGGCCGCAGCGCTGGCAGCCTTATATAGTGTGGGGAGTGTACTAAACCCCCTGAGCTATAATTGGCCACAGGCTCTCCTCGCTGCCGGTGCTGTGATTGGCCAAGCATGCGGGGTCACAGTGCATGCTTGGCCAATCATGAGCCAGCAATGCACTGCGATAGCGTAGTGCATTGTGGGCCGTTCATGCCACACGAATTTGGTGCGAACGGTCCACAAAGTTATGAATTCGCCGAACAGACGAACGGCCGATGTTCGAGTCCAACACCAAGCTCATCCCTATTTACTAGCTAGAAACTGAATTTAAAGATATGAATTTGAAGGATTATTCACGATTATTATACTGACTTCATGTATTTATCAAAAATTTATTTGCTATACTATGTAACTGTAATTGTGTGAATCCTGTTATACTTTTCTTAATGTCTTTATTTGTTATTTTATGTTCTGATAACTAAATAAAAAATTGAATGTTAAAAAAAAAAAAAGTTCTTCATCTGATTACATATGCATGTCTAAAAGTTCCCAGCACCCCTTTGAGTATGTTGTACGGAAACCAGAGGCAGCCAGGCAATTAGCATTTTCAGATGTCGCTTCAGCAAGGGCAGCCCTTTGTATTTCTCACATCACAGGTTCCCTTTAAAGAGGCCATTCTGTAATGCCAGGGTTTCACTTTTTTATGATTATAATATATTTTGTGTTTCTACGTGGCATTTCAGCACCTTATTTTCATTATTGGAGGTGTTGAGTCCGATGAGCGAGATCGTTTTTCCATTGCTTTTTATCTTTAGCGGCTGGTTATGTAATGTGAGCATTTTAGATACACACAGTGCTGAGAGGAGCTCTCCCCCCTAAACATAAAAGAGGAGGCATTTTTTATAAAGTGGCTCTTACAGGCTGGAAAGCGCAGTTATGTGATGTAAATAAGACGGGCATGATATTATTGGAACAATATGACAGTCTGACAATCATCCACTTTAGTGCTTGTTTTCTCTTCAGACAAGATCGTCTGCAGAGAAATCCAATTCGCCAAAATTAAGATGGGAGGCTGGCAGCTTATATTTTTTCAATAAGGACCGCAGTGGAGACTCCTGAATTTGGATTCCTAGACACGGTAAAATTGCTAAACATATTTTACAACTGATAGGAGAACACCAGGCAGATATAAAAGAAATGTAATCCATACTTTAAAAAGTGTATTTTTTTTTATCTAGGATTGGTATAAGCAACATAAAATCCATATTTACTTTGGCTTCCTGCAGTTCCCTAAATAGAAGCAGAGAGATTGACAAATGAACCAATGTCATTGACCCTAACATGGCCATATTAGGTCATGGATTTCATGAGCATCCCTGCCCCTTTTTATAGGGGTAGCTGTAGGGCGGGGAATCTCCCACTTGCACCTCATTGACGCATGACATCATTGACCTAATATGGGCAGATGTCATTGACCTGATATGGTCATGTGGCCATATTAAAGCGGAGTTCCAGGCTTTTTTTTTTTTTTTTTATTAAAAGTCAGCAGCTATAAAAAGTTTAGCTGCTGACTTTTAATAAGCAGACACTTACCTGTTCCACGGTCCAGCGATGCGGCCTCACGGAGCCCCACTTCTCTCCCCCTCCTCTCCTCGGCGCCTCCATTGATACTGTGCAAAACAGATTACAGCGCTCACATACAAAAATTACATTTATCCTGCAAGGCTAGTTAAAAACACCTGAACAATATAAATACGAAATACGGGGGTTTGGTCACACTACATGGTCATATAGTGCTAAGCCCACTTACTGCGACAAAGTACTCTGAATTAGTGGGTCCTACCCTAGTAATAGAATGAAAGAACCTGTGTCTCAACCATGGGAGATAAATGCATCTATGTGCGAGAACTGAAGGGATTCCTCCTATGCACTGGTGGCGACTAATGAGAGGTAATGGGGGGCGGGGGGTGCTCTAGCCCAAGAGACCTGGTCAGGGTCTATACAATATACAAACACATACTGGGGGATGGGGGACACACCCTAAAATGCTTTACATTCCAGATGGTGCTGCTATAAGACCAAAAACAGTACAAAACAGATTGTACTGTTTTTGGTCTTATAGCAGCACCATCTGGAATGTAAAGCATTTTAGGGTGTGCCCCCAAGTATGTTTTTGTATTTTGTTCATTGATACTGTGGGCACCAGCCGTGACAGCTTGCGGCTTCACGGCTGGGCGCACACTGCGCATGGGCGAGTCACTCTGCGCTCTACCAGTGGACAGGCAATCTTCTGGGACCTGTCACGTGTCCCAGAAGATTGCTGAGAGGGCGGGGCTGCCTAGGGGGAGAAGAGGAGTCTCCTAGGCAGTCTGTAGCCAGAACCAGGAAATGGGACAGAAAGTCCCCTTCAAAACTAAGCACCCACTCCCTCCAAAAAAAAATGACATACCAAATGTGGCATGTAAGGGGGTGAGGAGTGCTTAAAGTGGAAGTTCCACTTTTGGGTGGAACTCCGCTTTAAGTCAATGTCATTGACCTGATATGGCCATGTGGCTCTTCTCTAATGGTCTCTAGGATGAATGCCCACCTTACAGATAGCTATAAAAATCTGTGTTGCTGATTGCTCAAGGAACCCCTAACAACATCGTTGAGAAAACCTAGGTTCAGAGCCTATGTACAGAACCCTAGTTGAGAAACCCTACCGTGGCAAGAGGCACATTCCTGGCAATGTCAGGATCGCTTAGTACTCCTGCTACTCATTCCAGCATCCAGGTGTTGGCTGTTGTATTCCCCCTGTCTGTGTTCACCTGGAAGGTGATTGATCTGGTCAGTCACCTGATATAAGCAAAACGAACATTCTATCCCTTGCTTGTGATAGCGACGGTATACCTGCATTGTTCCTGATCAAGCCTCCCGTTTGTCTGCCCTGCTTTGCTAATCTGGATTTCCCTGTGTATGACCTGGATCGGATATTGGACTATTCCCTGAACTCGGCCTGCCTTTTTACCTGGACTGTTATTGGATCGGATATTGGACTATTCCCTGAACTGAGCCTGCCCTTTACCTGGACTGTCATAGAGCCACAGTATCTGTCTGCTAAACTGCAAGTATCTGTCTGTTTTGCTCAGTTCGCGCCTAATGTGACAGCATAAAAAAGGGGTCTTTTTATCTAGGACTGGTGTAAGCAACATGAAACCAATATTTGTTTTGGCTTCCTGCAGTTCCCCAAATAGCAGCAGAGAGATTGAGTGATGAACCAATGTCAATGTCATTGACCCTAACATGGCCATGTGGCTTCATTAGGTCATGGTTTTTATGAGCATTCCTGCCCCTTTCTATAGGGGCAGCTGTGGGGCGGGCAATCTCCCACTTGCAGCTCATTGGTGCATGACATATTAGGGCAATGTCCTTGACCTAGCCATATTAAGTCAATGTCTTTGACCTAATAGGGCCATGTAGCTGCATTAAGTCGATGGCATCAACCTAATATGGCTATGTGGTCATATTAAGTCAATGATTTCATAAGCAATCCTACGCCTTTGTATATGTGCAACTGTGGAGTGAGGAATCTTCTGCCCCCCAGCTATTGTCTGGCTTCACACCAAATCCAAGCTCTTCTCTAATTGTCTCTAGGAAAAATGCCCACCTTACAGATAGCTATAAAAAGCTGTGTCATTAGTGGCTACTTGCTGATTGCTCAAGGAACCCCTAACAACATCTGGAGAAATCCTAGGTTCAGAGCCTAGGTACAGAACTCTAGTTGAGAAACCCTACCATGGTAAGAGGTGAATTCCTAACAAAACAAAAAAGGAAGGCGCACTGACCTAGTGCATTACCATAAATAGAGCTTTATTGAAAACAGAACAAATAGCAAAATGGCTACTCACAAACGAGTATTGATAAAGGGCATAATCAATACAATTGGATCCATCGCACCGAACATCGACACATCCAGATCTGATGTCAGATGAATTGATGAATACCCCAACGTAAACCCCTGACGCGTTTCAGGGGAGAACCCCTTTCTTCAGAGCCAAGACAATTGCCTGTCTTGGCTCTGAAGAAAGTAGTTCTCCCCTGAAACGTGTCAGCCGTTTATGTTGGGGTATTCGTCAATTCATCTGACATCAGATCTGGATGTGTCGATGTTCGGTGCGATGGATCCAAATTGTATTGATTATACCCTTTATCAATACTCGATTGTGAGTAGCCATTATGCTATTTGTTCTGTTTTCAATAAAGCTCTATTTATGGTAATGCACTAGGTCAGTGCGCCTTCCTTTTTTGTTTTGTTTTTCTCCAGTATTTGAATACCCAATATTCTAAGGAGGGCTGCAAGACCTTTTTGACACTACCATCTTAAACTGTCGGTATCACACTTCGAAGACCAAGACACCAGAGCGCAGGAGAAGTTGTCTTTTTCTTGTAAGAGGTGAATTCCTGGCAGGATCTTAAGGCATTACTTTAACGAAAGAAGATTTAAAAAAAAAAAATTAAATGGATTTTTACATTAGCATTCAAAAGATTATAGGAGATTCGAGTAATTGGATGTACATAACCTTTAAATATTGCCCCGCATCCCAAGTGCAGCCCTACAGCAGTGGAAGAGAAATCTCTTTTATATCTTGCCCATTTCTCCTGTTGACCTCTTTTTTTCTAGGGCTATATACTTGACCCCATTGTCTATACAAGCCAACTTCCATTTAACTAGAGTTACAGTAGCTAGAATTGATTATAAAATTACTACCTATAACATTTTGGCCTCCTATGCAGACCGCAGCCAATTATGCACTCTTCAGCCCACACATAAAGCTGAGATCTAATGAGAAGGAATCAGGCTATTGACATCCAAATGAGCACACGCACAAACACACTCTCCTGTTTAGCATCTCGCAGTCAATCCTGCAGCAGAGAAGAAGCTTTGCCTATTCCTAAGAAAAACATCGGTGACTGATCTAACACATCACATGTGCATGGCTGAGATAAAACCGTGACAATGTGCGCTTACGAGAGCGGGTTATAGACTCCTTTCGAAGTTTGTAAATGCCACCTTATTTCTGATGCATAATGTCTGCATTCACGGGCCTTCCGTCAAACCCTGTGTGCGTGGCGCTTGTTGTCAAGTGTTGCCTATTTGAGCATTTCACTCTGAATGCCGAAGCTCCAAGACAGGAACTATACAAATGACAAGCCTGTAGTTTGGAAATAAATATACAGTTTGTTCGCTCGTGGCACAGTCATTAAAGCTGTGTATAAACTAGCAGAAGTGAGCCTGATTGACTAACAGAAGAAATGAAAAAATGGAATAAAAAAAGCAGAGTGAATAAAAAAAAAAGGAAGTCAGTGTATGAAGTGGTGTAGGGACTGCATTAAAAGCAGCGGGACTGATAATGGGACCCCATTACCAGAGGGGCCCAAGTAAATCCCTCTCCCTGCCTTGATCTGCCACCAGTAGTAGAGTGCTTAAAGCAAAAATGTGGCCAAATCCACAGGCATTCAAATATTTACCCATTCTTCTATTCCACAGATTTTTACCAGTTTTTTTTTTTTTAAACAAAGTATAACAAATTGTGTAATGATTGTACCTGGAGTATTGTAACAGGTAGCTGACAGTAATCCTTGACAAGAAATACAATATCTAATGTCCCAATCCAAGCTAAAACTCCCCCCCCCCTTCCCTCTTAGCCACCTCTAACTCATCCTAAAAGTCATTTTTCCCCCCCCTCTTACTATGTGAAGCCAGATTTACCCACTTAAGTCCCCCCTCTCTGGGTCCCTCTTTCGGGGGGGGGGGGGGGGGGAATCACAAATCCACCGGTGTGGATTTCACTGGCATGGAAGCCTACTGGTCCGGATCAGCAGGCATGGAAGCCTACTGGTCCGGATCAGCAGGCATGGAAACCTACTGGGCCGGATCAGCCGGCATGGAAACCTACTGGTCCGGATCAGCCGGCATGGAAGCCTACTGGGCCAGATCAGCCGGCATGGAAACCTACTGGGCCAGATCAGCCGGCATGGAAACCTACTGAATGAATGAATGAAATACTTGTATAGCACACAATGCGAACTGAATCGCCTCTACTGGGCCAGATCAGCAGGCATGGAAGCCTACTGGGCCGCATCAGCCGGCATGGAAGCCTACTGGGCCGCATCAGCAGGCATGGAAGCCTACTGGGCCGCATCAGCAGGCATGGAAGCCTACTGGGCCGCATCAGCAGGCATGGAAGCCTACTGGGCCGCATCAGCAGGCATGGAAGCCTACTGGGCCGCATCAGCAGGCATGGAAGCCTACTGGTCCGCATCAGCAGGCATGGAAGCCTACTGGTCCACATCAGCAGGCATGGAAGCCTACTGGTCCGCATCAGCAGGCATGGAAGCCTACTGGTCCGCATCAGCAGGCATGGAAGCCTACTGGTCCGCATCAGCAGGCATGGAAGCCTACTGGTCCGCATCAGCAGGCATGGAAGCCTACTGGTCTGCATCAGCAAGCATGGAAGCCTACTGGGCCAGATCAGCAGGCATGGAAAACAACTGGGCCAGATCAGAAGGCTTGGAGGCTGACTGGGCTAAATTAAGTTTGAAGGTGTTAAGCCCCTTAAGGTTTAGTCCAACCTCTTGGATATCAAGCAACAAGCAAAGGTCCCCAGTAAGGAGTTATATAAGAACACTGGCATGGAAGTCACCTGGTCCAGATAAGCAGGCACGGAAACCAACTGGGCTGTATCAGCAGGCATGGAAGCCACCTGGTCCAGATAAAGGGGCACGGAAACCAACTGGTCCGGATCAGCAGGCATGGAAGCCTACTGATCCGGATCAGCAGGCATGGAAGTCGACTGGGCCGGATCAGCAGGCTTGGAGGCTGACTGGGCCAAATCATGTTTGAAGGTGTTAAACCCCTTAAGGTGTAGTCCAACCTCCTTGGATATCCAGCAACAAGCAAAAATCTCCAGTAATTAGTTATATAAGAGAACATGTGGGTGGGGCTAATAGGCTCTTCATTGGGAGTCTCAGCCCGGAGGAGCGAGTTGGGACTAGAAACCATGTAGTGGGCGACTGGGATTCCTCTTTTACAGCCTTATTCTTTCAGTACCACTCTGTGAGTGCCTCCATAAGACAAATGACCTTGTCAAATGTTGTATTTAATCTATTTATCTATTCATAAAAAAAACATCATATACAGCATATAACAAGCACTTTTCACCCTGAAAAATCGGGTGCAAATAGTGTGCGTGTTATACGGCAATACTTCAATTTGGGCTACCTAGGAAGGAAGAGGGAAGGGGGCGGGACAAGCACCGTCAGATTACATACAGCGAGAATCTCCTGTTGACTCAGCGGCCTCTTTAATAGGAATTCCCGTCTCCTGGGCCGGCATTGGACCAGTGTTCTGTCTATCATAGAAGCCGGTCCAGAAGGCGGAACTTTGTATTAAAGGGCCGCCCAGTAAACAGGAGATTCTCGCTGTATGTAATCTGATATCGCTCGTCCTGCCCCCCCTCCCTGTCCTCTCCAAGGCAGCAGTAATATGAGGTGTGGCTGCAGATGGGCACTGATCAAGCTGCATTGATGGACAATTGTGAGGGTGCATTGATGGGCACTGACCCTTATTTTGCTTCAAAGTTCTTTATTTCAAATTTGATTTTTTTACCTCCTAAAATGAAGGTGCGTGTTATACACCAATAAAAACGGCAATATTGAACCACTGATAAATGCTGTGTGACTGTGTCAGGAAAATATGAAAAACAAATTACGTAATTTCATTTTACAATATGTTAATTTCTCATGAATGTGCTGTGAAAAATAAAACCCAGTGGGAGTGTGATAAAAGGTAATTTAGAGAAAGCTGAATATAACACGATAAATTAACAGCACAGAATACACTCGCCAGCCACTTTATTAGGTACACCTGTTCAATTGCTTGATAACAAATTGCTAATCAGCCAATCACATTGCATTTAGGTATCTAGACGTGGTGAAGACTACTTGCTGAAGTTCAAACCAAGCATCATAATGTGGAAGAAAGGGGATTTAAGTGACTTTGAACATGGCATGGTTGTTGGTGCCAGACGGGCTGGTCTGAGTACTTAAAAAAACTGCTGATCTACTGGGATTTTTCACGCACAACCATCGCTCAAGTTTACAGAGAATGGTCCGAAAAAGAGAAAATATTTAGTGAGCGGCAGCTGTGTGGACAAAAATGCCTTTTTGATGTCAGAGGAGAATGGACAGACTGGTTTGAGATGATAGAAATGCAACGGTAACTCAAATAACCTCTCGTTACAACCAAAGTGTGCAGAATACCATCCATGAAAGCACAACACATAGAACCTTGAAGCAGATGGGCTACAGCTGCAGAAGACCACACCGGGTGCCAATTCTGTCAGCTAAAAATGGGAAACTGAGGTTACAATTCAGAAACAGGCTCGCCAAAATTGGACAATAGAAGATTGGAAAAATGTTGCCTGGTCTGAGGAGTTTCACTTTCAGGTGCAACATTCAGATTTAGGGTCAGAATTTGGCGTAAATAACATGAAAGCATGGATCCATCCTGCCTTGTATTAACAGTTCAGGCTGGTGGTGTAATGGTGTGGGGGGGATATTTTCTTGGCACACTTTGGGCCCCTTACTACCAATTGAGCATCATTTAAACACCATGGCCTACCTGAGTATTGTTGCTGACTATGTGCATCCCTTTATGACTACAGTGTACCCATGATCTGATGGTTCCTTCCAGCAGGATAATGCACCATATCACAAAGCTCCAATCATCTCACCACTTATTTCTTGAACATGACAGTGAGGTCACTTTACTCCAATGGCCTCCACAGTCACCAGATCTCATCCAATAGAGCACCTTTGGGATGTGGTGGAATGGGAGATTCGCATGGATGTGCAGCCGACAAAGCTGCAGCAACTGCGTAATGCTATCATGTCACTATGGACCAAAATCTCGGAGAAATATTTCCAACACCTTGTTGAATCTCTGCCATGAAGAATAAAGGCAATTCTGAAGGCAAAAGGGGTCCAACCCAGTACTAGGTGTACCTAATAAAGTGGCTGGTGAGTGTATGTCACCTGTAACAACAAAAAAGCACATTCCCCATATCCAAAGATAGCATTGGGTAAGTTAAGATGTAGAAGTGCCACATACAAAAGGTCTGAAAGCAGGATGGGCCTTATTCTTCCTGTATGTGAGCTCCTTCGTAAAAGGAATTGCCTTGCAAGATGCAAGGTGTAGAATCTTGGGAGATGAGTTACCCTTTTCTTTGGGCTAACTGAGCACCGGTTTATTTTGGAAAGAACGAAGGATGTTGGCTCCAACTTGTCTTGCATACACACGGTCACAAATGTTGGCCAACAATTACGAATGTAGTGACGTACAAGACGTACGTGATATCTCCATTATGAACGCTAGTTTTACAAGACCGAGAGCTTCCTTGATTCCGAGCATGCGTGTTTGGACTTTTGTCCGACAGACTTGTGTACACGCGATCGGAAAGTCCGACAACAAACATTTGTTGGCGGAAAATTTAAGAACATGCTAGCCAACATTTGTTGGCGCAAAGTCTGACAACAAATGTCCAATGGAGCGTACACACGGTCAGACTTATAGCCAACAAGCTCACATCCAACATTTCCAGTCAGAAAGTCAGATCGTGTATACGGGGCATAAGGGAATATTTGCCATTTAAATGGAACGAAAAAATTAGGTCACCAAGTTGTCCTGTTTATTTATCTTCTTTTTGAACTAAATTTTTTACTTTAATTTTTAAGTTAACAGAAAGAAATCACTGTAATCATTATAACAGCCAGAACGTTGGTACAGGCTTTCAAATACAGTGAATAATATGCACATCTCCATGTCCTTAAAGCGGGAGTCCGCCGGGAGTTCCGCCGTTTTTTTTTATTAAAAGCCAGCAGCTACAAATACTGCAGCTGCTGACTTTTAAAATAAGGACACTGAGCCGCCCAGCGCGCCCGCGATGTCGGCACACGAAGCCGATCTCTCGATCGTCTCTCGGGTGCTGCCACCGACATCTTGGGTATGGGAATCAGGAAGTGGAGCCTTGCGGCTTCATTTCCCGGTTCCCTACTGCGCATGCGCGAGTCGCGCTGCGCAATAAGGATGGTCCCCACTGTCTCTGGGATCCGTGTGTTTCCCACCAGACAACGGAGGACCTGCGGAAAGGGGCATAAAAATCCGCAGATTCTGCGGATATCTATGTCGGAAGTGGGTGCAGATACCTGTACTGTACAGGTACCTGCACCCCCCTGAAAGGTGCCAATTGTGGTGCTGGAGGGGGGGAGGGTTCCAATGAGCGGAAGCTCCACTTTAGGGTGGAGCTCCGCTTTAAATAAGGAACAACAAAAGAAAACTGAACAGAACTGAACTATTTCCATCCAACACGTAGATGGGTTGAGATATCATATAGTTCTACACAACTGCCATTGAGGCCATTAGAACAAAGCCAATCAGCTAACTATTCTAAGTTCACACAAGAAGAATATCTTGAATTCTGCTGGTAACAAATCAAAAGCGGAGAAATCCCATATATAAGGAACAGCAGAAAGGATAGAAAATAATGAAATAAAAAGAAAAAAAGGGGGTTGGGGGATAAAGAATAGAGGGAATAGACTACCACTTACATTTTATTTGTTTTTACCAAACTGGACATTCTTTTGTGTTACAATGAAGGAGAGAGAGTGTATGAGATGTTCAACACCGGTGTGTGACCTATTGGGCAGTGAGGGCTGGAAAAGTTTGGTGGTGTCCACTCTCACCTAGAGAGAAATAAAGTGAGTGCACGTGATTTCACTCAGACTATGCCTGGGTAATAGGGAAAAAAAGATTCCAGAAACGTGTAGAGGGAACCATTGAAAACCAACTATGGCCTGCAAAGGTTGTCCTAAGTCAGTGATGGCGAACCTTGGCATCCCAGATGTTTTGGAACTACATTTCCCATGATGCTCATGCATTCTGTAGTGTAGTTGAGAATCATGGTAAATGTAGTTCCAAAACATCTGGGACATACAGTAAGGAGGGAATGTGGGACTTTAAATGAAGCAATTGACTTGTGGAGGTAGAGTATTTAGTAAACATTTTTATTTGTAACCCTAGTAAAAAGGTGTTTTCATATATACATACATGCACACATGGTATAAACATAATGGATACATATATGTCAGCTTGGCAGCACATGAGAGATAGTAAGCATTAGGCTTGTGCAATTCGTTTCGTAACTAATCAAAATTCGGCAGAATTTTGCATCTTTTGGACGTTCGGATGCATCCGAATGTCCGGATAAAAAAATAACGAATTACAACGAATACGAAAGAAATTATAGAGGATATAACGAATGAATTCGACATGATTCAGTAATTCTTTAAAGATCTAATGAAACAAAAGGTCAGCTCAAAGTAAATCTTATAGTCCAATCAGCTGATTCATTTTGTGCCGGAGGTTGGATTACTGGCAAAGTGCATTCCTGAGAACTGAGTTAGAAGGGTGTTGTATTGTATTTGAGCCGAGGAGAAGAGATGTTGTCATTGTGTGTGTTAAAAGATTCAATAAACAAACGACTTTCCAAACTACGAATCATTATCACAAATGTATATACATACATAAATGTTGAATTTCAACGAACACGAACAAAATTATAGCGCATATAACGAATTAATTAGACAGGATTTGAGATTCAGTATAACGAATATCGAGACTCTATGAATAATAACGAATTATCCGAAAATGTATTAACGTAACATAACGAATATAAGAAAACGAAATTATGTATTTTACGAATAACGAACCGAAACTAAACAAAATTTTCCATTGTGCACAAGTCTAGTAAACATTGATGAATGTAATACAAGGTATTTAATATTAGCAGGCATTGGTACACCATATGCAAAAGAGCTGCTAGAAGATAAGTACACATACACATTAATAGTTACATAGCACTCAATACATTTTGAATGTATCAAAGATATATATGGGCCAGTGAATAAGTAATGAGCCAGACTTGACTGAGCACCCCATGGAAATACGTGTTTCATGGCTTTATGCCATTCATCAGGAGTTGGGTACAGAAGGAAACTGTAAATATAAATAGATGTAAAGTATTAGTAAGTATGTTCTGCCCCTTTTTAAAGGGAGAAAATACCTCATGGGGAAAAAAGGGAGATCTATACTCACAGGTCGGCTAGAGCACTGTGCTTGGCTAGCATCAAGGAAGATGGAACCCCAAATGGTTGTCTGTTCCGGAGCTGAGGTAAGGAACCCCAGCCCGGGCAAGAAAACCTCCGCATAGCATGCCTGATTGCCACAACACATTCCACATGTGTGGGGATGATTACAAGTGTGGTGTTCTGGAAAAAATTGTATAAAAATGTGAAAAATATGTATGAAAAAGGTGAAAAAAGAAAAGTAAGAAAATATGAAAAGTGGGATGCCAAGGATCACCATTTCCCATGATGCTCATGCATTCTGTAGTGTAGTTGAGCATCATGGGAAATGTAGTTCCAAACATCTGGGGTGCCAAAGTTCGCCATCACTGTCCTAAGTGAAGGAACTTGCCTCCGTTGACAGAAACCTGTGTTCAAGTTCCAGTTGGCTATGCCCATTAGGGGAGGATTTTACCCTCTCTATTTGTCTTGGTCAAAGATTAGAGTGAAAGAAAATACAAAATTTTGAGTTGCCACAAGACCAAGCTTAGATATAAGGGAAATTTTCCAACAAGGACACTTGTTCTAAATTGTTGATTTTCTCTCACCTCCTCTTGTGTTTTCTGGACAGGAAGTAAAAGGAAATCTCTCCAATAGGACACAGATGGTAAAAGAAAAAACAAAAGTCAGACGGGTTCAACCCTACCTAAGTTTTGGGCTTACATATACTTTAACTGCCATAATTTTTTTTACTACAGTGGTAGGATAGTAAATGGGGAGAGGTGTGGGTAGGAGGGCGTGTGCCTATAGCTCTGCTGGACAGTGGTTGCTAAAAAAGGGTTGTTAAAAAAATGCTTAATTGTTACTAATATAAAATTATATATCCCCCTGATGACCAGTGTTGGTCATCTTACTTTAAAAAAGCAATTTGTTAAGTTACAAATTACTTCTCCCAAAAAGTAATTATGTTAGTAACCCAGTTACTACATTGGAAAAGTAATTAGTTACTCAGCAAAGTAACTGACTTTTTAAAAAAATATTCTGACGGGACTAGCGAAAGAAGTGAATGTTGAATCTCGCCGCCTCCATCGGTGAGATTGACACCTCGCGAGCCCCGTCACCTGGTATGGATTTAAAGGGGAACCCTTACGCCAAAAAAAATGGCATGGGGGTCCCCCCAAAGTCCATCCCGTCTACCTGGAGTCACGTTCAAAATGAAGCTGGTCAGCTGACTTCATTTTTCAGTGTCCGCCCCGCCTCCCCACATTCTCTCTCTCTGGATAGGTGGGGCAGGATGGGGAGGTCCAGACAGGATGCAATTGTGGTAACGCCGCCCAAGTAATGGGAACGGCGTTACCATGAGGGGGAAGAGTAATCAGTTAGATTACTCGTTACCCTCTAAAGTAACTGCGTTAAGTAACTCTGTTTATTTTAACTGAGTTACTTACATCACTGCTGATGACGAATTCTTATGACGAAACGTCGGGTGGAGCTAAGGACGTGTGACGCTGATCAGGGATACATCGGCCATTATGTAGGTTGGAAACGGTCGTTTCCATATGCCCGGTGGTATTTTTAAACATGTGAGTGCACCAGCTTTTCTTATTGAATAAATCTATTAGCTGTATGCCTGCGCAATGAGCATTTTAATTTCTTATATATGGAATGTGGATGCTGGATTTTATCCATTGAAATTTTAATGAATTGAAGCGGCTCTTGGGTTCTTTTGACCATTGGGAGAGGATTAACCTAAAATCTCGGTGGAGTGAATTGATCGGTGCAGAAGGATCGTTGGGGCCAATAACCAATACATTCATTGTGTGTACCCTACACACTGACAGTAAGGGTCAGTCGTTTTGGGTGCTGGTGGTGGCTATTCTATCTTTTCATATCCGGATTTAGATGAAGATCTCTGATTCGATCATCCTCTCAGTTTTATTATTGATAGGTTTTATTGTTTATATATTACCTTAAGCGCTACACCTTTTTATTTAATGTCCTGTTATTGTGCCCAGCAATATAGTGTCAGCTGCTTTCTTATTGTTTGTTTAATTTTTAAGAGCAACAGATTTATTTGTTTTAATATATTTATAAAATGTAATCACTGAAAAATGCTGTGACTATCATGAAAATGTGAAAAATAAGTTATGTCATTTCAATTTACAATATGTAAATGTCTTATGAGCGTGCTGTGAAAAATAAACCTGTGCCCGTGGGAGTGTGATAAAATGGTAGTTTATAGAAAAAGAATATAACAGAATATACAGTAGTACCTTGGATTATGAGCATAATTTGTTCCAGAAGAATGCTTGTAATCCAAAGCACTCGTATATCAAAGCGATTTTCCCCATTAGAATCAATGGAAACTCAGATTCCACGGTCACTGCTGGTATATGCAGTACTGTAGTGGCCAGAGGTGCGGGGGCGCCGGAGACACTCTGAAACACTTGGGAATGGAGTGTCTCCGAGCGTCCGAGTGTCACCGATGCTCCGCACTTCTGGCCACATGCAGTACTGCACACCCCAGAGGTTTGAATCCTGCTCCTTTTTCGAGACAATGCAAGTCAGGATTATTATAAAAAAAAAAAACATAGCTCGTATTGCGAAACGCTTGTAAACCACGTTACTCGAAATCCGAGGTATTACTATACGTAACTCAACAGGACAGAATATGTAAACTATAACAACAAAACACATTCCGCATGTGTAAAGACAGCCCTAGGTAAGTTGAGATGTAGGAGCACCACATACAAAAAGGTCTGGAAACAGGATATTGATTATGATCTTAAAATCATTAAGCTATCTCAACACGTTTTGGGAACCATAGAATGCTCCCTTCAGGGACAGTTTCATTTTCGGCAACCGTCCCAGAAATGCCTTTTCGCTTGTTTACGTGTCAGTGTTTAAAGTTTATAAAGGCTTAGATATAGTCCTGTGGTTGACATTCTCTATGTCACACAAAATGTGTCACCTTTCATTATTGCAGAACACATTTACTGTCACCAAGTTAAAGGATGGCAGTGGCAGAGTAGATGAATCTGAGTGATGCTTCAGACATCAAACGACCTTGTGTGTGATGCTAACTAGGAAGAGATACAGTGGTGTTAAACTTGTGTAGCACCCTCCTGGTTAGGTTTCTAGGTAAATTTCGTTTTTGGCTCCTTCAGTAATAAATGGGGAAGAGATTGTTTGGTTTGGTCTGTTCAGGGTTTCAAGGGTTGGGAGTTTGATTGCTTCCCCCTGCCTCTAGAAGAAGTTTCTAGAGCTTAGGGAGGGAGAATTCAAATAACCAGCCTGAATATTGATCAGGGCCTAACCAATCCTTGGAGAGGAGTGCCCAGATGATGGATGGGGAGGCTGATAGTCTTAAGCACTGGAAAGATTGTCTGACCCAGCAAGGAGAAGTTACCAGCCTTATAGAGGGCTGTTGCCCCTTTGAGGCAAGCCTTGGATTGTGCTACTGTTATTTAAGGTTGCTGGGCAGAAGGGACCTAGAAGGGACCTGGAACTAGTTGCAGGACTTCGCTAAAGTGATCTGATCTTGAGAAGGATTTTTCCCAATCACTGGGAGGTGTCCACAGGAAGCTGGAATGTGGCAGCTGTCCTTGGGACTTGTGAGTAATGAGGACATAGGTGGCAGACGTTGCTCTGACAGAGACAGCTCTCATCTCCAATACTGCCCATTTCCCTGTCCTCAGCATTGTCGTGGATGGTGAGTGTGCAGTGTTCCTGAAGTTACACTGGTTACCTAGGGCTGTGCAATTGAGCAGGGTAACCAGGTGCCAAAGAGGCTTGTCTCATGGTCTTCAGCTGTGGGTAGTAAGGACCCGGGGGAAAAAAAAACTGTCCGTCTAACTGTTATATACTAAACATTTTTGGAGTATCTCTTTCCCCACTCTTGTTACAAGTTTTAGCAGCAAAAAAATAATAATCACAAATTGAAAACCCCTAGACTGTTTATTGGAGCTAAACTGAATGGATTGTTGCTTGGGTGGATGGTGGCCTTTTGTGATGTTTGGGGTAGAACCAGTTAAAATCAGCAGCCCCTGTGGGAGTACCAGTACATATACATATATATTTTCATGATCCTATGCCAAGCTGGGCTTGAGAGATAGGCAGAAGAGACATATGCGTTGGGCTCTTCAGAAGGATAGGTACAAGAAAGGCAGCACCTACAATGACACTCTATGTTGTTCAGGTAGTTCCCATATCATGTGTGTGTGGGGGGGGGGGCACACTTTGGCTTTTTCACCTTAGTGCTAAAGAAACTTGTCCCATCACTGACCCTATGTAGCCTGGCAGGGCATTGAAGGTGTGCCCAGGAGCAATTCCAGCCTTTGTCATCCCAAGGATCTGTATATCCCATAAGTGGGAAAAATGTTCCTTACAATGGTGGTCCATGTGATGTCTTTGATGTCTTCTTTTCTGTAAGTGCATTACTTTTGCACTATTAAAATAACTTTATAATACTACACTTAGGTGCACCTCTCTCCTTTTCTCTTTTGCATTTCCCACAGAGTACTCTGGATACAATCTGGGGATGGCTTGCACCTGAACTGTTTTAGAGTGTATATGGACAAATTCCAACTACAATAAGGACAATATAAAGCTGATATACTATACAGGCTTTCTCATTGCCATGCGCTGGGTAACCCTTTCTCTTTCTCTCTCTCTTTTTCTCTCTTTCTTATGGGAAGAAGCCTTCTTCCTTTGGTGGTCAGTGGGAAGAATGCATCCCTTACATTGGTGGTCAGTAGAAAAATGTCTCCTTCCATTGGTTCTCGGTGAGTAAAATGCTTCATACACTGGTGGTCAGTGAGCGGAATGCCCCTTAAATTGATGATCGTTGGGAAGAATGCTCCTTCCACTGATGTTAAATGATTCCCTTGCAAATATCTAAAACGATTATTGATGCAATTAGTTACTAATCCAAGAGCCAGAAATAGCTGATTGCTTAGGGGACCCCCTGCAACCTCTGAAGAAACCAAAGTTGAAAAAGGCTGGTCTATTCTAATGCAAAAGGCCGTTGTCTAGGCATAGCCGCTCTGCCTGAAGCTTAGTCCCCCAAGATCCTCTAGGCATGCTTCAATGCCTTAGCAGGAAAGATGAATAAAATTATCAGTACAAGAAAATCGCACAATTTTGTGCTCCTTTATTGCTTTTTCAGAATATCACGCAAGATGAATATTTCAGTGTAGGTGTGCAGACTGCAGATCCACCATAAGAAGGTTAAGGGTGGATTGAATAGATCTATAGGACAAGTAGAAAACGACTTTAATGAAATTTGTGTTTACAGAAAAGCAACAGGTCACATCTCTGCTCAGCACAAGTCATCGTTCATACATGTGAGCATTCCCTACTGACACAGAATCTAACATTTCTTTGTTGATTCTATTGACATATCCATCCTAACTGTGCGTCACCCATGATCAGATGCAGAGTCAAATACCTTATTACAATGTAGCAAGCCAACAGACTTATAATCAATGCTTTGTTGATCTGGAATTACCTTGTTAGCAAGACCCCTGCATTCTTCCCTTTACATCTCCCGGCCCTGCATTCCTATACATAAATCATTATTCTCCGTAGCGTTGCCTTTGTCTTCATGCACTTGTTTTTTACGATGGGAATGTCTAAACGCTCTATGCCTTTAATGCCCGTGGTCCTGGATCACAAGTCTTAATCTGATTAACTTTTACAGTTGCTCGCGATGTAAAACAAATTCGCCTTCCCGGGCTTTGCCGCCTGAAGCTTTTCAATTATTTTGAAAACCATTATTTTTTGTTTTCTAAGCAGCCAACCACATCTCAGCATCTCCTGGTGTCTTGTTTGATTACACACATTTTCAGGCGATGCAGAGAGGCCTGCAAGGCCCAGAAATCAGCATCTAAACAGAGATTGGAATGAACAATGAAGGCCATTAACAGTGTAATGTCTTTCTTACATGTTGAATACTTGTTGCATGTACAGTATGCAACCAGAAAGATTGTGCAGGCAACCTATACAGTAGGTCATTTTCAGTGAGTACATATTATGAGTTAGTATAGTAATATAGGGTACCCCTGCAAGAGCCGCTGGTAAAGGTAGTTCTATTCTCCCTGGTCAGGCAGACAACATTTTCCTCATTCTTCCACTGGCTTAAAGGAACAGTCTAGGTTTTTTTTTGTTTTTTTTTAGGGTTTTATTGTTACATAGTTACATAGTTAGTCAGGTTGAAAAAAGACACAAGTCCATCCAGTTCAACCTTAAAAACAAATAAATAAAATAAAAAATAATCGTACAATCCAAACACCCAATTTTATGCCCACAATTGATCCAGAGGAAGGCGAAAAAAAACCCCAGCAGAGCATGCTCCAATTTGCTACAGCAGGGGAAAAAAATTCCTTCCTGATCCCCCAAGAGGCGATCGGATTTCTGAAAGTGCCATCTAAAAGTCATAAAGGTCCCAGCTGAGGTTTTAGGTTGGGGGGGAGGGCTATTTGCAAAAGCATTGTCCTGGAGTTCATTTGAGTCTGAAGAAGCTAACTGGAGAATACAAGTAGGAAGTTGGAGAAGTGTATAGCTGTCCTATGGTGGTGTGAGTTTGTGTCCCTCACTGAAGAGGGCTGGTGGATATCGTAAGGAGACAACTGATGATCATGTGTCCATGTAGGTAATTGACCCTACTGCTGGATAGTGACTGTCTGCAGCTCTATTCTGGTCCATTGGGAAAAGGTCCTAGTCTCCTGCCAGCCATATATTATATGGGACATTTTGTATAGCTCAGCAAGCTGGAGAAGAGTCCTCAAAGCATTCAGTTTTTGACTTCTGGGTATCATCTGCTTCCTTCATCCCATCCAAGTTCATCGTTACAATAGCTGTGGTGCATGAGGAGAGCTATGATGTAATCGGTATTGCTGAAACTTGGCTTCAATCCTCATATGACTGGGCTATTAATATTCCTGGCTATGCACTCTTTCAGAGAGACAGGGTAAAAAGGAAAGGTGGCGTGGTCTGTCTCTATGTGAGAAGTGATCTCAAAGCAAGTGCGAAAGAGGACCTGGTGGATGGAGAGTGTGATGAGTCTGAAGCATTATGGGTGGAACTGCATTTAGATGGGTGTAGTTCAAAGTTAATCATTGGAGTTTGTTATAGACCACCCAATGTTAATGAGGAGGTGGAGACTCAGCTCCTTGCACAGATGGAAAGGGCTGCAAGGGCTGGGACAGTGATAATAATGGGGGATTTTAACTACCCAGAAATTGACTGGAGTAATGGCACTGCTGGGACAGTTAAAGGGCAAAAAAATGATAAACCTATTACATGACAATTTTATGGTCCAATTTATTGAGGCCCCAACTAGGAATGAAGCTCTGTTGGACCTGGTAATTTCAAACCATGCAGAGCTTATTACTAATGTCCAGATAAAGGAACACCTGGGTAGCAGTGATCATAACATGATTTCCTTTGATGTTAGCGCTAAACAAGAAATACATATGGGTAAGATAAAAACACTTAACTTCAAGAGAGCAAATTTTCCAAGGATGAGGGCTGCTCTCCAGGACTTAGACTGGGAGAGAATATTTGCTTCAATGGGCACAGAACAGAAATGGGAATTCTTCAAAAAGACTGTTTGGGACCTCACTGCAAAGTATATTCCCATGGGCAATAAGTTTAAAAGGCTAAAAACAAAACCTATGTGGCTCACAGCCAAAGTTAAAAAAGCTATAAACTATAAGAGAAGAGCTTTTAAAAAATATAAAAATGAAGTATCACTAGTGACATTTAAATGTTACAAAGAATTTAACAGAATATGTAAAAAGGAAATCAAGGATGCAAAAATACAAAACGAACGACAGATTGCAAAAGATAGTAGGACAAACCCCAAAAAATTCTTCAAATATATTAATAGTAAAAAGGCCAGAAACTAGGAAGCAACTGAGGCAGCAGAAATCCTGCCCCAGGGGCACAGTCCCTGCACTGGGGTCTCCTCCAGCAGGACTGGGCCCAGGAAATCTGCGCCTCCCGCCTCAGGCCACTGACTATTTATGGGCTCTTCCAGCATCATCTGAGCACACTTCACCAGGGATTCGCTCGAGTTTCTTAAATATTTAGGCTGCTTACTTCCACTATAATTTTTGAATCCTCTAGAACAGGGGTCTCCAAACTATGGCCCTCCAGTTGCCCAGAAACTACAATTCCCATAATGCCTAGTCATGTCTGTGAATGTCAGCGTTTTACAATGCCTCATCGGACGTATAGTTCCGCAACAGCTGGAGGGCTGTAGTTCGGAGATCCCTGCTCTAGAAATAGGGAGAAGCAATCTAAGCAGTAGCGTGTGTGACACTGAGCAGACCTTAACAATCAACCCTTGCTTCATTGATTACAGAGGAGCTAACTAAATTTACATAACAATCTACACTACTCTAGGAGGGTACTACAGTAATGTAAACTGATATGTATTTTCATGTTAGCTGGAAGCATGTTGAACTTCGGTCTCCTCCCCTCCCATGTTGCCATCTTTGAATATCTCGCACATACCCAGAAGTACTGAAGACCTCTGCACCGGTCTCAAAGTCCAGTGGCACATCTGTACGCGTGCAGAGTTTTTCCAGGCATGTGCATATAACACTGATATATGGGGCCTTGGAACCTGTGGCATCTGTGAACACACATGAGAAACCCCTTTGCATGCACAGATGTACTGCAAGTTTTTGCCTTGTCCCAAAGACCTGTGGCACATCTGTGCACATCCAGAATCCTGTGGTGAGCATGCACTCAACTTGCCTCCTTGGAGGAGTGTTATGTCATTATACAATAGGCAATAAGGTAGGAAGCATTAAAAAGGTTGCAAGCCTTTTAAAAAATAAGGAATTAGTATTCAATTGCGGGAAAGGAAAGGGGAGGAACCAAATGGGGAAAAAAGTTGTTTTATTGGGTGAGGGCCAGCTTTAAAGCGGAACTAAACTCTCTCAATCAACATTAACTATTTCTAATCCTTAGGCTGCTGCCTCAGTTGCTTCCTAGTTTCTGGCCTAGGCCAAAATGTCATACATCCCAGGAGACTTAATTTATTTTCTTTCATCTGGAGGAGGGGCTTTCTCAGCTAAGCACACCTTGCTGCCTGCATACCTGAGCTAAGAGCAGAGGGATTCCAGAAAGTAAATGCTACATGAATCATCTGCCCTTACTCAAGTGTTTCCTCCTGCCTGCTGTAGACTGATGACATCATCTTGGCCTGAGCAAAGTCTCCTGGCTGGCATTAAAATACACAAAGGTGGAGTTCTTTTGAAAAATTATATTGTTTGTGTATATTGTGAGTGACATATCAGGGCAACTCCGTTTTCATGGGAAAAAAATTAAATAAAAATAAATGTATATATTGTAGGGGATCAGACTCAAGGCAGGGACTAACACACAGTCTCTTTAGGAAAGGACCATGTTTAATGCACAGGAGATTTCCAAACAGAAGAAAAAGGGTAACTTGCCGCCAATCAAACAAAAATAAATTTCTGCTCTACCGAGCCTTAGGCTCAGTTCACACAGACGCGACCTGCAAACGACTTCAGCGGCGACTTGCAAAACGACTTCTGTATAGAAGTCAATGCAAGTCGCCTGAAGTCGCCCCAAAAGTAGTACAGGAACCTTTTTTCTAAGTCGGACGACTTGAGTCGCTCCTATTAGAACGGTTCCATAGTACAGAACGGAGCGCGACTTGTCAGACGGCTAAGTCGCCTGGACAAGTCGTCCCTGTGTGAACCGAGCCTTACTGTGTCCGTAGCCTGACCAGTCCTTAGTTATGTAGTAAATGTCCTTCCAAATGCAAACAATTTGTATCCAAAGTTAGGGAAAACCAGCAGCCATGCTCCTAGTAGCCTCCTCACATGGAGACACACATTCTCTCACTGAGAGCTAGGGCCAGCTGCCTTAATCAAGACCTGAAAGGAAAACATAAAACTGTGGTCCACAGACTTGGGAGTCTGTCCCACCCAGAGCTCTATCAGACTCCCAATAAAACCAGCCCCGGAACAGACTTTAAAAGCACAGGCACTGACCCCCGAAGGAGCTGCTGATATTTGATTGGGCCTTACTCTGCTCTCTTACCCCTAAACAGATTGGTTCAACCCGCTTGACACTGCTGTGTAACAGTGTTGATATGAGGCTTAACAACCCGGAACAATTCCACAATAACAATGTGGATATAATGTACCTTTGCAGTTACCTGGGCATCCGTGGTTCCACCTGTTGAAATAACGAACAGGCCTCACACCAATAGTGGTTAACCAGAATGTAATTTTATCATAGTTGATATAAAACAATGGTTACAATAAAACTGTGTCAAACACCCAAACTTATTGTGATTATGCAGTGAGTATTCACAAATTATTACCACTTAAAAGGTTTCTTGAATGACCCTTACAAGCGCGTCTCCAAGTGGAACCAATGTCCACAGTGACAATGCCTTGACTCTGGACACCTTCCCACTTCCAGTGCGCCCTCACTAAGCACACTAACACAAGATTACAAAACACAGTGCAGTAAAATTACTCAAGGGCTCCCCCTTGAGGTATGATGCAGTCCTTTACTACTGTAAATGAAACACAATGTCTCCCAGTGTAGAGTGTAATCTTTGATCTTCTTTCTTCTGCTAGCTATTATACTGCAGTGTCTGTAATCCAAGGGTTTAACAAGTACTGAAGTAATATGAAGTAAAGAGCGGTAAAAACTCCTGCTCTGCAACACACTTATAAATGTCTGCAGTGTAGATATCTCTTAACCATCAGTCACTCATCAGTGAACTATAGGCTTGAGGCCTGATAAACTATAGGGATGAAACCTCTGCTGTGGAACTGCAAGTCTCAGCAACACTGCACGATCACTCTAAGTGTACAGTATTAGGTGCGTTAAATAACTTTTGGGCATTAGCCCTCTCACCACACCAGGCCTGGACTGCTGTCTGTCTCTGCTCCGGTGGTCCCCGTCCTGCTGCCACCCAGCACTGTCACGCTGCTCCGCTCCGCAAGATGACCGGAATCTTTGCTTGGCCCGCCAGGTGTTCTGATTCCTCAGATTTGGTCACACTGCTTGTCCAGCACTCTGTAGTAAGGCACAGTCAATGAGTGCTGTTCTGCTCCACGCTCTCTCGAACAATCCTGTGCAAATCTCAGTCCCCACGAATAAGTCTTTTTACGATGAAACCTAAGTTGGGAGGCAGACCTGCTGACTTTATTGGGATACAGCGTAGGGGTGGACGAGCGATTGTATGCCGGACAGCATTTTTTATGGGCTTTTTTACTGCTTTGTATGTAAGTATAATTTTTTATTTTATTAAATAATTGGTATACAGAATTATGCTATGGTGAGTCTTCTTTCCATTTCTCTGGGACCTCGATTGCTGCCTGATTGCTTCACCTGCTGAGGTTGATTTTCCCAGCCTGTCTCATTCATTAAGAGAGCCAATTGTGACCATGGTTTGAGGAGGTGTTGCGGAGGTTTATTACAGGCATGATATCGCTTGCCTTTTGGTAAGCGCATATTTTGTGTGGTGGTGGTCATGATCATCTGTGTTTTTTTTCTGTCTGCACAGAGGAATTATTTATTTATTATTAATTTTTTATGAATTTTCACTAGATTATTTATATAATTATTTATTAATTTTTCACTGGACTATTCTCACTTCACTGGACTATCTTTCACTACTTCATTGGAAAATTTTGTTATTTATTAATTCATTATTAATATCAACACTTGGTATTGATTTATATTTTACTCACATAGATTGCACATTTCGTCCACATTATGGACTTTTTTAATACTATCATGGGAATTAATCATTTCTAGTTGTTATCACTTAATTGATACATATTATTTAATTTATGTGCGCAGCTTTTTCTTTTGTTAATGTATTGTGTTTATATATATCTTGTAAAATTGAGCTGCAGCAATTCTATTTAATTTTTGAATTGTATTTCGTTTTTATTTTGGTTATAGCGCGGTATTTATTTTTTCTTTTATCCTGCGCAGATCCTTGCAGGCAGATCACGCGTCCAGAAGAGAAAGAAAATGGCCATGCCGGGCCTTTTATTACCTACTCAGCATGCAATTCAGACACTCAGTGTTCATGGGTAGGTAGTGGGCATTGTGGGTAGGCGAGTCCTTTCGCAAAGTAAAACAATGAACTCACTTCCTGCTTAGCTGTTATGTGAAAGTTAAAACAAGTCTTTTGTCATTGCATACCAGTAGAGGGAGCCAAATACCAATCT
Organism: Lithobates pipiens; assembly: GCF_037356315.1. NCBI lineage: Eukaryota > Metazoa > Chordata > Amphibia > Anura > Ranidae > Lithobates > Lithobates pipiens. The sequence goes on from NW_027507785.1 coordinate 305,908,202, forward strand.
ATTAATATGGTCCTATTAATAGCATTACATGGCAAAAACTCCAGCGCCATGCACACATATTATATATATATATATATATATATATATATATATATATATATATATATATATATACACACATACATATAAACACAGTAATGCCTGAAATTGTTGGATGGAATTTTTTCCAGAAAATCAAGTATTTCTTACAGAAAAGGATTGCAGTAACACATGTTTTGCTATACACATGTTTATTACCTTTGTGTGTATTGGAACAAAACAAGAAAAAGGGAGGAAAAAAAAGCAAATTGGACATAATGGCACACAAAACTCCAAAAATGGGCTGGTCAAAATTCTTTGCACCCTTAACTTAATATTCGATTGCACACCCTTTAGAAAAAAATAACTGAAATCAGTCTCTTCCTATAACCATCAATAAGCTTCTTACACCTCTCACCCAGAATTTTGGACCACTCTTCTTTTGCAAACTGCTCCAGGTCTCTTATTGGAAGGGCGCCTTTTCCCAACAGAAATTTTAAGATCTCTCCACAGGTGTTCAATGGAATTTAGATCTGGACTCATTGCTGGCCACTTTAGACCTCTCCAGTGCTTTGTTGTCATCCATTTCTGGGTGCTTTTTGACGTATGTTTGGGGTTATTGTCCTGCTGGAAGACCCAAGATCTCAGATGCAAACCCAGCTTTCTGACACTGGGCTCTACAGTGCGAACCAAAATCCTTTGGTAATCCTCAAATTTCATAATGCCTTGCACACATTCAAGACACCCAGTGCCAGAGGCAGCAAAACAACCCCAAACATTATTGAACCTCCACCATATTTCACTGTAGGTACTGTGTTGTTTTCTTTGTAGGCCTCATTCCATTTTCGGTAAACAATAGAATGATGTGCTTTACCAAAAAGCTCTATCTTGGTCTCATCTGTCCACAAGACGTTTTCCCAGAAGGATTTTAGCTTACTCAAGTACATTTTGGCAAACTAGTCTTGCTTTTTTATGTATCTGTGTCAGCGGCGTTGGCCTCCTGGGTCTTCTGGCATAGCATTTCATTTCATTTAAAAGTCGACGGATAGCTCGTGCTGACACTGATGCTCCCTGAGCCTGCAGGACAGCTTAAATTTCTTTGGAACTTGTTTGGGGCTGCTTATCCACCATCCGGACTATCCTGTGTTGCAACCTTTCATCAATTTTTCTCTTCCGTCCATGCCCAGAGAGATTAGCTACAGTGCCATGGGTTGCAAACTTTTTGATAAAGTTGCGCACTGTGGACAAAGGCAAATCTAGATCTCTGGAGATGGACTTGTAACCTTGAGATTGTTGATATTTTTCCACAATTTTGGTTCTCAAGTCCTCAGAAGTTCTCTTTTCCTCTTTCTGTTGTCTATGCTTAGTGTGGCACACACAGCCACACAATGCAAAGTCTTAGCCCTTGTACACACGGTTGGACAGTCCGACGGAAAATGTCCGATCGGACCATGTTATCGGATAATCCGACCATGTGGGGGCTCCATCAGACTGTTTCCGTCAGAATATCCGACCGACAAAGTTTTAGAGCTGGGTTATAAAATTTTCCAACAACATGGTCCAATGGGACATTGTCCTATTGTTTGTAGAGAATTCCGATCGGACGAAGTGCCACGCATGCTCAGATCAAATTTCTAGACCAAAGCTATTGGCTACTAGCCTGAACGTAGTCCCGTCATAACAAAATAACGTCACCATGTTCTGAACGATCGGATTTTCCGACAACTTTGTCCGACCGTGTGTATGCAACACAAGTTTCGGACAAAATACGTCAGACAAAATCAGACGGATTTTGTTGTCGGGAATATCCGACCGTGTGTACAAGGGCTAAGTGAACTTCTCTCCGTTTTATCTGCTTTCAGATGTGATTTTTATATTGCCCATACCTATTACTTGCCCAAGCTGAGTTTAAAGGAGCATCACATGCTTGAAATAATCTTATTTATCCTCAATTTTGAAAGGGTGCTATAAGAATTTTGACCAGCCCATTTTTTGAATTTTGGGTGACATTATGTCCAATTTGCTTTTTTTCCTCCCCTTTTTGTTTTGCTCCAATACACACAAAGGGAATAAACATGTGTTACTGCAATACTTTTCTTTGAGAAATACTTGACTCTCTGGGGTGCCAACAATTTTGGCCATGACTGTATATATATATATATATATATATATATATATATATATATATATATATATATATACAGTATCTCACAAAAGTGAGTACACCCTCACATTTTTGTACATATTTTATAATATCTGTTCATGTGACAACACTGAATAAATTACACTTTGCTACAATGTAAAGTAGCGAGTGTACAGCTTTTATAACAGTGTAAATTTGCTGTCCAAATTGGACCCAAAGTGTCAATATTTTGTGTGGCCACCACTATTTTCCAGCACTGCCTTAACCCTCTTGGGCATGGAGTTCACCAGACCTTCACAGCCACTGGAGTCCTCTTCCACTCCTCCATGATGACATCACAGAGCTGGTGGATGTTAGAGACCTTACGCTCCTCCACCTGCCATTTGAGGATGCCCCACTGATGATTAGTGATGGACGAACTTCCGACGGGACGTTTCGCGAACGCGAAACGCGAACGGGCACAAACGTTCGCGAAAACGACCGTTCGCCGCGGGCTCCATTGACTTCAATGGGAGGCGAATTTCGCAAACCTTTAGGTCGAATTTGCGGCCACGGGGTAATTATTAGGGGGTAGCACGTAGTCCCACCACCTGGACAATAGCATAATACATGTATGAGGTGAATTTGGGATCGATAACTACAAGCATTTTTTTTTTATTTGGGAAATTGTTCTGACAATTCAGGACTATGGAGCTAATGAAGGCAATGGAGGAGAGGGAAGGTCAGGGACCAGGGTAGGCAAACAAGAGGGTGCAGGAGATACAGAGCACTGACAGCAGCACCGTAATACAGAGCACTGACATCAGCACCGTGACATACAGCGCTGACAGCAGCTCCGTGACATACAGCGCTGACAGCAGCTCCGTGACATACAGCGCTGACAGCAGCTCCGTGACATACAGCGCTGACAGCAGCTCCGTGACATACAGCGCTGACAGCAGCTCCGTGACATACAGCGCTGACAGCAGCACCGTGACATACAGCGCTGACAGCAGCTCCGTGACATACAGCGCTGACAGCAGCTCCGTGACATACAGCGCTGACAGCAGCTCCGTGACATACAGCACTGACAGCAGCTCCGTGACATACAGCGCTGACAGCAGCTCCGTGACATACAGCGCTGACAGCAGCACCGTGACATACAGCGCTGACAGCAGCTCCGTGACATACAGCGCTGACAGCAGCTCCGTGACATACAGCGCTGACAGCAGCTCCGTGACATACAGCACTGACAGCAGCTCCGTGACATACAGCGCTGACAGCAGCTCCGTGACATACAGCGCTGACAGCAGCACCGTGACATACAGCGCTGACAGCAGCTCCGTGACATACAGCGCTGACAGCAGCACCGTGACATACAGCGCTGACAGCAGCTCCGTGACATACAGCGCTGACAGCAGCTCCGTGACATACAGCGCTGACAGCAGCACCGTGACATACAGCGCTGACAGCAGCTCCGTGACATACAGCGCTGACAGCAGCTCCGTGACATACAGCGCTGACAGCAGCTCCGTGACATACAGCGCTGACAGCAGCTCCGTGACATACAGCGCTGACAGCAGCTCCGTGACATACAGCGCTGACAGCAGCACCGTGACATACAGCGCTGACAGCAGCTCCGTGACATACAGCGCTGACAGCAGCTCCGTGACATACAGCGCTGACAGCAGCTCCGTGACATACAGCGCTGACAGCAGCTCCGTGACATACAGCGCTGACAGCAGCTCCGTGACATACAGCGCTGACAGCAGCTCCGTGACATACAGCGCTGACAGCAGCTCCGTGACATACAGCGCTGACAGCAGCACCGTAAGCAGCCCCAGGAGGAAGTCAGCACAGCACAGGGATGGTGTGATCCCCTCATAATAAGAACCCCCAGGAGGAAGTCAGCACAGCACAGGGATGGTGTGATCCCCTCATAATAAGAACCCCCAGGAGGAAGTCAGCACAGCACAGGGATGGTGGGAGCCCCTCATAATAAGAACACCCAGGAGGAAGTCAGCACAGCACAGGGATGGTGGGAACCCCTCATAATAAGCAGCCCCAGTAGAAATATGACACCGCTCAACCTCTTCAAAGAGGAGGGTAGGGGCATATAGTACGGTGTGCTTTTTTGGGTCAGGGAAGTGAGCCAAATGAATTAAGAAGGTCTGTGTGCTTGATTCCAAAAATTGTTTATAGACATATACATGGTCTACTGATCACATGTGTTGAATTCCTCCGAGATCCATGCCTCATTCATTTTTAGAAATGTGAGGTAGTTAACACTGTGGTGAGCTAGGCGAGTACGCTTATCGGTCACAATCCCCCCTGCTGCGCTGAACGTCCTTTCGGACAGGACACTGGATGAGGGGCAAGCCAACAGTTCGATTGCAAATTGGGCAAGCTCTGGCCAGAGGTCAAGCCTGCCCACCCAGTAGTCTAGGGGTTCATCACTCCTCAGAGCGTCCACATCGGCCGTTAACCCAATGTAGTCGGACACCTGACGGTCTAGGCGTTCCCTGATGCTGGATCCGGATGACACCTGTCGATGGGTCGGCTGAAAGAATGACCTCATATCCGAAGTCACCAACACATCTTCAAACCGGCCTCTTCTTGCAGGCGCTGTTGGATTGGTACCCGCAAATCCTTCTCTGGGAGTGGGAATTGCTCCTCTGCCAGCGCACGCAAAAGCAGAATGCAGCATTTCTCGAAGCAAGGCCTGGAAGTGCTGCATTCTGACAGCCCTCTGCGACGGCGGTAACATTTCCGCCATTTTGTGTTTGTACCGGGGGTCTAAGTACGTTGCCACCCAGTACTGGTCCTTGACCCTCATGCTTTTTATACGGGGGTCCCTATTAAAACACTGGAGCATGAAGGCCCCCATTTGCACTAAAGTGGAAGCGGTGTGGTGGCCTGGCTCCTGCTCATCATCCAGGATAATGTCGTCCTCTTCATTCTCCTCTCCCCATCCTCGCACAACAGGGATCCCAGAAAGGTTTAAAGCATGCTCTTCTTGCTCCTGCTCATCCGCCCCGGCACCATCCTCCTCTGACTCCTCATCAGACTCCTGTTGTTGACTTGTCTCAGATAGAGTAGCCCCCCCTGGGAATTCATCCAGCATTGCGACTTCCTCATCTTCCCGCTCCTGCTCCTCCACAGCCTGATCAATGACACGACGCAATGCACGCTCCAGAAAGAAGGCATAAGGTACCATGTCACTGATGGCGCCATGGCTGCGACTGACCAGTTTGGTGATCTCCTCAAATGGCCGCAGAAGTCTGCATGTGTCGCGCATGAGCAGCCACTGGCGCGGTGAAAAAAAACCCAGCTCCCCAGAACCGTTTCTTTCGCAGAGTTCATACAGGTAGACGTTAACTGCACGTTTCTGCTGGAGCAGCCTATCAAGCATATAGAAGGTTGAGTTCCATCGCGTCGGGCAATCGCAAATAAGACGTCTGACCGGCAGATGGTGTCGCCGCTGAATGTCAGCAAGGCGAGCCATGGCCGTGTAAGATCTTCTGAAATGGGCCGAGATTTTCCTTGCCTGCCGCAAGATGTCCTGGACCCCAGGGTATTTGACAAGGAATCGCTGCACGACCAAGTTTAAGACGTGTGCCATGCACGGCACGTGCGTGATTTTGCCCTGTTTCAATGCGCTAAGCAGATTGGCACCGTTGTCACACACCACTTTACCAACTGTCAAATTGAGCGGTGTTAGCCACTCATCTGCCTGTGAACGCAAAGCTGAAAGGAGTGCCGGGCCAGTGTGGCTCTTTGCTTCCAGGCACAACAGACGCAGCACGGCATGGCAACGTCTCACCTGGCATGTGGAATAGGTTCTGGGGAGCTTGGGCGGTGCAGTGGAAGAGACGCTAGCAGCGGAAAAGGAGGAGGCAGCTGAGGAGGAGAGGGAGGAGGATGGAGTAGGAGGAGGAGAAGAAGAGTCAGGCCTGCATGCAATCCGTGGCGGTAAAACCAAATCTACACGGGTGCCACGGGTTACATGCTTGACGGCCGTCAGAAGGTTCACCCAGTGGGCAGTAAAACTGATATACCTTCCCTGCCCGTGTTTGCTAGACCACGTGTCTGTGGTCAGATGTATCTTGGCACCGACACTGTGTGCCAGAGATACATTCACTTGCCGCTGAACATGGCCATATAGCTCTGGGATGCCCTTCTCTGAGAAATACTTCCTTCCTGGGACCTTCCATTGTGGTGTTCCAATGGCCACAAATTTGCGAAAGGCCTCCGAGTCCACCAGTTTATATGGCAGTAGTTGGCGGGCTATGAGTTCTGACAAGCCAGCCGCCAACCGTTGGGCAAGAGGGTTATCCGGCGTCATCATTTTTTTACGCTCAAACATTAGGCCCACGGAAGCCTGCCTTTTTGCAGAAAAATGTGAGCTTGGCGTGATGGAAGGTGGAGTGGAGGACAATTGTGAGGAGAGAGGAGAAGGAGAAGTAGAAGACGAGGCTGGACGGTGAGAGCCTGCAGTGTGGCTTTGTGTGTTCCGTTGCTCCCACTGGGCTCGGTGATGGCTGCTCATGTGCCTTCTTAAGGCGGTCGTCCCTAGGTGAGTATTGGGCTTACCGCGACTAACGCGTTGACTGCAAAGATTGCAGATGGCAACGCTATTGTCAGCAGCGGACACGTTAAAAAAAGCCCACACTGCGGAGCCATGTGCCGGTGTCCTGGGAGCGCCAGATGTGACCGTACATGGTCGATGACTCGCTCCTGATACATTTGCAGTCTGCTTTGTCCCTGCTGTGCAATGTAAGTCATTGCTGCTTCTCCTCCCTATCTGCTGGTCCATATCTCCCTCTGAACTCCCCTCCTCTTCCTCTCTTGTGGGCACCCACGTGACATCACTAGACACGTCATCATCAACGTCACCTTCCCCACCGCTATAAGTAGAGTAGGCAGCAACACCGGGGACCAACCTCCTCCTTGGGCTGATCTGGGTACTGGCGTCAGACTGCTGAGTAGCGCTTGTTGCTACCTCCTCTTCCTGATCCAATACCAAGAGTGGCTGCGCATCAGAAATGTCCTCTTGATATGGATCGGAAAATAATTCCAGTGACTCAAGCGGAAGGTATGTGGTGGTGGTGGTGGTGGTCGTGTTGTTGGTGGTAGTGTCTTTGGGGGTGCACATAGCAGAGAGTGAAGAAGAGGGTGCAGATCGAGAGGATGAGGAGGGTGCAGAAGAATAAGGCTGAGTGAGCCACTCAACCAAGTCTGGTGCATCCTTTAAAGTAATTGAACGCACCTTCTGCAACTTCCCACTTTGGCTCAAGGCTGTTGCTCCTGCCCTACCCCTACCACCCCTGCGGAAGGGCCTGCCTCTTCCTCTGCCTGTCATTTTTTAAATCACCCTGTGACAAAACTCTTAGTCCCTATACCGCTGAAGGACTGCTGCAGTATAGGGCAGCGGTCAGCAGTAGTGCACGTCAACCCTATGTATTGTGGACCGATAGCGGTCCTTACAGAACAGCAGACTGTACTGCACTCAGGCCTATGTACCGTAGCACCCTATACCAAGTTACCAGTCCTTATAAAAACTTTTGTGGACCAAGCAGGTTGTGTGTTAGTGATTAGCAGACTGTACGTCAGTCCCTATACCAATGAAGGACTGCTGCAGTATAGGGCAGCGGTCAGCAGTAGTGCACGGCAACCCTATGTATTGTGGACCGATAGCGGTCCTTACAGAACAGCAGACTGTACTGTACTCAGGCCTATGTACCGTAGCACCCTATACCAAGTTACCAGTCCTTATAAGAACTTTTGTGGACCAAGCAGGTTGTGTGTTAGTGATTAGCAGACTGTACGTCAGTCCCTATACCAATGAAGGACTGCTGCAGTATAGGGCAGCGGTCAGCAGTAGTGCACGGCAACCCTATGTATTGTGGACCGATAGCGGTCCTTACAGAACAGCAGACTGTACTGCACTCAGGCCTATGTACCGTAGCACCCTATACCAAGTTACCAGTCCTTATAAAAACTTTTGTGGACCAAGCAGGTTGTGTGTTAGTGATTAGCAGACTGTACGTCAGTCCCTATACCAATGAAGGACTGCTGCAGTATAGGGCAGCGGTCAGCAGTAGTGCACGGCAACCCTATGTATTGTGGACCGATAGCGGTCCTTACAGAACAGCAGACTGTACTGCACTCAGGCCTATGTACCGTAGCACCCTATACCAAGTTACCAGTCCTTATAAAAACTTTTGTGGACCAAGCAGGTTGTGTGTTAGTGATTAGCAGACTGTGCGTCAGTCCCTATACCGCTGAAGGACTGCTGCAGTATAGGGCAGCGGTCAGCAGTAGTGCACGGCAACCCTATGTATTGTGGACCGATAGCGGTCCTTACAGAACAGCAGACTGTACTGCACTCAGGCCTATGTACCGTAGCACCCTATACCAAGTTACCAGTCCTTATAAAAACTTTTGTGGACCAAGCAGGTTGTGTGTTAGTGATTAGCAGACTGTACGTCAGTCCCTATACCAATGAAGGACTGCTGCAGTATAGGGCAGCGGTCAGCAGTAGTGCACGGCAACCCTATGTATTGTGGACCGATAGCGGTCCTTACAGAACAGCAGACTGTACTGCACTCAGGCCTATGTACCGTAGCACCCTATACCAAGTTACCAGTCCTTATAAAAACTTTTGTGGACCAAGCAGGTTGTGTGTTAGTGATTAGCAGACTGTGCGTCAGTCCCTATACCGCTGAAGGACTGCTGCAGTATAGGGCAGCGGTCAGCAGTAGTGCACGGCAACCCTATGTATTGTGGACCGATAGCGGTCCTTACAGAACAGCAGACTGTACTGCACTCAGGCCTATGTACCGTAGCACCCTATACCAAGTTACCAGTCCTTATAAGAACTTTTGTGGACCAAGCAGGTTGTGTGTTAGTGTTTAGCAGACTGTGCGTCAGTCCCTATACCGCTGAAGGACTGCTGCAGTATAGGGCAGCGGTCAGCAGTAGTGCACGGCAACCCTATGTATTGTGGACCGATAGCGGTCCTTACAGAACAGCAGACTGTACTGCACTCAGGCCTATGTACCGTAGCACCCTATACCAAGTTACCAGTCCTTATAAGAACTTTTGTGGACCAAGCAGGTTGTGTGTTAGTGATTAGCAGACTGTACGTCAGTCCCTATACCAATGAAGGACTGCTGCAGTATAGGGCAGCGGTCAGCAGTAGTGCACGGCAACCCTATGTATTGTGGACCGATAGCGGTCCTTACAGAACAGCAGACTGTAACGCACTCAGGCCTATGTACCGTAGCACCCTATACCAAGTTACCAGTCCTTATAAGAACTTTTGTGGACCAAGCAGGTTGTGTGTTAGTGATTAGCAGACTGTACGTCAGTCCCTATACCAATGAAGGACTGCTGCAGTATAGGGCAGCGGTCAGCAGTAGTGCACGGCAACCCTATGTATTGTGGACCGATAGCGGTCCTTACAGAACAGCAGACTGTACTGCACTCAGGCCTATGTACCGTAGCACCCTATACCAAGTTACCAGTCCTTATAAGAACTTTTGTGGACCAAGCAGGTTGTGTGTTAGTGTTTAGCAGACTGTGCGTCAGTCCCTATACCGCTGAAGGACTGCTGCAGTATAGGGCAGCGGTCAGCAGTAGTGCACGGCAACCCTATGTATTGTGGACCGATAGCGGTCCTTACAGAACAGCAGACTGTACTGCACTCAGGCCTATGTACCGTAGCACCCTATACCAAGTTACCAGTCCTTATAAGAACTTTTGTGGACCAAGCAGGTTGTGTGTTAGTGATTAGCAGACTGTACGTCAGTCCCTATACCAATGAAGGACTGCTGCAGTATAGGGCAGCGGTCAGCAGTAGTGCACGGCAACCCTATGTATTGTGGACCGATAGCGGTCCTTACAGAACAGCAGACTGTAACGCACTCAGGCCTATGTACCGTAGCACCCTATACCAAGTTACCAGTCCTTATAAGAACTTTTGTGGACCAAGCAGGTTGTGTGTTAGTGATTAGCAGACTGTACGTCAGTCCCTATACCAATGAAGGACTGCTGCAGTATAGGGCAGCGGTCAGCAGTAGTGCACGGCAACCCTATGTATTGTGGACCGATAGCGGTCCTTACAGAACAGCAGACTGTACTGCACTCAGGCCTATGTACCGTAGCACCCTATACCAAGTTACCAGTCCTTATAAGAACTTTTGTGGACCAAGCAGGTTGTGTGTTAGTGTTTAGCAGACTGTGCGTCAGTCCCTATACCGCTGAAGGACTGCTGCAGTATAGGGCAGCGGTCAGCAGTAGTGCACGGCAACCCTATGTATTGTGGACCGATAGCGGTCCTTACAGAACAGCAGACTGTACTGCACTCAGGCCTATGTACCGTAGCACCCTATACCAAGTTACCAGTCCTTATAAGAACTTTTGTGGACCAAGCAGGTTGTGTGTTAGTGTTTAGCAGACTGTGCGTCAGTCCCTATACCGCTGAAGGACTGCTGCAGTATAGGGCAGCGGTCAGCAGTAGTGCACGGCAACCCTATGTATTGTGGACCGATAGCGGTCCTTACAGAACAGCAGACTGTACTGCACTCAGGCCTATGTACCGTAGCACCCTATACCAAGTTACCAGTCCTTATAAGAACTTTTGTGGACCAAGCAGGTTGTGTGTTAGTGATTAGCAGACTGTACGTCAGTCCCTATACCAATGAAGGACTGCTGCAGTATAGGGCAGCGGTCAGCAGTAGTGCACGGCAACCCTATGTATTGTGGACCGATAGCGGTCCTTACAGAACAGCAGACTGTAACGCACTCAGGCCTATGTACCGTAGCACCCTATACCAAGTTACCAGTCCTTATAAGAACTTTTGTGGACCAAGCAGGTTGTGTGTTAGTGATTAGCAGACTGTACGTCAGTCCCTATACCAATGAAGGACTGCTGCAGTATAGGGCAGCGGTCAGCAGTAGTGCACGGCAACCCTATGTATTGTGGACCGATAGCGGTCCTTACAGAACAGCAGACTGTAACGCACTCAGGCCTATGTACCGTAGCACCCTATACCAAGTTACCAGTCCTTATAAGAACTTTTGTGGACCAAGCAGGTTGTGTGTTAGTGATTAGCAGACTGTACGTCAGTCCCTATACCAATGAAGGACTGCTGCAGTATAGGGCAGCGGTCAGCAGTAGTGCACGGCAACCCTATGTATTGTGGACCGATAGCGGTCCTTACAGAACAGCAGACTGTACTGCACTCAGGCCTATGTACCGTAGCACCCTATACCAAGTTACCAGTCCTTATAAGAACTTTTGTGGACCAAGCAGGTTGTGTGTTAGTGTTTAGCAGACTGTGCGTCAGTCCCTATACCGCTGAAGGACTGCTGCAGTATAGGGCAGCGGTCAGCAGTAGTGCACGTCAACCCTATGTATTGTGGACCGATAGCGGTCCTTACAGAACAGCAGACTGTACTGCACTCAGGCCTATGTACCGTAGCACCCTATACCAAGTTACCAGTCCTTATAAGAACTTTTGTGGACCAAGCAGGTTGTGTGTTAGTGTTTAGCAGACTGTGCGTCAGTCCCTATACCGCTGAAGGACTGCTGCAGTATAGGGCAGCGGTCAGCAGTAGTGCACGGCAACCCTATGTATTGTGGACCGATAGCGGTCCTTACAGAACAGCAGACTGTACTGCACTCAGGCCTATGTACCGTAGCACCCTATACCAAGTTACCAGTCCTTATAAGAACTTTTGTGGACCAAGCAGGTTGTGTGTTAGTGATTAGCAGACTGTACGTCAGTCCCTATACCAATGAAGGACTGCTGCAGTATAGGGCAGCGGTCAGCAGTAGTGCACGGCAACCCTATGTATTGTGGACCGATAGCGGTCCTTACAGAACAGCAGACTGTACCGCACCCAAGCCTATGTACCGTAGCACCCTAGACAGACCAAGTTACCAGTCCTGATAAAGAGCTTTGTGGAACAAGTGAGTTGTGAATGATTAGCAGACTGCAGCAGAAGGGCAGCAGTCAAGTATAATATTCTTTCTATATTTGGAAGAAAGAATATTATACGTGTACAAGCCTATTACCGTACCACTGATACCAGTCCTGAAAAGAACCTTTGTGGAACTAATAGTAACAGCAAGTCTTTAAAATTATCCTCACTGCCTGACAACACTGCTTCCTGCCTGTCCCTATACAAATTGGCAAAAAAGAGTAGGCTGGAACGATTAGCTGGAACAGCTCTTTTGTGGACCTGATAGTAACAGCTAATGATGATGATGATGATGATGATGAAGAAAGACTAATCTGGCTGAGCTGTCCCTAAAATAGCAGCATACAGCGCTCTGTCCCTTTATCTAAACTGACAAAAGAAACTCAGGCTGCTGACCTAACACCTATACCAGTCCTGAAAAGAACTTTTGTGTACCAAATAGCTAGCGTTTTCTCTGTCCCTACTCCACACAGGATCCTTTCCCTACAGTGACAGAAGAAAGAATGTAAAATGGCCACCGGATCGGGTGTATTTATAGGTTAGGGGGAATGTCCAAGTGTCCATGAGCTGTCATGTCTCAATTGGTTGTCCTGTAACACATGATAAACGTGTCACGAAAGGTTAAAGTTCTTGTATACATTAAACACGTAAGTCCGCCGGGGCGAACGACGGAAAAAGGCGTTCGAACCCGCGGACGGCGAAAGTCGGAAATTCGCCGCGAAACGACCGCCGGGCGAACCGTTCGGCCATCACTACTGATGATCAGTAGGGTTCAGGTCTAGAGACATGCTTGGCCAGCCAATCACCTTTACCCTCAGCTTCTTTAGCAAGGCAGTGGTCCTCTTGGAGGTGTGTTTGGGGCAGGGCCAGATTAAGAGCATCATGGGCCTGGTGCTAAGGATTTTGGTGGGCCTTTTTATGAAAATAAATAAAATGAAAATGCACACAAGGGGGGGGGGGGGGGTGATACCGAGATAGGGAGCTGAAAGAGAGGGGATGAGAGGGAGGGGAAAAGAGTGAGAGGGGGTGAGAAAAGGGGGAATAGAGAGAGGATGAAAGAGAGAGAGGGTGTTGGGAAATAGGGGGTTGAAGGGGGTGAGAGAGAATGGGGGATGAAGGTGGTGAGAGAGAACAGGGTGAAAGAGAGGGGATGAGCGACAGAGGGGGTGAGGGGGTAAAAGAGAGGCGGTGAGAGTGAGGTGGCGAGTCTGTGGTGGGGGGGGGGGGGGGGAGCACATCATAGTACATTACATGGGGGGGGGGGGGGGTGAGAATAGCACAGTACATTACATGGTTGGAACAACACATTACATGGTGGATACATGGATACAGCACATTTAATGGTGGGCAAAGCACAGCAAATTACATAGTGGGCACAGCACATTACATGGTTGGCACTGCCCAATACAGCACATTACAAGGTAGGCACAGTACATTATATGGTGGGCACAGCACATAACATGGTTGGTACAACACAGCACATTGCACGGTGTGCACAGCACATGCACAAGGTGGGCACAGGACCTTATATGGTGGGCACAGCACATGACATGGTGGGCACAGCTGAGCACATTACATGGTGGGCACTGCACATTACAAGTGGGCACTGCACAGCCCATTATATGGTGGGCACAGCATATTATATGTTGAGTACTACACATGGCATAGTGGGCACTGCACATGACAAGGTGGGCACTGCATGACACAACATGACATTGTGGGCACGGCACGACACAGCAGTGCACATTACATTGTGAGCACAGCACATTAAATGGTGGAAACCGCACATGACACGGTGAGCCCTGCACACCACATTCCATTGGGCACATTGTTGGGCACTGCACGACACAGCACAGGCAATTACATTGTGAGCACAGCATATTAAATAGTGGACACCACACATGACATGGTGAGCCCTGCACAGCACATTCCATTGTGGGCACTGCACGACACATGCCATGGTGGACAATGTACAGCACATTACATGGTGAGTACAGCACATTACATGGTAGGCACTGCATGGCGCAGCACATGACATGGTGGGCACTACACAGCAATTTACATGGTGGGCACTGCACATAACATGGTGGGCACTGCATGACACAGCACATTACATGGTAGACACTGCATGGCGCAGCACATGACATGGTGGGCACTGCACATAACATGGTGGGCACTGCATGACACAGCACATTACATGGTAGGCACTGCATGGCACAGCACATTTCATGGTGGGCACTGCATGGCATAGCACATTTCATGGTGGGCAATGCAACTGCACATTACATGTTAGGACCGGCATATTACATGGTGGGCACTGCTGAACAGCACAGCACATTACACAGTGGGCACAACACACTACATGCTGAGCACAACACATGGCAGGGTGGGCATAGAACAGCACATGACATGGTCGGAACTGCACATGACATGGTGGGCACTGCATGGAGCAGCACATTACATGTTGGGCACCGCACATTACATGGCGGGATAACTGCATGGCACAGCACATGACATGGTGGACACGGCAAGTTATATAGCGGGCATTGCAAGGCACAGCATATGACATGGTGGGCACTGAATGGCACAGCACATGACATGCTGGGCACTGCACATTACATGGCAGGCACTGCATGTCACAGTACATGACATGGTGGGCACTGCACATTACATGGTGGGTACTGCAAGGCACAGCACGAAATAGTGGACACTGCACATCACATGAAGAGCAATGCAATGCAACGCACAGCACATTACATGGAGGGCACTGCACATTACATGGAGGGCACTGCACATTACATAGTGAGCACTGCAAAGCACAGCAAATTACATACTGGGTACAGCATATTACACGGGGGCACTGCAATGCACATGACATGGCGGGCACAGCACGACATGGTGGGCACTGCAAGGCACAGCACAACATAGTGGGCACTGCACATTACATAGTGGGCACTGAATTACACAGCACATGACATGGGGGGCATAGCACATTACATGGTGGGTATTGCAATGCACAGCACATGACATGACATGGTGGACACTGAACACAAAAGAGAACACTACATGGGGGTCACTGGGCACAAGAGAGCACATGACATGGTGGGCACTGGGTACAAGAGAGCACATTATATGGGGGGCACTGGGTACAAGAGAGCACATTACATGGGGGGCACTGGGTACAAGAGAGCACATTGCATGGGGGGCACTGGGTACAAGAGAGCACATTGCATGGGGGGCACTGGGTACAAGAGAGCACATTGCATGGGGGAAGCAGAAGTGTGTTCCCTAGCACAATAATTACATAACACCTCCCTGACAAATTGACTAACCTTATGTCAGCAGCATGGGAGATGTCCTTCCTCCCGGGCTCCTGCTATGAGGAGAACATCAGCGCCCCTCCCCCAGACAGCTCCCAGACACAGAGGATCTGTGTGAGTGTAACAGATCCTGTGATAGGAGTCAGACATCTGCAGAGACTAACACTTGTCTCCTCCATGTGTGCAGTGCACAGAGGCCTCCTCTTCCTTCAAGAAGGCTACAGATAGTGATAAGCCACTGGCATGGGCCTATATTGAGGGAGGGGCCTGGAGCTTCAGCTCCACAAGCCCCTATGTTAATCCGGCCCTGGTTTGGGGTCGTTATCATGTTGGAATACTGGCCTGCGGCCCAGGCTCCAAAGGGAGGGGATCATGCTCTGCTTCAGTATTTCACAATACATGTTGGCATTCATGGTTCCCTCAATGATCTGTAGCTCCCCAGTGCTGGCAGCATTCATGCAGCCCCAGACCATGACACTTCCACCACCATGCTTGACTGTAGGCAAAACACACTTGTCTTTGTACTCCTCACCTGGTTGCCACCACACACGCTTCACACCATCTGAACCAAATAAGTTTATCTTGGTCTCACCAGACCACAGGACATAGTTCCATTGATCCATGCCCTTGGTTTGTTTGTCTTCAGCAAACTGTTTGCTGGCTTTGTTTTCCATTGTAATTTAAAGTGGTTCTAAAGATTCAAGTTTTTTTACCTTAATACATTAAGGTAACAAAGCCATCTGGGTGCAGCTCTCCCCCTCCCCCATACTTACCCGAGCCCCATCTTTATCCAGCACTGTGCATGAGAGCAGGGGCTCTCCTGCTGCTGTAAATCAAAGCCAGTGAACCAATAAGGAAAAAGCAGGGGGCGGATACACAGAGTGTGGCTCTGGAGTGAGCTTGCTTGAGTGCCCCCAAAGCAAGAGGCTTGCTATTAGGGCACTCGGCAGGTGGGAGGGGCCAGGACCCATAAAGAAGAAGATTAGGGCTGCTCTGTGCAAAACTATTGCACAAAGCTGGAAAGTATAACATGCTTGTTATAAAAAAAAAAAAACTTTAGAATCACTTTGTTCTCCCCTGTTAATGTTATGTACATTGCTAGGGTTTAAAAAGCATTGTAACAGATTACTAACTTTTGTTGCTGTGAAGAAATAACTGTTTGTTTCACAGGACTGATTGCATACTCATTCTGAACAAGGAGGTCTGGTGCACTTTCTGCATTCTAATTAGGCTTGTTGCAGGTTTCCATCCCTTTTATAAGTAATTATTCCATAGGGAGTATCTTAACAAAACTTACATTTCTGTTACAAGGGATGACATTAGTTCTAGGAAAATCAGTGAGCCAATCACCCAAGCTGGAAATTAAATTTTTAAAGCTATCGGTACACCAATGGTGTACAGAATGCCTCTAGATTGCCATCTTGGATTGAATGTTACAGAAAATTACAGCGGCTGCAGTTCCTATGGATTTCTTTGTCTTCATGAGCCTAAAATATAAGATAAATAGAAATAGAAAAACATAATAAAAATAATATATAAACAATATGACATAAAATATAACAAATATATAAAATATATGTTCTTAATAAAATATAAAACATTTTTATTATGCAATCTAGCCATAAAGATACTATCAAATTGGGCAACGCATTCCATGCTGACACTACTAAATTTGGCCAGGGCACCTAGGAATCCATGACCTTTGAAAGGATTAAAGGATAACTGTACCAAACAAAATAAAGTAATCAGGCAGTCCTGGGTGGCTTTGCTAGTAGCAAGCAACTAGTGCAGAAAACTTAAAGAGTATCTTCAAATTTAGTGGAGAAAAAACATTCCCCTCTGGGTGATCGATGTACATTGCAGGGATTTTAACAAACTTTGTTGCAGATTCCAGTCTTCTGTTATTATGAAGAAAATATCTGTTTGTTTGTCTGTGTCCATGTGGAAAGTGAATCTAATGGGAGTAATTTTATAATTATCAATCAGCTGCTATACCTGCAAGTGGCAGGGTCTGCATCCCTTTACATATGATTTGCATTTGGGAGTATCTCACCAAAAATATAATTTTTGTTGCAGGGGATGCTCAAAATATGACTTGTATCTTAGTGCAAACTTCTGGGAAAATCAGTGAGCTAATCATTCAAGCAGGAAATAACATTTCTGGGGGGTGTTCTGTACACATTATATCTATTATGTCTCCAGGTAGCCACATTGCATTTTACAGAAAATTATAGCGGCCGCAGATTGTAAAGGAAAGGTCATTTTTATATAGTATTCAATTCTGATATGACTTGTGTAGCAATTGTATATACTTTATTAATTGTTGTTTTTTTTTTTATTTGCCAATTCTTTCCCCACAAAAGTAGCGTTAACCTTTAATGACCACCCCCTGACAGAGGTCCTCCATT
The DNA here is from genome assembly GCF_037356315.1 of Lithobates pipiens. Taxonomy (NCBI): domain Eukaryota; kingdom Metazoa; phylum Chordata; class Amphibia; order Anura; family Ranidae; genus Lithobates; species Lithobates pipiens. Next base: position 305,926,060 of record NW_027507785.1, read on the forward strand.
CCACCTGTATGACTCCAAAGTTGTGCTGAATTTGGAGTGCAAGTTTGGCGCAACTTTGGATGGATGCAACTTGGATATGAAAAGGCGAAAATTGCGCTATTATAGACCAAAATAAAATAAATTATAACTATGATGAATATGGTATTCCAGATGTTTGTACAGCTGGAAATGAGTTCAACGTTCCTAGTAACAAGACCACACGGGAGTGGGTCATCAACTTATGAAAAACATGCTCACCAGATTGTAAGCCAAATGCACAGGTGGCTTTAACCCAGCCCGGTTTTTGTGGTTTTTGCAGGAAGACAATCTACTGTAATGCTGCGATGTATGGTTATAGGCCTATAACCATAAATCGATGGAGTTTTGGGCATCTCCGAAGGTGATGCATACGATTCCATATATTAGCTGACTGGAAGGTCTCCTCCCACTGATCACCTGTCAATGCACCCACGTCCTCCTCCCACTGAGACATAGCCTTGGTAGGGTGCACCTTCAGCTATTCCATCAAAAGTATGTGGTAACACTGAGATATAAAACCTTTTGTTTTGGTTATAGACTGGAGTAGGTGAAAAATGTGGGCAGGTGTAAGCACCCTGGGCCTTAACTGTGTGAGACAGCTGTAGGTAGTAATAAGCCATATAAGATGGCAGGGTGAATTTGCACTGGAGATCTAAAAAAAAAACAGCTTCCCATTCTGAAAGATCTATGATAGAAAAGTTACCCCTAAGGCACATCATCTGTGCCCCTGCTGAATTGCCCCTGCTGAATTTTGTCTAGTTCAGTATAAGTCCTATTACCCCAGATCCGATTGTATACTGTGAAATCTGTCACTCTCTGCAATTGTTTAGATTTATTCCAGACCTTTTGAAGCATCATATAAGTAGGCATTTGCTTGTTAAGTTTCTGGAACAATTGGCCCTCCAGGCCCTCCGGAATGGAATTTACCAGTACCAACAAGCAAAGGATGGGCAGAGGAGCTGTTGGGTGTAGATGACAGGGCTCCTATAAGGTGCTGGAACTGGGCAGCTATGTAGTACATCCAGGGGTTTGGAAATGCCAGGCCCCCGCCATCTTTGAGAAACTGTAAGCCCTTGTACACACGGTCGGAGATTCCGATGGAATGTGTCCTATTGGACCGTTTTGTCAGATATTCCGACAGTGTGTGGTCTCCATCGGACTGTTTCCATCGGAATATCCGACGGACCAACTTTTCCAACTTGCTGGTAAAATTTTCCGACAAAATGCTCCGATCGGACATACACCGATCATGTGTAGCCTACTCCGATGGACAAAGTGCCACGCATGCTCAGATCAAATTCCTAGACCAAAGCTATTGGCTACTAGCCTGAACGTAGTCCCGTCTTAACGAAATAATGTCATCACGTTATGTACAATCGGATTTTCCGACAAATTTGTCCGACCGTGTGTATGCAACAGTTTCGGACAAAATCAGTTGGACAAAATCCAACGGATTTAGTTGTCAGAATGTCCGACTGTGTGTACAAGGGCTAACTGTTCCAGTTTGACCCTGGGAAAGCAAGCATTCCAAAGTAGTAGCCTAAAAATGGAGTTTACCACCTGAAATACCTTTTTTTGACTACAGGTGAATTGTGAAGGACGTATAAAAGTTGGGGCATAAGTATAATTTTAGATTCCTTTTCCCAGCTAGGGGCATCTTAAGTTTATTCCATATATACATTTTGTCTCGAAAATTAGTTAGTAGGGGGTGTATATTGAGGCAGCAATAATCTATGATTATGGATGAGATATGGATGCCCAAGTATTCAAAGGAGGTTACTGTGGGAATGGGGCATGAGAGTGACACCGACTGCCCCAGTGCGCCATCCAACAGCATCAATGTGGACTTGGTCCAGTTAATACTGAGACCAGAATACTGCCCAAAATCTGTGATAATGGACATAACACTGGTTAGTGAAGAAGAAGTATCTCCCAAGAACAGTAACATATCATCAGCATACAGCATGATCTTTTCATGCAAGCCGCTATATTGAAACCCAATGACATGAGGACTATTGCGCACCAAGGCAGCCAGGGGTTCAACTGCTATGGAAAAGAGCAGGGGTGACAGGGGACAACCATGCCTAGTCCCCCTCCTCAGTGCAAATGCAGGAGACATTCTATCTGAGGTGAACTGTATAGGAGGGGCACCCATTCTATAAAACGAGCGCCAATGCCAAATCTGTATGGCCCAGAGATAGTGCCAACTGACACTATCAAACGCCTTGCTTGCGTCAAGGGAAAGGAATGCCCGCTGCCCCATGTTGTCTGCCGCTGTCTGCATATTAAGGAACAGCCGTCTGAGGTTAGTAGCCGTAGACCTTTGTGGCATAAACCCTGCTTATTGTCATGTGACTTTGATGTCCAAAGTTGCATGACAAGTCACACAAGTGTGAATGGAGCCTTACTCTGCTACAAAATGTATTTTTTATTGCAGCTTGTGTCCCCATTGACGGAATTTCCCCTTACTTCCTGTTCTGTCTGATACCAATTAAATAGGGAAAAAAGAAAAAAAGACTACTAAACAAGGATGCAGTCAGCAATAACAATTTGACAGATGATGATACCTTTTACATTCTATCCAAAACATAAAAAAGTTGAGTTTTAGGTTATCCGATGCAATGCCACCGCATGGTACACATCCCGGGGGCACACAAATCCACGTTGAGCTGTGTGGCCAGCTGTTCTAATAATTTTTTTTTATTGGCTCAAAAACATCTTATTTGGAGCCAACACACCGAGGTGAAGATTTATTCCACATGAGAATCTGATGCAAGTCAACAAGTAAGCACAAAGTGGGAGCTGGGTGATTTATGCCACGTATTGTTTTGTGGAATCAGTAAATAAGTCTTTGAAAGTAGCACAATACTCGAGAAGTCTGCAGACATAGAGCCCTGATAAATACATACGCCGTGGAAACTGTAAACCATTTGGATTGTCAGCCACCGCGAGTATATAAAGATGATAAACAGCTCTTTCATTCCTCCCCAGCAGGATATCATTAAGAAAGGCCCAAATCGCAGGTTGTAATTTACACTGTAGAGTTCGACTCAATCACATGTAAATATGGGGATTTTTTTATGTTTCCTTTTTGAAATTCTTCTTTTTTTTCTTCTGCAGGAGATAGAGCTAGAGCCAAATGAAAGGAGAATTCCTACTGAACATCATTCATTTATTTTTTTTGTAATTAAGTTAAAAGGATAGCTCATGGAGTTCGGTAGACCCTTTGTGTTTCCAGGAGCAATAGCCGACAACAGGAAGGACAGGTGCTACAGCGATGTAATTTCTCAGACAGATGGTCCGAGCAGACAGCAGACAGTAGCAAAGTCAGCAGAGTCCAGGTTCCAGACAGGTAAAAAAGAGCAATGATGGACAAGCTATGGTAACAAGCCAATGAAAAGGATTAGCATAGGCAAGCTCAGTACAAATGCAGTCCAAAAAATACACTGGAATATTCCAAGGAATGAACAGTCAAACAGAAGTAAGATAGCCCTCTTATCAGGGGTCTGCTAATCGGACAAGGTCTTGAATCTGTGGCCTTACTATAAAGTCTACTAATGAGGGCAGGTGTGCACAGCAGAGAGCTGACCAGCAGGTGGCGAAAGTTCTAGGCAAATGATTATAGTAATGCTACCCAAGAGATCTGGATGAAAGTCAATTAGATGCAGGAGTGAGTATTTAATTATGCCCCAGAATTGCTCTGATAGCCCAATTTCAGACTGGAAGCCCAGCCAAGAGGTTTTTTTTTCTTACTTGTGAATAGGATGGGGTTTGAGCCTCTGTTTGTTGCTGTTTGCATTCCTAATGGGGAGAGTTTTCTTGACTTCTTGTCTTTTCTACAAACAAGTAATCATGAGAACTGTCCCTTTCTGGAAGAGAAAGTTCCAGGCAGGTTAAAAAAGCAACGGTGGACAAGCTGAGGTATCAGGCCAATGAACAGGATTAGCATAGGAAAGCTCAGTACATATTAAATCCAAAAAGTACACAAGAATATTTCAAGGAATGAACAGTCAAGCAGAAGTAAGAGATAGCCCTCTTATCAAGGGCCTGTTGATGGAACATGGACTTGAGTCTGTGGCCTCGCTTTAAAGTCTTCTAATGAGGGCAGGTGTGCATAGCAGGGAGCTGACCATCATAAGATGCGCACGGGTAAAGCGGTCTGGCGCACAGTTGTGCACAATAGGAATAAGCTAAAGCACAGAAGCACACACACACAGGGTGTGACCCCTCGTTGACCTATAAAGGAAGTGAGGTCATCCAAACACACTGCTGGTTCGTCTTCAGCTTCCTGTGATTCCCACGTCTGCTCTTGTGATCTGTATTACCCGTTGTGACCCAGATTGCCTCATCGACCTCGCTGATCTTCTCCTGACCCGACCTCTGGCTTGACCTTGGACTCCCGCTTTCTGAACGTGTTTGACCCTCAGCCTGCATCTGGACTTACCTGCTATCTCCTGTGTTCGACCCCTGGCTTGTCTTTGGATTACCCTTCTGTCTCAGCGTTCCTGGTACTTGTTGTCTTCTGATCCGGACTGTGTTTGACCCCTGGCCTGTCTCCTGGATTCTGCCTTTGCCTTACGGACTTGCTACCATTGCTTCTGGACCTTCCCACAGCACATCACCTTTCAGCTCTGCTCAAGCTACCTGCTGATCTACTAGCAACTGACTGTCCTACTGGTAGCTTGTGCCTCTTGGTGCAACCACCCTCTGTGCCACCTTCAGGGGTGGTCTGCGCCAAGTCGCAAGAGCGACCGCTCTCTGCATCTTGGCCTCGGTGAGTACATTTATATGATACTGACCAGCAGATGGCAAAAGTTCTGGGCAGATCATTACAGTAATGCTACCCAAGAGATCTGGCTAAAAGTCCATTAGATGTAGGAATGAATATTTTTTTATGCCCCACAATTGCTCTGATAACCCATTTTCAAAGTGGAGGCCCAGTCAAGTGTTTTTTTATTAGTTATGGATAGGATGGGGAGGGTTTGAGCCTCTCTTTGTTGCTGTTTGTATTCCTAATGGGGAGAGTTTTCTTGACTTCTTGTACCTTCTGAAAACAGGTAATGATGAGAATTGTCCCCTTCTGGAAGAGAGGCCAGGTTTTCAGACAGGTAAAAAAAGGTTGAGACACATTGAGGTAACAGGACAATGAACAGGATGAGCCCAGGTAAGCTCAGTACAAAAACAGTCCAAAAAAAAAAAAAATACAGAGGAATATTCTAAGGAATGAACAGTCAAACAAAAGTAGGAGATAACTCTCTGATCAAGGGTCTGTTGACCGGGCATGGACTTGAATCTGTGGCCTTGGTTTAATGTCTACTAATGAGGGCGTGTGTGCACAGCAGAAAGCTAACTAGCAGATGGCGAATGTGCAAGGCTGATCATTACAACAATGCTACCCAAAAGAGCTGGCTAAAAGTCCATTAGATGTTGGAGGGAGTATTTTATTATGTTCCACAATTGCTCCCTGGTCAAGGCTCCTCAAAGTACCCCAGGCAGCTCCACCTCTCCTCTCTAGCACCTTCTAGAAAGAAGAGGGAGGTGGCAGTGATGCTACCTGTGAGTCACCCAGCCCTGCCCCGAGCCACTCCCAGCCCAGAATGAAAACAAACAGGCCTAGCCACCAGCTAGTTAGCAACCAACTAGCCACCAGCTAGTTATGTTTGTGACGACATGCAGTTTACATGCCTTCCTAATTTTTTGTATAATAATGGATATCAACATTTCTTACAGGTTTTGTATGATGATTAACTTGACTTTGTCTATAACAGTTTTTGTGACTATATATATCTGTATTTATTTTTGTATTATCTATTATGTATTTGTTCCTTATTATTTCTGATCTTTTTACCTTTTACACACCATGGAGGGAAGTTGCATCAAGTTTACAACCGTACATACTTTTTTCATCCACTCATTGGTTTAAATTTATTGCTTTCAGTATATGTTAGTTTGTGTTTTTTGCTTTTTGCCTCCCCCTTCCAGGTATTTTTAATTTTAGGAATTAACAAGATCAGATCGTGTGGGAGGTTCTTTCTAATACAATTTTACCTGTCTTCTATGCACAAGATTTAACTGTTTTTGGACTTTAATCATTTAAATAAACATGTCTTTAGCGGTGTGCGGCCGTCCAGGATTTTTTTCTTTCTTCCAAATTTGAGCAGAGCCAGCACCTGCAGGATCGTAATAGGGTGGGTGTCTTTAACAGATCTGGAGCTTTTTGATCTGCAATTTTTCTTTCATATGATCTCCAGTACCTCCAGGATCTCCAGTACCTCCAGGATTCCTAGGATCTCCAGTACCTCCAGGCTCTCCAGTACCTCCAGGATTACCAGGATCTTCAGTACCTCCAGGATCTTCAGTACCTCCACGATCTTCAGTACCTTCAGGTGTTCCAGGGCCACCAGTACCTCCAGGATTTGCAGATTTTCCAGGCTACCTGTCCATGTATGTGCCAGCATGCATTAGCACACATTGATGATGCTGAATGTGTTCTCCCACCACGTGGGTATTTAAGCACCATCCTTGAAATGACTGGTGTTGCATCTTATCACCACCTACCTTAGAGCTAGTTACTATAATATTGAACCTGCTGTTGCATGCCTATTGCTGATCTGGATTACCTGACCTGACTACTATCCCTTACCTACCATGGCCTCTACTTGGACCTTTCTGCTCTTTTGCCTGCTGCCTGTCTCGACCCATGTCCTGACCTAATCACTCATCTGCCAATTTGTGAAAAGTCTCCATACCATATCACTTCATCATAAAACCCCTAATTGGGGCAATTCTGAGGGCCCCAACTTGGTGCGAGTTTGCTACAAAGGCGATGGCGAATCATTGTGGTTTCTGGACCACCTCCCTGTAGGTAGGTCCAGTTAGCTAGTCTGCCACTAGGTGGCTCTGTGTCAGAATAGTGTCTGGTTACAGCAGACAGTGTCATCCGATGCTAGAATCCTTTTAAGTAGAGCCCTCCTTTAGTGAAGTCATGGGTGAGGCAGAACCCACATATAAGCCAGGTTGGGAGGAGCCCTAGTTGCACTTGAAGGCAAGCACCCTACAACAGCACAGATATAACCAGCACATGGAGGCCCTGTACAGGGTAGAAGGTCGGGGGAGAGTACATCTGCACCCAGGAGAGCCGTCTGTTAACATTCTGACCCTTATGGAGGTGGGGGCTAGGGTGGGTTGCAAAAAGCTTTTAGGCCATGTCAAGAGTTATCGGTGTGAGGCTATTGCCCTGAAGGGTCCCAGGAGAGGCGTACCTATGGGGGAGGTGTCTACAAAGTGCCCAGTCCTATGCATACTACTGACACAGTTTAAAAGGAGATGACTGCATAAAGTGCTGCACATGCTTTCACATGTGACTGCTGCGGACCATCCACTAAATGTGATTTATAATGTATTGTAAAGTGACTCCAAAATGTATATCAATGTGATGTGACTATTATGCCATTCCCTAAATTACACCAGTGCAGAAATTCTTTAAATTTTTGTGGACATTCCTTCTTTGGGATATAAAGGTCAGTGGCCGGGAATGTAATGTGGAGGACTTAGGCAAGGAGAGGGCACAATAGGGTCTGGCCTCTGCAGGAGCAATAGTATTCTAGCAAAAGGACTGGAGTGGGGCAGGGACTTGTGCTTGTGCTGGAGTGGCCGTATGTCGTACTGGAAGTGAAGTAGGACTGGCGGAAGACGCCAATACACCATTTTACTTCTTGTGCTGTTGTTTACTTATTTAAATGCGAGAGTCCGATTTTTATTTCTTCAATTAAATCCTTATATTTTAACCAATTACTACATTATCAGAGCCTTCCCTCTCTCTCCATGTTTTTTATATATTTGAGCTGCACACCTCTGTGAACATCCTCCCTGCTACTACAGTATAAGTGTATATGCATTATATGGCCCCTTGTGGCCCGTTGTGGAGAATATCGCTGCATAGTCTGCTACAGTGGAGGACCCCCCCTGGTGGCTGGAGACGAGGAGTGGAGTTGGCCAGTCTTTTCTGATGTGCCTGTTTTTTTTATATTTGAAGGTGAGAGTTCTGAGAGCCTTTAGTCCGTGGATTTATATTACTGCTTACATCTGCTATTTTTCACCATTGGTGCCTGTGAATCACAGTTTATAGACTTTTTATGTGTTGCATAAATTTTTTCTATACGTTTTTTATATATTTACACGTTGTTTTATCTATATTTCATCAGCACTTAGCACCTTTAAAGGACTTTTCTCGATTGATTTGCGCAGGACTTTTTGTTCATTTTCATTTTTGCTGGGTAGTTTGTGTACACTATTAGGTTCAGCTGCATTTCTTGCACCTTATATTTGCACGTGCACTTTGGTTGTTGAATATTTAAATATACTTTTTCTATTTTTTCCATTTTATACACTGTTTTTTTGAAGAGGTATTTTTACCCTGTTTATGTTATGTTTTTTTGAGTAGTAGCGCGAAGGCCTGTTTTCACTATTTTAATGTGATGTGACTGTTATGCCATTCCCTAAATTACACCAGTGCAGAAATTCTTTTAATTTTTTTTTTTTTTTTTTTTTTCCAAAATAATTTTTATTGAATTTTCACAGTGTACAAGTTATACAATGACAGAGAAATAGATTTATAGATAGCAAGTACGTAAAAGAATGACATGAGTCACAGTTAACCAAAACAGTACGTACAGGGAATGAAAGTGTAGTTCAAATAACAACTAATAATGCAAATCGTAAAGAACAGCTTCAAAGGAAGCAACAGTTCGAAAAATTCTTTTAATTTTTGTGGACATTTCTTCTTTGGGATATAAAGGTCAGTGGCCGGGAATGTAATATGGAGGACTTAGGCAAGGAGAGGACACAATAGGGTCTGACCTCTGCAGGAGCAATAGTGTTCTAGCAAAAGGACTGGAGTGGGGCAGGGACTTGTACTTTGGATCCACTATCCAGGTAATCACAAAAGCCTTCTTACAATCCCCTGTTGGGTTCTCTGGTGAAGAGCAACTGTTACTTGGACCCCATGTCCCGGGGGAGCCTGTATCACCTGCCAGAGGCGAAGGTAACAGTGAGAGGCTGCACCAGAGGGTGTTCAGTGTTAGACATATGTGAACCCAGCCAAGAACTGCACTGGATTGTGTCAATGTTGAGTCGCATCTTGGTCCAGGAAGAAGTTGGTGACCTTGGGTGATGCCTGGACAAAGATGGCGCAGTCCTTTTTACAGAGAAAAACAGAAGAAGGCATTGTTAGGGGGAGCATGTGTTGCACATACACATTACTTAGCATGCATGTAAAAAAATATATATCTCATGTTAGGTCCTCTTTAAGCCTCAATGGAAAACACACACGCATGTCATTCTGGGGAGGGATTTTTACAACTATACACTCAGCAGCGGATTTCTTGGCTGGGCAGATGGAACGGCAATAAAACTGGGTCATGACTATTTATTGGCAAAATTCTTTAAAAGCATATAGGCCAATTTTGGTTTATTTAATCGTTAAAATGCTGGGAGGTATAATTGAATGTTTTAATTAGCAAGCATAGTGAAGCACCATCCTACCTACAATTACCCAATATTGCAGCTCCAAATAATTTGGCAATCTTCTAATTGAAAATTGGGCAGTAAAGTCTAGAAGGTCATTCTTCAGCCTCCGCACAATACCCAGACACATTAATATGCAAGGCTCAGCAACGTTATTTAAGATATAATGACCCACGTTCCGTCCCTAGATTATTCCGTAATATTAGATTATTGTCGCGCGGGGTATATATTTATAAGTAGCATTGTGCCTTGTTGCGAGCCCGTCAGGGCTTTAATAACTCCTCCGACGGTAATTAGCAGTAAAATTGGATGACAGAGTGAACTGTACAGGCTAAATGTGCCTATTCAGATTGGAATTTGGAGATTAATTGTTAGCTCATTTCTCTATCACCAGTGACATTAAAGTAGTACTAAGCACTCAGACTGTTCGTATAGCGATTCCCAAATAGCGGAGTAATAACAAATTCTCCCCACGTGTCCATAAAATTGTTATGGGTGAATTATTGTTGCGGTAAATTTAGACAAACTTATAATTAATGTGAACAAAACACAGCATGGATGACATTAGAAAAAAAAAGTTGCTGAAAAATTTGTGTTTTGGGTTTATATAATACTGAAAGTTAAAGCGTTTGTAAACCCAACATTTCATATTCCTGATACGTACCTGCTGTACCATGAACTTGTATGAGAAAGTATCCTGTTGTCTTTGTATTGCTTCCATTGTGTGAAATCACTGGGGTTCCTGCCAGTCCATCTGCTTTCCTATAAAAATAACTGACCACACTAAGCAGGAGAACACAGTTGGCTCAGTTCTCTAGCTATGCTGGGAACTCACCCTGCTCTAATCCAATGACAGATAAAAGCAGATGATCCCGGGAGCCGCACATCAGAACAAGACCTCCTGAGTGCAGACAAGAGGCAAAGTGGCAGTCTCAGCCTGAACCCCTGCCAGGCCATGCTCCCAATGTGTTTCACTGCGCCCACTGGAGCTTACTCAAGGCACAGCAGGTCTCGTTCTGATGTTCAGCTCCCGGGATCTTCTGCTCTTATCTGTCATTTTCTGGAGTGTGGGCAGACCCAGGGCCATCTTTAACATTGATTGGACCCTGGGCAAAACTTTTTTGGGCCCCTCCCCCCATGCAGTTTTGCTCTCCACCTGCTTTGAGACATACAATAAATAGCAGCTAGACTCAAAATCAGTTTACTGAATCAGATCAGGCAGCTATTGCAATTGGTTGCCAGAGGTTACAATGTATCATTACCGCTCACTGACTGGTTGCTAGAGGTTACAGCACACATTACACTTCACTGGTTAGTTGCTAGAGGTTACAGGACATGATTTCTGCTTGCTAGAGATTACTGTGGATATGACCTCAGGGGGGCATGATATACATATCAATGCCGCAAGCTGCTTCTATTTACATATGAATGCCGGTAAAATACGTGTAAACACAGGGTCTGCAGGTGAGTCATCTGTACACAACAATAGGGTAGAGCTGGGCAGCATTAGTAGCAGCACTTCACACTGAGATATTGGACAGCACAGGACTAAAAACCTCATGGAGCGAGGGAATTTAAACCAGGATAGTTGGCAAGTATGAGGCTGCTTTGGGCCCCACAACAATGACAGGGCCCAGGGCAGCTGCCCCTTTTGCCCTGCCTTAAAAACGTTCCTGGGCAGACCTCTTCCAAGCCAGCAGTCACAGCAGCAGGCACAGGACTACACTTCCTAGCAGCCTGAGCGGCCCACATACAGTATCTCACAAAAGTGAGTACACCCCTTACATTTTTGTAAAAATTTTATTATATCTTTTCATGGGACAACACTGAAGAAATGACACTTTGCTACAATGTAAAGTAGTGAGTGTACAGCTTGTATAACAGCGTACATTTGCTGTCCCCTCAAAATAGCTCAACACACAGCCATTAATGTCTAAATGGCTGGCAACAAAAGTGAGTACACCCCTAAGTGAAAATGTCCAAATTAGGCCCAAAGTGGCTGCACAGAGAAGGTTTTTCTTATCTTAATGCATAGAATGCATTAAGATAAAAGAAAAACTGCCTATATAACCACTTTAAGGTTCCAATACTGTCTACAGACTTCCCTAACTGATTGACCAAGGTAAGTTGGAAGAGTCCTTTGTTCTCACCAACATAGGGACAAGGTACTTTGCCAGGGGGCCCCCCCCCCCATCTTGTCCCCCCTGGCAAGGTGCCCTCCCCATGTTGGGGGTTTGTGGCTTGGTATGGGTAGGATGGGGACACATGCTCACTCCCCCTTTATTTGCCAGCCATGCTGCAGGTTTGGATAACAATTTGCAGTGGGAATCCCCATATAAATTCCATACCAGACCCAATTTTTTTTGTTATAGGATGTACTACAGTGAAAGTAACATTTTAGAACAAATGTGCAATTTACACTTTCCTGACAGTTTTTTTGTAAAAAACAGCATGGACCCCCCCAAAGGGTGCCCCAAAATACATACCAAACCAGGCCTGGATTTTGGGTTTGGATACACTTCATGAGGTTCCCATCTTATCTGTCATCCCGGTGCTCTATAATTTAATCATTTGGGGGGGGAACCAACGCCACCCCCTTTGGCAGGAGATGGACATGAAGGCGGGGATCATCAGCAACACCCCCCCCCCTCCACGGGAGACAGATGGATGGGAAGGCCTCCTTAGCTTAGGAGGCAGATGTTCAGCCTAGGATGACACTCATATCTCCCATCCTCCTCCCTCCCCTGTCTGAGCCGAGAAGTGCTGTGAGCTACTGTGGGAGAGCCATCTCTGGAGAAAATGGCTTTCTATGGGGGCACTTACCGAAGAGGAGGAGCCAGAAATGTTGGAGGACCCCAGAAGAGGAGGATCAGAGCATCTCTGTGTAAAACCATTACACAGAGCAGGTAAGTATAACACAATTAATATTTTAGTTAAAAAAAAAAATAATGTCACTCAAATTTATTTTTCTCGATTAGTTCCACAATGCAATTTACCAAAATATCTTCATTTCTGCCTTACATTCATGGAAATAAACTCTAAATTTTGCTCTCCCCTACTAAACACAAGTTTTTTTTTGGGGACCTCTGTCAACCAACTACATGAAGAGAACATATAAATATAGGGGCCACTGCTCTCCCAACCAGCCCCTACAACAAAGTGAGGAGCGGCCTCAGCCTACATGTCTCCAACATACCATGACCTTTGATGCATGATAACTGGGGCTTAGTCATTAGGACACAACTCGGTGGGCTCAGGGTGCAGTGCCCTGTGCCCTCCTTTTTTGAAGCCTATTAGAGCCTCAGGCTCTAATCACATGCTTCAAAAAAAAAAGAAAAAATCCCATTGGAATCCATGGAGTTGATTTACTAAAACCGGTGGCATGCAAAATCTGGTGCAGTTGTGCATGGTAGCTAATCAGTTTCTAACTTCAGTTTGTTGAGTTAAGCCTTGGCAAAAAAACATGGAAGCTGTTTGGTTTGTTTCTATGCAGAGCTGCACCAGATTTTGCACTCTCCAGTTTTAGTAAATCAACCCCCATGCGTCCAGCGACTTGCATGTAGATTAGGGAGCCAGGCGCATGGATGGGGGGGTGGTGCCCACGCGCCCCTAATGAACGTCATCATTGTAACACACATACCTAAATAGTTGGCTTCATTCCTGTTTCATAAGCCTTCACTATGTGGCCATGCCTGGCACTGCGCAGCCTTTGTACAATAAAATAGGTACTGCACTTCTGCTTTCCTATGCCTGGGGCTGTACTTCTCTGGTTGTCTGGGACTGCCATGAGTATGGAAATGAGTAGATCACGGGGTGTGTGATCACAGTAGTTGCAGGATGCAATGAGACTATTTTGTGCAGTGAGGGGGGCCGCATAGTAAAAAGTTCTGACCTGAACATAGTGGTAAGTATGTGGGCAACACTGGGAACTTTGGTGGGCACATTTAAAGAGGTACTGTCATCTTGTCCATGCAGAGCAAAATCAATGTCTCTGTAACTGGCCTACCTTGACCCTCCTATAACTCATCTTGTCCACCTTGACCCCCCTACACTCATCTTGCCCACCTTGACCCCCCTACACTCATCTTGCCCACCTTGACCCCCCTACACTCATCTTGCCCACCTTACCCCCCTACACTCATCTTGCCCACCTTGACCCCCCTACACTCATCTTGCCCAGTGCCCACCTTGACCCCCCTACACTCATCTTGCCCACCTTGATCCCCCCTATACTCATCTTGCCTTCACTGCCTTGGCACTCCTTCTTGCATCCCAGCCAGCACTGAAATCACATAAAATGTTTTATCCATGCCAAACTTTATTTAAATGGTGAACAGTGAACAACACTTTACCTTTTAAAGATTTATAATGAGGCTAAAACGGAGTAACACTTGATCAGTGTTCTGTCTACTTTGTAGGAGGAATTAAAACTAGACAAATAAATTGCAAGTCTTCAAGGTTTAAACTGCATCTTTTTTTTTTTTTCTTTTTTAATAGACGGGTCATATACCTCCAATTTATTAAGTAAATCACCAGAGAAATAAGTGCAAAGAGAGACACTTAAGTCACTTAATTACCGTGATTAAGATTCTGTAGTAAGTACATACTGGTTTAATCAAGTATATTATGAAATTGCTGAAAAGCCATATTATGGGATAGGAGTCTTGTTCTGAGGATGGAAAATGTCCAGCAAGTTTAAAAGGTGCTTTCATTTCCCTAGTCATCTGAAAAAGGCAAATGATGGAAAGTGCTCTGTAATGGGAGAACCTTAAATTACACCGTCCAAATTAGCTACATTAGTCAAATTTCAGATCAATAGCTGTAAATTGATGCACAATTGTGCCGTAGCATGTTGTTCTTGAGAAAATTCTGGACAGATGTGGGGTGGAATGGATATAATTTGAGAAGAAAATCTAATAGTGACCTATTTTATCTGCCCCCCGCTGTACTGTAGCCTACATCGGCCTTTCCTAACCTTTTAAACAAAGAGGAACCCTTGACAAAACTTTCAGGTCTCAGGGAACCCCCCGCTAATAATTGCTTTAACGGCAGCTAATGGTACATTGGTGTGAACAGTAAGCTGAACATGAGACATGGGAATAAATACAAGCATAAGGGATGTACTTGGTGTATTTGCTACCCAGGGCTACTCTATGTGCGATATGCCAAAAATTATTTTCAGTAATAATAAGTAGCACCCACCACACTTAAGCCCCATACACACGGTCGGACTTGTACAAACTTTTCCGTGGACTTTTGTACAAAGTGTGTTGTCCACAAGTTTGTATTGCATACACACGGTCGGACTTTTTGACAACAAACACGAACGTAATGACGTCACAACGTACTGACGCCGCTTCAAAAGAGGACGTTCAATGACTCCAGCGCCACCTTTGGTCAACTTCTGTATTGTAGTCTGATCGTTTGCAATGGTTCTGAGCATGCGTGTTTGTACCTTGTACAAAAGTCCGATGCTTTTGCATACACACGGTCGGACTTTGCTCCATCGGACTTCTGTTGTCAAAAAGTTTGTCCGTTCGCAGAGCCAACAAAAGTCCGATGAAAACAGAAAAAGTTTGTCCGATGGAGCGTACACACAGTCGGATGTTGCTCCAAAACAGCTAATTTGCATGTTTGTTGTCAAAAAGTCCGACCGTGTGTACGGGCCTTTAGGTGGGTGCTAAATAGGTTTCAATGAGGTAAGTGTTTAACCAGGGCCTTGCACTTTTAGGCCTGGTTGTCTGTTTGAGAGAGGGGTGTGGCAGAGTAGAGGGGGGTGTGGCCACCTGGATTCTGACCCTGAAAGATCCCCCTTACCTTTCATTGGGAATGTTCTGGAAGGAAGGCGGGCTGGGGACTGGGGTGCAGGAAGCTTGTATGGAGAACTCTGGACCAATCATTAAATTGTATTGGCAGGGGCAGGACTAGCATACAAGCTGGGGGTTCACATGCTTCCCGGGGAGATGGGAGGAGTCTGGAGCAGAGAAGGAGCAGAAATGTAACCATCAAGGAGCAGGCTTGAAGGCCTGGGGGTTCAGAGACCTCAGCGCTGGATAGCAGGAAAAGACTTGAAGGCCTGAGGGTTCAGAGACCTCAGTGCTGGATAGTCACAACCACATCCATCATGTAATCTGCAGGAGTGGATCGGGCATCCCAGTCTGGGATATATCCGACCATGCGGAGTGGGAAATAGCTAAAAAGAGGACGGAGTAAACTGGGAACAACCTTCTGTGGCAATCATGGACCATCGATGGGAGAGAGCAAAGGGAGTGCAACCCAGCAGTGCTTATCCGTCAAAGACTTTCCTGAACTGAACCCGGGAGGATTGCAGGAGTCAAGATAGGCAGGTGAGGCCTGGGGCTTCCAGCATCCATTTACCACAATGTCTTTCACAGGGGCATTGGTCAGTTCACTATAGGAAAGGACATGGGAACAGAAGTAGGAACCAAAGTGTTAGAGGCAACTCATATCCTCTAACAGTAATGTAACATTCACCAAGCAAGAAGTAAAAGTTTCTAAAGTTATTTTGAACTGTCGGCTGTTTAATGGAATTCGTGCAGGGATGGAAGAATGGAAGCAGTTAACAGAAAGGTATGAACACACCCAGCTGCTCCCAAGGGAGTAGTGCACCACAATAATAAAATGAAACAAATAAGTCTTATGTTCAGAAAAGAAGGGCAGACAGTGAAAACTGTGGCGTTCCCTCATATTTGTGACCAGTGCAGAAATACCCTAAGACATTACTAATCAGTGGGAAAGGAAATACTTCCCTAGATTGGTGATCATTGGGAAGAATGATCCTTACATTGATGGACAGTAAAATGAATGATCCTTACACTGGTGGTCAGTGAGAAGAATGCTCCTTACATTGGTGGTCAGTAAGAAGAATGCTCCTTACATTGGTGGTCAGTAAGAAGAATGCTCCTTACATTGGTGGTCAGTGATAAGAATGCCCCTTACAAGGGGGAATCAATGGTGGAGAAGGATCTTGGCATTTTGGAAGATCATAAGCTCAATAATAGCATGCAATGCCAAGCTACAGTTTCCAAAGCGAACAAAGCCCTTCTTGTATTAAGAGAGGTATGGACTCCAGAGAGAGAGAGATATCATTTTGCCCCTGTACAAATGATTAGTAAGACCTCATCTGGAATATGCAGTTCAGTTTTGGGCACCAGTTCCCAAAAAGGATATCGGGGAACTGGAGAAAGTGCAGAGAAGGGCAACCAAACTGATAAGAGGCATGGAGGAGCTCAGCTATGAGGAAAGATTAGAGGAACTGAATTTATTCTCTCTGGAGAAGAGGAGAATAAGGGGGGATATGATCACCATGTACACATATATAAGGGGTCCATATAGTAAACTTGTTGTTGAGTTATTCACTTTACGGTCAACACTGAAGACAAGGGGACACTCTTTACACCTAGAGGAAAAGAGATTTCATCTCCAAATATGGAGCTAAGAGCTGTGAAAATGTGGAATAGACTCCATCCAGAGGCGGTTCTGGCCAGCTCAGTAGATTGCTTTAAGAAAGGCCTGGATTCATTCCTAAATGTACATAATATAACTGGGTACTGACATTTATAGGTATAGTGGATCCAGGGAAAATCCGTTTGCCTCTCTGGGATCAGGAAGGAATTGTTTCCCCTGCTGTAGCAAATTGGATCATGCATTTCTTGGGTTTTTTCGCCTTCCTCTGGATCAACTGTGGGTATTGGAAAGTATATATTGGATTGTATGGTATTTTTTATTTTATTATTATTATTATTTTTTTTTTTTTATGGTTGAACTGAATGGACTGCAGATAGCTAAACAAAAAAATCAATGGTTACTTATTCAGGATTCATAAATGGCAGATTCCTTAAAGCAGAGCTCCACCAAAAGTGGGAAAGTTCTGCTTTAGTGCATCCTCCCTGCCTCCTCTTCCCCATATGTTTTTTTTGTGGGGGGGGGGGGGGTGTGAAGGCACAAGCTGTCACAGTCAGGGGCCCACAGCTGAGATGCCGTCGCCCGGGACAGTAGACAGAGGGAAGGGACGGCTAGGGATGAGCACATTGCTGGATCGTGGGACAGGTGAGTGTCTGTTTAATAAAAGTCAGCAACTACAGTTTTTTTTTATAAAAAAGCTGCTGGCTTTTAATGAACACAAAAATGTCTGGACTCTGGAGCTCCTATATAAGGAATCCCTCAAGCTAGAAAAGAAAAACTGCTTTTAGCTTCCAAAAACCAAAGTACTCTCAGAAAAAAAAAAAAAATATATATATAAATATCTATCTATCTATCTATCTATCTATCTATCTATCTATCTATCTATCTATCTATCTATCTATCTATCTATCTATCTATATAGATACAGTGGTGTGAAAAAGTGTTTGCCCCCTTCCTCATTTCCTGTTCCTTTGCATGTTTGTCACACTTAAGTGTTTCGGAACATCAAACCAATTTAAACAATAGTCAAGGACAACACAAGTAAACACAAAATGCAATTTGTAAATGAAGGTGTTTATTATTAAAGGTGAAAAAAAATCCAAACCATCATTTTGATGATCCAAATCATCACCACAATTGAGAAAGAAAGTAATTGAGATCTATCAGTCTGGAAAGGGTTATAAAGCCATTTCCAAAGCTTTGGGAATCCAGCGAACCACAGTGAGAGCCATTATCCACAAATGGTGAAGACATGGAACAGTGGTGAACCTTCCCAGGAGTGGCCGGCCCCCCAAAATTACCCCAAGAGCGCAGCGACGACTCATCCAAGAGGTCACAAAAGACCCCACAACAACGTCCAAGGAACTGCAGGCCTCACTTGCCTCAGTTAAGGTCAGCGTTCATGCCTCCACCATCAGGAAAAGACTGGGCAAAAATGGCCTGCATGGCAGAGTTCCAAGGAGAAAACCACTGCTGAGCAAAAAGAACATCAAAGCTCGTCTCAATTTCTCCACAACACATCTTGATGATCCCCAAGACTTTTGGGACAACATTCTGTGGACCGATGAGACAAAAGTGGAACTCTTTGGAAGGTGTGTGTCCAAGTATATCTGGCGTAGAAGGAACACTGCATTTCATAAAAAGAACATTATACCAACAGTAAAATATGGTGGTGGTAGTGTGATGGTCTGGGGCTGTTTTGCTGCTTCAGGACCTGGAAGACTTGCCGTGATAAAAGGAACTATGAATTCTGCTGTCTACCAAGAGATCCTGAAGGAGAATGTCCGACCATCTGTTCGTGTACTCAAGCTGAAACGAACTTGGGTTCTGCAGCAGGACAATGATCCTAAACACACCAGCAAGTCCACCACCGAATGGCTGAAGAAAAACAAAATGAAGACTTTGGAGTGGCCTAGCCAAAGTCCTGACCTGAATCCTATTGAGATGTTGTGGTATGACCTTAAAAAGGCCGTTCATGCTCGAAAACCCTCTAATGTAACTGAATTAGGACAATTCTGCAAAGATGAGTGGGCCAAAATTCCTCCAGGACGCTGTAAAAGCCTCATTGCACGTTATCGCAAACGCTTGGTTGCAGTTGTTGCTGCTAAGGGTGGCCCAACCAGTTATTAGGTTTAGGGGGCAATCACTTTTTCACACAGGGCCATGATGGTTTGGATTTTTTTTCACCTTTAATAATAAACACCTTCATTTACAAATTGCATTTTGTGTTTATTGTTTAAAGCGGAGGTCCACCCTAAAATGGACCTTCGCTCATCGGAATCACCCCCCCCCCCCCCTCCGGTGCCACGATCGGCACCTTTCAGGGGGGAGGGGGGTGCAGTTACCTGGATAATCCAGGTAACTGCACCCACTTCCGGGCTAGCTCTCTGCGGAAAGGGGCGTAGGTTACGCCCCTTTCCGCAAGCGCCCGCCCCCTTCAGCAAGTGCCCCGATGCCTGCTGGGAAACGCACAGCTCCCAGAGGCAGCGGGGACCGTCCGGATTGCGCCGCGCGGCTCGCGCATGCGCAGTAGGGAACCGGGAAATGAAGCCGAAAGGCTCCATTTCCTGATTCCCATACCCAAGATGGCGGCAGGACCCGTCAGACGAGCGAGCGATCGGCTTCGGGCGCCGACATCGCGGGCGCGCTGGACAGGTAAGTGTCACTATTTAAAAGTCAGCAGCTGCAGTATTTGTAGCTGCTGGCTTTTAAAAAAAAAAAAAAAAGCGTGGAGTCCCGGTGGACTCCCGCTTTAAATTGGTTTGATGTTCCGAAACACTTAAGTGTGACAAACATGCAAAGGAACAGGAAATGAGGAAGGGGGCAAACACTTTTTCACACCACTGTATATATATAGCAAATCAAAACAATATGTATATATATATATATATATATATATATATATATATATATATATATATATATATATATATTTATATATATATCCATTTTGTTTTGATTTGCTGCATCTATTCTGGGTACATAAAAAAATATATATATATATATATATATATATATATATATATATATATATATATATATAATTTTCTTTAATACCATATTTTCTTTCAGCTCCATTTTCTGAAGGGATTTCCTTCTGCCCTGTTTGGACAACAATTTTTGCCCCTGGGGGGATACACATACTGTATATGAACCAGAAAGATTTTGGGTCCTATTGGGTGACTTTCTAAGTAGCCCACTGGAAGGAGGGCTTCTCAGCATGGTATGGAGATTGGCAGATGTATAATGTATGTAAACATGGACTTACAGCAGGAGTTCCGCCGTTTTTTTAT
Organism: Lithobates pipiens; assembly: GCF_037356315.1. Lineage (NCBI taxonomy): Eukaryota > Metazoa > Chordata > Amphibia > Anura > Ranidae > Lithobates > Lithobates pipiens. Next base: position 305,946,321 of record NW_027507785.1, read on the forward strand.
TTTTATTTAAATCAGCAGCTACAAATACTGCAGCTGCTGACTTTTAAAATATGGACACTCACCTGTCCAGCGTGCCCGTAATGTTGGCACCCGAAGCCGATCTGTCACTCGGCTCTCGGGTGCTGCCGCCGCCATCTTTGCTATGGGAATCAGGAAGTGAAGCCGCAAGTCGTGCTGCGCAACACGGCCAGTCCCTGTTGTCTCTGGGACCCGTGTGTTTCCCAAGCAGACAGCGAAGCAGGGAAAGGAAGTGGTGTAAATATACCCGCAGATTCTGCTGCTATCTATGCCTGGAAGTGGGTGCACATGCCTGTATTATACAGGTATCAGCACCCCCCTTCCCCCTGAAAGGTGGCAATTGTGGCACTGGAGGGGGGGGAGGGTTCAGATGAGTGGAAGTTCCACTTTTAGTGTGGAGCTTTGCTTTAAAAAGAAATCAAATTACTGGCAGCTTTCTTTGCATTACAGGGTTGGTGATAAATATCTCTGATGAAGATACTCCACAGGTATTCAAAACAGTGTTGGAATTCGCTCTACACATAAAACTGTTATTGAACCATTGGGAATATACAGTCACTTATGGTATTGGGCATCACCACTGACAGTGGCGTCGCTAGGGGGTGGCTACTGGGGCTATAGCCCTGTATCTGGGCTGCATAGCCCAGAGTCATTTAACGAGTGTAGGCAGCAGCGGCGGTAGCCGTTTTTTTTTATTGCGATGCAGGTGCCTTCTCTTTGAGCCAGTCAGCGCGGCGCTGCCCACTTAAGTGTGACCTGCAGTCTGAGAAGTGATATGCCTGAGAGGTGAGAGGACTGCAGCAGGAGAACAGAAGAACGGCTGTGGCTTGGGTGGAAGAATTATGTTGCTTTTGGAATCTGGTTATTTCACTCATTCTCATTAATTCTCCCCCCCCCCCCCCCTCTCTGTCTCTCCCCTTCTCTCTCTCTCTCCTTTAAAAAAAATAAAATAATAATAATATTAATAAATTAACAGTTTTTTAACATATTTTCTTTTTCTACAGAGTCTGTATAGCATTGCACCCATTTGTAATGCACCTACTTGTATTTCCCCTGGGTGGGAATGCATATATATATATATATATATATATATATATATATATATATATATATACATACATACACACACACATATTATATTACTATTATTTTTATTATTTATTATTATTATTATTATTATTATTATTATTATATATATTATATACATGTGTATGCCCGCCCAAGCATATGACTTTCTTTACTTTGCCACTATGGGCTCTAGCCCCGAATCTTTTGTAGACCTAGCCCCTAACCACCAAGTATACCATGTATGCTAAACTCTGGGTTTGATGTTTTTTATGGAAAGATATGAGCCTCATGGAGGTTTATTTTTAAACTTTTGAATAATAAAATTAATTTTTTTTAAACAAATCTGCTTTTTTTGATTATATTAGTTGCCGCGTAAAAGTCCCATAAAGAAGTATACCGTAACGTGTTTGTGCCAATCAAAGGGATGATGAAATCATTTTCTTTGAGTCACATTATACTGTTTGCAGCCCCCCAAACACAAAACTAGGAAAACTGTTGTAGGCAGCAAAGGGTTACATAATTGTTTTCCACTTCTGCAATGGAACATTGTCCGCTTTCCTGTGTGAACCCTACACACTCCCTTGCAGTGCCATTCTGCATCCCATTCATTTAAATGCTGTAAAAGTAGAACATGCACTATTCAAAACCCCGATGCACCAAATCACGCGGTGCTGTGGTCCCTATTACAGGCATACCCCACTTTTAAGTACACAATGGGGTTTATTTAGTAAAGCTAGAAAGTGATAAATCAGGCTCACTTCTGCATAGAAACCAATGAGCTTCCAGGTTTTATTACCAAAGCTTAATTGAACAATCTGGGGTTAGAAGTTTATTGGTTTCTATGCAGAAGTGAGCCTGATTTTGCACTTTCTAGCTTTAGTAAATAAATCCCATTGTGTACTTAAAAGTGGGGTGTGCCTGTACTGCACTGCAGCACAGTAGTACTCTGGGCCCAGAGTGCTGTGATGAAACTCCTAGGGCAGTGATGGGGAACCTTGGCACCCCAGAAGTTTTGGAACTACATTTCCAATGATGCTCATGCACTCTGCAGTGTAGTTGAGCATCATGGGGCATGTAGTTCCAAAACATCTGGGGTGCCAAGGTTCGCCACCACTGTCCTAGGGGGTGTGTCCATGACAGCATATGCTTAGAGGAAGTAGGATAAATAACAAGGAGTGTCATTGGAAGCCTAGTGACATCTAGCGATGGAGAGGATTTTCTGCAAAGGGCCAGTCCTGGATTGAATGTGAGTAATGCTGCAAAAGCTGATTTTTTTTTTTTAAGTGCTCAGCTGTGTTTTTTTTTTTAATTAAATTTGGAATTCTGCTTTAATGCAGCCAATTTACTGATTTTAGTAGCACATTGTGTTGATAGTTATTATTAAAATAATCAGGGGGCACAGTGAGTAACAGATCTTGTATAAAACAGCATTATAATTACAGTGTTGTCTAATTTCTGTCCTGGGACAGAAAGTGGGTCTCTAAAGCTTTGATCAATCCTCGGCTTTAAGTTTCACGAAGGCAGGAATCATAAATAGAGAGAAATGATCTGTGACTCATCTCCAGCATCGCACCGTGGCCTTTAATATTTAACTGAGATACTTCATGTTCGATGACGGCGAAGTGGAGAGACAAGTGCTTGAGATGACTCAAGTATCGAGTCAAGTGTTCTGTAATCAGCATTTATTACTTTTGTATAATGAAATGAATGTTATGTACAAGTGGTGCGTGCATGAACTATAAGGTAGGAAAGTATAGATCTGTTGCATAAGATCGGAGAAACAGATAAAAGCATTTATGAACCTTGAGTGCAGCATCTGAACCTTGAAATATAAGTAGAAAGGAGACTACAACGACTTCTGCAGCCATAGAATAGAAAAGGTCGTTCATATTTATATAGGAGTTCATTATTCCATATACTGTTGCTCAGAGACATTTCAATTGAGAGGCAAAAAAAAAAAAAAAGGCATGTTCAATCAGTTACTGTATATGTGAAAATTGGGGTGAGCAAAATTGGGTGTTTTCATTTTCCAAAAATGTCAGTGAAAATCAGAAGATTCCAATGCTATTTCACCATTTTAGCAAAATGATTTGGGGTCAGTGGAAAGATAATGATGGCTTTTGAAACACAGAAATATAAGTGACGGCAGAAAAAAAGTGATTCACTGAGTCTGAATCATTTTTCTATTTTTAAAAATGTGTTATTTCGTTTTTATTTGTAGTGCTACCCCCCCTGGGAGCCACTGGTTATTTGGACCTGTTTCTCTCCCCTCCCCCGCCCGATTCATAAGATGCACAGCCACGCACATGAAATTTTCAGCATTCTTCCTTTAGCTCAAAAATCAGTTTAGGGGTTTCTTTTTGTGTATTATTTAAGAATAATGAACTTGGATGGGGATAAGGAGCTTGAATTTGAACAACTTGCGGACTACTGAATATCTGGCTGTTCTGCACATCCCTTGGAATCCTTGCACAACATTGTCTGCACTGTGCCGAGAATGTCCAGTTGAATCTCCAGCTGCATTTTACCGGTACTTCACTCATAGTCTCAAGTACCTAACTGTCACTCCTGCAGCACTGGGGTCTTGTATTCACTCAGCCACCAGGATGCTTCCTGCCAATATCCTTCTAGGCTCTTCCTAGTGATGGAGCACAGTAGATTTACACCGCCTCTTGGACAACTTGGGCTCTCTCCCATAGCTTGCCACCGGCTTTATCCCATGAACTCTCTCCTGACCCTTTGGATTCTTGGGTAGCTTTGCAATAGCCCCCCAGCTAAGCCTGTCTGGGGCCTCTTTGTCTACAGGCTGGCTTCCTTGCCTGCCTTCTGCCCGTCTCCTCCAGCAGGCTGGACGCAGGAACACTGCCCTACATCCACATACTGCAAGCTGCCTTTTCTGCATGGTACTCAGACTATTTATTAATAGTTAATATTTATTAGTATACAGGATTTATATAGTGCCAGTAGTTTGCCCAGCCCTTTACAAATTAAGGTAGAAATTACACTTACAATACTACTTGATACAAGAGGAATCAGAGGGCCCCCTGCTCGTTAGAGCTTACAATGTAAGAATTTATAGACTCTTCCCCACCTTCTGGGCACACTTCCCCAGGGATTGGACATTCCATAAATTTTCAGGCTACAGCCTCTGCCTTCCCTCTCACTATGTTCTAGAAATCTCTAGAAAACAGGGGGAGGTAGCAGAGGAGCAGCCTGTGAAACCCTGAGCAGCCCCAATTAATCAAACCCTGCTCCACTAATTACAGAGGAGCTAAAAGTAAATTTACCTAGCAGATATTCTAACTATTAGGGTGCTACATATTTATACATTTTTTTTAAAGTTTTTGTCTGAATTTTGGTGGTTTTTAAGAGTACAGTGACCTTGAAATACCTCCTGGGGGTTACAGAAGCTCCTTTCAACTATCCTGAGCTTGTTCATGTGTCAGAAATGATCCTCATTATTGTATAATTTTCTCGAAGAAGGAAAAAAATAGATAGTAGAAAAAAATTTAATAAAAAATTAAAAAAAAAAAATTAAAAGAATAAATAAATACAATTAATAAAATTAAATAAAATGCATACAATCAAATACACACAAAAAGAAAACAAATACAAACAACACCAGATGCAATCTCCACATACATCTCCAACCCCCCATCCCCAAAAAACCCTCTAACTAAAAAAAATAAAAAAATAAAAATTTTTTTTTTCAAGCAAATTTCTCCTAGGTAACTCAATACAGCCCTGGCAAAAAGATTTGAGAATGACACAAATATTAATTTTCACAAAATCTGCTGCTTCGATGTTTTTAGATATTTTTGTCAGATGTTACTATGGTGTACTGAAGTAAGTGTCAAAGGCTTTTATTGACAATTACATTAAGTTTATGCAAAAAGTCAATATTTGCAGTGTTTTTTTATAAGACCTCTGCAATTCAACTTCTGGGCCACATCCTGACTGATGGAAGCCCATTCTTGCATAATCAATGCTTGGAGATTGTTAGAATTTGTGGCTTTTTTTGCTCACCTGCCTCTTGAGGATTGACCACAAGTTCTCAATGGGATTAGGGTCTGAGGAGTTTCTTGCCCATGGATCCCAAATTTCAATGTTTTTTTCCCCAAGCCACTTAGTTATCACTTTTGCCTTATGTCAAGGTGATCCATCATGCTGGAAAAGGCATTGTTTGTTGTAGACTGTATTTGGACGGTTGGGAGAAGTTGCTCTTGTAGGATGTTTTTGTACCATTCTTTATTCATGGTTGTGTTCTTAGTCAAAATTGTGAGTGAGTCCATTCATTACCTTGCGTGAGAAGCAACCCCACACATGGATGGTCTCGGGATGCTTTACTGTTGACATGGCACAGGACTGATGGTAGTGCTCACCTTTTCTTCTCTGGACAAGGTTTTCTCCAGATGCCCCAAACAATCAGAAAGAAGATTTATCAGAGAAAAAGACTTTACCCCAGTCCTCAGCAGTCCAATCCCTGTACCTTTTGCAGACTGTCAGTCTGTCCCTGATATTTTTCCTGGAAGAAGTGGATTCTCTGCTGCCCTTCTGGATACCAGGCCATCCTCCAAACGTCTTCACCTCTGCACTGATGGTGCCCCGATCCCACCGTTGAATCAACTGTAGGAGATGGTCATAGCACCTGCTGGACTTTCTTGGATGCCCTGAAGCCTTCTTCACAACAATTGAACCTCTCTCCTTGAAGTTCTTGATGATCCCATAAATGGCTGATTTAGGTGTAATCTTAGTAGCAGCAATATCCTTGCCTGTGAATCCCTTTTTGTGCTAAGCAATGATGACTGCAACAAATTTCCTTGCAGGTAACCATGGTTAACAGAGGAAGAACAATGATTTCAAGCACCACCCTCCTTTTAAAGCTTCTGTTTTTCTAACTCAATCAGCATGACAGAGTGATTTCCAGCCTTGTCCTCGTCAACACTGACTCCTGTGTTAACATGAGAATCATTGACATGATGTCTGCTGGTCCTTTTGTGGCAGGGCTGAAATGCAGTGGAAATGTTTTTTTGGGGGGGATTAAGTTAATTCTCATGGCAAAGTTGGATTTTGCAATAATTGTAATTCATCTGATCACTCTTCATAACATTCTGGGGTATATGCAAATTTCCATCATAAAAACTGAGACAGCAGACTTAGTAAAAATGTATATTTATCTAAATCATTCTGCCCCTGATGGAAATAAAAAAGGTGTGGTACCTTCTGGCCTGGGAACTCCTAATTTCAAGCTTTACTTAGGCAAACATTGGCATTTTTACCTTTATCTTGGTATTTGTAATCAGGGTAGTTTAGGTTAGTATTATTTAATTTAGGAGCATATTTTACCCCAAATTCTTTAGTGAGCTGTCACCCTATGAGGGTTGGTTTACTAATGTTCTCTTTCCAAGGGAAGTTACACTTTGCAAGGCTATTGTTCCAGGAGCTTAATAAATTCTGTGAAGTTTCACTTTGCAAAGAATACCCAATCATTAGCAAGGAAAAAAAAAATAGATTTCTTGACTGGCTGATAGAAGCTAGGCGAAATTCTCCTCATTCACTAAACTTTTTCCATGAAAAAGTGAACAGTCTATTGGCCTTTAGTAAACCCCTATGCAGTAAGCCAAATTAGCGAAATTTTGCCCAAGATTCAGCGAGTGAAAATGACATTCAGCAGCATCTGTTCTTCAACATTTTCTATTTTCGTGTAAATTTGCTTGATTGGATTCAGATCTGAAAAATGTGAAGTCAACACCTCAAACTCGTTATTGTGTTCCAAACCGTTCTTAACCTCCCTGGCGGTATGATTATTTCAGATTTTAGGTGCTAAAAGCGATACAATTATTTTGCATGAAAATTTGGTGTTTTATATTGTAGTCCTGTAATTCTTAGGAATAACTCACTTAAATCTGTCCAAACCAGAGTCTAGCTTATCTAGTTTATTATAATATAATAAATAACTATAAATAATTATACCAAATAATAATATAACAATAATAAAAATTATTCAATAATGTAATCAAATCAAAAACACTGAAATTTGCTCAGTTGCAGAATTGTCGCTGTCATTACTTTTCAGTATTTGATGATGGATCTCCCCACAAATCACTATCCCTCAATTCTGCAAGTGATTCCAATTTATTATCGCTGTTTTCTAGCTGGTCTAAAATCATTTTTGATGTAAAGGGACAGTTTTGGTTGCTATGGACAATCTCCAGTTTCCTGGCATAAAGAACAGTTTTTATTATATAAAACTGCATGCAGGACACTGGGCAGACCACTAGAGACAAAGGGGATGTGAAATATTTACATACAGCAATGTAATCTGTTAGATTACATTATACTGTATGTATACTGTGTGTTTTACTTTTTGAATTTGGCGCCAATCTCCGTCCCCGTGCGTCGCAACGCTCGCAGGGCACGGAGATCGGCTCTGTGATAGATCGAGCGAGACACGGCTCGCTCGTACAGCGGGGGGACATCGTTGGATCCGAGGGAGAAGGTAAGTAAACAGTCTGGCTCGGGGTTACCGCTTTTGGTATAAAAATTCCAACCCGAGCCAGACTCGGGAACACCGCCAGGGGGGTTAAACCATTTTTGCAGTGTGGCAGGATGTATTATCCTGCTCAAAGAGGCCACTGCCATCAGGAAATACTGTTTCCATGAAGGGGTGTACTTGGTCGCCAATAATGTTTAGGTAGGTGATACGTGTCAAAAAACATCCACATTAATGGCAGGACCCACGGTTTCCCGACATAACATTACCCAAAGCATCACACTGCCTCTGCCGGCTTGCCTTCTTCCCATAGTGCATCCTGGTGCCATCTCTTCCCCAATAAGTGGTGCACACCCACCCAGCCATCCACATAACGTAAAAGAAAACGTGATCTATCAGAGTGGGCCACCTTCTTCCATTGCTCTGTTGTCCAGTTCTTCTGCTCACTTGCCCGTGGTAGGTGCTTTTGGCTGTGGACACGGGTAATTTTATGTGAATGCAAAGAATATTATTGCGCTAACCTATATATAAAATTAGGTGAACCAGGCTGCTGCACAAGAATGTGACAAAATTCATATACAAAAAGAAACTATCATGTAGCGCTAATAAATAATATAATGAAAAATAAATGGTGAAGTGACTAGCACCAACCAAAATAACTATAAAGTCCAAAGAATGAAGTGAATCAGTCCCCAGAATCCATACACGAGTCTCAGATGTAGTGGTTCATACGATGCATAGTCACTTCAGCATTTATTCTTCATTATAGTATTTATTAGCGCTACATTGTAGTTTCATTTCATTTATGGACCTTGCTTTGTGCATTGGTCCAATCATTCGGGGGAGGGGAGATTATGGAGGGGGGTTGTTTTTTAGTGGTTGGGCTTGGCCCCTTAGTTCCAGGCATCAGGACAACTTCATGCTCCCAACTTTGTGGGAACAGTTTGAGGGTGGCCCCTTCCTGTTCCGACATGACTGTGCACCAGTGCACAAAGCAAGGTCGATAAAGACATGGATGAGCGAGTTTGGGGTGGAGAAACTTGACTGGCATGCACAGAGTCCTGACTTTAACCCGATAGAACACCTTTGGGATGTACTGGAGTGGAAACTGTGAGCCAGACCTTCTCATCCACATCAACACCTGACCTCACAAATGCGCTACTGGAAGAATGATCAAACACTCCCATAGACACACTCCTAAACCTTGTGGACAGCCTTCCCAGAAGAGTTGAAGCTGTTATATTAAACCCTACGGACGAAGACCGGGAGGCCATGAAATTTCATGTGCATGTAAAGGTAGGTGTCCCAATACTTTTGGTAATATAGTGTATATATGAAAAAATATAGTGCTTTTTCAAGGAAACCCCCTCAAAGAGTTCCAGATCCACATTGGGCTAAAGGGCATGTAGGCTAATAATAACATACCTCCGTTGCTACACAAGTCTGGTGTGTTGGGCTGCTTAGTTCTGGGATGTGAAACATTACATTTTTTTAAAATGTTATTTTAAATGAAAATCACTGGAAATCACTTTATTCTCTATGGTGCCCCTTCACATCAATGCAACATGGGACAGTGTGATGTTTGAAAAAGGTGTAGGTGCTTCTTTGGGTGCAACATTTTTGGAAAATAGAAGTGCATGAAAAGGGCATGGACGGGCATTTTGGGTGTGTTTTTTGCTGGGCTTTATATTTAACAATCAGCCACCCCCTACAAAACCTGCATGAAGCATGAAAACCCAATGAAAACACATCAAAAGGCGTGCAAAAATGCACTACAAAAACACTGAAAACAGCATGATGATGCAGCAGCAATAGTGTGAACTGAAACGTAGTAATGAAGCCGTGTAGCAAAACCGTTTCAGCACCATGGAGAGCGGTGGCTATCATTTTCACCTGCAGGATAAAAACTATTCTTCTCAAATAATTTACAAGTTCAATTTGAGGAGAGTTTATCACCTGCTGCCAGGGGCGGACTGACAACTCATGGGGCCCCCGGGCAGTAGGAGAAGATTATGGGGCCCCTGAGCAATAGGAGAGGATTATGGGGCCCCTGGGCAATAGGAGAGGATTATTGGGCCCCTGGGCAATAGGAGAAGATTATGGGGCCCCTGAGCAATAGGAGAGGGATTATGGGGCCCCTGGGCAATAGGAGAGGATTATGGGGCCCCTGGGCAATAGGAGAGGATTATGGGGCCCCTGGGCAATAGGAGATTATGGGGCCCTGAGGCAATAAGAGATTATTGGGCCACACATTATACACACACAGACACACACATACAGAATACACACACAGACACACAATATACACACACAGTATACACGCACACTGAAAAGGTACTGGAGAGGCGGGGCAGCTTTAATCTTGGGATTTAAAAAAAAAACACAGATTTTTACATACTGTCCCTGGTTTTATTGAGGCTGGCAACCCTGATGGGGCCCCTTAGCGATATGGGGCCCTCGGGCAGTGGCGAGTGCCCAAATGGTCAGTCCGCCCCTGCCTGCTGCATTTACCTTGGTGCATATTCATTCTGTCGTAAATGGGGTGAACGTGACTGTGATAAAGCCAGGCAAATTCCCGTTAAATGTCACTTGGGGGAATTTGAGTAAACAATTTAGAACCGTGATAGGACGAGGCATGGCATGAACTGCGATCCTGGAAACAGTAGGGCCCATCAGTGCCACCTATCAGTGTCCATCAGCACCCACCAGTACTGCCTATCAGCGCCCATCAGTGCTGCATATTAGTGCCCATCAGTGCGGTATATTAGTGCCTCCTCATAAGTGCCACCTAATCAGTGCCCATAAGTGCCACCTAATCAGTGCCCATAAGTGCCACCTCATCAGTGCCACCTATCAGTGCCCATCAGTACTCACCAGTACCACCTATCAGTGCCCATCAGTGCTGCATATTAGTGCCCATCAGTGCGGCATATTAGTGCCTCCTCATCAGTGCCACCTAATCAATGCCCCCATAAGTGCCACCTCATCAGTGCCAATCAGTGCCACCTATCAGTGCCCATCAGTACTCACCAACACCACCTATCAGTGCCCATCAGTGCTGCATATTAGTGCCCATCAGTGCGGCATATTAGTGCCTCCTCATCAATGCCACCTAATCAGTGCCCATACGTGCCACCTAATCAGTGCCCATAAGTGCCAACTCATCAGTGCTGATCAGTGCCACCTATCAGTGCTCACCAATACTCACCAGTATCAGCTATCAGTGCCCATCAGTGCTGCATATTAGTGCCCATCAGTGCTGCATATTAGTGCCCATTAGTGCGCTAAGTCTGACGGAGACTCTTTCCCTAGATCATAGTTGCAGTACACGCTGCAACAACGATCGTCGCAATGCGTGCCCAGCGGCTTCATATCCTGAAAGACATCATATGACATCCGGTCAGGATATCGTAACCACTTTGGCGACATCATTTTGTTATATGGCGGGTGGCAAGTGGTTAAAATAAACGACATCCATTGAATGAATGAAAGGGGTGGGCCGGGGACAGTAAGGCTAGGGAGGAAAGAGGTAGCGATTTCAGTACAGGAGGGGAAACAACAAAAAAGAGAGGGCGCACCGACTTAGCACATTACTATAGCCCATTTTTATTCAATATATAAAACGAGTGATATACAAACAGACACATGAAATGCACAAACGTTTCAGATAATGCAAATGAGAATGCCTCCAGGTCCCACACAGGAAGACTTCTTAGTGTCCAAAGCGACTTACGCGTTCCGAGGGTCAAGCCCTCTTCCTAATATATATAATAAAATTGTGCAATGGCAATGCACTAGGTCAGTGCAGCTCCTCTTTGTTGTTAGTATAAAGGATATCCATAGTCCTGAGGGGGCAGCAAGACATTTTGCACTACACCTGTCAGCGAACCAAGCAGAGATTTCATCATGTCCTAGGACAGCGATGGCGAACTTCGGCACTCCAGATGTTTTGGAACTACATTTCCCATGATGCTCATGCACTCTGCAGCATAGTTGAGCATCATGGGAAATGTAGTTCCAAAACATCTGGGGTGCCAAGGTTCGCCATCACTGTCCTAGGGCATCACACTCAAGCACAGGAGGAGATATACACTCACCAGCCACTTTATTAGGTACACCTGTTCAATTGCTTTGTGACACAAATTGCTAATCAGCCAATCACATGGTGGAAACTCAATGCATTTAGGCTTCTAGACACAGTAAAGACAACTTGCTGAAGTTCAAACTGAGCATCAGAATGGGGAAGAAAGGGGATTTAAATGACTTTGAACGACGGGGCATGGTTGTTGGGGCCAGACGGGCTGGTCTGAGTATTTCAAAAAGTACTATTCTACTGGGATTTTCATGCACAACCATCTCTCGGGTTTACAGAGAATGGACCGAAAAAGAGAAAATATCCAGTGAGCAGCAGTTGTGTGGAGGAAAATGTCTTGTTGATATCAGAGGTAAGAGGAGGATGGGCAGACTGGTTTGAGATGATAGAAAGGCAACAGTAACTCAAATAACCACTCGTTACACCCAAGGTATGCATAATACCATCTCTGAATGCACAACACATCAAACCTTGAAGCAGATGGGCTACAGCAGCAGAAGACCACCACCGGGTACCACTCCTGTCAGCTAAGAACAGGAAACTGAGGCTACAATTCGCACAGGATCACCAAAATTGGACAATAGAAGATTGGAAAAACGTTGCCTGGTCTGATGAGTCTCGATTTCAGCTGCGACATTCAGATGGTTGGGTCAGAATTTGGCATAAACAACATAAAAGTATGGATCCATCCTGCCTTGTATCAACGGTTCAGGTGGGTGGTGGTGTAATGGTGGGGGGGATATTTTCTTGGCACACTTTGGGCCCCTTAGTACCATTTGAGCATCATTTACCTGCCACTGCCTACCTGAGTATTGTTGCTGACCATGTGCATCCCTTTATGACTACAGTGTCCCCATCTTCTGATGGCTCCTTCCAGCAGGATAATGCACCATGTCACAAAGCTCCAATCATCTCACCACTGGACAATGAGGTCCTTGTACACCAATGGCCTTCACACTCACCAGATCTAAATCCAATAGAGAACCTTTGGGATGTGGTGGAAGAGAAGATTCACATCATGGATGTGCAGCAACTGCGCAATGTTATAATGTCACTATGGACTTAAATCTCTGAGGAATGTTTCCAACACCTTGTTGAATCAACAAGGTGCCATGAAGAATGAAGGCACTTCTGAAGTCAAAGGGTGGTCCAACCCGGTACCAGCAAAGTGTACCTAATAAAGTGTCTGGTGAGTGTATACTTAGTACGGGAGAGGAGTCTGTGTAAGACTGAAGGAACTGCTTTATATTCATAGATGACAATGTTTCTCTGCGTATCTAGCTCTGCATAACTGCAAACAAGTTAAGTCTTTTATTTTTTTGTGTTTGTGGCATATATAAAACAGAAATACAAGTTATAAACGGGGAAAAGAGACTGCCTGAAACGCATAAAACATCTGAAATCTCGGTAGTAATTCCTTCATTAAAAATGCACTCAAGTCGAATGCTTTGCGGAGTTTAACGGCATGAAATCATGGATTTAATTTCCAGTGGAAACAATCAAGATTCGTATCCTCCATCACTAAATGTAATAACCGTGAAATAGCTTAATAGAAGTAAAATGCAGAATCTCATAAATCTATGAACCTAAAACACTAAACAAGAAAGCAAAAAGGTCCGTGAAATAAACATCATCTAAAAAATGGGAAGGGCTCCATTGTTCTGAGGAGAGGGAATATGATGAATTGTGACTGTCTGTGTGTCGTGCTGCTCAAATGAGCTGAAAAAAAAAAAAATCTTTCATTTCCTGTTATAAAATTAACCACTTGCTTACCAGGCACTTAAAGTGGTTGTAAACCCTTACAACCAACTTTGACCTACAGGTATGCCTAGAAATATCTCCTAAACCTACACGGTTTAGGAGATATTTACCCGAAGACAGCCATCTTCAGGCGCACTGGGGAAGGCCACAGATCGCGGCGATATGCCACGAGTGTCGACGCCCGTGCGCATGCACGGGAGTGAAGTCATCGCGGCTCCGACGAATCACAGCGCCGGAGCCGCAAGACCCGGAAGTTGCTCCGGGATCCATGGCAGCGGCGAAGAGGAAGACGGAGGACCGCTTCGGGGGCTTCGTTCTCAGGTAAGTTATTCATAATGAGCTAGTATGCTATGCATGCTAGCTCATTATGCCTTTGCCTTACAGGGTGTGCTTTTAAAAAAAAAAAAAAAATGTGACTTTACTTTCTCTTTAAACCCTCTTCCTGCCCAGGCCATTTTTCAGCGCTGTCACACTTTGAATGACAATTGCGTGATCATGCAACGCTTTTCTCACCAATAGAGCTTTCTTTTGGTCGTATTTACTCGCTGCTGTTTTTTTTTTTTTAAACAAAAATAAAATGCGGAAAATGTTGAAAAAAATAAAAAAAACAGTTTCATAGTTTGTTATAAATTTTTGAAAAAGGGTAATTTTTTTCCTTCATTGATGTGCGCTGATGAGGCTGCACTGATGGGCATTGATAAGCTGCACTGATGGGCACTGATAGGTGGCACTAATGGGGAGCACTGAAGGGCACTGATTGGTAGCACTGAGAGGTAGCATTGATGGGCACCGATGAGTGGCACTGATGAGCACTGGTAGGTGACACTGATAGGCAGCACTGATGATGAGGCACTGATGGGCATTGATTGGCAGCACTGGTGGGAATTGGTAGGTGGCACTGTGGGCACTGGTTGATGGCACTGTTGGGTCCTGATAGGTAGAACTGGTAGTTGGCACTGGTGGGCACAGATGAGGCAGACGCTGCTCTCTGTGTGAGGGACTGATGTCCCTCTGACACAAGCCGATAATCATTTTATTTTCCCCTCACGCTGACAGCGCGAGAAAAAAAAAAAGATTACCGATCTTTTGTTTACATCACGTGATCAGCTGTCATCAGCCACTTGATCCAATCTGTGATCAGCCGAGTCTATGAGTCTCGGTGATCACAGAGCGCACAGGGGGCGCGCAGGAAGCTCATGCACGGGAGGACGTCTCTTGATGCCCTCACTGCAATAAAGGCCCGCGTTGTAGCCTTCAATCAGCTATAGTGCGGGCAGGAGGTGGTTAAAAAGCAAGCCCAACCTTTTTGATTGTCACTGAAAGGGTTTGAAAGTCTTTATAGGTAGACTATATGCTTAAAAGTGTAGTGCTACCTCCATAGGAGCCGCTGGTTAGGATGGGTCCTCTGTTCTTTGCCTCTACCTTCTCAAGAAGGTAGAGGCAAAGAACAGTGCAGTCATAAAGCTATTTATCAAACCTAGAAATTATACTGCAAAAGCGCATAGATGGTGACTATGCTAGGCTTAGACGGGTCAGGAAGTGCACTGACTTAGAAAGGGAAGAAGGGGGAGGCTGGGGATAAATGGGGCTTATGGAATGATTTTATAAAAGGCGCAGTCCTTTATGTTGTTCTTCTGACCGCTATAGTTGGGGCCCTTTAAGAAGTATCAGTGCACTTTATGACTGTCTTAATAAACCAGTATGCAGTTCAGGTGCAGCCAAGGTGTGGTGTAAGGGGTAATACAGATCCACTACAAGTGCAGTACAGGTGCAGTGTAATCAATGTCCTGTCTCTAGTAACTCAGTCTCTACAAGCAGTGCAAACAATGGCCTATGAGCCCCCTCACCAGTCCCTGTGGTGCAGCTGGGAACTTTTTAGTCTGGTAAAAGCAATCTCACCACTGCCTCTTCTCCTCAGTGTGCTCTGGGAACTGTAGTGTAAAGGGTCCATTTCTTTTACTGTTAATCTGGAATTTTTTGGTGTTACTTCTCTCATTTGTGCACTCCAGACTCTTCGATTCTATTCTCCATGATATAAAATAAATAATAATCATGCAGTGATGGTAGGAGACCCTCATAATGGGCACCGCAGATCCGGGAACTGAATGCAGAAATCTCACCAACAGACTCCCCAAAATAGAGAGAGAGAAGAAACTGGCAGAGAGTTTATCTTTCCAGCATCCACTAGAGAAATATCAGCATTGAGTGGCCTGACCTGTTCATGGGCAGCCAGTGATGTGATCCATAACCATTATCATGTATTATTATTATTATTATTAGTAGTAGTAGAAGAAGTAGTATTACATTTTTTATTTTTTGTTTGCCTATTATTAGTAGTAGTAAATATTTATAAATATTATATTGATTTTTCTTCTTCTACATTATTTATATACTACCATCAGTTTGTGCAACACTTTAAAAATAGAGAAAGACAGTACAATACAGTTATATTACAATTCAGGGAAAGAAGGTTACTGTTATTGTTATTATTATTATTATTATACATGTTTATTGGTTTTATTATTATTATTATTATTATTATTATTAATAATAATAATAATAATAATAATAATAATAATAAACATTTTATTGATTGTAATATTATTTGATGGTGATTATGATAATGATGAATATTATTATTATTTTTATTAAGGATTTGTATAGCACCAACAGTTTGTGCAGCACATTAAAAATAAAGGGAGACAGTACAGTTATATTACAATTCAAGGCACGATTATTATTATTATTATTATTATTATTATTATTATTATTATTACTAGTAGTAGTAGTAGTATTAAACCTTTTTTTTTGGTTTTAATATTATATTATTATTTTTATTAGTAGAAGTAGTAGTATTAATTTTTTTTTTGCCTATTATTAGTAGTAGTAAATATTTATAAATATTTTATTGATTTTTCTTCTTCTTTTTCTTCTTCTGCATTATTTATATACTACCATCAGTTTGTGCAACACTTTAAAAATAGAGAAAGACAGTACAATACAGTTATAGTACAATTCAGGGAAAGAAGGTTACTGTTATTGTTATTATAATTATTATTATTATTATTATTATACATCTTTATTGGTTGCATTCTTATTATTATTAATAATAATAATAATAATAATAATAATAATAATAATAAACATTTTATTGATTTTAATATTATTTGATGGTGATTATGATAATGATGAATATTATTATTATTTTTATTATTATTAAGGATTTGTATAGCACCAACAGTTTGTGCAGCACATTAAAAATAAAGGGAGACAGTACAGTTATATTACAATTCAAGGCACGATTATTATTATTATTATTACTAGTAGTAGTAGTAGTATTAAACCTTTTTTTTTTGGTTTTAATATTATAATATTATTATTTTTGTTATTATTGTTACTATTGAGGATTTACAGTTTAAAAATAAAGAGACACAGTTCTTTTACATTGCAATCAAGAAAATAAGGCTGTTGTTATTATTATTATTATTATTATTATTTTTATGCACAGCACAAATAACTGTAAACAGTAAATTCTACTGTGAGCTTATTTTTTTAACCCTTTCTAATCATATTGTTGATTGATTTATGTGTTTTATTCTTGGATTTAACCATATTTCAGCCCTGGCGAATTTTATTTTTAAAGAAATGTATATTATCTAAAACAAACGCCTGCATCAGATTACATCCTGAAAAATGATGTCATCATCACCAAATCCTTTCAATTGATGTAAAAATAAAAGTGTCCAAAATCTCATTATAAACTTCTGAATCTATTGAAGATTTAATGACTGTCATCTGACTGTACCTTTACCTGAGATGCAACCCCATATCATCAATAATTGTGGAAATTTGCATGTTTTCTTCAGGCAGTCGTCTTCATACATTTTATTGGAACGGCACCAAACAAAAGTTCCAGCATCATCACCCTGCCCAATGCAGATTCCTAATTCACCTCTGAAGATCAATTTCTTCCAGTCATTCACAGTCCATGATTGCTTTTCTTTAGCCCTCTGTAACCTTGTTTTTTTCTGTTTAGGTGTTAATGATGGTTTTCATTAGTATAAATCACATGGGAAGGTTGTTAAAGGGGAGCGTACTGGTAGACTAAGGAAGACATCAGAGTGTCAAGTTAGAAAACTTTAAGCAATATGCCTTAAAAACAAAAAATGCACAACAAAACAAATGGTCAGAAACCAGAGTCAATGTCTGTGACCGAATTGTAAAGCCTTATAGACGCGATTGGATTTTCCGCAGACAAAACCACAGACTTTTGTCCGAAGGCGTGTGCCTGTATTTTGTCTTGCATACAAGCGGCAAGGAATTGTTGGCCAACAAACACGAACGTACTGATGTACTATGTGGTTTTTCAGCTCTTTAGCGCCACCCTTTGGGCTCCTTCTGCTAATTTTGTGTTTGTAGAAGTTTGGTGAGTGTTGATTCGCGCTTTTCACTTCATGCTTTTCCTTTTGTTTCTGAATGGCTGTTCGTCAACCAGCCATGTTGCGGAATCGGAGGAGTTAACGTGTTATTTATTATTGGCCTTGGAGTTATTGCTTTGACCCAAGTCCAGTCCAGTAACAGGAGGAGGAGGATTTCTTGGACCAAAAATTGGTTGCTTTATTAATCGTGACCAATTATGTCATATGTCTTTGCTGCGGGAGCTCCAGGAGAATAATCCAGATGATTTTCGTGAATTATCTCCGGATGACGGACCCCTGCTTTCACCAACTCTTGGCATTGTTGACCCCCTATATTAAGAAGCAGGACACATGCATGAGGCTTTTATTTTATTTTTTGGTTGAATAATAATGATTTGATTTTGTATATTTTCTATATTTTTGGATGCATAGAATGTACTTTTTGGTTAAGTTCTATTGGCAGATAGCATGTCTATTTTTTTTTTTTTTTTTATGCACAATAAAAAAAATTGTGTAGAATAATACTTGGCTATGTGTTTTACTTCAAATGACAGTTTGGGAGTAGGCAGTTACATTTAAAAAAATACAATGTAAAAATGACCAGGGACACCAACAGTTGTATCTTTGATCTTATAAACTACGGGATAATGGTGTTGTGGTAAATTGCCTGAATTAAAAAAATAAATAAAAAAAAAAGTAGCATAATAATATTATTCTTGATATCACTAGAAAAAAAAAGCCATTGAAAATGTGTTTGCAATAACTCCATCAGTATCACCAGCACAGCAGCTTCATTATTATCCCATTAAATAAGAAGAGAATTGTGCGCTGCATTTCGCGATTTCATAATATGCCGTGTAACAAATGTTAATTCTCCGTTACGATCGCTAGTTTACAAGATCGACCGCTTCCGGCTCGTCCTTGCTTCCGAGCATGCGTGTTTGTACTTTGGACTTTTGTCCGATGGACTTCTGTACACACGCTCGGAAAATCCGACAACAGACATTTGTCCGTGAAAAATTTAAAAACCTGCCATCCAACATTTGTCTGTGGAAAATCTGACAACAATTGTTCGATGGAGCGTACAAACGGTCGTATTTTCCGCCAACAGCCTATCATCACACATTTCCCATTGGAAAGTCCGATCGTGTGTACGAGAATTAAGAGATTGCCTAAAGGAAATGGGATTTGCATACAGTAAAGCCAAACGAAAATCATCATTAACACCTAAACAGAAAAAAACAAGGTTACAGAGGGCTAAAGAAAAGCGATCATGGACTGTGGATGACTGGATGAAAGTGATCTTCAGAGATGAATTAGGAATCTGCATTGGGCAGGGTGATGATGCTGGAACTTTTGTTTGGTGCCGTTCCAATGAAATGTATGAAGACGACTGCCTGAAGAAAACATGCAAATTTCCACAATTGATGATATGGGGTTGCATCACAGGTAGCGATACGGGGGAGATGACAGTCATTAAATCTTCAATAAATGTGATCAAATACCACCAAAAGAAAGCTCTATTTGTGTAAAAAAAATTATAAAAATTTCATTTGGGTACAGTGTTGTATGACCGCGCAATTGTCATTCAAAGTGTGTCAACGCCGAATGCTTAAAATTGGTCTGGGCGGGCGGGGGGTTTAAGTGCCCAGTAAGCAAGAGGTTAACAAGGCAACACAGCATGAAATTATCAGCACCTGATATTTACTGACAAAAGCGCCGATTTTTACAAACTGTCAGTAAATTTACTGGCGGTTGGCAACCCTGCAGGAGTAGGTATTCCGAAGCAGGCTACATTTGCATGCTAGGTATGCCCATAGTTGACGTTTATTCTCCATGATTACAACAACTGAAACCCAATGAATGAAAGGTGTGAACAGTCAGGCAGGGGAGGAAAGTGCCACATGATGCTGGATGTCCTCCAGGCAGCAAATGAGGTGGGCTCCATCTGACTAGCTGTAGGTTCTAATGCACATTGTGAGAAGCTCACAGTGTTCGGTGAAATCAGAGTAAGTCATTTCAGTCCAGGAGAGGAGCCGGTACAACGCCGCAAGCCGGAAGGGAAGACCGAAGTTCAGCTTTTAGATAACATTCGGCCAGGCACTCTATTTGTTTTATTGTTTGGTCTGGTTGGAGGGATGCGGGGATGGATGTGGAAGTCTAGAGCATTAATAATAATAAATGCACGGTCCATATCTGCCCTGAATATAATCACCAGAACAGCAGATTGTGAGCACAGGCCATAGTACTCTGCAGAAATCCAGTTCTCGCTGCATCAGGGTATTAGGTCTTATTGCCTCCGGCTGTACAAGTGAATTCATGTTTAATATTCCATAGTCGATGCACTTGAAAGACAAGTTTTTAAAGCTGCTAAAAGTCTTTCCATTCTAATTTGCGCACGAACACAAAATGTTTGGCATAATCCTCCCACCGCTGGGGTCTGCGCTAAAACTAGGTGAACTTTTGCTGATCCTAACATTTAATTCAGAGGGGAGAGTTAATAGATTGCTTGAGCTACTTAAAGTGGCTCTTGCATGAAAACGCAGGGCCCGCTTATTAGATCGGTCCCCCACCCCCAGATTAACCCCCCTGAGGCATGTTTATAAACGCCATGGTAAATGAGGGCGTAAAAGCAAGCTCACCGTGTAATAAAAAATTAATTACAGAAAATAAATTTAAATTAATAAAAGAAAGTGGTATTAAACTCCAAAAGCAAACTATTATATTTTAGCTCGCCAAAATGGTGATGGCAGCAATTGTTTTCTTTTTTAGGTGTTTTTACTTATTCTTTCATCTGATGATCTAACCAGCAAGTCTGTTGTTTTTCAAAAGCACAAGCTCTCTAGCAGAATGTATTTACTTATTACTTATTTTTTCATTTGATGATCTAACCAGCATGTCTATAGTTTTTCCAAAGCACAAGCACTCCAGCAGAATGTGTCGCTAGTGCCCTGTACACACGGTCGGACTTTTCGACGAAAAAAATCCGTCTGATTTTTTCCAATGGATTTTGGCCCAAACTTGTCTAGCATACACACGGTCGCACAAAGTTGTTGGAAAATCTGATCGTTCTGAACGAGGTGATGTAGAAGACGTACGACGGGACTATAAACGGGCCAGTAGCCAATAGCTTTTGTCTCGTAATTTATTCTGAGCATGCGTGGCACTTTGTCCGTCGGAATTGTCTACACACAGTCGAAATTTAAACGATCGGATTTTGTTGTAAAATTTTAGATCCAGATCTCAAACTTTGTGTGTCGGAAATTCAGATGGAAAAAGTCAGATGGAGCTCACAGACAATCGAAATTTCCGACAACACAGTCCGATCGTACATTTTCCATCGCAAAGTCCGACCGTGTGTATGGGGCATTACAGAGATGAGACAAACCATTTGCCGCTGACTGCTTACAATGATCCACTTTTATTTCTTGATTTAAAACCTTTATTCCAAAAGGAAAAAAAAAAAAACTGGCCTAAATTTGTTAGTGTATCTAAATTTGCTAGTGTACCTATCACTCCCCTCCCTCCAGACTAAAAATGCTGCTGTCTCCATTGCTCCTTCATCCAAAGTGAGGGCACACCAGATCACCAGATGAAAACAGAGGTAAAAGGCCTAAAAGAAGAAAACAAATGCAGTCACCACATCTACTGATTGGTAAACTGGAATATATTACTTATTTAGTTTCAATCTACTACAAATTTAAAGCATCTCCATCAACCCGTACACACTCTAATTAAAAAGCACAGAATAAGGCAAGCATGTGTATGCAAATTTAAAGGGGTGTGCACCCTAAACTCAAGCACACATGTGTGCCTACATATATATGGTGTCGGCAGGGAGAATATATATGGTGCCAGCAGGGAGATCAGTCTCCCTGCAGGCACAGTTGCAGAGCCAGTAAGATTGAGGTCTTTTCCATCTTCCTGCTGACACTTAGGCCGCGTACACACGCGGGGACTGTTCGCTCAACTTTGTCCGTCAAACAGTTTCAGCGGACAGTCCGCTCAAAATTAGCATGGACGGACTTGCCCACACACGACGAACGAACAGTCCGCTGAAACCGTGCGCGATGACGTGAACGGCACGTACGACGGGACTAGAAAACGACGTCCTATACACTGCAATGCAAACTTCGGCGTGTAAATCCTTTCTGAGCATGCGCGGAACTTAGTTTGACGAACAAGCCTACACACGAGGGGACTGTTCGCTGAAACAAAGTTTCAGCGGACAGTTTTTCGGAATTTCCGAAAAACTTTGTTCAGCAGACTGTCCGCTGAAACTGTCCACTGAAAGCCCACACACGAGCGGACTGTCCGCCGAAACACTGTTCAGCGGACAAAGTTGAGCGAACAGTCCCCGCGTGTGTACGCGGCCATAGAGTGATAATACTAGTGTGCATGGGGTGATTAGGGTGTGCCTAGGCAAACCCGGCACACCCTGTGTGCATGCCTATGTGTAAATTGCACACACACATTATGCTGGGATAAAGAGATTCTCAACTGAATCTCTTCAAGCAAGACTGCTCTTCCCGCTGAACTCTGGCAAAAGACAGTATGACATTGGTATGGATCTGCACACCTGCTGTGGCCATTATAAGGGGTTCCTACTCTCCCTGCTGAACCTTGTTTTATATTATGGACAAGGCAACATGCAGACAGAAACACCCAAGGTTTCTGAGTGGACAGGAACAGAGCTGGGAATTAGGAATGAGAGATTCTGCTGTTGGAGTATCCAAGGCATATGAAAAGCCAGGGGCTGTGTCACAGTCAGGGGTCAGGCCAGAGGTTATAACAGTAGAGGGGCTCCCACCAACCAGCAGGATAAACATATGAGCAGGTCACCCTGGTGGGTGACACAAGGTGTGGGGTCTAAGGACTAACCAGTTTTCACCAGAGCTCCTGACGATGGGGTTTGGTTTTTCTCTTGGTCCTCAGGATCACCCTTCCAGGAGGTGAATAAACAGGGGTCTGGTAGCAAATGTAGCAGGTAGGGATCAAGCAGAAGTGTAGTCTGTAACAAGCCAAAGGTTGATACCAAGAACATGTAGGTTGGGATCAAGCGGAAGTATAGACGAGGAACAAGCCAAGGTCAGTAATGATTAGTAGCAAAGATACGGATGGCAGCAGAAGAGAAAAGAGCAAGAAGAGCACAATAGTCTGGCAAGCAGGAAGTGCAAAGGCATGGCCTAAGTAGCAAGTTCATGGGAGGAACAGAGAGTTTAAGCGTCACCAGAAACTAGGTACAAGGCAAGATTCTCCACAGGATCAGACAGGATGCTGTCCAGGTGGCTCAGAGAGAAGAGCTACTGCTGGACACAGCAGAGGTTGTGGGTTCATATCCCGATCCTGGTAAAGTGACTTGGCCCAACAGTCTCCACCTATATATAAAACATACCATTTGTATACACTTGCATTCTAATAACCTCCTAATGCACTGCTTTCAGTCTCTTCTTCTTGTGTCGGAGAAGCCAAAGGGCCAATGTGCTCTGTGTTGAAGGTTTTTTGCCGCGTATACACGATCAGAAATTCGGCCAACAAAAGACCGGTGGTCTTTTGGTCGGAAAATGCGACCATGTGTATGCTCCATCGGTATTTTGCTGGCCGAATTCCCGCCAGCAAAAGATTAAGAGCAGATTCTCAATTTTTCGGTCGGAAAAGGTTCTGATCGGAAATTCCGATCGTCTGTAGCAATTCAGATGCGTAAAATTCCTACGCATGCTCGGAAACAATTCGGCACATGCTCGGAAGCATTGAGCTTCATTTTCTTGGCTCGTCGTAGTGTACGTCGTCGCATACTTGACGGTTTAAAGTTCCGCAAACGTTTGTATGACCGTTTGTATGCAAGCCCAACCTTGAGCGGAATTCCGTCACAAAAACCATCCAAGATTTTTCTGACGGAAAATCAGCTCGTGTGTACGTGGCATTAAACAGTAGGCTGGGAGGCTGCAGGCCATGGGCTGTAAAATCTGAAATTATATTTGTGACAAACCCAACCAGCACAGGGGATTTTGGAGGGGACTAGGGGCTAGCCTTCTATCCACTGATTATGGCCCATGGAGGAGACAAGGGATTTTGTCTGCTTCTCCAGGTCAGAGCATGGAAAAGAGCTCAGTTCAGCGTCTGATCCCATGGAGAGAGCAGATCATTCTCTAATGATGGACAACAACATTATGAACGCTGAGAGCGAGGCTTGGATTAATTCTGAATAAAGACAATAAGGCTTCCTGTCTGGAGTAGATAGAACGGTGTAATATTTGTACAGGTTAATGGTCAGAAGAAATATGGTGCCCCTGCAGACTTTGTTGGAGAAGCTTCTCCACCTGGGACAGAAATATTTATCAACAATCTCCCTCAAGAATTTCCATGAGTGAAGGAACATTTTATGAGTTTTGACTTTTCTGGTGGACAGATTACACAAGTTGAAGACAAACACGTGAAGACAGCATGTGTAATGTACTACCTGTGTACTCAGGGCTGTAGGCACTAGACCAGCCTTTCTCAACCATTTCAACACAGAGGAACCCTTGAAATAGTTCTCCGGTCTCAGGGAACCCCTGCTAAAAATGAGAAATGTACAACTCATGATACATTAGTGTGATGGTCAGTGGGAAGAATGGTCCTTACACTTGTGGTCATTGGGAAGAATTACCTCCTTACAGATAGCTAAAAAGATCAATGGTGTCAGTGGGAACTTGTCTGAGAGGCAGAAATTGCCCAATACTGAAGGAACTCCTAGCAACATCTGGAGGAACCCTGGTTGAGAATTACTGCATTATACTGTCTTGGTGGCTAGCTGTTGATTAGCTTACTGTTAATTAGATCACTGTTAGCTGTTGGCTGTTCCTTAGATGTGCTAATGAGACTCCTGTTTACATTTTGCATTGTTTAGGACAATGTGATCAAGCTCTTACCCGATTTAGTGTGGTATATATTCTGTGTGAATTTGCAATAAAGTCAGATCCCGTTTGCACCTAAGCTAGTGTCGTCTAGTTCTTGGGTGCAATGCTCAGCTATAATACCTGGTTCCTGGTTCCAGAGTGGAGGAAGCTGTATCTTGGTGGAAGCCAGGCTGGGTGCCAGTCGGTCCATCACAATATTTATCAAATGTTCCATGTTAATCACTGTTCTAGCTGTGCTTAAGGGACAAGTCTGTGTAACTGATTATTAATGAAAGTATTATTATCTTTTAAATTTGAATCCAGTTATAAATTTCAATAATCTCTGTACGCGACAAGCCTAAACCCACGTGTCTGACTATAGGCTGTGCCAGCAGAAAACTCAAGTACAGTAATTTCCTTTAAACTGTTTAACGACAACAGAACATGTAACCGCTGCATAACTGGCTCGACAGGATGCTTCTAGCTTAACACAGTGATAAAGTTTTTTAATCAAATCTTTGAGCTGGCTGCTTTAATACTAAGAGCAGACAATGTACGGTCCCAGTAGAGGCAGGAAAAAAAAAATTAACGATAAGTGCACTTTGGGGGAAAAGTTCATTTATAGAACACCATTGACTACAGGGAAAAAATGTTACACTGACAAAGAATGGAACTGAGAGAAAAAGACCTTTAAAAAAAAAAAAAAAAAAAGTACAGTCGTGTCCTAGAAAATTATTTTAGCAAAATAAAGAACCCTCGGAGCTCAGACAAATTTTCTTTTTTAAAGGCCACATTTTTCAGAAACGGGATCCTTGGTGCTGGAAAGGAAAGTTTCAAATACAGTAATGCTGGTTTAGTGATCTGAAGATTGAGAATTTTCCTTCCCTAAAGAAAGAAAAAAAGGAAGCTTAGCTTTAAATGTTCTTGTATTTTTCTTTTTCTTTTCTTTTTTTTTGGCATCTTACAAAAGGATCATTTTTTTTTTCTTTTCTATTCTCATTTAAAGAAAATAATTTTTTTCCAAGCAGAGATGATAACGAGCTTCGTGCTTTTCATTGCTGGAAATGCTGAGGAAAGCGACCTGCCCTTGACAAACAGATTTGGGTACCCTTGTTTAGAATTCAAGAAAATAATTATGCTGCCAAAAGAAACAGTTTGCCAGATTTGTGGCCGATTGTGCACATGAACCAACTTTTGAATAGAAGATGTTTCCATAAACAGCATTCTTTTTTACAATATGTAGGAAGAGCTGGTCATATTGGTCCAAAACTGCAGCAATTATTTGAAACACTTATATGGGGGTTTTTTCTAATAAAATATTCGAGCTGGTCATATTGGTCCAGAAATAGAGCTGGTCAAATTGGTCCAAAACTGCAGCAATTTTTTGATACACTTTTATGTTTTTGTTTTTCTAATTCAATATTATGGACTTCTGCAACCTTGGAATTTTTTTTTTTTTGGTATATATTATGGCAACCAGGTTGCATGGCACCAGTAATCGTGGCCAGGTGTGGTCCACCTCCTTGTTATTTATTTGACACTTTATAGGGCTAACAATTTACACAGTGCTTTGCACACAGTTTATAGTAAACTCACACCAGTCCCTGACATCAAGGAGCTTACAATCTAAGGTCTCTAACTCATAGCCACAAGCTGAGGCCTATTTAGATAGAAGTCTGTTAACTTACCAGCATGTCTTTGGAGTGTGGAAAAAAATAAAATATATTTTATATACACTTGAAATAGTGCTTGGTTCATATCTAAATCAACCTTTCTCAACCTTTACAACACAGAGGAAACTTTAATATTATTTCACAGTTCATTAGGGTAGTAAATACCCATTCCTCATACTTTTTTGCCTAACTGTCTGCATTTATAAATAGATACTACCAGTGTTGTATTTTGGCCTGGGCCAGTGAGGCCCAGGCCTAGGTCGTCACTTTGTGTGTGTGGGGGGGGGGGGGCGCCACATGAACAAAAACCCCTTTCTCCTCCTCCTGAGTCAGTCCATTCACTGCCAAGGTTGTTGGCTGCAGCGTCTCTCATAGAGCAGAGTGTGTGGTGACAGTTCCCCTACCCCCCCTCTCCTCCACACAGACAGGAGAGCAGAGAGAGAGAGCAGGTCCTCCTCATGTGTTGTGATTTCAGCAGGTGCACATGGATTGGTCGGATTGTGGCGTCAGCTGCCAAACCCAGCTACATTCTGCATATCCTGGAGGGGGTGAGAGTAATTAAGATACTGATCCCCTTCACTGTCTCTCCTTACAAACCTCAAAGCTTATCTGTGCTCCAGCTTTCACTTTGTTTCTCCTATCTCCCTGTCATCTGAAATAAGGACAACTTTCTGATAAATATCCCTCTGTGTCCTTGGTGCTAGGGGAAGTGCTTTTCTTCTCTGCTTCAATGGATGCATACACTGCTGCTTACATATATGGTTAACTCTTTACAGCTCAATATCTGCAGGCTAGTGCTTCTGGAATCAATGGCATTTAACACCTGGTGTCTGCTTGTAAGACCCCTTCCACACTGAGGCATTATTAAGTCGCTTTTGGGCTAAAAATAGCCTGTAAATCGCCTGTAAATCGCCCATAAAGTGCCTGTAAAACGCCGCCCCTGCAGCCCCAGTGTGATAGCTTGAGTGCTTTCACACTGGGGCAGTGCACTTGCAGAACGTTAGAAAAAGTCCTGCAAGCAACATCTTTGGGAGGGTGCGGGGTCGGTGTATACAGCACTCCTCCTCCACCCCGCCCCTGCAAAGCACTTCAGCAGCGGGAATTTTCGGGCACATTTAACCCTTTCTCTGGCTGCTAGCGGGGGTTAAATGCGTCCCACTATCGGCCGAAAAGCACTGCTAAATGAAAGGTAAAGCGTCCCTGAAACTAGCAGCACTTTACCGCTAACAGTGTGCTGTTGGCAGTGTGAAAGGGGTCTATATGTGGTTAACCTTTCATACCTACCTGTATGGCTAATGCTGCCTTCTGACATGTGAAGAAAAGTGTGTTTCTGAGCATAGATCGGTCTGGATTTTATTACCCATCCTGCTGACTACATTAAGCCCAGGTTCACACTGATGCGGGTTAGAAATCATGTGAGTTCAGCTGAACTCGCACAATTTCAAATTGGCAATGCGGTCCGACTTCAGGGGGCGATTTGACAGACATATGTGCAGTAAAGATGTCTATACAAATCTCACCACGAAGTCACCAAAAGTAATGCAGAAACTACTTTTGGGAATCGATGTGGCGCTGCAAAGTCAGTATCACACCAATTCGGACGGTGCCATTGCCAGCAATAGCTGCCGATTTGGCATATGATTTGACATGTCAAATTGCATGCCAAGTTGGCCCGATGTGAACTGGTGCTTAAAGAGGAACGGCAGTCTGCTCACATAATTTGGTATAAGTAGAATGTAATTGGAGACCCTTATTGGGCACTGGTGAGGCTGCACTGATGGGCACTGGTGAAGCTGCATTGATGGGCACTGATGAGGCTGCGCTGATGGGCACTGGTGAGGCTGCCTTGATGGGCACTGCTGATGCTGCTTTGATGGGCACTGGTGAGGCTGCATTGATGGGCACTGGGGAGGCTGCACTGGTGAGGCTGCATTGATGGGCACTGTTGATGCTGCATTGATGGGCCCTGATGAGGCTGCACTTGGTACCCACTTTTAAGGTACAGAGTGGAAGAGGAGGGGATCTAAGGGGAAAAGGTGGAGCTTAAAGGAGGAGTGTGGTTTACAGATGACAGGGTGGGTCTTAAACAGGAAGGGGTGTGACATTGACAGACAGGGGTGGGACATATTTAAATTAGGAGGTGCACAAGTTTAGTCAGGCCTAGGACAGCACAAAACCTAAATATACCACTGGATACTACACAATTAAAAATGAAAAATAATTTTTTTTTATATTTAGACTGACCATGGCTAACTATGCAGGTCAGAATTGGGAAACCTCAAGAATCCCCAGTCTGCTCCTGTCAATAGATGCGGAAAAAGCTTTCGATCGAGTAGACTGGGGATTCATGATAGGCACACTGGAGGGAATGGGATTCGGTTCTCGAATCCTGAGTTGGATAAAGACACTTTACAATTGTCCAATGACAGCGGTAAGGGTTAATGGTAATATGTCTGCCCCCTTTAGAATGTACAACGGGACCAGACAGGGGTTCCCCCTGTCACCCCTACTGTTTGTGCTGACACTGGAACCTTTTCTGGAGACAGTGAGGAAAAACCTGGACATTGGTGGGATAGAGGTTGGGGAAAAGACACATAAGGTAGCCGAATTTGCGGACGATGTCCTATTTTATGTGTCGAAACCCCGAATCTCTATGCCAAACCTGGTGAAGGCTATTGAGCAGTACCGAGAGCTATCACATTTTAAAATAAACTCAAAGAAATCAGAAGTGCTAAATGTAAATGTTAGCAATAAAGAGGAGCAGAATATTAAAGGTGAACTCCCCTTCCTGTGGAAGAAGGAAATCAAATATCTAGGTATAAAATTGGTAGCCTCAATGGAGAAAATCTATCAGATAAACTATATTCCTTTCTTGGACGATGTAAGAGAAGACACAAAAAAAATAATGATGAAACCTCTGTCGTGGATAGGCTGGATAAATTCCCTAAAAATGATTATACAACCAAAAATACTATACAAGCTTCAGATGCTACCGATATACATCCCTCCAACATATTTTAATATCATTAAGTCCTTAATCACCAAGCTTATCTGGAAAAAACAAGAAACCTAGAATAGCCTTAAAGACATTACAACTGGAAAAAGAGAGGGGAGGCTTAAACGTACCGGATTTTAAAAAATACTATGAATCAGTAGTTCTAACACGGGTGGTGGAATGGACAAAATTAGAAAATAAAAAGAGATGGGTGACAATAGAACACAGTTCAGCAGGGACACGTTTGGGAAGGGAAATTTGGATACGGACAAAATATAGATCACTAGGGGTAATAACCCTTGCACTCACAAAAAACGTGTTTAGAGTTTGGGATGGAGTCCATAAACATAACAAATGGAAATACAATTCCCCACTAATGACTTTAAAAGAAAATAATTTATTTCCACCAGGGAAGAGCACTATGGGAGGGCACTGGATTAAAAGAGAAGACACCCAATTGAGACACATAATAAAAGATGGAAAAATAAACACATTAGAAACACTACAAGAAGGAAAGGAATATATAGACATAGATAGATGGCGGTACCTCCAGCTCAGACATTTTGTCTCTGCGTTGCCGCAACCGTTGAGAAATGGAGAAGACCTAAATGTCCTTGAATGGATGTGCGAAGGGAAAACAACACGGATAAATATCTCGCAGATATATAAGATGCTTGGACGAATGGATGAGATGGAGGTGCCTATCTATATAAAAAAATGGGAAGAAGAAATAGGACCATGGGGAGAGAAACAGAATATAGAAAAATTCTGTACCTAATACACGGGACCTCCAAAAATATTAGTTTAATAGAAATGAATTACAAAAGTCTAGTAAGGTGGTATAGGACACCAAATATGATGATGAGATATCAAGAAGATCAATCCGGGAATTGTTGGAGGGATTGTGGACAACAGGGGATTGCGGCACACATTTGGTGGAAATGCCCAAAGATTAGAGAGTTTTGGAGAGAAATACTTTGTTTCATAAAAATAATAACAGAAACCCAGATACCAGAAAATCCTTGGACATGTCTCTTCCATGGTACACATATCCCAATTAAAAAGTATAAAGATTCCCTTATGACGCGTACACACGACCGGACTTTTCGAGGCACTAGGTCAGACGGACTTTCGGTGGAGTTGTGACGGAGTTCTGATGGACTTTCCGAATGAACAGACTTGGCCACACACAATCACACCAAAGTCCGACGGATTTGAACATGATGACGTACGACCAGACTAGAATAAGGAAGTTCATAGCCAGTAGCCAATAGCTGCCCTCGCGTCGGTTTTTGTCCGTTGGACTAGCACACACACGAGCGGATTTCTCGGTAGGAACTAGGGTTCCGGTGGAAAAATGTAAAACATGTTCTATTTCTAAAGTTTGACAGATTTTTGGCAAGCAAAGGTCTGATGGAGCCCACACAAGATCGAATTGTCCGCCGGATTCGTCCTGTCGGACCTTTGCTGTCCTATAGTCCAGTCGTGTGTACGTGGCATTATAAGTCGTCTAATAAACGTGGCAAAGAGTTTGATTCCAAATAATTGGAAACAAGCAGAAGTACCGAAAATGAGGGAATGGATAGAAAGAGTAGACCTAATGTACAAAATGAAAGGATGGGTAGCAGATGAGGAGAGTGAAAAAAGGAAGTCTCAAAAGAAATGGGAACAATGGAAATTATTTAAATTAACGAAGAAAGTAGCTGTAGGAGGGTAGAGAAGGGGGTGGGAGGGGTGGGAGAGGAATAGGTTAGAAGGGAGGGAAGGGGGGAAATAAAGGAATTATAATGGTAGAGCGAAAAGGGAGAGGGACGTACTGTGTCTATGCCTGTCTGGCCGGACAGAGGAGGAAGGGGTAAGGCAATGGAGGACCCCCCCTATCCTCCTCAGTCCTGCACAGGAATGTGTACCCAAAATGTAGTCCCCTATGATCTATGATGTTTCATCTTTTATACCTTGTTTATTATGTGAATATATAAAATATGTGAAATATTAAATAAAGAATAAAAAAAAAGAATCAGGAAACCTATTTGACTGGGTTTTTCAAAGCTTTTTTGCTCAAGGAGAATAAGGATACTGACGTGTTCACCATCTTCTTTAGCCTCAGAAAATTGTTAGAGAAAAAATCCTCTCTCCATTGGCATGTTCACTCCTTTGAACAATACATTGAGAATAACATTGCTCCTCTTGGACTACATCCCCAAATTTTTCCCACTATGGAGAACATACACCCTTTTTTTTAAGAAGGCATGGGAGGAGAATTTATTGTTATATTTCAAGGGTATGATGTTGCTTTTAAAGGAGGAATATGCCAAAAGATTGAGAGATATTGATAAGGATTGGGACTCACTTATAACTCACTTTCCCAATATAAGGGCCATGCAGCATATGCACAATCGGATAAAGAATTAAGTGAACATTTATGAAACTTTAATCGTCAAATTCTGATTAAAAAAGAGAAAAAAAATGCAAAGAGATACAATGGCCTTTAAGAGGGTAGGGCCTTTATTTGGAGTCCAATTCATCCCAAAAATGTTTTTTCAACGAATCACTCCACAAGATCCAAGAATTTAGATTCCCATCTGTCAGATGATTCCCCTGTTTCATCTTTATCAGATTCTTCCTACAATTCCTCCAGGTTCAAAAAATCCAAAACCAAAAGGGAACTCCCTGGGTGGTGGCTCCGATGAAAAGTCATCCAAAAAGAGACTCACAGATCCAGGACGAAATGGTGATCCTAGTATCCTAGTATGCACATGGTGTCAGGTAACCCTTTAGGTGAAGGTTCTCTCTCCTCTATCTCTAACACTACCATGATATCTCATTCTATCACTTCTACTGGTATTCCCATCATTTCACAGAAGTTATCTTTGCCATCCATCTCCACACAATGTACTTTTTTAGTGTCATGTCAGGAGAAATCCCCCACACTGATGAGCACCAATGTTCCAACTTAAATGCATCAATGTCATTATCTGACCAGGGCATTTAACTCAATGTTGTTAACCTATCCCATTATCCACTTAATGATATTGAAAAAAACATATTAACTAGGGGTCTCAGTTTTTGTCTAAATGAGGACATTGACGAGTTTGAGGCCATTAAGGATATCCAGCTGTTTGCGAGAAAAATCATTTTGAAACTGCTGTATTGCAAGAACAGCAAAGAGGGAACGTGACTTAAACCACAGGAAATACAGGCAATAGATAACCTCATTGAATTATTGGAAGAAAACGATCCCCATCCCCATCTTATTGGTCGCATTGATCTTGAACATCTGTTGAAGAAGTTAGATCAAACTGCTTCTCCAACTTTATCCACTGGTTCATTAAATAAAAAGAAATCTCACAAATTTCCGGCATTGGGACTTAATCCTAATGTTTTGGCATTTGTCAAGCTTACTACTAACGAAATGAAGAATATAAAAATCAAGCATGATGTGGCCTGTAATCGAGGAACAACACACTTTAAACTATCTTTCCACCAATCCTACAATCACTATAAAGCCTTCTGATAAGGGGGGCAATATACTGGTTTTGGATAACGATCAGTATATACATATGTGTAGTAAAATCCTCAACAATAAATCCTGATACTCACGTGTCACTACAACCAGTGGCGGCTGGTGAAGTTTTAAGATGGGGGGGGGCGCTAGACCCCGCCTACCCTTTTGACCCCTCCCATTCTCATAAGCCACACCCCTTATAGAATCCACCAACTCCGTCCCCTGTAGTACATCATATAACAGGCTGTACATTATACACAGGGCTCTGTACATCATATACCAGACTGTACATTATACACAGGGCTCCATACTTCATATGCCATGCTCTACATTATACACCGGGCTCTGTACATCATATACCAGGCTGCACACTATACACCGTGCTCTGTACATCATATACCAGACTCTACATTATAGACAGGGCTCTGTACATCATATACCAGGCTCTACATTATACACCAGGTTCTAATGACACATCAATCGGTCTGACAGCCCAGTCACACTCCTCGTTCACCAGAGAAATAAAAAAACAGGAATTACAAAAAAAGGTGCTCGGGAAACAGCAATAGAGGTCACCGCAGACAATGAAATATAAGAAAGCCTAATAAAATAAAACAAATACAGTCATCACATTTAGGGACTGCAATAATGCAATATCTTACATGTTTGCCTTTGGTGGTGGGATCAGAGGGATGGTGGTGATCAGGGACAGAGGAATGGAGGTGGGGAGTTGGATCAGGGACAGAAGGATGGTAGGTGGGATGGGATCAGGGCCAGAGGGATGGTGGGTGGGATGGGATCAGAGAAAGAGGGATGGTGGGTGGGATGGGATCAGGGACAGAGGGATGGTGGGTGGGATGGGATCAGGGACAGAGGGATGTTGGGTGGGATGGGATCAGGGAAAGAGGGATGCTGGGTGGAATGGGATCAGGGAAAGAGGGATGCTGGGTGGAATGGGATCAGGGAAATAGGGATGCTGGGTGGGATGGGATCAGGGACAGAGGGATGGTGGGTGGGATCAGAGACAGAGGGATGGCGGGTGGGATGGATCAAGGACAGAGGGATGGATCAGGGATGGTGGGATGGATCAGGGACAGAGGGATGGTGGGTGGGATGGATCAGGGACAGAGGGATGTTGGGATGGATCAGGGACAGAGGGATGGTCGGTGGGATGGATCAGGGACAGATGGATGGTGGGTGGGAGGGATCAGGGACAGAGGGATGGACCAGGGACAGAGGGATGGTGGGTGGGATGGATCAGGGACAGAGGGATGGATCAGGGACAGAGAGATGGTGGGATGGATCAGAGACAGAGGGATGGTGGGTGAGATGGATCAGGGACAGAGGGATGGTGGGTGGGATGGATCAGGGACAGATGGATGGTGGGTGGAATGGATCAGGGACAGAGTGATGAATCAGGGACAGATGAATGGTGGGTGGGATGGGATCAGGGACAGGGGCAGCTAGCACAGTGAAGCTGATGGTAGATTAGTGTTAGGTTTCCTGGAGAGATCGGCTCGGCTGTGTCAGCTGCAGCTGTTCTGTGACTGGGTGTGACAGGGACGCTCAGTAGTATGCACAGATCTCCTGTTCACTGAGTTAGTGATATTCAAAGCTGCCTGGCGTGTTCTCCTACCTGACAGCTCTGCTCCATGCAAAGAGCGGAGCTGCCGATGTCACTTCCGGTTTTCGTTTAGCCCACAAATTCCGGAAGTAACCTCTAAATGTAAACAACAATGCTCCCGCCGTAGTTATACTATGGACAGGCCACCACTTGCAGTTCCAACAAGAATTTTATCAACTGGCGGATTCAACCTTCTATCACAATCTAATTTCCAAAAACAAACGAATGGGAATTCATTCGTACTCCTTTTCCACGCACATCTACTTTCTACTCACCCCCTAAATTGCACAAAAGTATGCTACATCCATTGGGTCAGCCCATTATATCAGACAATGGCTCTCTGACTGAAAACCTGAGCAAACTCATTGATGGTTATTTACATCCCCAATAATTTAAGAAAAAATGGCGTAGGGGGTCCCCCTCAAAATCCATACCAGACCCTTCAGGTCTGGTATGGATTTTAAGGGGAACCCTGTGCCAAAATTAAAAAAGTAAATGGCATAGGGGTCCCCCCAAAATCCATACCAGACCCTTATCTGAGCACGCAACCTGGCAGGTGGCAGGAAAAGAGGGGGGATGAGAGAGCACCCCCCCTCCTGAACCGTACCAGACCTCATGCCCTTAACATGGGGGGATGCTTTGATGTCACCCCCAGAGCACCTTGTCCACATGTTGATGGGGACAAGGGCCTCATCCCCACAACCCTTGCCCAGTGGGGGTCTGAAGGTGGGGGGCTTAGCGGAATCTGGAATCCCCATTTAACCGCTTCCTGACCGCCTCACGCCGATATATGTCGGCAGAAGGGCACGTACAGGCAGAATGATGCACCTCTATGTTGCCCTTTAAGAGGTGGCGGGCGTGTGTGCCGCCGGCAGTGAGCTCACGCGCCCGTTGGAAGCTCCGTGAGTCGGGTTGAGGGTCCCGTGGACTCGATCGCCGTGGGGATACCTGTGATCGCCCCACGGAGGAAGAACAGGGAGATGCTAAAGTACTGTAACCAAGCATCTCCCTGTTCTGCCTAGCAACAGTGACACTGATCTCTGCTCCCTGTGATTGGAGCAGAGATCAGTGATGTGTAAAACACAGCCACGCCCCCCACAGTTAGCAACACGCCCCTAGGACACACTTAACCCCTACACTGACACCTAGTGGTTAACCCCTTCACTGCCAGTGTCATTTACACAGGAAATGTATGACAGGATGTATAAATGACAATGGTCCCAAAAATGTGTTAAAAATGTCCGATGTGTCTGCCATAATGTCGCAGTCGTGATAAAAATCTCTGATCGCCGCCATTTAAAAAAAAATATTAATAAAAACGACATAAAACTACCCCCTATTTTGTAAACGTTATAACTTTTGCGCAAACCAATCAATATACGCTTATTGTGATTTTTTTTAACGAAAATGTGTAGAAGAATACGTATCGGCCTAAACTGAGGAAAAAAATTGTTATTTTTTATATATTTTTGGGGATATTTATTATAGCAAAAAGTAAAAAAGAATGCGTTTTTTTTCAAAATTTACGCTCTTTTTTTGTTTATAGCGCAAAAAATAAAAACCGCAGGGGTGATCAAATACCATCAAAAGAAAGCTCTATTTGTGGGAAAAAAAGGACATCAATTTTGTTTGGGAGCCACACCGCACGACCGCGCAATTGTCAGTTAATGCGACGCAGTGCCGAATCACAAAAAGTGCTCTGGTCAGGAAGGGGGTACATTTTTCCGGGGCTGAAGTGGTTAAAAAGGGGACCCCCAGATCCTGGCCTCCCCCTGTGTGAATTGGTAACGGGTAGATTGTACCCCTACCATTTCGCAAAAAATGTGTCAAAAATAGTAAAAAAAGACAGGAGACACTATGGGACAAGTCCTTTATTAAAAAATACAAAAAATTAAAATGTCCTGCGTTGTAGATCCATCTGACACCATCCGACAAGCCGAAAAAGAAAAAAAAATCTGCAACGGCTCCGCCTCTATGGGAGGCTCCCGCCGAGTGACGCTTCTTCTTAGTGACAGCTGTTAGGCTGCTTTCACACTGGGGCGGTATTCAGGCGTTACAGCACTAAAAATAGCGCCTGTGTAGCGCCTGAAAAAAACCGGCCCCTTTCCCTCCAGTGTGAAAGCCGGAGGGCTTTCACACTGGAGCGATGCGCTGGCAGGACGGTGAAAAAAGTCCTGCTAGCCGCATCTTTGGAGCGGTGAAGGAGCGGTGTATTCACCGCTCCTAAACCACTCCTACCCATTGAAATCAATGGGACACCGTGGCAATACCGCCGGCAAAGCGCCGCTGCAGCGGCGCTTTGCGGCGCTTTGCGGGCGGGTTTAACCCTTTTTCGGCCGCTAGCAGGGGTTAAAACCACCCCGCTAGCGCCCGCAGACCGCCGCTAAAATGACGGTAAAGCGCCGCTATTTTTAGCGGCGCTTTACCGCCGACGCCACTCCCGCCCCAGTGTGAAAGCAGCCTTATATAGCTACTTGGTGACGTAAACGGGTGACCCTGCCTTCCTCTGATGTCACGCTATGTAACAGCTGTCACCCAGAAGAAGCGTCACTTGCCTTTCTTCTTGCCACTCTTCCATAAAGGGCAGATTTGTGGAGAGCACGACTAATAGTTGTCCTGTGGACAGATTCTCCAACCTGAGCTGTGGATCTCTGCAGCTCCTCCAGAGTTACCATGGGCCTCTTGGCTGCTTCTCTGATGAATGCTCTCCTTACCCGGCCTGTCAGTTTAGGTGGACGGCCATGTCTTGGTAGGTTTGCAGTTGTGCCATACTCTTTCCATTTTCGGATGATGGATTGAACAGGGCTCTGTGAGATGTTCAAAGCCTTTAATATTTTTTTATAACCTAACCTCATTTTAAACTTCTCCACAACTTTATCCCTGACCTGTCTGGTGTGTCCTTGGGCCTTCATGATGCCGTTTGTTCACTAAATTTCTCTAACAAACCCCATGAGGGCTTCACAGAACAGCTGTATTTATACTGAGAATAAATCACACACAGGTGGAATCTATTTACTAATTAGGTGACTTCTGAAGGCAATTGGTTCCACTAGATTTTAGTTAGGGGGTATCAGAGTGAAGGGGGGGCTGAATACAAATGCACGCCTCACTTTTCAGATATTTATTTGTAAATAATTTGGAAAACCATTTATCATTTTCCTTCCACTTCAGCAATTATGTGCCACTTTGTGTTGGTCTATCATATAAAATCCCAAATAAATGCATTTACGTTTTTGGTTGTAACATGACACAATGGGGAAAATATCAAGGGTATGAATACTTTTTCAAGACACTGTACATTGCTATGTAGTATAAGAATATGTATAGATTTTCTATATACAGTAAATAGAAAAAAAACAGGTATGTTTAAAAAATATATATGTTGAATATTAGAGAAAGCTTTTCACTCATAACAGAGGCTTCTATGTAAGTCTGATCGCCTGCGGTTGACGGTATACACTCCTAATGGCGGGTTAAATAGGTTGATATCCGGGATTTATCCCTCTACTGGGGTCACTCACTGCCAAGGAAACTTGCTTGTAGTTCATCAACAGCTTCATTGCGGCGCTGACCCGGAGCAGAGCTACAGTTCACATTTACTTATCAGAAGAGGCATGGAACAAAGTAACGGGTGATTCATGAGATAGATGAAGAAAGCAAGCGCAAAAATACAAACCTCTTGTCACAAAGTGGAAAAATCGATTGGCTTAAAGCGGTATTAACCACTTGACCGCCGGAAGATTTACCCCCCCTTCCTGACCAGGCCATTTTTTGTAACACGGCACTGCGTTACTTTAACCACTTAAGCCCCGGACCATTTGGCTGGCCAAAGACCAGAGCACTTTTTCGCGATTCGGCACTGCGTCTCTTTAACTGACAATTGCGCGGTCGTGTGACGTGGCTCCCAAACAAAATTAACGTCTTTTTTTCCCAACAAATATAGCTTTCTTTTGGTGGTATTTGATCACCTTTTTGGCGCTATAAACAAAAAAATAGCGTCAATTTTGAAAAAACGCATTATTGTTTACTTTTTGCTTTAATAAATATCCCAAAAAAAATATAATTTTTTTTCTCTCAGTTTAAGCCGATACGTATTCTACATATTTTTGTTAAAAAAGAAAATCGTAATAAGTGTTTATTGATTGGTTTGCGCAAAAGTTATAGCGTCTACAAAATAGGGGATAGTTTTATGCCATTTTTATTAATAATTTTTTTTATTAGTAATTGCGGCGATCAGCGAGTTTTATCGTGAATGCAACATTATGGCAGACAGATCGGACACTTTTGGGGCGATTTTGGGACCATTCACATTTATACAGCGATCGGTGCAAATAAAAATGCATTGATTACTGTGCAAATGGGACTGGCAGTGAAGGGGTTAACCACTAGGGGGCACTGTAGGGGTTAAGTGTGTCCTAGGGGGTGATTCTAACTATGGGGGGGGGCTATGTATGACACGACACTGATCACCGCTCCCGATTACAGGGAGCTGTGATCCGCAATCTGAAGCTCCCGGTGGGCGCACGCGCCTGCAACCCACCTCTTAAAGGGCAACGTTCAGGTACATGATTCTGCCTGTATGTGCCCTTCTGCCGCAGTATTTCTGCGTGAGGTGGTCAGGAAGCGGTTAACTGAAAATTGCGCGGTCGTGCAATACTGTACTCACATAAAACGTATCTCCTTTTTTCCCCAGAAATAGAGCTTTCTTTTGTTTGTTTTTTGCGCTATAGACAAAAAAAGACTGACAATTTTAAAAAATAAATCCAGTAATATATTGCAGTTTGCCAATCCTTAAAAGGTGAAAAAAAAAATACTGAAGGCAAAATATCAGACTTTAACGGTGCTAAAACATCTCAAGATTAAACAGACATTTCTTTAAAAGAAAGTTTTCTTATATTTTATTGTGCACAAAAGATCAAAAACTGTTTCTATTTGAAACATACATGATTTGACACTCACAGCTTTTAGCCCACAATACCCATCAGTATAAGGATAAACTAAAGATATGCAATACAGATATAAATAAAAAATATATCGGCTCTGTATAGTGTGACTTCAGCAGCTGTAAAATCTCAACGCGTTTCATTGTTTTTGCTTCTTCAGGAGATATGTTCTTTTGGTAATCACAACGGCAATCATCATTATTGAGGGGGGATTTGGAGGCATGAGGATGGTGAAGAAGTTGTGCTGGGAGGGAGAAAGCAGATTTGTGCTACAAGAGGGGATCTGGGGGGGAATTTGTGCTTGGAGGGAAGATTTGGGGAGGGAAATTTATGCTGGGATGGGGGATTAGGGGGAGGGAGGATTTGTGGTGGAAGGGGAGGGGGAGAAGATTTGTTCTGGCAAGAGGAATTTGGTGTGGCGGATTTGTGCTAGGAGGTGGGATTGGTGGGAAGAGGATTTGTTTTGGGAGGGGGTATTTGCAGTAAGGAGGATTTGTGCTGGGGAAATAATTTGGAGGGGGAGTTGATTTATACGAGAAGGGGGATTTGAAGGTGGGGGGGAGTATTTGTGCTGGGAAGAAATGATAATTTGTGTTGCAAAAGAGGATGGGGAGTGTCAGTGCTCAGCCCTTCCTTCTCTGAGTTATTTTGAGGGGACAGCAAATTAGCACAGTTATACAAGCTGTACACTCATTACTTTACATTGTAGACAAGTGTCATTTCTTCAGTGTTGTCACATGAAAAGATATAATAAAATATTTACAAAAATGTGAGAAGTGAGAAGCCTCTGTCTCCTGTCCATGCATCTTAAGTGCAGCTGAGGCTGCAGAGAAAGGGACTGGGGGATCTCTGTCCTCAATCCCTTTCCCTGTCTCAAAAAGGAGATGTCAGGGTTTGTAAAAAATAAATAAAGTAAAAAAAACAAAACTACTGACACAGCCCACGCGTCATCAGTGCTGCATATTAGTGCCACTGTCACATGACATTAAAAAAAATATCGGTATCGGCGAGTACTTGAAAAAAGATATCGTTACTTGTACTCGGTCTTAAATAAAAAAGTGGTATCGGGACAAACCTCATTAAAATAGTCAAGGACTGCTTAGAAGCTAGTCACTATTGAGACAATGAAGATTTTTGTGAGAAGTATGAATGGTGAACTTACACTTTAACCCTTTCATGACTAAGCCTATTTTTGGAATTTGGTGTTTACAAGTTAAAATCCATATTTTTTGCTAGAAAATTACTTGGAACCCCCAAACATTATATATATTTTTTTAGCAGAGACTCTAGAGAATAAAACGGCGATTGTTGCAATATTTTATGTCACACGGTATTTGCGCAGTGGTGTTTTAAACGCAATTTTTTGGGAAAAGGGACACTTTCATGAATAAAAAAAAACAAAACAGTAAAATTAGCAAAAATTTTTTGCGTAATGTGAAAGATAATGTTACGCCGAGTAAATAGATACCAAACATGTCACACTTTATAATTGCGCGCACTTGCAGATTGATGACAAAGTACGGTACCTAAAAATCTCAATAGGCGACGCTTTAAAAATGTTTTACGGTTACCAGGTTAGCGTTACAGAGGAGGTCTAGTGCTAGAATTATTGCTCTCGCTCTGACGATCGCGGCGATACCTCACATGTGTGATTTGAACACCGTTTACATACGCGGGCGCGACTTCCGTATGCGTTTTCTTTGCTTCGCGAGCTCGCGGGGACGGCAGGCGCTTTAAAATTTTTTTTAAATTTTTTTATTTATTTTAAAATAACTAAATTGTTAAAAAAAAAAAATAAAAATTGATCACTTTTATTGCTGTCACAAGGAATGTAAACATCCCTTGTGACAGTAATAGGTGGTGACAGGTACTCTTTATGGAGGGATCGGGGGTCTAAAAGACCCCCCACCCCTCCTTTACACTTCAATGTATTCAGATCGCCGAAAACGGCGATTCTGAATACCGGATATTTTTTTAAAACCGGCGCCATTGGCAGCCGAGTAAACGGGAAGTGACGTCATGACGTCGCTTCCGTGTTTACGATGAGGAGACTGGAACGAAGCCGATTACGGCTTCGTTCCAGTTCCTCCGCAGCAGCCGGAGGCATCGGACACGGAATCGGTGCTCCCGATCGAACGGGAGCACCGGTAGCAGCGGCGAGAGGCGGCGGGAGGGGGGGACGTCCCCTCCCGCTCCTCCGGCATAACAGCCGAGCGGCTTTTAGCCACATCGGTTGTTATACCTGGATAGCCAATCGCCTGCTGAAAAGAACGGTACCGGGATGATGCCTGCAGGTGCGGGCATCATCCCGGTATAACCCCCGGAAGCCGAGTACGCATATCTGCATACGCTCGGCGGGAAAGGGTTAAGGTTATATATGTCATTGTTCTGAGATTTATGTGTGTCTGTGAGACTCTTGCTTGTGGCACAGCAATCAAAGCATATTTTATAGGAACAAGGAAGCCCAGGTTTAGTTTAACCATGCCCTTTAAGTCCCTTCCACTGATAACAGTTTAGTCCCAGATAGAAAGGATAACTTGCCACACATTTTTGGAAGTGTTGAATTGAAAGTCTGTTACCTTACTGCACATTTCCACTGGCAAGTTGTACACTTGCAGAGCACTTGAAGCACAAGTTCTAGTTGCCACTTTTCCAATTTGTAGCAAATATGCATGGCAAGCCTCTAGCAAGAGCAAAGTTGCAGTGGTGAGTCTACAGCGAGAGCTCCACAAGTCTACAGCATGAAAATTCAGCCACAGTGACCCCCTGTGGTGGGATGACTATTGCACAATATTATTGTGCAATATATTATTGTGAATTTTAGATGTGGAATGGGTAGAGGTCTTCCTTTGTAACTATTGCACAACATAACTGAACCAGAACTTGCACCAGACTTGCAGAATGTTTGCAAAGAAAGTTTATCTGGAGTCGTGCAATGCGGACTTGCTGCAATTGTTCAACAAACTGGTGAAGCCTGACAAGTCATTTTCAAAGTTGCAGCACAATTGCTTGCTATTTGGGGCCACACCCACTGATTTCCAATCCACATTACTACTCTCCCTCAGATGCCCAAAAGTTCCCCAGTTTTGTGCAATCCTAGCAATGCCCTGGCACTGAGGAAGACTGCCCCCTTCCTGTTGCCCTAATTTAAAGCGGAGATCCACCCAAAAAATTTACTTTGTATTATTTAGTGCTGCAAAAACTGTCGGCGCTATATAAACCCTGAATAATAATAATAATAATTCAGCAACCTAAGAAACAACATTTGGATTTTTTTTTTTTTTTACTCACGTTTTCATGTCTGTTGCTAAGGGGTGCCTTGTAATCTGCCTCTTCCTTTCCTTGCCTGACATCATTTCCGGCACCGCCGCCCGTTGTGATGACAACGTCAGAAGTGTACGGCGCTGCGAGCTGTACATACTGCGCATGCGCGAGAGCGGGCGGTGCATGCTGGTTGCTCAGCTGCACCAGACCCCGGAAGATAGTGCTGGTGGGCTTCACATGCCCACAAGCAAGATGGAAATTGCCAAGAACGAGGAATAAAACATCTTCCTCTATTAAATCGGCAATCGAGCGACAATTGAAAAGAGAAACGTGAGTGCTATTAATAAGATTTTTAAAATAAAGATATATATCCAAATAAACATTTTTTTTAACAGTTGGAACTCCGCTTTAACAGCACCTACTTTTTGCCACAGTGCCATATGTGCGTTTCATATCAATATCTCCCATGCGGTGTCCCTCATTCTCAAGCTCTAAAGTTGGGAGATATGCATATGCACTAGGGATAGGCTTGGTGTTCGACTCGAACATCGGCCGTTCGTCTGTTCGGCGAATTCAGAACTTTGTGGACCGTTCACACCAAATTCGTGTGGCACGAATGGTCCACAATGCACTACGCCATCGCAGTGCATTGCTGGCTCATGATTGGCCAAGCATGCACTGTGACCCCGCATGCTTGGCCAATCACAGCGCCGGAAGCGAGGAGAGCCATAATTGACCACAGGCAGGATGCCTGTGGCCAATTATAGCTCAGGGGGTTTAGTACACGCCCCACACTATATAAGGCCGCTAGCGTGGCGGCCTTGTGTAGTGTGTTCCGGCGTGCAGGGAAAGAGCAAGATAGGTAGGGACAGTGTGTTCTTTTTTCAGCCATCTGCAGGAATTAAAGTGGGTGTTGTGTGCCTCCAGCACAGTATACACCTGTATCTACCCTTTTTTGCTGGTGTTCTCTAATACAGGCATCTTCAGGAGTTAGTGGGTGTTGTGTGCCTCCAGCACAGTATACACCTGTATCTACCCTTTTTTGCTGGTGTTCTCTAATACAGCCATCTTCAGGAGTTAGTGGGTGTTGTGTGCCTCCAGCACAGTATATACCTGTATCTACCCTTTTATGCTGGTGTTCTTTAACACAGGCATCTGCTGGAGTTAGTAGGTGTTGTGTGCCTTTTTTGGTCCGTTCGAAGGTTCTTGTGCGAACCGAACCGGGGGGGGGGGGGGGTGTTCGGCTCATCCCTAATATGCAAGCATGCTGTAGCAATCCATACGCCATAAAAATCACGTATAACAAGATGTGATTGCTATTTATTGCGGTGCCCCCTTATCCTATCACAAACAAGATCATTTTTTTAGGTCAATGATATAACACCCACTCTCCGTGACTGAGCCCCAGGGACCGATTCCTTCCCACTGTCTAATCTTTTCCCAAAGCAGTTTGTCAAATAGTCCATCACGTCTGCACAGCAGAGTAATTTGGTTAAATAAAAAAACACCTACGGACGCGATTTGCTTGCACGCAATTCACTTATATCACACGAGGACGCCTTTCATCATTTTCTGATGACTGCTCGTTGGAAGATTGTAAAATATGCAAATATCAAGAGTCAGGTGCGGCTTAAATAACGCAGCCATTCACTGCGAGATTGTCAACTGTTACCCAGGTGTAAAACACATTGTACTCCAGAATACG
Organism: Lithobates pipiens; assembly: GCF_037356315.1. Taxonomy (NCBI): domain Eukaryota; kingdom Metazoa; phylum Chordata; class Amphibia; order Anura; family Ranidae; genus Lithobates; species Lithobates pipiens. Next base: position 305,990,759 of record NW_027507785.1, read on the forward strand.
CTTCACATCATATAATTACACCGGCTCTAATACTGGCATCTCGCTGCTTTTGTTCATATTTCGCACACTTACTGCAATTCATAAGAGCAATAATGAGAGCTTTTCGTAGATCTAGAATTGCGTGTTTTCCATTCATTTGAACACGTCTCGGGTTCTTGAAAGTGCGTGCTGCGGCGTGTTTCTTAAAACACAGCTCTGTGTAATGTTACGAGTCAGCAAGATTGAGTTCCTGACATGTCACAATATATAGAGAAACCGTATCATTTTTTTTTTTCTAAAGCTGTTACTTTTATCATTAAAATAGTGATAAACCCTCAAAGTTTTTTAGTTTAACACATTCAGCACAATTAATTAAATATTCCTCTATCCCCAGTAAATTATTTTTTTAAATGCTTACACCTAGGGGCGGACTGAAAACTCATGGGGCCCCCGGACCATAGGAGATAATGGGACCCCCAGGCAATCAGAGATTTTGGGGCCACACAGTATACAATCACACAGTATACATATACATGTACACACAGTATACACAGACATGTTTCTATTGGGCTGAAAAGGTACTGAAGAGGTGGGACAGCTATAATCTCAGGATTTTGAGACCAAAAGTATGTCAGTAAGGGATATTTCAGAGACAGATGTAAAAAAAACCACAGATTTTTTCATACTGTCACTGGTCTTACTGAGGCTGGCAACCCTGATGGGGCCCCCTAGTGGCTCGGGGCCCTTGGGCAGTGCCCGAGTGGCTGAATGGTCAGTCTTCCCCTGCTTACACCCTCACTTACAGTTTATAACTTTCTAGATTTCTGAGATGTAATTGAATCAATACTATTTCAAACTGCGCAACCCAAATTAAAAACAAATATCTACAATGATAACCTCTGTGTTTCCAGCTATAACACTATAAGGTGTTCCAACTTCACCTCCAACCAGTGGCGGCTGCTCCATTAGGGCCCCCTAGTCCATGCACCCAAACCCCTAATCTACATACAGGGTGCTGGACGCATTGATTTCAATCGTTTTTTGTTTTTTTTGAAGCACATGATTAGAGTCTAAGGCTGTAATTGGCTTAAAAAAAGGGTGGGCTCGGGGCGCAGAGCACTGCGCCCTGAGCCCATCCAGTTGTGGGACAATAGCAAATTAATATTCACTATTTTCTTCCTGCTTCTCCTCCTGGCCAATCAGGAAGCAGGTCTTAGGACCCGATTGGCTGGGAGGAGAAGCGACCATATTAGTCACTGAGGAGGAGGAGGAGACACAGGGGGCGCCAACCCCCTAGTCCATGCGCCCAAACCCCTAATCTACACGCAGGGTGCTGGACACATTGATTTCAATCGTTTTTTTTTTAAGCACATGATTAGAGTCTGAGGCTGTAGTTGGCTTAAAAAAAGGGCGGGCTCGGGGCACAGGGCACTGCGCCCTGAGCCCACCCAGTTGTGAGACAATAGCAAATTAATATTCACTATTTTCTTCCTGCTTCTCCTCCTGGCCAATCAGGAAGCAGGTCTTAGGACCCGATTGGCTGGGAGGAGAAGCGACCATATTAGTCACTGAGGAGGAGGAGGAGATGCAGATGGAAGCCGAAGCTCCCCGCAACATAGATGGGGTAAATGCGGGGCTGCTGGGCGGACAGGTGAGCAACGGGAGAGGGGCAGTTTGACTGACTGGATCATTTTTGAATATACTGTAATTTTGGAATATTTTATATTTGAAGTTGTTCACCATTCTTTGGACTTTCACATATTGTATTTGAGCTAGTTATTATTTAATAGTATTGCACTACACTTTATTGCATTATATAATTTGGCTGGAGGCAGTGGCGGCTGGTGCTCTATTTTTTAGGGGATCGGCAAAACAAACCACCCGCCAACCCCCCGTTATTAATATTCAAAAATTATATTCAAAAATTATACAGTCCTGCACCCAATAGTGCTCTATACAGTATGTGAATATTTCTTTCAAATTCTTCTTGTGAACAGTGTTCATCTGCCACCAGGTGAAAAACCTGCTCACCTCCAACGCAATAACCTCCTTCCACTGGCTATTAATCCCCCAGATAGTAGATCTCCAACTCATCCCATTAGTTATTGGATGGCAAACAACCTCTCCTTCCACTTGTCCGGCATCCACCATATGTTAAATTAGACAAAAGGGAAACAACACAGTGCTCTTAAATCTCTTTTTATATACCCCTCACTAATATAAACAATTACAAGAAAGACAATCAAAAATTGCTTAAAACAATTCCTTCAGCCAGTTCACCACTACCCTCGTATTGCAGCAGTGGCATGACGTCACTAGCTCAGCTCCCCCTCCTGGACGCGTTGCACCTTACGATTGGGCTTCTTCAGTAGGTGGGGAACCAAGTCACCAGAGCCCTTATAAAGCCTAGAGTTGCAACTCATTGATTACATCTATTACACTGCTGTGCATGAGAGCCAGAAGTGAAGTGCCCACTCTGACTACCTCCGCTCGATCCGGAAGTCATAAAAAACACAATCACCTACTCGGGGACATATATACACTTTATTGTCAAAAATATTGGGACGCCTGCCTCCACTCCAAACTCGCTCATCCATGTCTTTATGGATCTTGCTTTGTGCAGTGGTGCAAATCATTTGGTGGAGGGGGGATTATGGTGTGGGGTTGTTTTTCAGGGGTTGGGCTTGGCCCCTTAGTTCCAGTGAAGGAACTCTTAAGGCACCAGAACACCAAGACATTTTGGGCAATTTCATGCTCCCAACTGGGAACAGTTTGGGAATGGCCCCTTCCTGTTCCAACATGACTGTGCACCAGTGCACAAAGCAAGGACTAGCCTGCACAGAGTACTGACCTCAACCCGATAGAACACCTTTGGGATGAATTAGAGCGGAGACTGTGAGCCAGGCCTTCTTGTCCACATCAGTGCCTGACCTCACAAATGCTGTTGGAAGAATGGTAAAAAAATTCCCATAGACACACTCCTAAACCTTGTGGACAGCCTTCCCAGAAGAGTTAAAGCTGTTATAGCTGAAAAGGGTGGGCCAACTCAATATTGAACACTAAGGCTGGCCATACACTATACAATCTTTCCTGACAGACTCCATGGCAGCAACGTGTGGGTTAAGTCCCGCCTCCACTACCCATAGGACACTACTCCCATAAATCTTTGCTCCCTGCCCCTGGCCGTGTTCTTTTTTTGTCCTCCTCCGAAGGACCCAGAGGTGGTCTTTCTACCTGAAGATTTATCATCCCCACGATCGAGGTCGGCCGGTCTGCGACTCTGGGTCTGGAAAGTCGCATTACTCCGCTAAGCCCTAGCTATTAGCAGGGTATGAAGTGGGCAGTGGAAGAGGCGCTGTGAAGAAGCCCATGTCCTGGCCACTGGCAGGCAGGCTGCGCATTGGTCGGATAGCCAGCTATTAGCAGGTGACCTGTTTTGCCCCCTGGAAAGTCCGGTGTCATCTTACCTTATCTTCGGCCGAGTGATCGATCGTGGTGGGAGTGGTGAGAGGTTCTAAAAGTTCTTATGGCAGCAGTTTTTGTATTTTTTATCTGTCTTCGTTTGTTTCTGTTTGTTTGTATGTGCAGGCATGGCGGCTGGTTCTTCCGCGTTCCAGCCGCCATTCTACTTCCGGGTTTGCGTTTTCGGCCGTACTGCGCATGCGCGAACGCGGTTGAGATCGAGGCTTGGTTTCGCGCATGCGCGATAGCGGCAAATTGCCGCTGTTTCGCGCATGCGCACAGGCACGGCGGTGACATCACAGGGGCGGGCTATTTAAATGGGGAATTAGTCTGCAAGCTTTGGGAATGCTTGCGGGCTGTTGCGGTGACTTCCCCCTGCCTCTGTGTTGCATCTACTGGTAAGTGGCATTCTGGGACAGGGTGGCTATCCCTTCCCTGTCCCTTGCACTGATCCCTTGTCATCTTTTCAGCGCGTATGGATATTGCTGAGGACATGGATTCTTTACCGCCTGTTTGTGGCCAGCCCTCTCATAAAAGGTATTTCTAATGTTCACCTGAAGGTCTGGTGGGGGAGGGGTAATTATCTGTTAGCTCTGTCCTGATGTCTTGTTTCTTGTGGTTTCTTGTCTTGTTCTTGTTTCAGCCCTTCCAGGTCAGAACAGCATCGCAGCTCTCATAGAGGGAGCGACTCCTCCAAGTCGCATCACCGGCACTCCTCTTCCAAATCTAAACATTATGGTCCCTCCTCAAGATCAGGACACCGTAGTGAAGAAAGATCGCACTCCTCGAGGACTCAATCTAGTCACTCAGCTAGTGCCTGTTGGGGGTGCAGAGCTCTTGTACCGGCAGGAAAATCTTTATGCGATCCTTGCTACGCCAAGGCTTCCAATGAAAGGGGTGACGCGGATCAACAACTTAAAACCCTGGTGGAAAAAGTTGTTAAGGAGTCCCTCAGAAATATTGAGGGCCAGTCCTATGTTCCCCCGGCAGAGCCGCCACTTTCTCCAGGAAGGGAGACTCAGCTGCAGGATACTTGGGAATCCTCTGCGCATAGCCACCCCTCAGCTGCCATATCTGACAGTGACTCTGATGAAAGTGATCCCTGTGTGGGCTTTGATTTCGCTCTACTGCCTCCTCTGGTCAGAGCTGTTAGAGAGACACTGAACTGGGAAGATTCTGTGGCTGCTCCTTCCAAACAAAGGAAATTCTTTAAGCAATTAAAGAAGGATCGGATTAATTTTCCTTTTATCTCTGAGCTAGGTGAGATTATCACAGATGAATGGGGCAAGGTGGAGAAGAAAAATTCCATGCTATCGAAGGTTTCGAAACTCTATCCTTTCAATGAAGAAGAGGTGAAGCATTTGGAGTCAGCGCCATTGGTAGACGCAGCAGTCATGAGGCTGGTGAAACATGTCACTCTTCCCTTAGAGGATACCGTGTCTTTTAAGGACGTTCTGGACAGACGAATTGATGCTGATTTGAAGAGAGTGTATCTCACAGCAGGAATGGCCTGTAAGCCAGCGCTAGCTCTGGCCGCTATGTCCAAAGCAATGGAGATATGGACAGATAGTGTAGATGAGACACTTAGAAATATCTCTGAAGATACAGCTAAGGGAGGGCTTGGGGAGGCCTCTATCGACATCATACGCCTGGTGGCGCGGGTGATGCTTTCTTCTCTTACGGCTAAACGGGCTCTTTGGCTCCGCCCTTGGCTGGCAGACCCAGCCTCAAAACAAGTATGGTGCCGCATCCCCTTTGAAGGGTCCTCCCTTTTCGGCAATAAGTTGGATGAGGCTATTACCCAAGCCACTGGTGGGAAGTCGGGGTTCCTCCCCCAGGACCGGCGTTTGCAAGCCCAGAGAAGGTCTTTTCCAAAGAGACAGTACCAGGAACGAGCCAGGGAAGCTCGCAGTTACAGACCAGGCCGTGAATTTTCCAGGTCCTGGAAATCAAGACAATCCTCTTTTAAAAAATCTACAAAAAGTGATTTGAAGGGAGAGAGGGAACCAACTAAATCCTTTTGAGGTTGGGCCCGCTCAGACAGGGCAGGTGGGGGCTCGTCTTTTCCACTTTCGCCATGTCTGGGCGGCCTCGATCCAAGACTTCTGGACCGTCAAGACCGTCTCCTCAGGTCATGTTTGGACCTTCAAGGAATCTCCCAGACTCAGATGGGTCCCCACCTCTCTCCCGGCCTCAGACGAAAAAAAGGCTAATTCTTCTAGCCTACGTGGAATCTTTGTTGGCTCGAGGCGCCATTATCCATGTTCCAGTCATTCAGCGAGGCATGGGAATCTACTCTCCTTTGTTTATGGTCCGGAAAAAGAGCGGGGCCTGGAGGCCGGTCATAGATCTAACCCACTTGAACAGTTTTATCAAAAAAGAAAAATTCAAGATGGAGTCATTATCCACAATTCAACAATCTGTCCAAGCAGGGGACTGGATGGTCTCCATAGACCTCAAGGACGCCTATTTTCATGTCCCAGTTGCAGAAAATTACCAGCAGTATCTCCGCTTCTCCGTGGGCGAAAGCCATTTTCAATTTACTTGCCTTCCCTTCGGGCTATCAACTTCTCCTCGTGTATTTTCAAAAGTACTGTTGGCAGTGGTAGCTCTTCTGAGAACCAAAGGGATTCGTCTACATCACTACCTAGACGACCTTCTGTTGTTGGCTCAAGACAAGGATCAACTTCTGTTACACAGAAAGCAGGTCATCTCCACCCTACAGGAATTCGGGTGGATCTTGAACTTGGAGAAGAGCCAGCTGGTCCCATCTCAGCGGCTGGTGTTCTTAGGGGCCCTATTCAACACTGTCAGAGGCACCATCTCATTACCAGAAGAGAAGTTGTCAGTGGTCAGGGACAGAATCCGTCCAGCCCTCTCTGCCTCTCATCTCCAGGCTCTCCAGTGCCTGAAAATTATAGGCACTATGGTAGCGACAATTCCGATGGTGAGGTGGGCACAGGGGAGGATGAGGCCCTTTCAGAAGGGTTTCCTTCATCAATGGTCAGGCAGCAAAACCCAGCTGATTCGGATCACCTTATCCATGAGGAATTCCCTTCTGTGGTGGCTCCAACGGGAAAATCTCTGCAACTGCCATTCCATTCTCCCCATCTCATGGGTCACCATAACAACAGATGCCAGCAACAGGGGTTGGGGCGCCCACTGTCTGGCGGAAGTGGCTCAGGGCACCTGGATTCTCCCCTCCAGGGGGACGGTGTCGAACATCCTGGAGTTAAGGGCAGCCTTTCAAGCTCTGCTAGCCTTTTGGCATCTGATTTCAGGAGCCTCGGTCTCACTCAGGCTAGACAATACCACAGCAGTGGCGTACATAAGAAGGCAAGGGGGTACCCGAAGTCTATCCCTTCTCCAGGAGGTGGAACCGATCATGACCTGGGCTCAGAGGAACCTGAAGGATCTGACAGCATCCTATGTCCCAGGGATTCAGAACGTTCAGGCAGACTTTCTTTCCCGGATACTTCTGGACAACAACGAGTGGTCTCTCCACGAGGAAGTGTTCAACTGGATCCTGACAATGGGGCTCTCCCCAGAAGTCGACCTGTTTGCCTCCCCTTGCAACAAAAAACTGGAGAGGTACTATTCAAGGTACAGGGATCCTCAAGCCTACGGGGTGGATGCCTTGACAGAGAAATGGTGGTTCCACAAGGCCTATGCCTTTCCCCCAACTCCTATTATTCATCAGTTCCTGAGGAGACTCAGGTCAGAGACAGCAGAAGTGGTAGCCATAATCCCTTATTGGCCCAACAGACCCTGGTTTCCGCTTCTGATGCTCCTCAGTGTCAGGGATCCAATACCTTTACCATCCAGGCCAGACCTTCTGTCTCAAGGGTCGAGATTACATCCTTGCCCGGATCACCTGCGCCTAAAGGCTTGGTTTTTGAAAGGGGACGGTTGAAGGCTTTAGGCTGTCCTGAAGAAGTCATTCCCACTCTTCTTAGTGCTCGAAGAAGCAGTACTAACCGGGTATATGAGAGAATTTGGGCGAAGTTTGCAGTTCACTTGTCTTCAAGGTCCAGTTCCTGTAATACCCTGACAGTCCGGGACGTTTTAAGCTTTTTGCAATCAGGATTGGATATCTCCCTTTCGGTTAGTTCTCTCCGGGTCCAGGTTTCAGCAATTTCAGCTTTTTCTGGAGTCGCATGAGCCAATCATCCCTTGGTCCAACAATTCTTCAAAGGAGCAGTCAGGCTTAGGCCACAAAGGAAGCCTAGATTCCCCAAATGGGACCTTCCATTGGTTCTAGATTTCTTCTCTCAACTTGACAAAACGCTCTCAATCAGAGAATTAACCCTTAAAACCTCTTTTCTGGTAGCCATAACTTCAGCGAAGAGAATCTCCGAAATTCAGTCTCTAGGTGCAAAGGAACCTTTTCTCACCTTCTTTCCAGATAGGGTAGTCCTAATTCCGATGTTGGGGACAAATCCCAAGGTGACCTCTGTTTTCCATGAAAACCAGGAAATCACTCTTCCTACCTTCAATCCTGCTGGAAGTCAGGATCCACATCCACTCGATTTGGGAGTTACTCTAAAACAATATCTGGATATTACAGCTTCTTTTCGTCAATCTGACTTCCTCTTCGTGCTATTTAACGGGAAAAGTAGAGGCGCCAAGGCCTCCGTTAGATCCATCGCTGCTTGGGTGGTCCAGGCAATTCAATGGGCTTATAGAGAGAAGGGCTTGGCTCCTCCTGAGGCGGTTACAGCTCACTCTACCAGAAGTCTCTCAACCTCATGGGCGGCTTCGCGCCACGTTGCACCTGATGTAATCTGCAGAGCGGCCTCCTGGTCTTCTATTCATACTTTCATGTCTCACTATTGTGTTGAACCAGCATCTTTATCCTCTGTTGATTTTGGTTTGAAAGTCCTGTCGGCCGACAGTGTTAAATAAATCTTTTGTTCAGCATTTTGCCCACCCGGGTGTGTTTGGCGAGTTATTTCCCACACGTTGCTGCCATGGAGTCTTTCAGGAAAATGGAAAATTCCTATCAAAATACTTACCGTGATTTTCCTTTCCTGATGGACTCCATGGCAGCAGGAGTTCCCTCCCAAATGGCTGGAGTAGGCTAGTTACCGAACACGGCCAGGGGCAGGGAGCAAAGATTTATGGGAGTAGTGTCCTATGGGTAGTGGAGGCGGGACTTAACCCACACGTTGCTGCCATGGAGTCCATCAGGAAAGGAAAATTACGGTAAGTATTTTGATAGGAATTTTCCATTTTTTCTTCAACTTTCCTTTAGATTTACCAAAACCACATAATATAAGGTCAAACCTAAACCCTATCAATTGATATGTGGTCAGGCCCTTGCACTACATAGTTAAAGGTAAATCTAAAGGAAAATTGTATAGTGTATGGCCAGCCTTAGCCCTTGTACACACGGTTGGAAATTCCGACGGAAAAGGTCCGATCAGATTATACTGTCGGAAAATCCGATCGTGTGTGGGCTCTATCTGACTTTTTCCGTCTGAAAAAATTTCAGAGAAGGATCTCAAATTTTCCTACAACAAAATCCGATCAGACTTTTTCGGATCGTTTTTAGAGAATTCTGATTGGACAAAGTGCCACGCATGCTCAGATCAAAGTACCAGAGCAAAGCTATTGGCTACTAGGCTTAACGTAGTCCCATCGGAACGAACAAACGGATCACGTTCCGAACGATCGGATTTTCCGACAGCTTTGTCCAACCGTGTGTAACACCAGTTTCGACAAAATCCGTTGGAAAAAACCAGACGGATTTTGTGGTTGGAATTTCCGACCGTGTGTACAAGGGCTAAGACTGGGATGCCATTAAATTTCATGTGTGTGTAAAGGCAGGTGTCTCAATACTTTTGAATATATAGTATATCCACATAAACTTATATCTCACTTATATCTCACAAAATATACAAAACCTATATAAATTATATATATTATAAAAATATCCATTAAAAAGGGGGGAAAAAAAAAGCTTAACCACTTCATGCAAATACCTGTACATCCGTAGTTTCACGCTAAATACCGTTGTTATGGCAGCAGCTAGCTGCCATAACCCCGCATTCTCAGGAACGACGTGTGTTTCTCTTTAAGATACAAGTGGTCTCTATGGCGTCAAACGTCACTTCCGCCCAATGCTCCTAAAAGGAGAATAAAAAATAAAAAAATTCAATTGACATTTTATTTTTATTTTTTTTATTGCATTTTAGTGTAAATATGAGATCTGAGGTCTTTTTGACCCCAGATCTCAAATTTAAGAGGTCCTGTCATGCTTTTCTTTCTATTACAAGGATTATATTCCTTGTGATAGGAATAAAAGCGACCCACATTTTTTTTTTTTTTTTTTAAAAGACAGTGTTAAAATAAAAAATAAAAAGTAAAATAAATAAGAAAAAACAAAATAAAAAACTTAAATTGCCCTGTCCTGACAAGCTCACGCGCAGAAGCGAACGCATATGTGAGTAGCGCCCGCATATGAATACAGTGTTCAAACCACACATGTGAGGTATCACCACGATTGGTAGAGCGAGAACAATAATTCTAGCCCTAGACCTCCTCTGTAACTAAAAAATTGTAACCTGCAGACATTTTTAAACGTCGCCTATGGAGATTTTTAAGAGTAAATGTTTGTCGCCATTCCACGAGCGGGCGCAATTTTGAAGCGTGACATGTTGGTTATCAATTTACTCGGCGTAACGTTATTTTACACAATATAAAAAAATTGGGCTAACTTTACTGTCGTCTTATTTTTTTTATTCAAAAAAGTATATTATTTTCCAAAAAAAATGCGCTTGTAAGACCGCTGCGCACATACGGTGTGACCGAAAGTATTGCAACGACCGCCATTTTATTCTCTAGGGTGTTAGAAAAAAATATATATAACACTTGGAGGTTCTAAGTAATTTTCTAACAAAAAAAAAGATTTTAACTTGTAAACACAGAGTCTAAAAAAACAGGCTTGGTTCTTAAGTGGTTAAAGTGAATTAAAAAGGACTGAACTATTACTTATAAAGCAATTAAGATCAAAATCGACATTTAAGCCACAGGGTATTAACACCTTGAACTTGTGTATCCTAAAAGATTCCCTCTATCTCAAATATCTCCCCCCCCTCCAATGATTATTAACCTTCTCAGCCCCCCCGGAATTTAGGACCCTTCTGGTTTTTTTTTAATGAACATCCATAAAATGTCTGGATACATTAAAAACATTGAAATAAATATTCATATATAGAGCACTATTGGATGCAGGACTGTATAATTTTTGAATATAATTTTTGAATATTTTAAATTTGAAGTTATTCATAATTTTTGGGATTTTCACATATTGTATTTGAGCTAGTTATTACTTACTAGTGTTGCACTACACTTTATTGTATTATATTCCTGATATGTGCCTGCTGTACCATGTGTTTGTATGGAAAAATCTCCTGTTGTGTGAGACCCCTGGTGTTCCTGCCAGTCCCTCTACTTTCCTACTAAATATGACCACACTAGGCATGAAAGCACACCTTGGTCAGTTCTCTAGCTATTCTGGGAACTCAGCCTGCTCTCCTCCAATTATCAGACTTGCCCTGATCCCCCTCTACTTTCCTGCCAAATATGACCACACTAGGCATAAAAGCACGTCTTGGTCAGTTATCTAGCTATTCTGGGAACTCAGCCTGCTCTCCTCCAATTATCAGACTTGCCCTGATTCCCCTCTACTTTCCTACCAAATATGACCACACTAGGCATGAAAGCACGTCTTGGTCAGTTCTCTAGCTATTCTGGGAACTCAGCATGCTCTCCTACAATAATCAGACTTGCCCTGACCCCCCCCCCCCCCATGCACAGTGTTTCACTGGGAAGCTCAGTGTGCTGCTGCTTCTCCTCCCCCAGCTCTTATTCAGCTGAGAACAGAGGGGATTTGATCATTTATAGAAAAACTGAAAAGATGTGTTTATAAAGTTTTTTTTTCTATCTATATATAAAAAGTTTGCCTTTCATTTCTATTTTAAACTGAATAGGTTGTTTTACAGTATCCACCAGTCTGTTATATTAGAGAAGGGGGGGGGGGGGGGGCAGAGGAGTGACTAGCCATCCTAGCCTATGGGGAAAAAAAACATGCACAAAAGGGAATGCCAGACTAAAAGATAAAGAGTCCAAACTAACTTATTAGAGTATACTAAAACAGCCAAAGTGTTTCGGGGATCCAAGAAGCTCACCCTTCATCAGGAATGTGCAGGAAAATTAACTGCTAGATCAGGAAATTTACTGGTCAACAGTATCTACGTGAACATTCAAGATAAGGCTAATCCTATGCTATGGAGCTGTGTGTTTCTATTGATGTACACAGGGTTGAGAAACCCTGCTGTAGTCCCTGAATGCAAGGGTGACTCCATAGTCTGCTGCAAGAGAAAGGACTTTCAATAGTGATGGACGAACTTCCGACGGGACGTTTCGCGAACGCGAAATGCGAACGGACCCAAACGTTCGCGAAACCGACCGTTCGCCGCGGGCCCCATTGACTTCAATGGGAGGCGAACTTTGCAAACCTTCATGTCGAATTTGCGGCCACGTGGTAATTATTAGGGGGTAAAACGTAGTCCCACCATCTGGACAATGACATAATACATGTATGAGGTGAATTTGGGATCGATAACTACAAGCATTTTTATTTTATTTGGGAAATTGTTCTAACAATTCAGGACTATGGAGCTAATGAAGGCAATGGAGGAGAGGGAAGGTCAGGGACCAGGGTAGGCAAAGAAGAGGGTGCAGGAGATGATCACCAGCAGCGTGACATACCGGAATGACACATGCACCGTGATAGAGGCATCTGACAGCAGCACCGTAATACAGAGCACTGACAGCAGCACCGTGACATACAGCGCTGACAGCAGCACCGTGACATACAGCGCTGACAGCAGCACCGTGACATACAGCGCTGACAGCAGCACCGTGACATACAGCGCTGACAGCAGCACCGTGACATACAGCGCTGACAGCAGCACCGTGACATACAGCGCTGACAGCAGCACCGTGACATACAGCGCTGACAGCAGCACCGTGACATACAGCGCTGACAGCAGCACCGTGACATACAGCGCTGACAGCAGCACCGTGACATACAGCACTGACAGCAGCACCGTAAGCAGCCCCAGGAGGAAGTCAGCACAGCACAGGGATGGTGTGATCCCCTCATAATAAGAACCCCCAGGAGGAAGTCAGCACAGCACAGGGATAGTGTGATCCCTTCATAATAAGAACCCCCAGGAGGAAGTCAGCACAGCACAGGGATATCATAAGCAGCCCCAGTAGAAATATGACACCGCTCAACCTCTTCAAAGAGGAGGGTAGGGGCATATAGTACGGTGTGCTTTTTTGGGTCAAGGAAGTGAGCCAAATGAATTAAGAAGGTCTGTGTGCTTGATTAAAAAAATAGTTTATAGACATATACATGGTCTACTGGTCACATGTGTTGAATTCCTCCGAGATCCATGCCTCATTCATTTTTAGAAATGTGAGGTAGTTAACACTGTGGTGAGCTAGGCGAGTACGCTTATCGGTCACAATCCCCCCTGCTGCGCTGAACGTCCTTTCGGACAGGACACTGGATGAGGGGCAAGCCAACAGTTCGATTGCAAATTGGGCAAGCTCTGGCCAGAGGTCAAGCCTGCCCACCCAGTAGTCTAGGGGTTCATCACTCCTCAGAGCGTCCACATCGGCCGTTAACCCAATGTAGTCGGACACCTGACGGTCTAGGCGTTCCCTGATGCTGGATCCGGATGACACCTGTCGATGGGTCGGCTGAAAGAATGACCTCATATCCGAAGTCACCAACACATCTTCAAACCGGCCTCTTCTTGCAGGCGCTGTTGGATTGGTACCCGCAAATCCTTCTCTGGGAGTGGGAATTGCTCCTCTGCCAGCGCACGCAAAAGCAGAATGCAGCATTTCTCGAAGCAAGGCCTGGAAGTGCTGCATTCTGACAGCCCTCTGCGACGGCGGTAACATTTCCGCCATTTTGTGTTTGTACCGGGGGTCTAAGTACGTTGCCACCCAGTACTGGTCCTTGACCCTCATGCTTTTTATACGGGGGTCCCTATTAAAACACTGGAGCATGAAGGCCCCCATTTGCACTAAAGTGGAAGCGGTGTGGTGGCCTGGCTCCTGCTCATCATCCAGGATAATGTCGTCCTCTTCATTCTCCTCTCCCCATCCTCGCACAACAGGGATCCCAGAAAGGTTTAAAGCATGCTCTTCTTGCTCCTGCTCATCCGCCCCGGCACCATCCTCCTCTGACTCCTCATCAGACTCCTGTTGTTGACTTGTCTCAGATAGAGTAGCCCCCCCTGGGAATTCATCCAGCATTGCGACTTCCTCATCTTCCCGCTCCTGCTCCTCCACAGCCTGATCAATGACACGACGCAATGCACGCTCCAGAAAGAAGGCATAAGGTACCATGTCACTGATGGCGCCATGGCTGCGACTGACCAGTTTGGTGATCTCCTCAAATGGCCGCAGAAGTCTGCATGTGTCGCGCATGAGCAGCCACTGGCGCGGTGAAAAAAAACCCAGCTCCCCAGAACCGTTTCTTTCGCAGAGTTCATACAGGTAGACGTTAACTGCACGTTTCTGCTGGAGCAGCCTATCAAGCATATAGAAGGTTGAGTTCCATCGCGTCGGGCAATCGCAAATAAGACGTCTGACCGGCAGATGGTGTCGCCGCTGAATGTCAGCAAGGCGAGCCATGGCCGTGTAAGATCTTCTGAAATGGGCCGAGATTTTCCTTGCCTGCCGCAAGATGTCCTGGACCCCAGGGTATTTGACAAGGAATCGCTGCACGACCAAGTTTAAGACGTGTGCCATGCACGGCACGTGCGTGATTTTGCCCTGTTTCAATGCGCTAAGCAGATTGGCACCGTTGTCACACACCACTTTACCAACTGTCAAATTGAGCGGTGTTAGCCACTCATCTGCCTGTGAACGCAAAGCTGAAAGGAGTGCCGGGCCAGTGTGGCTCTTTGCTTCCAGGCACAACAGACGCAGCACGGCATGGCAACGTCTCACCTGGCATGTGGAATAGGTTCTGGGGAGCTTGGGCGGTGCAGTGGAAGAGACGCTAGCAGCGGAAAAGGAGGAGGCAGCTGAGGAGGAGAGGGAGGAGGATGGAGTAGGAGGAGGAGAAGAAGAGTCAGGCCTGCATGCAATCCGTGGCGGTAAAACCAAATCTACACGGGTGCCACGTGTTACATGCTTGACGGCCGTCAGAAGGTTCACCCAGTGGGCAGTAAAACTGATATACCTTCCCTGCCCGTGTTTGCTAGACCACGTGTCTGTGGTCAGATGTATCTTGGCACCGACACTGTGTGCCAGAGATACATTCACTTGCCGCTGAACATGGCCATATAGCTCTGGGATGCCCTTCTCTGAGAAATACTTCCTTCCTGGGACCTTCCATTGTGGTGTTCCAATGGCCACAAATTTGCGAAAGGCCTCCGAGTCCACCAGTTTATATGGCAGTAGTTGGCGGGCTATGAGTTCTGACAAGCCAGCCGCCAACCGTTGGGCAAGAGGGTTATCCGGCATCATCATTTTTTTACGCTCAAACATTAGGCCCACGGAAGCCTGCCTTTTTGCAGAAAAATGTGAGCTTGGCGTGATGGAAGGTGGAGTGGAGGACAATTGTGAGGAGAGAGGAGAAGGAGAAGTAGAAGACGAGGCTGGACGGTGAGAGCCTGCAGTGTGGCTTTGTGTGTTCCGTTGCTCCCACTGGGCTCGGTGATGGCTGCTCATGTGCCTTCTTAAGGCGGTCGTCCCTAGGTGAGTATTGGGCTTACCGCGACTAACGCGTTGACTGCAAAGATTGCAGATGGCAACGCTATTGTCAGCAGCGGACACGTTAAAAAAAGCCCACACTGCGGAGCCATGTGCCGGTGTCCTGGGAGCGCCAGATGTGACCGTACATGGTCGATGACTCGCTCCTGATACATTTGCAGTCTGCTTTGTCCCTGCTGTGCAATGTAAGTCATTGCTGCTTCTCCTCCCTATCTGCTGGTCCATATCTCCCTCTGAACTCCCCTCCTCTTCCTCTCTTGTGGGCACCCACGTGACATCACTAGACACGTCATCATCAACGTCACCTTCCCCACCGCTATAAGTAGAGATCTCGGAGTAGGCAGCAACACCGGGGACCAACCTCCTCCTTGGGCTGATCTGGGTACTGGCGTCAGACTGCTGAGTAGCGCTTGTTGCTACCTCCTCTTCCTGATCCAATACCAAGAGTGGCTGCGCATCAGAAATGTCCTCTTGATATGGATCGGAAAATAATTCCAGTGACTCAAGCGGAAGGTATGTGGTGGTGGTGGTGGTGGTCGTGTTGTTGGTGGTAGTGTCTTTGGGGGTGCACATAGCAGAGAGTGAAGAAGAGGGTGCAGATCGAGAGGATGAGGAGGGTGCAGAAGAGTAAGGCTGAGCGAGCCACTCAACCAAGTCTGGTGCATCCTTTAAAGTAATTGAACGCACCTTCTGCAACTTCCCACTTTGGCTCAAGCCTGTTGCTCCTGCCCTACCCCTACCACCCCTGCGGAAGGGCCTGCCTCTTCCTCTGCATGTCATTTTTTAAATGACCCTGTGACAAAACTCTTAGTCCCTATACCGCTGAAGGACTGCTGCAGTATAGGTGAGCGGTCAGCAGTGGTGCACGTCAACCCTATCTATTGTGGACCTATAGCGGTCCTTACAGAACAGCAGACTGTACCGCACTCAAGCCTATGTACCGTAGCACCCTATACCAAGTTACCAGTCCTTATAAGAACTTTTGTGGACCAAGCAGGTTGTGTATTAGTGTTTAGCAGACTGTACGTCAGTCCCTATACCGCTGAAGGACTGCTGCAGTATAGGGCAGCGGTCAGCAGTGGTGCACGTCAACCCTATCTATTGTGGACCGATAGCGGTCCTTACAGAACAGCAGACTGTACCGCACTCAAGCCTATGTACCGTAGCACCCTATACCAAGTTACCAGTCCTTATAAGAACTTTTGTGGACCAAGCAGGTTGTGTATTAGTGTTTAGCAGACTGTACGTCAGTCCCTATACCGCTGAAGGACTGCTGCAGTATAGGGCAGCGGTCAGCAGTGGTGCACGTCAACCCTATCTATTGTGGACCGATAGCGGTCCTTACAGAACAGCAGACTGTACCGCACTCAAGCCTATGTACCGTAGCACCCTATACCAAGTTACCAGTCCTTATAAGAACTTTTGTGGACCAAGCAGGTTGTGTATTAGTGTTTAGCAGACTGTACGTCAGTCCCTATACCGCTGAAGGACTGCTGCAGTATAGGGCAGCGGTCAGCAGTGGTGCACGTCAACCCTATCTATTGTGGACCGATAGCGGTCCTTACAGAACAGCAGACTGTACCGCACTCAAGCCTATGTACCGTAGCACCCTATACCAAGTTACCAGTCCTTATAAGAACTTTTGTGGAACAAGCAGGTTGTGTGTTAGTGATTAGCAGACTGTACGTCAGTCCCTATACCGCTGAAGGACTGCTGCAGTATAGGGCAGCGGTCAGCAGTGGTGCACGTCAACCCTATCTATTGTGGACCGATAGCGGTCCTTACAGAACAGCAGACTGTACCGCACTCAAGCCTATGTACCGTAGCACCCTATACCAAGTTACCAGTCCTTATAAGAACTTTTGTGGAACAAGCAGGTTGTGTGTTAGTGATTAGCAGACTGTACGTCAGTCCCTATACCGCTGAAGGACTGCTGCAGTATAGGTGAGCGGTCAGCAGTGGTGCACGTCAACCCTATCTATTGTGGACCGATAGCGGTCCTTACAGAACAGCAGACTGTACCGCACTCAAGCCTATGTACCGTAGCACCCTATACCAAGTTACCAGTCCTTATAAGAACTTTTGTGGACCAAGCAGGTTGTGTATTAGTGTTTAGCAGACTGTACGTCAGTCCCTATACCGCTGAAGGACTGCTGCAGTATAGGGCAGCGGTCAGCAGTGGTGCACGTCAACCCTATCTATTGTGGACCGATAGCGGTCCTTACAGAACAGCAGACTGTACCGCACTCAAGCCTATGTACCGTAGCACCCTATACCAAGTTACCAGTCCTTATAAGAACTTTTGTGGAACAAGCAGGTTGTGTGTTAGTGATTAGCAGACTGTACGTCAGTCCCTATACCGCTGAAGGACTGCTGCAGTATAGGGCAGCGGTCAGCAGTGGTGCACGTCAACCCTATCTATTGTGGACCGATAGCGGTCCTTACAGAACAGCAGACTGTACCGCACTCAAGCCTATGTACCGTAGCACCCTATACCAAGTTACCAGTCCTTATAAGAACTTTTGTGGAACAAGTGAGTTGTGAATGTTTAGCAGACTGCAGCAGAAGGGCAGCAGTCAAGTATAATATCCTTTCTATATTTGGAAGAAAGAATATTATACATGTACAAGCCTATTACTGTACCACTGATACCAGTCCTGAAAAGAACCTTTGTGGAACTAATAATAACAGCAAGTCTTTAAAATTACCCTCACTGCCTGACAACACTGCTTCCTTCCTGTCCCTATACAAATTGGCAAAAAAAGAGAACGATTAGTGGTTACTGGAACAGCTCTTTTGTGGACCTTGATAGTAACAGCTAATGATGATGATGATGATGATGATGATGAAAGACTAATCTGGCTGTCCCTGTAGCATACACCGTCCTTTCCCTTTCTCTAAACTAACAAAAGACACTCAGGCTGCTGCAAGAATCAGCAGCACAGCAAACCTATCAACACCTAACACCTATACCAGTCCTGAAAAGAACTTTTGTGTACCAAATAGCTAGTGGTTTATCTCTCCCTACTCCACACAGGAACCTGTCCCTATCGTAACAGAAGAAAGAATGTAAAATGGCCACCGGATCGGGTGTATTTATAGGTTAGGGGGAATGTACAAGTGTCCATGTGCTGTCATGTCTCAATTGGCTGTCCTGTATCACATGATAAACGTGTCACCAAAGGTTAAAGTTCTTGTATACATTAAACACGTAAGTCCGCCGCGGCGAACGACGGAAAAAGGCGTTCGAACGTGCGGACCGCGAATGTCGGAAATTCGCCGCGAAACGACCGCCGGGCGAACCGTTCGGCCATCACTAACTTTCAATGCTGCTGGCTCCTGCTCTCTTGGTGCTGCTTCCCTAAATTGCTGGTCTTTTTAGGAAAGGGATAACTGTGGACAATGCAGTCTGGAGTCGGTTTTGAAGATAGAGGGAGAGGAGAAGGGAAGAGCAGGGGAGGGCCTTGCTATCCTTGGCCACAGAGCTATGTGTTTCTATTGATGCACACAGTGTAGAAGGATGCAGTAGTCTCTGCATGCAAAGGTGGCTTCATAGAGTGCTGCAAGAGAATGGAGCCACCCTAAAACAGGAAACCTGGGCAGGGCTCATGGCGCCACCTTAACCTGGAATATAGGCAAGGCTAAAAAGACGGGGAAGCTGCATACTCAGTAAGTGATTAAATCCGCTGCTGAAATTGGCAGAAATTACTTTAAACCCCTAAACAAATATATCATTTCTATAAGCAGAGGCCATGTAGAAGAAAATGTTGGCAGGTGCTATGCACAAAATTTGCGTAGCTGTTTACTAAATGCATATTGCCAAGAGAAAAAAAAAACTAAAATGAAATGTGCAATATATGTAATACCCAGTTTTGTGGTTAAAGTATAAAAGATTGATTTGTGCCGAATAAATAGATACCAAACATCTCAAGCCTGAAAATTTTAAGTGCCCCTGATTTCGTGAAAAACTTTGGTACCCAAAATCGCATATAGGCAACACTTTAAAAGCCTTTACAGGTTATCAGTTTAGAGTGAACCATGAATTGTGACCTTAACATTATTGTTCAAAGACCCCTTTCACACCACACCGCTCTTTGCGTCGGCGGTAAAACGCCGCTATCTTTAGCGGCGTTTTACCGCCGGATTTGCGGCGCATTTCGGCCGCTAGCGGGGTGCTTTTACCCCCTGCTAGTGGCCGCGAAAGGGTTAAAACCGCCGGCAATACGCTGCAATAGCGGCGTTTTGCCGACGGCATTACAGCGCTGCCCCATTGATTTCAATGGGGAGCAGCGGCGGAGAAGCGGTAAACACACCGCTCCTTCACCTCTCCAAAGAAGCTGCTGGCAGGACTTTTTTCTGACGTCCTGCCAGCGCACCGCTGTAGTGTGAAAGCCCTCGGGGCTTTCACACTACACACAATGGTGCAGCTTCTTTAGGGCGGATTGCAGGCGCTATTTCTAACGCTATAGCGCCTGCAAAACGCCCTGGTGTGGTCTTAATGTTCGCAACGGTACTCCAAATGTGTGCCACAATTTATGTTCACATAAACATGTGCAGCCTACGTTGCCTTTGCATGGGGTGTGTAGGGACACCAGCATGCTTTTAATTTGTTTATTTTATTTTTTTTATCTTAATTTTTTATCAATTGTTTATTCTTTTTTCCATTTAATGCTATTGCTATCACAGGAGGGTTAACATGCGTGTGATAGCATGAGCATGTGCCAGGTCCTCTTTATGGAGGCATCAGGAGTCTATTAGACCCCCAATGTCCCCCTGCCCTTCACTACAGCAATTTATGTACAAATCATGCTTGGTTAGCTGCTTCTTAAGCTACAGTAGCCTGGAAATTACAGCTCTGAACTTGGAAGTGACATAATACATGCTGCTTCAGGGTTTCAGTCAGCAAGGAGACTGGCAAAGGGATTTATATAGCACAAGCCGTAATTGAAACCTTACAACAACCAATGAGAAGATAGTATATGACCGGTTTAAACTATGTGGCATGTTCACCAATGCCAGGAGCCTGGTGGACAAGATGGGTGAACTAGAGATACTGTTGTACAAGAAGGATTTGGATTTTGTGGGAATTTCAGAGACCTGGTTCAACAGCTCTCATTATTGGCTGACAACCATTCAAGGGTATACCCTTTATCACAGGGATAGAGAGGGTAAAAAAAGGGGAGGGATTTGCCTATATATTAAGAATAATGTACAAGTGAATGTGAGAGATGACATCACTAAGGGACCTAGGGAGGAGGTGGAATCCTTAGGGGTAGAGCTTCAAAGGGATGAAGCCAAGGGGAAAATAATACTGGGAGTATGCTATAGCCCCCCTTACCTGGGGGAGGAGGGGGACATGAATCTCCTATCACAAGTTGGATTAGCAGTAAGAATGGGAAGTGTTATCATATTGTGGGATTTCAACTATCCAGACATAGACTGGGCGGAGGGAATCACGCATTCATCTAAAGCTTGCCAGTTCCTAAATGTCTTGCAGGACAATTTAATGGTTCAGATGGTAGATGTACCAACTAGAAACAAAAAATATTTCCAATACTGAGAGCAGGAGGGGCTTTGGAAATATAGTTACATAGTTACATAGTAGGTGAGGTTGAAAAAAGACATAAGTCCATCCTACGTGTGTGATTATATGTCAATATTACATTGTATATCCCTGTATGTTGCGGCCATTCAGGTGCTTATCTAATAGTTTTTTGAACCTATCGATGCTCCCCGCTGAGACCACCTCATGTGGAAGGGAATTCCACATCCTTCCCTCTCTTACAGTAAAGAACCCTCTACATAGTTTAAGTTAAACCTCTTTTCTTATAATTTTAATGAGTGGCCACGAGTCTTGTTAAAATCCCTTTTGCGAAAAAGTTTTATTCCTATTGTGGGGTCACCAGTAGGGATGAGCCGAACACCCCCCGGTTCGGTTCGCACCAGAACTTGCGAACGACCCCCACGTTCGGTACGAACGTTAGAACCCCATTGAAGTCTATGGGACTCGAACGTTCGAATTGGAAAGTGCTAATTTTAACGGCTAATATGCAAGATAGTGTCCTAAAAAGGGTTTGGCGACCTGCCTCCTGCCTCAGGGGACATGGGTCACTGCAAAAAAAAGTTTTAAAAACTGCCGTTTTGGCGGGAGCACTGATTTTAATGACGATCAAAGTGAAAAAAAAAGTGAAATATTCCTTTAAATATGGTGCCTGGGGGGTGTCTGTAGTATGCCTGTGAAGTGCCACGTGTTTCCCGTGTTTAGAACAGTCCCTGCACAAAATGACATTAAACGGAAATAACACCATTTAAAACTGCTTGCGGTTTTAATGTTATATCTGGTTCCTGCAATATGGTTGAAAATCATTGAGAAACATGGCATGGGTAGCCCTCCCTGCCCATTACCAGCCTATTTGGGTCTTGTACGCATATTAAGGGGAACCCCGTACCCATATTAAAAAAAGGAAATGCGTGTGGCCCCCAGGCCCTATATACTCAGAACAGCAGTATACAGGCGGTGCAAACAAGACAGGGACTGTGTAGGTTTGTTGTGTTAAGTTGAATCTGTTTGTCATTTTCAACCGGTACATTTTGAAAGTGTAGCTCCAGTCAAAAAATCTTTAAGCTTTTTGGAAAACATAGGGAAGGGTTATCACCCCTGTATAATTTGTTTTGTCGTCCATCTTTTTTCATCTCACTTGCTGCTGTCTCCTTGCGTTTGCAAGTAGGAGATGTTTGTAAGTTGGATGTTTGAAAGTAGGGGCCTGCCCTATATTATAGCGGTATGTACTGGGTACAGAGCACGCAGACAGCACGCACTCTCTCCTAACACTACTGACTGCAAGCTCTATTATTAACCACTTGTTAGCCCAATGTTTGCATAAAGTGAAAGATGAAGTTATGCTGAGTAAATAGATATCAAACATGTCACTCTTCAAAATTGCACATGCCCGTGGAATGGCGCCAAACGTCGCTACTTAAAAAATCCCCATAGGCGACGCTTTAATTTTTTTTTTACTGGTTTCATGTTTTGAGTTGCAGAGGAGGTCTAGGACTAGAATTATTGCTCTCGCTCTAACATTCTCGGCGATACCTCACATGTGTGGCACATGCGAGCACATGGGGACATGGGCGCTTTAATTTTAATTTTATTTTTTTATTGTTCATTTTACTTTTTTTTTTTTAGTTTGACATTTTTTTCCCCAAAAATATATTTTTGATCACTTTTATTCCTATTACAAGAAATGTAAACATCCCTTGTAATAGGAATATGGGGTGACAGGTCCTCTTTACAGTGAAATCTGGGGGGTCAATATGACCCCACATCTCACCTCTAGGCTGGGAAGCCTGAAATAAAAAATAAAAAAAAGATTCTGGCTTTGATCGTACTGGCGAGTTGGTAGAAGCACCGGAGGGCGGTGAGGGGTGGGGGGGCGTCTATGGCTGGGTATTTCAGGGTATCACCGAGTATGGCTGGGTATCTCTGAGTATGGCTGGGTATGGCAATTTATGGCAGGGTATTACAGAGTATTGGCGGGGTACTACAGAGTAATAGCAGGGTACTGCAGAGTATTGGGGGGTACTACAGAGTAATGGCAGGGTACTGCAGAGTATTGGGGGTACTGCAGAGTAATGGCAGGGTACTGCACTGCAGAGTAATGGCAGGGTACTGCAGAGTATTGGGGGTACTGCAGAGTAATGGCAGGGTACTGCACTGCAGAGTAATGGCAGGGTACTGCAGAGTATTGGGGGTACTGCAGAGTAATGGCAGGGTACTGCAGAGTATTGGGGGTACTGCAGAGTAATGGCAGGGTACTGCACTGCAGAGTAATGGCAGGGTACTGCAGAGTATTGGGGGTACTGCAGAGTAATGGCGGGTACTGCAGAGTAATGGCGGGTACTGCAGAGTATTGGGGGGTACTGCAGAGTAATGGGGGTTACTGCAGAGTAATGGGGGGTACTGCAGAGTAATGGCAGGGTACTGCAGAGTAATGGCAGGGTACTGCACTGCAGAGTAATGGCGGGGTACTGCACTGCAGAGTAATGGTGGGGTACTGCAGAGTAATGGCAGGGTACTGCAGAGTATGCACTGGTATTGCAGAGTATTGGCAGGGAATTGAGGGGTTAAATTCGGTGAGCAGCGATGTGGGCACTGCAGATGCAGCCCACATCGCTGCTGACACCGATCTCTTTCCCCTCCGCTGTACCGATCGGTACAGAGAGGGGAGGGAGGAACAGGCGTCATAACATGACGCCGGTTTGTTTCCAAGTGATCACTCCGTCATTTGACGGAGCAATCACGTGGTAAACGGCCGCTATGAGCGGCCGTTTACCGTGATCCGTGATGCGACCCGGCGGTCACGGATGCTCTCGAGTGCGCACACCTCGGGGCACGCGAGAGCAGAATTCTGGGAGGCCGTTAATTAACGGCCTCTCAGAGTTAAACAACCGCCCTGAAGCCGTTAATCGGCAATGGGCAGTTGTTAAGTGGTTAAAGCTAGATCACTAGCTATATAGGTGAGGTGAATATAGTGGTGTATACTGCGGTCAGGGCACAGACAACAACCACTACACAGCAGCAAGATAGGAAATCAGCCAAAAACGATTGGTGTGTACTGTGTTGAAGGTACACAGAACACCCACTGCTTCAGATGCTAAGTAACACACTACACGAAGCCGCCTCAAAGGCGGCCTTATATAGTGTGGGGCGTGCACTACACAGCCTGAGCTATGATTGGCCACAGGCAGGATGCCTGTGGCCAATCATGGCTCTCCTCGCTGCCGGCGCTGCGATTGGCCAAGCATGCGGGGTCACAGTGCATGCTTGGCCAATCATGGGGCAGCAATGCACTGCGCCACCGCAGTGCATTGTGGTCCGCGCGCGCGTCACTCGAATTTTGACGCGAACGGCCCAAACGTTCGGAATTCGCCGAACGGCCGAACAGCCAATGTTCGAGTCGAACGTACGTTCGACTCGAACGCGAAGCTCATCCCTAGTCACCAGTATGGTCTTTGTATATTGAAATCATATCCCCTCTCAAGTGTCCTTTTCCATCCTAGATTCCCCCAGAGGTTCTTCCCCCAATGTATAGATTGCATTCATATTTGCATTAGATGGAAGTTCCCTATAGCACCAAGGTGCTCCATATAATAGGGCCCTACGCTGCGCTTGTTCCAGATTCAGCCATATCTTTAAATCTCCATGTCGGCATCAGTCGATTATTCGGTTCAATATGGCTGCTTGATAGTATTTATATACATCAGGTATGGCCAGCCCGCCGTATTGCTTGGGAAGGGTCAACAGGGATCTTCTAACCCTTGGGTGTTTCTGTGCCCAGATAAATCCAGTAAAGAGTGTATTAATCTGTTTGAAATATTGCCTGGGAATGGCAATAGGTAATGCCTGAAATAGATATAAAAACTTTAGTAGAATGTTCATTTTAAGTATATTGCCTCTTCCGATCCAAGAGTGAAGTCTCTTATGCCATCTCTCTAAGAGACCCTGAACCCTTTGTAAAAGTGGTACGAAATTAAATTCAAACATATGTGAGAGGTCTACCGGGATAAGTGTGCCCAGATAATTCAAGGCATGTTCCATCCATTTAAATTTGTACTTAGATTTCAGTACTCTCAGTGTATCTTTAGGTACTGCAATTCCCATAGCCTCTGACTTAATTACATTGATCTTAAAGTATGATAAAGTGCCATATCTCTCAATTTCAGAGTATAGATTAGGAAGGGATATCATTTGATTGGTCAATGAAAAAAGAATATCATCAGCATATGCTGAAATCTTATACTGGGTTTTCTCCACTGTCAATCCCTGGATATCCTGATTTAAACAAACCCTACAAAGAAAGGGTTCCAAGGATATTGCAAAAAGAAGGGGCAACAATGGGCAACATTGCCTGGTCCCAATAGTGATCCTGAAAGAAGGCGATAATACTCCATTTACCTTTACTTGAGCACTGGGAAAAGTATAAATACTTGAGATGCATTAGAGCATATTTTATCCCAATCCTATATATCGCAAAACCGAAAAAATAAACCGCCAATTAAATCGGTCAAATGCCTTCTCTGCATCTGTCCCAAGGAATACACATGGGATCTTAGATAAATTAGCTAGATGTAATTAAGTTCATAACCTTAGTGGTATTATCCCGTGCCACACCCTATGCGCACGCCTTTGCCTGTAACTGATACATTCTGCGGGAGAGCTTGTATTTTTGAAAAAGTGAGTGGCTGGTGGAGGGGTGACATTCCTGAAGTTCCACTTTAATAGCAAAATTGCATTAATGTAATCGTGTCATGTTCCCAATAAGTATACGAGTGAGGAATCTCTAAAAACTTTTCAAGCAGACAACTAAAATGAAGACGATATACAGGTAGTATTTCATACTTTACCTTATTACATAATAAAATGAATATGTTATTTTTTAGCTCTAAATTTAAAGAGATTGTAAAGGTAAACATTTTTTTAACAAACATTTCCATACTTACCTGCTCTGTGCAATGGAATTGCACAGAACGGTCGCATACCTCCTCTTCTGAGTTCCCCCCGCCGACGCTTCTGGTCCCTCCTCTCTGTCCAGTGCCCCAATGGGAATTTTCTTTCCATGGGGACACCTGTTCGTGCATAGACACAGACAACTGGGACTCAGCCCCTGCCCCCCTGCCCTCTTGGCACTGGCTTTGATTGACAGCACTGGGAGCCAATGACCGGAACTGAGGGGAGGGAAGAGCTGCAAACATGCACGGTGTTGGATCGAATGAGGGCTCAGGTAAATAAAAAGAGATGGGATGCTGATGCCTAAACATTTTTTACTTTAATGCAAGGAATGCATTAAGGTAAAAAATGTTTAGGCTTTGAAATCACTTTAATCAATGAACAAAAATATATAAAAATGACTTTCCCTTTAGAAAATATATTTAAAAATACGTGAGCTTAAATAATATTTTTTGGAATAATTGTAATTATGCTTGATAGGTTCTCTTTAAGTCCTGGAAATATTTGACCTAGATTAATGATTTTCCAGCTACAGTAATGAACCACAATACATCATTGGGAATATGACTTTGATGCATAGTTATTAATTAAAGCATATCTTAAACAATGCATTTTCCATGGAGAGAGTACAGTACATTCTCAATGTTCATTCTATAAAATATTAAACTTTCTATCTTTTGGTCATCTCATCTGTTGGGATAAATCGAGGATGAATTTTATTTAAGTTGATTAGAAAAAGCTGATTTTCCAGCATTCAGCCTCATACAATATTTTAATTAATCAGATCCATATGCGTTGTTTTGTCTTGGCCCCCATTCCATCTGCCTATCTGCCACATGCTTAACATTTACTCATGATTAAATTAGAACTATGAGCAAAACTTTTTTTTTCTTCCATTTTGAATAGCGCAAGGGAGGGTTGTAACCTCTGTTCAATTTTTTTTTTTAGCCATCTGTCTCCCATTGCAGGGATTTCGCTTCACCTCCTGTCCCATAGCCAAAAAGGAAGTGAGAGGAAATCCCTGCAAATTAAGGGAATTCCTTGGGACCCCCCAGATCACCAGAACTAGTGTTCCCATTGGAAGATTTCCCCTCTATTAATTTTCTGGGGACAACCCAAAATTTAGGATTTTATTTTACTTTCACTTTCAATGATAATGGTAAACAGGACACATAGAGAGGGGAAATCTACTTAAAGTGTAAGTAAACCCCCCTATCATTTTCAGCCAAGGAAGCTGCCATCATTGCCTCTGTTTAATATAAAACTACCATGATGCTGCACATGTGATCAGTCATGACACCAGCCATTGGATGGTTTAACAGTTTGATTGAGAGCACAACCAATGGGAGTGTTAGCCCTTGTACACACGGTCGGAGATTCCGTCGGAATGTGTCCGATCGGAGCGTTTTGTCGGATATTCCGACTGTGTGTGGTCTGCATCGGACTGTTTCCGTCGGAATATCCGTCGGACCAACTTTTCCAACTTGCCGGAAATATTTTCCGACAAAATGCTCCGATCGGACATACTCCGATCATGTGTAGAGAATTTCCGATCGGACAAAGTGCCACGCATGCTCAGATCAAATTCCTACACCAAAGCTATTGGTGTAAATATACTTATTTTAGGATTTATTATTGTTATCATGTATTTATCACGTATTACACATTTATTTAATCACATGTTCATTCATGAGTATGATTTTATATCTATTATGGTGATTTTTTGGTGTCATTTATTGTCATATATTATTAAATTATTTTAGCTTAACTTTGTGCGCAGCTATATTCTATGTTTTTATTTTTATCTTTACTTGCAATGGGACTGGAGGACCTACAGACTGCCTGCTGACTAAGCACCAATAGTTTTCATACTTGTTAATACTTGATAACATTCACACCTGTACTTTCCTTTAAGCATTGTAATTTAGCTAACTGAAGAACACCAGGCACCAGAATTTTTTTCACCTTCATAAAGAATCTGATTTAATTTAAACTGCAGTTATGAAAAAAAGACTATCACACCGAATGTCTTCATTCTCCATATGGAATGTAAAACAAGCGTGGGAAAGGCACTTTCTATAGAACATTAGCACATACACCTAAGTTGTTCAGTGCAGATGCTGAGCCTGTTAATGACTTGGTTGTTATTTTAACCTAAGCTCATTATCTTTCAGAGGTGTAGACTTTGTTATGATCAACTGTATCCATCAAACAGAGCTTCAAATGTTTGACACCCCCAATAAATATAACCTCAACGTTCTCTGAATGAAGGACTTAAGGCTGCTGGTCTTTTGTGGTACAACCAAACTGAGTACAGGGGTTATGTAGGGGTTAAAATGGGAGATAACCATCATTTTTTTAATAAATATATTAAAAGCAGGTGCCTAAAATTTTCTGTGATAGAATAAGGGCCTACAGCAATTGACTTTAAGCTTGTGTTGATGGCATTCAGTTGAGGTGCTTCTGAGATCATTCAGAATGAATTGATAGGCACACTGGACCTGCAGTTAATGACATGAATTTGATTTGCTTCAAGCAGGTTTGTTAATTCTTATAGAGTAATATGGAAGTACAAAACCTTCTTGAAGCAAACAAATAGCTTGTCAACACAGGCCCTGCAGGGTAACTTTAGGGAAGAAGCAAAGGTCATCAGAGAGCAGCTGATGGTATCGGTCAGAAGGTCTACTTGTTTTACCTTAATCTGAGCAATTTAAAATGTTCACCAAGATCAAGTGGGTTCCTCATGGCAGGCCTGCACTTCTTGGAATTCTGTTGGTGCAGCTTCCCTTCCTCAGAAAAATGTGGAGAGTAGATAGAAAGGAGCGCCTGGTATCCAATCAATATGAGTTTAAAGCCTGTAGTTGGGCATTGTGGATAAGAACAGAGATACCTTATTTTGAATCCCTTGATCTCTCTGTGAAAATCGAAGACACAACTATAAGTCTATCCCCGCATGCCAAGGTCCTAGGTGTAGTCCTGGACTCTGAACTCTCCTTTCAGCTCCACTTTCAAACACTGTCCAATTCTTGCTGCCTCAACCACCGCAACATCTCCAAAATACGCCCCTTTCTAACCAATGACACAACAAAGCTCTTAATTCACTCGCTGGTCATCTCTTGCCTCGACTACTGCAACTCCCTTCTCATTGGCTTTCCTCTGCATAGGCTACCCCCCCCTTCAATCCATCATGAATGTTGCTGCCAGACTCATCCACCTTACCAACCAATCTGTGTCTGCTACTCCTCTCTGGCAATCCCTCTATTGGCTTCCACTCAACGAACAAATTAAATTCAAAATACTAACAACTACTTACAAAGTCACCCACAACTTAGCCCTGAGCTACATCACTAACCTTAGTCTCAAAATACCAACCTAATCATTCTCTTAGTTTCTCCCAAAACCCCTGCTCTCTAGGTCCCTCGTCACCTCCTCCAATGCTCACCTTCAAGACTTTTTCAGAGTCTCTCCCATCCTATGAAACTCCTTACCCCAATTTGTCAGATTATCTCCTACTCAATTAGCTTTTAGACGATCCCTGAAAACCCTCCTCTTCAGAGAAGCCTACCCTACCCACACCTAACAACTGTATGTCTATTTTCTCCATCAGTTCATTCCCCATAGCTATTACCTTTTGTTTCACTTGACCCTCCCTTATAGAGTGTAAGTTCTAATGAGCAGGGCCCTCTGATTCCTCCGTTATTGATTTGTATTGTAAGTGTACTGTCTGCCCTCATGTTGTAAAGCGCTGTGCAAAGTGTTGGCGCTATATAAATCCTATATAATAATAATAATAATATTGTAGTTAAAGCGGTGTTTCTGGCCAACAAAAAAAAATTTAATTAAAAGCTAGCAGATACACATACTGCAGCTGCTGGCTTTTAACAATAGGACACTTACCCGTCCTGGAGTCCAGCGATGTCAGCACCACAGCTGATGTTTCCATCAGCTGTCGGGTGCTGCTGCCACCATTGCGGGTAAGGGAACCAGGCAATGTAGCCTTACGGCTTCACGCCGGCAACCCTACTGCTCATGAGCAAGGCCCCACTATTCTCTCCTACTGGCCCGGCGACAGGGAGAGGAGGAGGAGGAGGGAGGAGAAGGGAGCCCCGCGGTTATGTAACGGGCCCAGCCCAGACTCCCAGAGGTGGGAACAGGATACCGGTCAAAGACAGGTATCCTTTCCCCCCTCCCCCCAGAAAGGTGCCAATTGTGGCACCGGAGGGGGAGAGGAGACAAATGAGCGGAAGTTCAACTTTTGGGTGTAAGTCTGCTTTAAATTACCAACAATTTTAACAGTAGTTTGCATAATAATAATTTTGCACCTATAAAATCCCATCCTTTAACTTACTTGCTATGAGTTTAAAGCCATTTACTGAAGGTAGCGACATTTAAAATCAAGCCAAATGCGTTTTGGGGGAACAGTGACTCCCCCCTTCTTCAGGGCTATCCAACAAACAAAAGGGTACATAAGAACATATATATGGATGTACATGTAATGAACATGTAAATCACAGAAAGGGGCTTCATAGCGTAAACTGCTTGGTTTATTAAAAAATTAAAGCTAAAAAGTCACTCACACAGGATAAAAAGCCACATTGCATATGTGGCAATAAGTGCAGTATACTCTCACAATGGCCATTGACAATATGGTACCTGGTCCCCGTCCAGACTTTCTCAAAGGTTGCCAACCAAGCAGTTTACACTATGAAGCCCTTTTTTTGGTGATTTACATGCTCATTACATGCTGAGGACTGGAGAGCTGGAAACAATATCTGCATGCTGACTGACTGACTGCACTACAAATCGCTTATTGAACCCCTTTTTATTAATGAGGTCTGTGTTACAAGGTGAAGAGACCTCTTCACTGTGAGTGATGGTGGTAACTGTTATCCAGGGTGTTTTGCACCCTGAAGAAGTTTGCAGATTATTTGCCAGATCAAGATCTGATGAAAAGATTTATACTGAACTGTACATGGGACTTTCACTTAGTCACTTCACATTTCACATGTGTGGCATTTGGGACTTAAGTACTTTTTTTTATATGCGTTATTGTATTATTTTTCTGTTTCATATTTACGTTTATGTGTGTAGCACTGAGCCAGAGCCTAAATATTCTAGTTTGACTGCGTATGGGACTTTTATTCAATCACTTCTTATTTCACATGTGTTATATTTGGGACTTTATTTAGGACTTAATTTTATTTGAACTATTGTGTTTTGTTGCCTTATATCTATTTTCATGTTTGTAGTGTGGAGTTCTTCACTTTTATCTGATTGATTGTTTTTTTTTATGTGCATAGTGATTGCACCTATAGGTGGCAGCAGCTTTACTTATCTCTCTATGGTGTCATATATTTAATAGCGCAGGGATTTATTACTTTAGTATAAATATGTAGAAATGGAAAGGTGGCAGCTAAAAACACAATCAAATAAATCCCTACAAGAAAAATATACATATGTTTAAATATAATATCAGATGGTGTAATTGAGTACTGATACAGAAACATGCTGCCAAATGAAATAAATATAGAAATAAAAATAAAAGTAAATAGATCAAAAGTAGACATAAAGATAAAATCAATATACCACCTCCTTTCAAGTTGGGTACAAACCTTTGGAAGGGAACTCTTCCTACCCGCCCACATCATCACCTACCTACAAACAGTGACTGATTGAGTCAAGCAAGTACGATCCCCAACCCTGTTGAGCCACCGTCTTTAGAAAAAATTCTCTTTGCATGTAATCTGTAGCAGTATGGGTCAAGAACATGAATGGTTTATATGGATCTTCTCATACTTTTGTGTTTATTTGTTACTTGAATAGTGTGTTTTAGGCTAAAACTTTTTTTTTTTAATTTTGGATAGAGAAGGGATTGAATGAAACCCCTGCTAGTTATACAATGCTGTGAAAAAGTATTTGCCCCCTTTCTGGATTTTTTTTTTTCGTATTTGTCTCACTTAAATGACTCAGATCATCAAACAAATTTTATTATTACACAAAGATCAAGGCCGGTGCTACCATTAGGCAAACTAGGCAGCCACCTAGGGCGCACTGCTGTCTAGGGCGCCCGGCCACTGGTGTTCCTACTCTGTTCTCTCTGCAGCAAGCAACTAAGTCTCAGCATCAGCAGGCAGCTGCCGCTCCGTTCGCACATAGTGTCAGAGGCACAGCAGTGGCTGAGGACTGTCTGTGTCCCGACTCCCGAATGATTGGAAGCAAGCAAACATTCATTGATGGGCAATGGTAGGCTACATTGATGGGTGCTGATGAGGCTGCATTTGATGGGCGCTGGTAGGCTGCATTTGATGGTAGCTGGTAGGCTGCATTTGATGGGCACTAGTGAGGCTGCATTGATGGGTGCTAATGGGCTGCATTTGATGGATGCTTCATTAAAAAGGTGGGGTATACATGGGCAGGGCAAAGGGGTTGGAGTCATGGGTGGGGCCAAGGAAGGGGGCGGCAAAATGAGTTTTTTTCCCCTAGGGTGTCAAAAATCCTTGCACCAGCCCTGACAAAGGTCCTGAAGCTTTAAAGCAGCCCCAGACCATCACTATGCCACCACCATGTCTGAGTGTTGGTGTGATGTTCTTGTTATGAAATGCTGTATTAGTTTTATGCCAGATGTAACGGGACCCACACCTTCCAAAAAGTTACATTTTTGTCTCATCAGTCTACAGAATGTTTGGCTAAAAGTCTTGGGGATAATCAAGATGTTTTTTGGTAAATGTGAGGTGAGCCTTTGTGTTCTTTTTGGTCAGCAGTGGCTTTGGCCTTGGAACTCTTCCATGGATGCCATTTTTGCCCAGTCTCTTTTTTATTGTTGAATTATGAACACTGATTTCACCTAAGGTAAGTAGACATGTTCTGGGTTATTTTATGACCTCCTAGATGAGTCGTCGTCATGCTCTTGGAGTCATTTTTGTAGGCCAGACACACCTAGGAAGGTTCACCACTGTTCCAAGTTACCTCCATTTGTGGATAATGGCTCTTTTCATGGTTCACTTGCGTTCCAACGTTTTAGAAATGGCTTTGAAACCCTTCCTAGACTGATACATGTCCATTACTTTGTTTCTAATCTGTTCTTGAATTTTTTTAGATTGTGGCATGATGTGTGCCTTTTTGTGATCTGTTAGCATGCTTCACTTTGTCAGACAGCTTCTATTTATGTGATTTCTTGATTCAACAGGTCTGGCAGTAATCAGGCCTGGGTGTGGCAAGTGAAATTTAACTCAGCTTTCCAAAAAATTGTGGTTAATCACAGTTCATTCATGATTCAGCATGGGAGGGGGCAGTTACTTTTTCATATAGGGCCAGGCAGGTTTCAACAGCTTTTTTTCTCTTAATAAATGAAATAATAATTTAAAAACTGCATCTTGGATCTGCTCGGGTTATCTTTGTGTAATAATACAATTAGTTTGATGATCTGAATCATTTAAGTGTGAGAAATATGCAAAAACAATTAAAATTCAGGAAAAGGGGCACATATTTTTTCACAACACTGCATGTAGTGTAGGGGGTGGCAGCGATGCTCTAAATGCATGGGCCGCCACTGGATATTTCATATGAAAAAGCTAAGGGGTGACCAGGGAGGACTTCCTTCACTCTGCTGGGCACCATTAAATTGTATTCAATTTTTCAGAGGGAGGGGAGATATTGTGCTGGGGGAATATTTTTGCTTTGGCAAAGGGAGATGTATGTTAGTTACACCTGATCTCTGCACTGTGCTTTATGTACTACCGACCTCTGCACTGTATTACATACTACTGACCCCTGCACTTTGCATTAGTTATTCCTGATTAGGGATGAGCTCTGGTGTGTTCGCACACTCGACTTGCAGAGCCCGCCAGGAGGTCGGCTCAGTGCTGCGCTAATCACATTCAGTGAGACATTGCCCGATCTCTGCAGTCGTGCATGGGGGCAATGTCTCGCTGCCTGTGATTAGCGCAGCGCTGCACAGACTTCCTGGTGGGCTCTATGCGATGAATAGTAGTCCATTATGCTTTACCTTTGCAGGGAATCAAAGAGGAAGTAAACCCATCAGGGACAGGGTTTACTTCCTCTTTAAGTATATAGTTACGTTTCTTAACCTACTGTTTATGTGTTGGAGGATCAGCAGATGTCCATTTTTGTAGGATGACTTTGCCTGCTAAATATAACGATCTTGTCCACATTGTGTTCTTCTCTACTGGTAATGCTCCATCAGGTATTATTCAGAATTTGGGCATCCCTGTTATCTCAGTAAGGCCTAGTATGTTTAAAGTTGTGAATATTTTTTCCCAATAACGATGGAGCTTTGGACATCGTCAAAGCATGTGGATAAGAGAACCATTAAATAAAGATGTTCGTTAACCACTTGCCGCCCGCCCTATAGGCAATTGACGGTTGCAAAGTGGTTGCATAATCCTGACCGGACGTCATATGATGTGATCAGGATTATGAGCCGCTGCGCGCCCCCGGGGGCGCGCATCGCAGCGATCGTTGTTGCGGGGTGTCAGTCTGACACCCAGCAACTACGATCTCGGTAAAGAGTCTCCGACGGAGACTCTTTACCACGTGATCAGCCGTGTCCAATCACGGCTGATCACAGTGTAAATGGGAAGAGCCGGTGATCGGCTTTCCCTCACTCGCGTCTGTCAGACGCGAGTAGAGGAGAGCCGATCGGCTGCTCCTCTGACAGGGGGGGTCTGTGCTGATCGATTATCAGCACAGCCCCCCCGAGGATGTCCACACTGGACCACCAGGGACGCCACCAGACCACCAGGGAAAAGGTCATCCTCCCTAGACCACCAGGGATGCCAGTCAGCACAATGGGTGCCAATCAGTGCTCATAATGGATGCCAATCAGTGCCCACAATGGGCATCACTGATTGGTATGCATTATTGTTTGGCACTGATTGGCATCCATTACTATAGTATAACACCAATGCCGCCTATGAGTGCCCACCTGTGCCGCCTATGAGTGCCCATCTGTGCCGCCTATCAGTGCCCACCTGTGCCGCCTATCAGTGCCCACCTGTGCCGCCTATCAGTGCCCACCTGTGCCGCCTATCCATGCCCATCCATGCCCATCTGTGCTGCTTATCCATGCCCATCTGTGCCGCCTATCCATGCCCATCTGTGCCGCCCATCCATGCCGCCCATCCGTGCCAGCTATCAGTGCCAATTTGTGCCACCTATCAGTGTCCGTCCGTGTCGCCCATCCGTGTCGCCCATCCGTGTCACCCATCCGTGTCGCCCATCAGTACCGCCTATCAGTGCCGCCTATCAGTGCCACTTCATTGGTGCCACATTGGTGCCCATCAGTGCCGCCTTATCAGTGCCCATCAGTGTAGCCCCATCAGTGCCCATCAGTGAAGGAGAAAATGTACTTATTTACAAAGTTTTGAAACTGAAACAAAAAAAAACATTTTTTGTTTCAAAATTTTCAGTATTTTTTTATTTGTAGCGCAAAAAATAAAAACCGTAGAGGTGATCAATTACCACCAAAAGAAAGCTCTATTTGTGGGAAGAAAAATGATAAAAAATTAATTTGGGTGCAGTGTAGCATGACCGCGCAATTGTCATTCAAAATGCGACAGCGCTGAAAGCTCAAAATTGGTCTGGGCAGGAAGGTGTTTAAGTGCCCTGTATTGAAGTGGTTAAATAAACGATGTTGTGTTTTTTTCCCCAAGCATGGAGTTTTTGTGGGGTGTAATGAGCCCTATGTATAATAAAAAGCTGAGGTAGACTTTGAGAGGGCGAGAGGGATATCTTAGGAAGTATTTCCAGGGCTCGTGTCAAATCTACCTCATCTACAGTGGTGTGAAAAAGTGTTTGCCCCCTTCCTCATTTCCTGTTCCTTTGCATGTTTGTCACACTTAAGTGTTTCGGAACATCAAACCAATTTAAACAATAGTCAAGGACAACACAAGTAAACACAAAATGTAATTTGTAAATGAAGGTGTTTATTATTAAAGGTGAAAAAAAATCCAAACCATCATGGCCCTGTGTGAAAAAGTGATTGCCCCCTAAACCTAATAACTGGTTGGGCCACCCTTAGCAGCAACAACTGCAACCAAGCGTTTGCGATAACGTGCAATGAGGCTTTTACAGCGTCCTGGAGGAATTTTGGCCCACTCATCTTTGCAGAATTGTCCTAATTCAGTTACATTCAGGGCAGGACTTAGGGTGGTGGGGGCCCCTGGGCTTGAGTCACTTTCGGCCCTACCTTCTATACATTACCGTATTTATCGGCATATAACACGCGCCGGCGTATATAATATGCACACCAAGTTTAGGAGGGAATTTTAAGGAAAAAAAACTTACATTTAGATGTCCGTCAATGCAGCCTTATCAGTGTCTATCTACAGCCTTGCCCATCCATCTGCAGCCTTGTCCAGTGTCATTGCAGCCTTGTCAGTGTAGCCTTGTCATTTGCAGCCTTGCCCCAGCTCTCGGGTCCTCTCGCAGTCCCAAGCGGAGCCGAGAGTAGCTGAGTGTACTCGGCTCGGCTCACAGTCACACCCAGTCCCTGTATTATGTCCATCATAGGGCGGGGCTGGGCATGACTGTGAGTGGAGCCAAACCGAGTACACTCGGCTATGTATCTCGGCAGGGCCTGCGGGGCTCCCTATTGGGTGGGGCCCATGGGCTTGAGCCAAGTCAAGCCCAATGGTAAGTCCTGCCCTGCCTCCAGCACACCTAGCTCCTCCAAAATCACCCCTGCCCAGCCCCCACTTTTTATAAGCCCACTTCTCTTTTCTCACCCCTTCTTTCAAAAATACACTTTCTTTCTTCTCTTTCTCTAAATGAAATGATTTATTTTATTTTTTTCAAAAAGATTTTTTTTTTCATGGGGTGGTCATAATATTTTGGCTGATCATGGGGTTGTCAGCTTTTGTCACCTCCCACTGTAGTTAGAAGCTTTGGTAACCATGGAAACAAAACAGACAAGAAAAGCCTGGCTGCCTTAACCACTTGCCTACAGGGCACTTTCAGCCCCTTCCTGCCCAAGCCATTTTTCAGCTTTCAGCGCTGTCATACTTTGAATGACAATTGCGCGGTCATGCTACACTGTACCCAAATGAAATGTTTATCATTTTCCCCCAAAAATAGAGCTTTCTTTTGGTGGTATTTAATTACAGCTGGGAGTTTTTTTGCTAAACAAACAAAAAAAGATGCAAAAAAAAACAAAATCATGTTTAATAGTTTGTTATAAAATTTAGCAAACAGGTAATTTTTGTCCTTCATTGATATGCGCTGATGAGGCGGCACTGGTGGGTACGGATAGGCGGCACTGGTGGGCACTGATAGGCACAGTTAAGGCAGCACAGATAAGGTGGCACTGATGGGGACAGATAATGCAATAGTGATGGGCACAGATAAGACGGCACTGATGGGTACCAATGATGGATGGGACTGATAGGTACTGATAGGTGGCACTGATGGACACTGATCGGTGGCACTGATGGGCACTGGTAAATGACACTAATGGGCAATGATATGTGGCACTGAGGTGCAGCAGTGTTGTTGAGGCAGATTGTGGGCACTGAGGGCACTGATGGGTGGCACTGTGGGCACTGATAGGTGGCACTGGCAGGGGGCAGGTGGGCACTGGTGAGCTGGCGCCAGCTCGCCATGATCGGGACTGATGTCCCTCTCACGGCCGCCGGTGATCGGCTTTTTTTCCAGCGTGAGGAGGAAAAATAGCCCATTACCGGCTCTGTTGTCATCACACGATCAGCTGTCATTGGCTGACAGCTGGTCACATGGTAAGGGGTCGGGTTCGACCCCTTACTCCAATCTGTGATCCAGTGAGTCACATAGAATCGCTGATCACAGAAAGCGCCGCGTGTGCCCCTCAGGGGGCATGCAGACCGCTCGTGCACAGGACGACGTCAATAGACGTAGTCCCGGCAAAGCAGGTCCGTGCTGTAGCCGTCATTCGGCTATAGCGCGGATCTCTAGTGGTTAATTTAATGAAATTTTCTGAAATGATCACTAAACTTAAACAGCTTTTTCACAAAAACTCTAAAAGATATCAAACTGAAAAGATATAGCAAGATAGCTGAATATTTAGTGAACATTTAAAGTTTGTTTGGCGTCTGTAGGTGAAAGTATGAAGGAGCTGAAACTTTTGGCAGTGGAGGAAGATTTTACAGATTTTACAGATTTTACAGATTTTAAACATGCTCTCATTGACTTCAATGTTAAAAAAAAATGTTAAAAAGCTTAATATTTTGAAAAGTATAAATAGTAGAAAAAAAGTTGAAGACATCCCATCATCAACTGAAAAGCTGAACATTTTAAAAGTTAAATGGCTTTAATAGCTGAAAGTATGCAGAAGTTACGCAGAGCCAAAAAACCTACGGAATAATAATAAAAAGATGATGATTAATAAATAAAAAAATGAATAACAATAGTGGGACTGCTAAAGCATTCCCACTAATAACAGTAAGTGGTCTTGCTTAATACTAAAAGGTAGAGCCAGGCTGCCGGTGACAAGTACAAGAGGCTTGAAAGAGAGTCTTATCATTGCCTACGGCCACATCACCCTGAATGAGCCCGCTCTCGTCTAATCTCGGAAGCTAAGCAGGGTCGGGCCCGGTTAGTACTGGAATGGGAGACCGCCTGGGAAAACCAGGTGCTGTAGGCTTTTGCTTTTGCTTTTCTTCCAGCAAGGGTCACTCTCCTCTATGCCTCTTTTTACATTCATTTTTACCCAAAGCGCTTTGAAAGCCCTCCGGCACACCTAGCTCCTCCAAAATCACCCCTGCCCAGCCCCCACTTTTTATAAGCCCACTTCCCTTTTCTCACCCCTTCTTTCAAAAATGCACTTTCTTTCTTCTCTCTCTCTTTCTCTAAATGAAATTATTATTTTTTTGTTTTTCAAAAAAATATTTTTTTTTTCATGGGGTGGTCATAATATTTTGGCTGATCATGGGGTTGTCAGCTTTTGTCACCTCCCACTGTAGTTAGAAGCTTTGGTAACCATGGAAACAAAACAGACAAGAAAAGCCTGGCTGTCTTAACCACTTGCCTACAGGGCACTTTCAGCCCCTTCCTGCCCAAGCTATTTTTCAGCTTTCAGCGCTGTCATACTTTGAATGACAATTGCACGGTCATGCTACACTGTACCCAAATGAAATGTTTATCATTTTTCCCCAAAAATAGAGCTTTCTTTTGGTGGTATTTAATTACAGCTGGGAGTTTTTTTTGCTAAGCAAACAAAAAAAGATGCAAAAAAAATAAAAAATCATGTTTAACCAGTTGCCGACCGCCGCACGCCGATGTACGTCGGTACAATGGCACGGGCAGGCATAAGGACATACATGTACGTCCCTTGCCTCCCGCGGGTCGGGGGCCCGGTGCCTGCGGCGGTCGGTATTCGTTCGGGAGCGATCCCGGACGAGGGGACGGCCATTCATTCATGGCCACCCCCTCGCGATCGCTCCCGACGAATAGAAATCCCCGGTGACATCACTTCCTCTCCTGTAATGTAAACACAGGAGAGGAAGTGATGTATTCTCTCCTCCGTGTCGGTATTTTTCGTTCCGACACGGAGGAGAGCGGATCAGTAAGTTGCACCAACACTCTACACACACAGTAGAACATGCCAGGCACACTCACACCCCCCCTTTACCCCCCGATCACCCCCCCAATTACCCCTGCCCCCCAGTCACAGTGACACCAATGTCATTTTATTTTTTATTTTTTGCATTGGTGTCATTTGTGACTGTAATAACTGTTAGGGCAGTTAGAGTTAGCCCCCTTTAGTTCTAATGTACCCCCCTAACCCCCCCAATAAAGGTTTAACCCCGTGATCACCCCCCGTCGCCAGTGTCACTAAGGCTGGGTTCACATTGCAGCGGTTTATGAGAACGAATGTGATTCGCACCGCACTGCAGTGCAAATCACATCCGATCTCTGTGCGATTCGAGTTCAGCCATTCGCCGCACCCGCCGCACCCGCCACACCCGCCGCACCCGCCGCAAATTCACACGGGACCCTTTTTTTGGCCCGCAGCAGAATCGGATCGCATGGGTGTTCACACCATGCGATCCGAGTTTGCAGATCGCACTGCGATATGCGAACTGATCTGGGGGTGTCAGTAACATTTCACTGACACTCCCAGCAGTTCGCATAGGGCAGTGTGAACTGCCGCCGGGAGGCATGCGATGCGGGAACCCGCCGCGGATTCGCGGCGTTTCCGCATCGCTCCAGTGTGAACCCAGACTAATAAGCGATCATTTTTCTGATCGCCGTATTAGTGTCACAGGTGACGCTAGTTAGGCAGGTAGGTATTTAGGTTCGCCGCAGCTTTTTATAGCGCCAGGGACCCCCATATACTACCGCATAAAGCCCCCTGATTGCCCCCTAGTTAACCCTTTCACCAGTGATCACCATATAACTGTTACAGGTGACGCTGGTTGGTTAGTTATTTTTTTATAGTTTCAGGGCACCCGCCATTTATTACCTAATAAAGGTTTAACCCCCTGATCACCCGGCGGGTGTCATTTGTGACTAATAACTGTTAGGGCAGTTAGGGTTAGCCCCCTTTAGTTCTAAGGTACCCCCCTAACCCCCCCAATAAAGGTTTAACCCCGTGATCACCCCCCGTCGCCAGTGTCACTAAGGCTGGGTTCACATTGCAGCGGTTTATGAGAACGGATGTGATTCGCACCGCACTGCAGTGCAAATCACATCCGATCTCTGTGCGATTCGAGTTCAGCCATTCGCCGTACCCGCCGCACCTGCCGCAAATTCGCACGGGACCCTTTTTTTGGCCCGCAGCAGAATCGGATCGCATGGGTGTTCACACCATGCGATCCGAGTTTGCAGATCGCACTGCGATATGCGAACTGATCTGGGGGTGTCAGTAACATTTCACTGACACTCCCAGCAGTTCGCATAGGGCAGTGTGAACTGCCGCCGGGAGGCATGCGATGCGGGAACCCGCCGCGCATTCGTGGCGTTCCCGCATCGCTCCAGTGTGAACCCAGCCTAATAAGCGATCGTTTTTCTGATCGCTGTATTAGTGTCACAGGTGACGCTAGTTAGGCAGGTAGGTATTTAGGTTCGCTGCAGCTTTTTATAGCGCCAGGGACCCCCATATACTACCGCATAAAGCCCCCTAATTGCCCCCTAGTTAACCCTTTCACCAGTGATCACCATATAACTGTTACAGGTGACGCTGGTTGGTTAGTTATTTTTTTATAGTTTCAGGGCACCCGCCATTTATTACCTAGTCTCACTAGT
Source organism: Lithobates pipiens (assembly GCF_037356315.1). Taxonomy (NCBI): domain Eukaryota; kingdom Metazoa; phylum Chordata; class Amphibia; order Anura; family Ranidae; genus Lithobates; species Lithobates pipiens. Next base: position 306,031,752 of record NW_027507785.1, read on the forward strand.
GTACCGCTAAATTTAGGGGTGTCTACTTTCCAAAATGGGGTCATTTGGGGGGGGTTTGTGCCATCTTGGCATTTTATGGCCTTCAAAACTGTAACGCCCTTAGAAAGCCTGAAGGCGGTGCTTGGTTTTCGGGGCCCCGTACGCGGCTAGGCTCCCAAAAAGTCCCACATATGTGGTATCCCCATACTCAGGAGAAGCAGCAGAATTTATTTTGGGGTGTCATTTCACATATGCCCATGGCATGCGTGAGCAATATATCATTTAGTGACAACTTTGTGAAAAAAAAAAAAAAAAAAAAAGTTTGTAATTTTCCCGCAACTTGTGGCAAAATATAAAATATTCCATGGACTCAACATGCCTCTCAGCAAATAGCTTGGGGTGTCTACTTTCTAAAATGGGGTCATTTGTGGGGGTTTTGTGCCATCTTGGCATTTTATGGCCTTCAAAACTGTAATAGGTAGTGAGAAGTGAACTCAAAAATGTACGCCCTTAGAAAGCCTGAAGGCGGTGCTTGGTTTTCGGGGCCCCGTACGCGGCTAGGCTCCCAAAAAGTCCCACATATGTGGTATCCCCGTACTCAGGAGAAGCAGCAGAATTTATTTTGGGGTGTCATTTCACATATGCCCATGGCATGCATGAGCAATATATCATTTAGTGACAACTTTGTTAAAAAAAAAAAAAAAAAAAAAAAGTTTGTAATTTTCCCGCAACTTGTGGCAAAATATAAAATATTCCATGAACTCAACATGCCTCTCAGCAAATAGCTTGGGGTGTCTACTTTCTAAAATGGGGTCATTTGTGGGGGTTTTGTGCCATCTTGGCATTTTATGGCCTTCAAAACTGTAATAGGTAGTGAGAAGTGAACTCAAAAATTTACGCCCTTAGAAAGCCTGAAGGCGGTGCTTGGTTTTCGGGGCCCCGTACGCGGCTAGGCTCCCAAAAAGTCCCACATATGTGGTATCCCCATACTCAGGAGAAGCAGCAGAATTTATTTTGGGGTGTCATTTCACATACGCCCATAGCATGTGTGAGCAATATATCATTTAGTGACAACTTTGTGTAAAAAAAAAAAAAATATTTTTTTTTTGTCATTATTCAATCGCTTGAGGCAAAAAAATAAAATATTCAATGGGCTCAACATGCCTCTTATCAATTTCCTTAGGGGGTCTACTTTCCAAAATGGGGTCATTTGGGGGGGTTTTGTACTGCCCTGCCATTTTAGCACCTCAAGAAATGAGATAGGCAGTCGTAAACTAAAAGCTGCGTAAATTCCAGAAAACGTTCCTTAGTTTGTAGATGTGACAACTTTTGCGCAAACCAATAAATATACAATTATTGACTTTTTTTTTACCAAAGACATGTGGCTGAATACATTTTGGCCTAAATGTATGACTAAAATTGAGTTTATTGGATTTTTCTAATAACAAAAAGTAGAAAATATCATTTTTTTTAAAAATTTGCGGTCTTTTTACGTTTATATCGCAAAAAATAAAAATCGCAGAGGCAATCAAATACCATCAAAAGAAAGCTCTATTTGTGGGAAGAAAAGGACGCAAATTTTGTTTGGGTACAACATTGCATGACCGCGCAATTACCAGTTGAATCCCAACCACAACGCTACCTGCCTGGAGTTTGCATGATCTCCCTGTGCCTGCGTGGGTTTCTTCCAGGTTTCCTCCCACAATCCAAAGACATGCAGGTAGGTTAATTGGCTTCTGTCCAAATCTGGCCCTAGTATATGAATGGGGACCTTGGATTATGGGCTCCTTGAGGGTAGGGACCAATGTGAGTGTGCAATGTACAGGGATAGGGTCAATTGTAAACACTCACTCAGGATGGATTGGTGTCTTTATTCAACCTTACTAACTATGAAAAATAGAAATTATTTAAAAAAAAAAAAATTCTAATTATTTTCAGAAAAAATAATGTTCTCGGGGTTTAAATCATTTTATTGGCAAATGAAATATTTTACATGTGTGAAAAAACGAAATAATCTGCTCTCCAACCGAATTGGTTAAGCAAGAAAAAAAGACAATGAATACTTCTAAAAGAAAGCTTTTTTTCAGAAAAATACACGAAAAACCTGCAAGCAAAATGTGTAAAATGCACTATAAGGAACTATAGGTCTTGCAGGCGTGTATCTGATAAAGCAGAAATGTAAACAGGCTTTTTATGAGGAATTAGGGTCTGCTAAATCAGTAGGTCAACATGAATGGGGGGGGGGGGGGGATCTGGAATCCCTACGGTGCAGATTTACAGTCTCATGTTTTTACGAACCCTCAGGTTACTGTTGTTCAGTGGATTTTACACAATGGGGGGCCATAATGCATTCACTGCCAGGATGGAAAACCCAAAAAAGTCAATGCAGGAAGGACTGAGCCACCTAAATTTATTTCCATGCTTGATTTTCGAGTTAGACTGGAGTGCACCTTTAAGAACGTACCATTACCTCAAATAACTTATGGCCATACAAGCTGCTGAAATATTTACTTGTAGCATTGAAGGTTACTAATTGCTTTCCTATAAAACAGCTCGTATTGAATGCTTAGTGGTTCTTTCAAAACAGAAGGGATTTCCAAAGCTTTATTATTTGCTGATGGCGATACTTTTCTCCAAGATTTTCCCTTGTGGGCAGTTATAGGAGATTAAATGCATCTTTCATAGATACGCTGTCACTAAAACCCAGCTTTGGACGCCAAGACTGTTGGACCTTTTTTGTAAAGATGGGATCAATGATCTTTGTTGCACATAGTGGCCATTTTTCTAGCTTTTCTTAGTTTTCCTTTTGGAACTTTAAAGCATTTTCCTGCATTTTTTTTAAGCCCATCTGCTCATTTTTGGGGTGAGCTTATTCAGGACTATAACAAGAAAATGGAGTTTAACATGTATCCTCACAGGGTGACATTGTGGATGCACTACTAGCAATGTGCCAACATCCCAAAATAGGTTGGAAAAGACTAAGGGCCGGTTCACACTGCGAGCCGCGGCGAGGCGTCTCCGACTTCCTCGCCGCGACTTGCAGGGGGGGTCAGCGGCGACTTGCAGAGGACTTCTGCATAGAAGTCAATGCAAGTCGCCCCCGAAGTCGCCCCGAAGTAGTACAGGAACCTTTTTTCTGAGTCGGAGCGACTCGAGTCGCTCCTCTCAGAACGGTTCCATAGTACTGAATGGGGGCGACTTGCGGGAGCGAGGCGAGGCGAGCCGTGTCGCCTCGCCTCGCCTCGCAGTGTGAACCGGCCCTAAGAATTTGCAGAAATGGACTTTGTAGGCACACACATAGGATAAAAAGTATTGAAATTTTTAACTGGATAGAGTTAAAAACATGATATACGAAACAAAAGAAACACATCATGCTAATAATAATGACATAAATTATATGACCCCGGAGACTCAAATAACACCTTTGATTATTGAATCTTTTCCAGTGGGATAGTGTTCACTATCCCATTGGATTAGATTCAATAATCAGAGGTGTTATTTGAATCTCCGGGGTCATATAATTTATGTCTTTATTAGTATGATGTGTGTTTCTTTTTTGTTTTGTACATTATCTTTTTAACTCTATCCAATTAAAAATTTCAATACTTTTTATGGTATGTGTGTGCCTACAAAGTACATTTCTGCAAATTCTTAGGCCGCGTACACACGGGCGGACTGTTCGCCCAACTTTGTCCGCTGAACAGTGTTTGGGCGGACAGTCCGCTCGTGTGTGGGCTTTCAGCGGACAGTTTCAGCGGACAGTTGGACGGACAAGGTTTTTCGGAAATTCCGAAAAACTGTCCGCTGAAACCTTGTTTGAGCGAACAGTCCGCCCGTGTGTAGGCTTGTTCGTCAAACAAAGTTGCGCGCATGCTCAGAAAGGATTTTCACGCCGAAAGCTATAATGCAGTGTATAGGACGTCGTATTTTTCGTCCCGTCGTACGTGCCGTTCACGTCATCGCGCATGGTTTCAGCAAACTGTTCGTCCGTCGTGTGTGGCCATGTCCGTCCATGCTAAGTTTGAGCGGACTGTTTGCCGAAACTGTTGGACGGACAAAGTTGGGCGAACAGTCCGCGCGTGTGTACGCGGCCTTAGTCTTATTCAGGACTAAGTAGAAAAATATGAGGAATCATAAAACCTATTATACATGGCTGCCATTTGGAAAAGGAAAAGAGGAATCACATGACACCGTTAATTTCAGTGGCAACTGGCTGCTGGGGGGGGGGGGGGCAAAGGTATGGGGGGGTGTTATTTGGGAGGGAGGAGTTTAAGATGATAGTGATGATAGTTGTGTATTAGAATATTATATTGAATATATATTAGAGCTGCACGATTAATTCTTAAAAAAATGCGATCTCGATTCACCCCCCCAACGATCTCTCCCGCTGAGAGTAGGCGATTCTTTCATATAAACAAGTGGAGAGATTATCTGCTCACTCAGCTGTCAAAAGAAAACATCCCAGGCAATCTGCCAGGTTTAGAACTTGAAACATTGTAACTAACGCTTACTTCTTAGATCAAAGGGATAGAACTTCTTGTGTAAACAAATAATCTGGGCAATCTGCCAAGCTTTCAACCACATGTAAATGCAGGAAGTTTAACCATTTAAAGTCTAAATCTTTTTCTGGCACTTCTTTCCTAAGTTAAAATCAATATTTTTTTTGCTAGAAAATGACTTGGAACCCCCAAACACACACACACACACACACACACACACACGTTATATATATATATATATATATATATATATATATATATATATATATATATATATAATTTTAGCAGAGACCCTAGAGAATAAAATGGCAATTGCTGCAATATTTTATGTCACACTGAATTTGCCCAGCAGTCTGAAAGAAGATTACGATTTTTTAATTGTGATCAATCTTCTAAACAAAAAAAATAATGATTCTCATTTTAGCCAGAATCGTGCAGCTCTAATATATATTGCTATAGAGGTCAGTTTTCTCTTTTTTATTTAAATCAGATTTTTTATTTTTTTATCAAATTTATTACATATATACATTAATCATTTAGTTTATTCAGCAAGAAATGGAGCTTAGTTATCTAGCATGGGGCTGTATATTCTGCATTATTTACATTTTTGGTAAAGCTGAGATAACATGTAACTGTATTGATGCATTTACACAATTTCACAGTAAAACAAAGTTCAGGAATATTCCTTTATCCCATTGTTTTGCAAATCTATGTACACTACAAACTGTATGATTGAATCAGTTCTGATAATCGCTGTTTTACTAACCTGACAGCTTATTATTCTAAATAGGAAACCTTCATTTTGATGGCAAATATTCATTTATATAAAATATATAACTACCAACAAGAATAAGTCCTTACATTTAAAGCGGAGGTCCACCCTAAAGTGGACCTTCCGCTCATCGGAACCCTCCCCCCCTCCGGTGCCACAATCGGCACCTTTCAGGGGGGAGGGGGGTGCAGTTACCTGGATAATCCAGGTAACTGCACCCACTTCCGGGATAGCTCTCTGCGGAAAGGGGCGTAACTTACGCCCCTTTCCGCAAGTGCCCGCCCCTTCCCGCAAGTGCCCCGCTGCCTGCTGGGAAACACACAGATCCCAGAGGCAGCGGGGAGCGTCCTTATTGCGCAGCGCGATTCGCGCATGCGCAGTAGGGAACCGGGAAATGAAGCCGAAAGGCTCCATTTCCTGATTCCCATACCCAAGATGGCGGCGGCAGGACCCGACAGACGACCTAGAGATCGGCTTCGGGTGCCGACATCGCGGGGGCGCGCTGGACAGGTAAGTGTCACTATTTTAAAAGTCAGCAGCTGCAGTATTTGTAGCTGCTGGCTTTTAAAAGAAAAAAAAAACGCGGAGTCCCGGTGGACTCCCGCTTTAAAGAGCACCTGTCATTTCAGATCCATCATGGCAGTGCCTGTTAGCGGGCATCCCCTTACCACATCCCTCTCCTTGTCGTGTCAATGCTGCACCACCAGCTGTTCCATTACAGTGAATGGGACTGTCGGTGAGTCAACAGCGGGCCAGAGGAGAAGCCGGTGCGGGACAGAGAGCTCTTTAAAAATTATGATGTAAATCAAGCTTTTTTACTAGTGATTTAAATCATGGTTTAAATTGTGATTTAAATCGACTTGATTTAAATCAAATCCATCCTGATTTCCCCCCCTACTTTTATGATCTGTGTGTCGGTCATCTGTACGATCTTGATTGTACACCATTCATGCAAATTAGGGGTTTGTTGTTTCTGATGGATGTCACCTTTATATACTTTAGCTACTGTATATACGCGTGCTTGGATATGTCAATGCTCCTTTGCTATGACATTTGTTTTTGCGTTTTATTATACCTATAAACGCAACAAACAAAATTAAACCGTTCAACCCTAAGGGTAAAACAAAACGAAATGCCTAAGCACAATTTTACAACTTTGACATGTGTTAGTAAAACCGTACATATCATCACAATTACTGTGCGTATCTAGGTGGATTATACCGCGTTTTTTTTTTTTTCAGGACAAAAATTGGGCTTTCATTTGGTGGTAAATGGTAATGGATAGGTAACAAAAAGCAAGATACTCCCAATGGCTTATACGCAGCTTACAAGTAATGAAAAATACTTGTTTTATATAAAGATATTGTTTTAATTTTCAACAATTATATTATTTAAATAGAACACATAGATAGGGCAGCCATATTTGCTCATTACATATTTATGTTCACCAGCCGTGTGCAAGGGAAATTAAAGACAAAAAAAAAAAACAGGATTTTTGTTGGTATATGATTATATGATTCAAGCAAATACAGGCCCACCTTATCTACTAAGCTAGACAAACATTTATTTAGCAAAGTGGAAAAAAAATTTCACAGTAGGTTAACACTTCTAAGCATTTTTATGCCTTTTATAATGCATTTTTCTTGCATTTCATGGAGCCCCCCAAAAAAATAAAAATAAAATAAAATTGTGGTATATAAAAAAGCACCAGTATTTTCTTCCAAGATGCACAAAAGAGAAATGCACAGCTGTAAATGAGCCCCATAGAAAATAAAAGGAATCCTCTTGTTGCACATCTGCCAATAAGTGTAAAATGGCACAGTTGTGAATGGGGGCTTAAAGGGTAACTCCACTTTTGTGGGGGGGGGGGGGGAACAGCAAATACAGTATAAAAAAATAATATAGCATATACAGCTGCGGGTCATATTGTAATTGAGTTATTAAAAATGACCTTTCCTTTTCAATCTGCAGCCGATGTAATTTTTTGTAAAATGCAATGTGGCAACCTGAACCATCTGTTTACAGAACGCCCCAGCCCCAACCCCCCCCCCCCCCCCCCCCCACACACACACACACAGAAATGTAATTTCCTGCTTGTGTCATTGGCTCCCTGAGTTTCCCAGAAGTCTGCACTAAGATACAAGTCAGATTTTGGGCCTCCCTTGCAACAACAAAAACATGTATTTTTTTGGTGAGATATTTCAAGAGGGAAGTCACATCTAAAGGGATGCAGACCCTGCCACTTTCCTCATTAGAGCCCTGCAAATACAGCAGACGATTAATCATTTTAAAACCGCTCTCATTCACGTTCACTGAGCACATGGACACAGACAAACAAACAGCTATTTATGCAGAATAACAAAAGGTAGGAATCTGCAACAATGTTTGTTAAAATCCCTGCAATATACAGCGATCACCCAGAGGGGAATGTTTTTTTTTCTCAACAAAAGTGGAGTTACTCTTTAAGCTGGCCATAGTCAGGTTTTTTTTTTTTCATTCAGTCATGAGGCTGAATTAATAATAAAAAAAAAAAAACAAAGGGTTTGTTTATACCTGCTTTGGTTTTTGAAGAGCAATTTGCATTAGGATTGCTCTTAAAATGTTACTAAACCCACAACAGGAAAATCAGTCTGTATATGCAGTAACACATGCTAGTTATAATCACTGTGGAACCTAAGGGGTTAATCCTCTGCATTGTGTAAAAAGGCTGTTTGATCCTGTCTTCTCTGATCCTCCCCTTCTTCCACTGTCCCCACTCCTGATAGAAAAGAGCCTTGGAGTCCCTCTGCACATGCTCAGTTTGGTGTGTATTGCTAGAGAAGGGATATGCAATTAGCGGACCTCCAGCTGTTGCAAAACTACAAGAGTGCATGTGATCAGCTTAGGGCCAATCAGCACTGTCCAAAGGGTCAGAAGTAATGCAGCCTCATAGGACAGTCAGAGTAGAATGAACACTCTTCCTACAAGCTTTAACCAGTGCTCGGCCGGACACTGATAGAATTCACAAGACTGCTATATACTGCTGATGAGAAAAGGTATTTAGCAGTTTTATATTTACTAAAATAATTGCATTTCCATGTTCTGTGTACTGTGGGAGACCAGATATACTGAATGCAGGTTCCTGGGTTTAGTAACACCGTAAGAGAGCATTTGACAGGCGGTGAGGAGGTGTTGTATCGCCTCCTCAGTGCCTGATTTAAACCCTTGAACCCCACTCTAGCGTGCTGCAACTGCATGCATTGCACGGCCACATACAGTACTGGTAAACATTCGCCTTGTCCCTGCTGAGCCGGACAAATTTCAATCAGCGTATGACCAGTTTTTGTAAATCAGCCTCAATTATTTTTGCATTTCATTTCCGACACTAGATGGCGCTCATACAGTTCTTCATATAAAATATAATGATAAAACTATATCATGCAGCAAAAAAAAAAAAAAAAAAAAAAAGCAAAAGCCATGCCAAAATGCCTTTCAGGTAAACTATAAAATAATGAATCAGAATATGTATCTACTAAAAATAACACGTTGACTTCCTTTAAAGCTTTAGTTGTGTCTAAATCTGGCCAAAAAAAAAAAGTAACCTTGGCTCGTATCAGTTATGCTAATATGTTTGATTCTGACAGCTTGCAGGCTTGCTATCCATTCCAAAAAAAACAAAAATAAAAAACACCTTTTAAATAGAATACGTGCAAACTTTCTGTAAACCCCAGCAGGTTGCGTTTCATGTCTCTGTGATGCAAACTCAAAAATTCTACCAGATAAAAAAAAAGGACGGTGAAGGCAGATGTAGTCTTGGTAACTCGATCATTTAGTGAAATGCTGTCAACTGTTAAACAGGTGTGAGATTGCAGCCATTATGTATGTTGCAAATCATATAATTATGGCACAGCTAGCTCCGGTATATAAATTCTTGGGCTTTGTTTGTTCAGACTTCATTTCTAAGCATTTATGTAAATGTAGTAACAATATAATGAGACAGTTTCTTTCTTTATAAGCTTAAGGCTGCAGAAATTTCTGTATTATCATTAAAATAGAAAAAATAAATAAAAAACGTATTTGCCAAATTTGTAAAATAGTTTTAAATTGTCATAACTAAGGCAGTTAGTCCGAAAAGGCCCTCATAAATTATATTTAATACGAAGTACACCTGTGCCTGGAAGATGGGCATTCAATTGTATATATTCTCAACTGTCAAGCAGCAGAAGAGCTTTACAACGAGCTGTCAATTACCTCTGTAGCTGCATGTACTGTGGAGTATAAATGGAAAAGTCAGTGCTACTACTTATACACCACATAGATAGCAGAGCTTCCACTGATACACAGTCGCTGGCTGTCAGGCTGGGCTCAGCCCTTCCTTCTCTGAGCTGGCTGCTCAGTTGTCGGCTCAATTGCCAGCTCCTATCTCTCCCCACAGTTACTCAGCTGTTGAGGATCCTGCTCGTCAGTCCGGCCTACTTAAGCCATCCAGTCCAGAGGAGCTCCACCTTCGCCTTGGTCACATCACATGAAACTATCTCCTGTGTTCCTGCTTAAAGACTGGCTTTGCTGACATCCCTTCTGGCTCCAAAACCTGCTTGCTGTTCCACTACTTGGATCTCTGACTTCTGGCTTGGCTGACTATCCGTTCCAGTTACTGAACTTTGGCTATGTTTTTTTTTTTTTTGTTTGTTTACAAACGGTTTTTATTATGAAAAAGGTCAAGATATAGGAAAATTACAGTGGTAGAATGTATACAATTGAATGATTCATTCTGGTGGTACATTGAATGCAAGACTTAAAGGGGTTGTAAAGGTAAATATTTTTTCACCTTAATGCATTCTATGCATTAAAGTGAAAAAACAACTGACAGTGCCTGCGCCCCCAGCCCCCCCCCCCCCCGTTTTACTTACCTGACCTCTCGAAAGTCCCGCGCTCGCCTCCGACATCCTCTCCGCCGATCAGCCTGGCCGCTGATTGGCTGGAGTGGATGGATTGAAAGCAGCACAGCCATTGGCTCACGCTACTGTCAATCACATCCAATTACGCAGCATGCCGGGGGCGGGGCCGAGTGATACAGTGAGCAGCTATAGCCGCCGGATGTATCACGGGAGTGCACCCACAAGTGCTTCTCACCATGCTAGGGAGCTCGCATGAACGTGAGAAGTACTTGTGGGGGGAAGCCGAGACAGCCGCCGAGGGACCCCAGAAGACCAGGTTCGGGACCACTCTGTGCAAAACGAGCTGCACAGTGGAGGTAAGTATTACATGTTTGTTATTTAAAAATAATAATTAACTTTACAACTCCTTTAACTGAACAAATGAATAAGTATATAAAATTGGTATTAGATTTACGTTGTGTTTATGAGTGGATAGCCATATACATGTTCAAGAGGAGTGGAGGTTGTTGATCTTAAGCCATAGATGAGGAATCCCAGAGAATCAATTTTTTTTGGTATATATGCATGGAGTCTTATAATTTATGATGTATTCTTTCTGATAGTTTGATGTTCATCATACAATTGAGGATCTGAGGCCAGGGTACACTAGAGGAGCGTCAGTTGAAGGCGATGGCCCAGTGGATAGCACTAAATAGGGTGTGTATTAATCTAGTACTAGCTATTGGAATATCTTGTATTGGGGAGAATAAGAGACGAGGTGTTAATGGAATCTTTCTACCAGATATTTTTTCTATTATAAGACTAGTATTATGCCAGATGTTTTTTAAGTGGGGGCAATCCAAAAATATATGTAGTAGCGTCCCATGTGTAGAGCAGCCCCTAAAGCAAAGTGGGGATGTTGATGGGTAAAATGAATTGAGTTTAGCGGGGGTGAGATACAATCTATAGATCTATAGAGCAATAGTGGTGGTTTTGTGTAGGTTTGTAAAGATTGTGTCCCATTGTTAGACGGACAGTGATATATTTAGGGCTGATTCCCATTGTTGCATGGGGTGAGATTTTTCCGGCATATTGAATTTGTTTAAATTTTTGTATATTTTGGAAATGAATCCCTTGTCACGTGGGGAGGAAATGCAAACCTGCTCGAATTGTGAAAAGGGGGTGTGGAGAGTGATTGAGTAATATTTTTGGTAGAATAGTTTTATTTTTATATAATTATCATGCTGTGTATATTGGCTATGTTTTGACTATGTTTGTTCTTTTTACTTTTATTATTAAACAAGTGTGATTTAACTGTACTTCTTTCTCGGTCTGATTTCATGGTTTCTGACACTGGCTAGTAGAGTAATGTGGAAAAAATGATCCGCACTCCGGTTTTTGCTCTTAGCCCTTGTACACACGGTCAGAGAATCCGTCGGAATGTGTCCTATCGGACCGTGTTGTCGGATAATCTGACTGTGTGTGGTATGCATCGGACTGATTCTGTCGGAATATCCGTCGGACCCAATTTTCCAACATATTGGAAATATTTCCCGACCAACTGGGCCGGTCAGACATACTCCGATCATGTGTAGAGAATTTTGAACGGACCAAGTGCCACGCATGCTCAGATCAAATTCCTACATCAAAGCTATTGGCTACTAGCCTGAATGTAGTCCCATCGTAATGAAATTACGTCATCACGTTCTGAAAGATCGGATTTTTCGCCAACTTGGCCCGACCGTGTTTGCAACAGTTTCGGACACAATCCGTCGGACTAAATCCGACGGGCAAAATCCGACGGATTAGGTTGGCAAAATCTCCGACCGTGTGTACAGGGGCTTAAAATGTCTTCAATTTCTTCAATAGCCACAGTGAACAAATGCAGATTGTCAGTTGACATGTTTCAGACTATAAGACCTTAGTCATAACCACATTACAGACATAAAACTTTGAAATAAATAGTAGCTCTAAAGATCACAGGCTCCACCCATTGATTGTCTTAATTGACCGCAGGCAATTATCCATTATGTAAATTGTCATAACTAAGACAGTTAGTCCAAAAAGGCCCTCATAAATTTGTAATTAATAAGAAGTACACCTGTGCCTGGACTATGGGCATTCAATGGTATATATTCTCAACTGTCGAGCAGCAGAAGAGCTTTAAAACGAGCTGTCAATTACCTCTGCAGCTGCATGTACCGTGGAGTAATTTGTCTTCCAATATCACAAAGATAACCCCTTCCCGCCACCTCCACATGATCAAAAAGCCACTGCCACCTCCCAGCATACCTTTATGGAGGTGGTAATGCTGGGAGGTGGCAGCGGCTTTTTGATCATGTGATTATTGTGATTGGCTGTCATGACACTCATATGACTGGGAGTCTGTTCTCCTGATCCCAAACAGTGGCCAGGGGCTGTTTGTGACAACGTGGTCAGCATGCTGGAAGTGTGCCGGGAGCACGCTCTCATCTCACACTCTCGGAGCCCCACAAATACAAATGCGCAGGGCCATGGGCCTGCCCACTCTGCCACCACATATATGCATTAGGGCAGGGGTGTCCAAACTACGGCCCTCCAGCTGTTGCAGAACTACACATCCCATGAGGCATTGTAAAACTCTGACATTCAAAGACATGACTAGGCATGATGGGGATTGTAGTTCCTGAACAACTGGAGGGCCGTAGTTTGGACACCCCTGCATTAGGGGGTAGTAGAGATGTCAATAACACATTTTAATGGGCTTTAGGCTTGGAAATAACAAAACATTTGAGCAATATTAAACCCTTAGCCTCTTTTAGTTCAAAGTATTTGTCACGCTTTTTTTCATTATTTTTTAATTAACCTCTTCTCGTTCGCGCTACAGCCAAAAGATGGTGTACATAGACGTCCTCCCGTGATCGCGCTGCCCGGTGATCACTTTGGCCTCAACTAATCCCAGATCAGGGTAAAGGACCAATCACAGCGGCCCTTTACCACATGATCAGCTGTGTCCAATGACAGCTGATCACAGATGTAAACAGGAGCCGGTTATCGCCACTCCTTTCCCCATGCTGACAGCGTGAGGAGAAGAGAAGAGAGCCGATAACTGGCTTCTGTTAAAGGGACATCTACACGGATTATCAGGGCACTGATTTTCAGTGTCCTATTTATCAGTGCAGTTCCAACAGTGCCCACCAGTGCTGCCAATCAATGCTGTCTATCAGTGCCGCCGATTAGAGCACATTAGTGGCACCTATAAGTAAGTGTTTTTTTTTTTTTTTCAAAATTGTTGGTCTTTTTTTGTTTAAAGCACAAAAGAAAGCTCTATTTGTGAGGAAAAAAAGGACATTCACTTTATTTATGTACAGTGTCGCATGTCTGCACAATTGTCAGTTAAAGTAACGCAGTGCTGTATCACAAAAATTGGGTTTGGTCGTTTTGTCCGAAGGCGTGTCCCTGGATTATGTCTTGCATACAAACGGTACACAATCGTCGGACAACAAATACGAACGTAGTGACGTACTACAAGCTGAAAAAGAGGAAGTTAAATTGTCAGGCGCCACCCTTTGGGCTCCTCCTGCTAATTTCGTGTTAGCAGAAGTTTGGTGAGTGCTGATTCGTGCTTTTCATTTCGCACTTTTGATTTTGCGCTTTTCATTTCATGCTTTTCAGTTCGTTTCTGAACCGCCATTCGTCAACCAGCCATGTTGCGGAATCGGGGGAGATAACATGCTATTTATTATTGGCCTTGGAGTTATTGCTTTGACTGAAGTCCAGTCCAGAAACAGGAGGAGGAGTTCTTGTATCAAAAATTGGTTGCTTTATTAATCGTGACCAATTATGTCATATGCCTTTGCTGCGGGAGCTCCAGGAGAATAATCCGGATAATTTTCGGAATTATCTCCAGATGATGGATCCCTACTCCATCAGTATCACCAGCGAAGCAGCTTCATTATTATCCCATTAAAGAAGAAGTGAATGTGCGCTGCATTTCGAGATTTTATAATTTGCCACATCACGAATGTTAATTCTCCATTATGAACTCTAGTTTACAAGACTGACCGCTTCTAGCTTGTTCTTGATTCCGAGCATGCGTGTTTGTACTTCGAACTTTAGTCTGATGGACTTGTGTACATAAGCTCAAAAAATCCGACAACAGACATTTGTCCGCGGAAAATTCATAAGCCTGCCATCCAAATTTGTCTTGCGGAAAATCTGACTACAATTGTCCGATGGAGCGTACACACGGTCGGATTTTCCACTAACAGTCTGTCATCACACAATTCCCGATCGTGTGTACGAGGCTTTAGTCTGACAATAAACCAAAAGCAGAGCAACTCCAACCAAAATAGCTCAATTCACTAAAGCATATGGCTTGTGGTATTTGGGTCACATGACATGTTTTTCTTAACTATCCCATGAGAAATGTCTGTAACTGAAAATGTCAGTTCACTATCCCTTTATGCGGCATTTTCCTCAAACAGCAAAAATTTAAATACTGCATAAAACAACATTAAAATCAATTCACCAAAGGCAATAAATAAATGCATGCATTAAATAAGTAGTGGTTCAGACATGCGAAAAGGAATTCATGAATTTTCAGCTGGTGGTTAAGAAGCCGACACTCGCTGCATCCTTAACCACTTCAATACCGGGCACTTTCACCCCCTTCCTGCCCAGGCCAATTTTCATCTTTCAGCACTGTCACACTTTGAATGACAATTGCGCGGTCATGCAACGCTGTACCCAAATTAATTTTTGATCACTTTTTTTACACACAAATAGAGCTTTTTTTGTGGTATTTAATCACTGTGGGGTTTTTTATTTTTTACAAAAAAAAGAATAAAAAGACCGAAAAATTTGAAAAAAATAGAAAATTTACTTTTTGTTTCTGTCAGTAAATTTTGTAAATAAGTAATTTTTCTCTTTTGCTGATATGTGCTGATGAGGCTGCCTGATGGGCACTGATAGGCTGCACTGATGAGGCGGCACTTATAGGCACTGATGAGGAGGCACTAATATGCTGCACTGATGGGCACTGATAGGTGGCACTAATATGTGGCACTGGTGGACACGGATAGGTGGCACTAGTGGGCACTGATAGGTGGCACTGGTGAGCAGTACTGATGGGCACTAATGAGCGGCACTGATGATGGAAATTGATGGGCAGTACTGAAGAGTAGGCACTGATGGGCACTAAAAGGCTGCACTGACTGGCATCACTAATGCGTACTAATTGGTGTCACTGATGGGCACTAATTTGTGTAACTGACGTGCACTGATTGGTGGCACTAATGGGCACTGCTGGGGCTTTCCTGTTATCAGAGCACTGATGATCAGTGCCCTGATTACCTGCCCTGGTCTCCTTTGTGAGGAGATGTCGCTGATCGGCACTCCTCGCCACATACTCAATCAGTGTGAGGCAGGGAGAGCACTTCAACATTTACGCGTGATCGGCTGTGATTGGACACAGACGATCACATTGTTTAAGAGCCGTGTCATCGGCTCTTTACAGAGATTGCGTGCCCTGTCCTAGGAACATGGCGCGGTCATGATCACCGCACAGTGAGCCCCTGCGGGTGAGCAAGAGCGGCCGTTCATATGACGTCCTCCCAGGAAGAAATCCACAGTGCTCCTCCGTCATTTGATGGTGGACGGGCGGCAAGTGGTTAGCAACCATGACTCATCTGCTGTCAGCATGATTTCTCGCTGACAGCAGAATGTAAAACAAAAGCCAGCATTAAAAATGTAAAATAAAATTAAAAAAATAGCGTGGGGGGAACTCACATCATTTTTTTTCCTTTTAATTGGCGTGAGGTTCTCCCCAAAATCCATACCAAACCCAAAGGGAATCCTGCTGATAGCAGATGGGTCATGGTTGTTAAGGATGCGGCGGGTGCCGAAAGTGACATATTGATGCCCAATGAGTGGCGGCGTGGATTCCTAGGTTACATTTACACCTGGGCAATTTGTGAATTGTTAAAAGTACCCCACATGCGGCAAGCTATTGTGTGTTTGTTTTCTCACGTCTCTAACCGCGTTGTTAGAAAAACGTGAAGCTCAAGTTTAAGGGACAGCTGTTGGTTGGGGGGAGGGGGGGGGGTAGGATCGCCAGGGTTTATTTTAATTGCAAGCTGCGGATTTAAATAGGTAGCTGGAATTCTCCTTTAAGAACAATCAGCTCTCTTTACTATGAACAAATTAAAGAACAATAACAGAATGGAATAGAAAAAGAAACCGGAGGTGCCAATGCCACTTTACTCTGTGTAAACTGTAATGTGAGCGCACAGCTGGTTACAATCTTGTCCCAGCCAAACGGCTAAACACACCGCTGAAAAACATATTTAGAAACACATTTACCTGCCAAACGATCTGCTAAAGTGCACCTGTCTGCACAGAAATATGGAGGCTGCTACCGCTAAACCTTTGTTAAAGGGGCAAGCTCCTAAATTGTCATCCTGATCCTGCCGACACTACATGGATTTCAAACGTCACTGGCTGCATGCTTGACCCACCTAGGTGACTATGGTCATTTAACCACTTAAGCCCCGGACCATTTGGCTGGCCAGAGACCAGACCACTTTTTGTGATTCGGCACTGCGACACTTTAACTGACAATTGCGCTGTCATGCGGTGTTGCTCCCAAACAAAATTAAAGTCCTTTTTTCCCCACAAATAGAGCTTTCTTTTGGTGGTATTTGATCACCTCTGCGGTTTTTATTTTTTGTGCTATAAACAAAAAAAGAGCGTTCCCTCAGTTTAGGCTGATACGTATGCTTCTACATATTTTTGGTTAAAATAAAAATCGCAATACGCGTTTATTGATTGGTTTGCGCAAAAGTTATAGCGTTTACAAAATAGGGGTAGTTTTACGGCATTTTTATTAATAATTTGTTTTTACTAGTACTGGTGGCGATCAGCGATTTTTTTTGGCGGACACATCGGACATTTTTGACACATTTTTGGGACCATTGTCATTTATACAGCAATCAGTGCTATACAAATGCACTGATTCCTGTGTAAATGACACTGGCAGTGAAGGGGTTAACCACTAGGTGGCTGTGTAGGGGTTAAGTGTGTCCTGGGGTGTGCTTCTAACTGTGGGGGGGCGTGGCTGTGTGTGACATGTCACTGATCCCTGCTCCAATCAGACTGACACTGCCACTAGGCAGAAGGGGGAGATGCTTGTTTACATTAGCATCTCCTCATTCTTCCTCCCCATGAGACGATTGCGGGTATCCCCACGGCGATCTAGTCCGCAGGACCCATGATCCGACTCACAGAGGTCCCGCCACGCACACGATGGCACAGCAGCAAATTTAAAGGGATGTACAGGTATGCCCATTTGCCTATCCGTGCCATTCTGCCGACGTACATCGGCGTGCGCCGGTCGGGAAGTGGTTAAAGTGTATACATATTGAAAAGAATAGAGAATAACTGGAACCTGTAATGTGGCCCCACTATACGTGGCGATGCCACTTCTGCTCGTTTTCAGAACGAGGTTTTCACCGCATATGATTTTACTATATACGGTGACGCCGCTACCGGTCTAGCCTTTTCATAACGAGGCTTGTACCGCATTTTCTCATTTTCCAAAAGTAAGCATTATTCCACCCCATCATCCCCATGGAGCTGTAGCTCATTATGGGGGTACTCATTTATGTCTATAAGCGCAGCGACTACAGTAGATTAGCATCCCAGATGAAGTCTTTTGAGACGAAACGTGTTGGGACCCTCTGCTGAAGCCACTTTTTTTTATATTAAATATTTCCTGTTTCAAAACAGAATTATACTATGTGCTTCTTCTCTTTTTTTATTATCATATTATCCCGGAGAAATCATCTATTGGGTTTCCTGTTTGAAACAAATCCCAGGTCTATCCTTGGAATTTACCATCTAATTGGAGGTCGTCTTCCCTTTGGTGTATTACATCACAAGCTTGATTGACTCATTAGGTGTATACCTGTTTGCGTTCAATCTCTCTGGTAAGCCTTTGGATTTTCTGCTGGTGGATCGAAAATCAGCAAGTTTTCTAGCACATTTATTTGTTCCTAACTCTCAATGATGTCTAGTCCACTTCTCGATTAGTTTCAAACTGTTTTCTGGACAATTTTATTATTATATTGTTCATTCTATGGTTTTCTCACCAGTGATATGCTCTCTGGACATCATCCTTGGACACTATTTCATTTAAGTGTTTTTCCTTTGTAATATTTTTACATTGTCCTTTATCACTTTTTTGTTTAGAGGTTTATGTAAATTGTGTTTATTGTGTTTATATACACTTTTCAGTTTCAGTTTACACTATGACTATTCATTAGCGGTGCACTTGTTCTCTACCCGTTTATATTTTGCAACTGATCCTTTGCTGAGCCGGCTGCTACCTTATTATCCAAAAGAGACGTAATATATTTGTTTTGTTTTTCACATTTATAATCTTCAAAGGCCTGGTTGGGTAAGGTATACAGTATTCTGCAAAGATCCGGGTTGGTTAAGGTATATTGTACAATGGTCTGGGTTGGGTAAGGCATATTCTGCAATGGTCCAGGTTTGGTAAAGTATATTGTGCAATGGCCCAGTTTTGGTAAAGTAAATTGTGCAATGGTCTGGGTTGGGTAAGGTATATTGTACAATAT
Organism: Lithobates pipiens; assembly: GCF_037356315.1. Classification (NCBI taxonomy): domain Eukaryota; kingdom Metazoa; phylum Chordata; class Amphibia; order Anura; family Ranidae; genus Lithobates; species Lithobates pipiens. The sequence continues at coordinate 306,050,476 of NW_027507785.1, forward strand.
TCCTGGTTGGGTAAAGTATATTGTGCAATGGTCCAGGTTCGGTAAAGTAAATTGTGCAATGGTCTGGGTTGGGTAAGGCATATTCTGCATGGGTCCAGGTTGGGTAAGGTACATAGTGCAGAGGTCCCGGTTGGGTGAGTTTGCTTTAAATATTAAAAAATAATTAAATGGCACTTTTGGATATAAGTGGAGGAAGAGAGTGGGGCAACTCTCCACTTTGTTTCCCATGGTTGATATTTGCATATCAGGCCACCTCAAATCTCAGGGGTCACAGGGAGCACTTAAAATAATACTGAAAGGTAATCCCCTCACCTTGTGACTGGACAGAGAAAGGAGAAGCAGCAGACTGATGGGCTCATCTCTCTGGCACTATGCTCTCTCCTCTTATCAGCATGCTCATTACACTGCATCACCCCGATTAGCTCCTTGTGCTGCTTCTTCATCACTATCTGAGCTCAGCTGTACTGAAGACTTGCAAGAGGACAATTCAATGCAAGTTCTGGTACGTACATTGCTTGCAGTTATAAAAAAAAAAACAATAATGTATTAATGATTAGCTACATTATTGTGTGCCTTCTTTATCTGCTTGGAGTTCAGTTTAAATGAAGACAAGCAGCGGTTAGTCCTGGCCCCTGAGACCTCGTGGTCATTATCACAATGGCTGCCATCACACCACTTGTATTCTCACCCCTAGGAGAATGCCCGCTTCATACTCCAACCTTAATGCCCAGTCATGCATACACATCAGCTGAGACTCACGTATCTCTCACCTCCATTGTGAGCGAGATTTTCTCTGTTAATCATTTGTTATATATTCAAACCCAGAGCAAATATATTCATGAAGCATAATTAGAGACCATGGTTTGATTTATATTCACCGAGAGATGATTTATGCCAGAATCAAAGTACATTTCATAAATGGCCTACCTAAAATACCATTACACTGATGCTTATCATAAAACGTTAGCTGTATCATGTTAGTAAAATACGCAATTAATTTTTAGGTAATTTTTTTTCTACTTCCTAAAAAAAAAAGAAAAAAAAAAGAGCAATATAAATAATGCAGACTGATTAAGATAAATGATACATTTGATTTCACAACAAAAACAAACAGTAAACTTCAGCCAGAGTTTTTCAAAAGACCTCTGATTGTGGAAGAAATTATATATATATATATATATATATATATATATATATATATATATATATATATTTTTTTTTTTTTTATTATTATTATAGGGTATACTTAAATCAGGAATAGACACCAGTAAAAAATTAAGGTTGTGATGGTTATTTTTTTTTATATTTCTCTATTGTACTTTTTTACTTAAGTTTATTTAATTATTTTCTGTTTTTAACCTATATATTATGTTCAGGTGCAAAAAAAAAAAAAAACGAACAAAAACAAAAAAAAACTAAACTTTTTTTAGAATGTATAGTAAAAAATTAATTTACCTTATATATCATAAACATTTCATACTTACCACTTACAGCCAGAAGGTGAAGCTCTAGGCTTCTTTTGCCATTTTTCCTAGGTTGGTCCAGCTCTAATCATGTGGCTTGAAAAAAAAAAACTCATAGAAACCCATGAGTCCGGCACCCCACATGCATCCCCGCATGCAAACTAGGGGGTGGCGCTCCTAAGCCCCTTATGGACTGGCCACTCCCGATAGGATGCAAGATCAGCTATATTACTAGTAGGGGTGCTTATAGAGGTAACTTTTTTTTCCCTAGGGTTTAAATCTTCTTTAATCACTGAGGGCCTTGGGCATAGGAGATATGACATAAAAAACAACTTCAAGATATCTAGTTCCTAGGGCAAATCTTCTACACCCTGCTTCTTTGCCCTGCTCCCTTACTGTTATTACCATCAATTCCTAGTTGTCAAAATGACAGCTGGGACTTACTGTGTATCACATAGCAGAAGCAGCTGTCAAAATGCAGTCACTTGTTTGTAAAACGACACTTGCAAATATTCTTCAAGTGTTATTAAGTAAATACAATATAACAGTTTGTGCATTATATTTATTATTTCATTTGTATGTAGATAAAACAGGTAACCAAGTAATATGTATATGACATCAGTTAAAGCAACCTTACAAGTAGCAAAAAAAAAGTAAATATATTCCTAATTAAGTTTTAATATGCTATAACCCCTCATTTTCTTTCTTTTTTGGATTAATATTTAAAGTACATGGAAAGCCATATTTTTTTCATTTTGGATAGAGTAGAGAAGGGTTATAACCACTTTTATTTTATTTTTTTTTCATCCGTGTCTCATTTCACTATTTAGTTTCACAAAGTTTTTTATTAGAGGTTTTTTTACATTTATATTTCAAATTTGGACTCATCAGTCCAGAACACCTGCTACCATTTTTCTGCACCACAGTTCCTATGTTTTCATGCATAGATGAGTCGCTTATCCTTGTTTCCATGTCCAAGGTATTGTTTTCTGGCTGCAATTCTTCCATTAAGACCACTTCTGGCCAGACTTCTCTGGAAAGTAGATGGGTGTACCTGGGTTCCACTGGTTTCCACTAGTTCTGTGCTGATGGCACTGCTGGACATCTTCCGATGTTGAAGGGAAATAAGCATGATGTGTCTTTCTTCTGCTGCATTGTTTTCTTGGCCAATCACTGTGTCTACGGTCCTCAATTTTTAAAGTAATATAGTGCAGTGCTGATGAAAAATGAAATAAACAATGAGATTAATTCCAAAAAATGGATACAATATATAAATGTGCAGATAAATACACAACAAATTAAGATTGCCCAACAATAATGAAAAATGGAAGCAAGCCAACAGTGTTAGTGCATATAAAGTGCATATAGTCCATATAATATGGCAAAGAATAATACGACTGTGAATCTGGGTGAAATGGTTGTCTGTAGATAATCCACCACCGTAAGGAAAGAGGCTTACCAGACAGGTTGAACCCAGCTAGGCGTGTGCTTGATGGGTCAACCAAGCTTTTGGTGTAACACACCCAAGGAAAGGTACAGCAACCACGACTTCCAATATAGACCAATCTGGTAGGGATCAGTAGTGACATCAATAGGTATCCACCATAGGTATAATGACCGAAATTCATAAGCGGTTCCTCTCAATATGACATATGGCAAAAGGAGAAAAATAGGGCCACATAGTGTGATTCCATTTTAATGTAAAACATATATCGAAAAAATGATAAAATGGTCACTCACATTTGAGAAGACATTAAAAGTATATGGATAAAACCAAGTAACGCAGTGGCATCAGCAGAGCCCGTCCCAATAAGGCATCCTCTGGGGTCCTCAATGTTGCCCATTTTCTTGTGCTTCTTCAAAAGAATCTTAAAATTCCAGTCTGCTTTGAAATCTTTGCTCCCCCACTTACTATAGCCCTTTGATTTGCATTGGCTAACTTTTGCTTTTAAAGGGGAACTCCACACCCCATTCTCCAATGCTCTTGTTTCCCTCCTCTAACCCCTTGAATTTCCATGGGCTAATGTTTGCTTTTAAATGGGGAACTCCACACTCCATTGCACAATGCTCTTGTTTCCCCCCTCTATCCCCTTGGATTTCCATGTGCTAATGTTTGCTTCTAAATGGGGAACTCCACACTCCATTCCACAATGCTCTTGCCTCCCCCCTCTAACCCCTTGGATTTCCATGGGCTAACTTTTGCCTTTAAAGGGGAACTCCGCACTCCACTCTATTCTCAAAAGGGTGTGAGCTGCCTTCACCAATCCAAACCACATCCTTTTTCAGAGCATATAACAGGGCCAGCTAAGAAAGGGGCAAGAAGAGCGATCGCCCAACCCCCTCCTGAACCATACAAGGCTACATGTACTAAACATTGTTGGCTACCTTTGGGGCATGTTAGGCTCAGCCCGATACCAACCACAAAGCATCTTGTAAGCACTAGTTTAAATGAGTTTTCCACATTCCCTAAAGCCCCTTTTCTGCAGCCCCCCACAACCCCAGCCTAGGGTTGTGTGGAAGAGGCGTGTGGACTAAACCCCTGTTTTTAACGCATACTGTTAGACAGATTAATTTGGTTGTCTGTGAGCTGGTGGTAAGTGGGCTTTGTTTTTTTCCTGGGCATTCCCCAGACATTGTTTTTACCTGTTTTTAGCCTTCCAATGCCGCTTACTGCGATAGCCAGCTATAGATGAGGGCGGTGGCAAGTTTTTGTTATCACGTGAGTGTTTGTATTAGTCCAGCAGTGCACCAACACCTTTGCCGCCATTGTGCTCTCGCTGGGTGTTTCGTGTGCTTCTGTACCTTTAAGAAGGGGTGGCTCCCCTTCAGCCCACCTGCTCTCATCTATCCATCAGAATGCATGTGCCTCCACTGTGGGGACACTTATATTTTAGTGTTAGGACCACATGTCCAAATGTGTGCAGACTAAACCCCTGTTTTTAACGCATACTGTTAGACAGGTTAATTTGGTTGTCTGTGAGCTGGTGGTAAGTAGGCTTTGGTTTTTTCCTGGGCATTCCCCAGACATTGTTGTTACTTGTGTGGAAGAGGCCCCTGTCCCCCTGAATATGGGAGCAAGGTTGTTGACTCTTGGGGTGTCTGAGCCCCTCCTTGTCCACAAGCTCCCGCCCCCCCTGCATGGGCTGGCTTGCTGTGTGTTTGGCTAGGGGTTTGTTGGTGTGTGAGAGGAGCACCAATTTTTGTAGTTTGGGATGGTATTTTTCACGTGGGGGGTTCTCATTTTAAGCCTTAGCAGACCCAAATGGCCTTGTATGTATTGGGGGGCAGGCTATTTTTTGTTTCAAATTAAAATCTTGAAGCTGCAATGTAGATTTGTAAGTTTTCTCTAAAGCTGTACATCTTTGAAGCAGCATTTTGGATACATGCTACAGATGCACCACTTTACAGGCAGAGTAAGCCCCCTCTACCAAGTTACTAACCTTTAAGCAATTTTGCCCTTCTCCTTGTTTCATTTTTGGGGTTGTCCAAATTGGTGACCATGATATATGTCCCTCAGGGTGGGACATGGGCCCCTACCCATTTTAAGGCCAATAACTAGGATAAGCCAGCCAAGTGGGGACTAGCAAAATTAACAAATCAGTTCCCATAGACCGCAATGGTATTTGTTGTATAACTTTTGCCCATGTTAGGCTCTTTGTTTGCCCCTCTGGACCGGGGGGTGTTTGTCCTGCCTGTAATTTTGTTGCATGCTGGATGATGTGCCTAATTTTGGACAGGGGTGGCTTATTTTGAGCTAGCTGCATTTGGGTTGTTCTGGGCATGCTCAGGGACTTTGTTTTTTTGTTGTGGCTTTTGGTGTGTGAAATGAATTAGTGTTGGCCTGGGCATGCTCAGGGACTTTGTTCGTTGAACTTTGATTTAATTGTCTGTGCTGCATTATTTTGCAAAATCTTCCTCAATCTGTTGTGACTACTAAATGTTTAAATCCTTAAGATACTGTCCGTTTGTGGGTGCAGTCCTTTTAACTTCTGTTAATTACCTCTGCAAAATGGTCAGACCTCAAAACCATATTCTGTTAGTGTTCCAAATGAACATACATGTGTTTTTTTTGTTTTGTTTTTTTTGCTTTCCTTGCTCTTTTGCAAGTCCTGTTTTGATGGCCAATAAAATTTATAGCAAATATTTTATGCTTTATGTGGTTTGTTAATAATCTGTTTTGTAGATGCATGCTCAATCCAAGTAATGCATTTTACACCCCCCCCCCCCCCCCCCAAAAAAAATAATAATTTATGCAACAGATTTCCCAGTTGCAGTTTAACTAGGCTGATTGGCATGGAAAAACAAAAAAAAGTGTGATTTGTCTAAAAGCTACTTTCCTGGTGCCATCATGGTAGCATTAGCATGGATTGTGTGTATGCTGCCATGGAAAGGAAAAGGAAAATTACAGAGGGGTAAGTATTTAATTTTCCATTTTAGCATAGTGGCTTTCAGCCTCAGTGCTCAAGTACTCCCGACAGGACATGTTTTGGGAATTTATCTTAGCTAAATTAGCTGTCCACAATACCAAGCCATTGACGTAAAGCATCTGTGCAAGATGAAGGAAAACCTGCAAACATGGCCTGTTGGGGGTACTTGAGGACAGGGTTGAGAACCACTGATTTAGAGCACTGAGCTAAAATCTAGTTCAAGACAATCTTATTCTAATTGTGAGCATTTGAGGGAAACCAAGTGAGTGTTAGAACCCCTGCTTGTCTTTTTTAGTTTGGGCTTTATGTCCCTTTTCTGAAAATTGGCTTCACTTCTTGTCATATAGCCAAACAGAAAGTGAGGGTAAAACCCTACCAATGTCTTTCCTTGGGGACACACGGGTCAATATAACTGGTGTACCCATTAAGCAAATTGCACTCTAGAGTGCTCTGTTGTTTACACCCCAACATATTTTGGGGTTTATTAAAGGCAAACCCACTCTGAAATACAATTGTACTCGCTGTAAATCTTAGCGGAAGCACTGGTGATTTTATCATCCAATCATGTAGAAGCAAAGATGCTGTTTTTTTATTTTCCTTGCATGTCCCCCTTGGATCTCCAGCAACTGTACTTCCAAGTGTGCTTGTAGTGCAAAGTGGATTTGCCTTTAGTACATAAACCCCAAAGTCCAAAGATACCTAATAATTTGGGATGTACAGAGAAAAATGATAGAGTGCAATTTACCTAATGGGGAAACTATTTAGATTGACCTGTGTGTCCCTAAGGAAAGACATTGGTAGGGTTTTACCCTCACTTCCTGTTTGGCTATGTGACAGGAAGTGAAAAAATTTGAAGGAGAAACTGGCAAAATTTGGGAGGTGTCTTCACCCTATCAGGGGTGCAGACATCCCCAAAAACTGACAAGACTTCTAATCCCTCTGCCCTCTATTCCCAAGTAAAAATAAGAAATTATTTCATTTAGTTTAACTTTTCAAAGACACATTCCTAAGTTCAACTGTGATGCGTGTCAATGGTCAATTTAGACCTTGTTTAATAGAAAACACCAGTTTCCTTTCACTAGAAACATTTGTTAGTCCAGTCCTGGAAATCTGTATCTGCTTTACTATTAATTTAAAATTGGGTTCCTGCATCTAGATGCACCAAATGTATATAGATGCGCGACTGCTGTGTGTGAGGAGGTATGTACCCGTGGCGCATATCTGGTTCCCGGAAGCGGTGGCCAGCACACAGGCATGACATCCTGCGCCTCCAGGAAGTTGCTTGTACTGTTGCTAATTTCTTCCCACCACCATGCCCCGCTCACTGTTCTCTGAAGAAGAGATGATCCTTATTTGCAAATTAAGATAATTTTTAATTAATTTTTACATGGGTTGGTGTTTGTACGTGTCATAGTTACATAGTTAGTAAGGTTGAATAAAGACACCCGACTGTGCCGCCCACATGTCATGTGTGTGTATGTCTAACTGATTTGGCCTCAAAACACACACCTACTTCCTGTGTACAGATTCACTTCCAGGCCAATGTATACTGCTTCCTGCTTCATTGTGTGTGTGTGTGTGTGTATAGATATATCTATATATCTATAGATGTAGGTTCTTGTGTCCACCAGCAGAGAAGTTGGGTAGATGCCACAATCCGAATTCTGGAGGCATAATAATGGTCTAGCACAGGGGGTCTTCAAACTACGGCCCTCCAGTTGTTCAGGAATTCCCATCATGCCTAGTTGTGTCTGTGAATGTCGGAGTTTTACAATGCCTCATGGGATGTGTAGTTCCGCAACAGCTGGAGAGCCATAGTTTGAATATTCCTGCTCACTCTAGCGTATCTTGAAAAAGGTGTTTTTTTAATGTGCCTTGTATAATGCCCAAGAAATATAGTTTGAAAAATACAAGTGGGTCATGGCACGTCTATATACCATATTTGGCACTTAAGATGGTCATGCACTATGCAATCTGATTGGCCAATCTCTGTACGACTCTATAATTAGGCACAATAGGTAATAGGAAGACACACTTGAACAATTAATTCAAATTATAGGAAATCAAACAGGCTGTTGCGCTAAATCTAATTTATTTAAGATCTAAATGATTGGAGTGTATGGTCACCTTTAAAGATCAAGATCTGAAAATATGAATTTGTTGGGTTTAGAAACGCTTCTCTGTTCTTTGTAATGTATTGAAAGATTTGGGTAAAAAAATAAAAAACAACTTTCAAAGATATATTACAAGTGATAGGCATGAGATTAGCATCAAAAGGGTTAATTCACTGAGAACACCTACTAATTGCCTACCAAGACGCATCCAATGAGATGTAATTAACCAATTGTATTGGGCGTGCGCTATTATCAATGAGAAAACCGCAGTTACCCTAGCACCAGTTGCAGTTTACATATGTGGGTATTTATTATCGCTATTTGCGATTCAATGTGTGCCAGTTCGCACGTTACAATAGTCTCCCTGGCGGTATGATAATGTCAGATTTTTGAGTCTCAAAGCGGTACAGTTATTTTGCATAGAAATTTGCCGTTTTATATTGTAATTCTTAGCAATAACACACTTAAATCTGTCCAAACAAGAGTCTAGTAGACATCCCGGGTAATATGAAGTCTGAAACACAGAATTATAAATTATAATATAATAAGTACATAGAAATAATTATAAAAAATAACATAATAATAATAAAATTAATTTCCTCATGATTCACTATCGCTCAATTCTGCAAGTGTTCTAATTTACTATCGCTGATTTCTAGCTGGTCTAAAACCACTTTTGACGTAAAGGGACACTTTTTGGTTGCTATGGACAATCTGCAGTTTACAGGCAGTAAGAACAGTATATATAATATAAAACTGTACGCAGGGCATTGGACAAAGCATTGGGGACAAAAGGGATGTGAAATGATTTCATACAGTAATGTAATCTGTAAGATTGTAGTGTACTGTATGTGTTATGATTTTGAATTTTTTTAAATTTGCTGCCAGGCTCTGCCCGCGTGCGCCGCAATGCTCGCAGGGAACGGAGCCCGACACAGAGAGGCATCGGGCGGAGGACAGAGCCCACGGACACAGCGGGGGGGGGGGGGAGGGAAATCGCAGGATCCTGGTGACAAGGTAAGTATACCGCACCAGGATCCTGCAATGCAATCCTGAGTGTGGTTCGGGGTTACCGTTAATGGTGCTGAAATGTAACCCCGAGCCACACTCCGGAAAACCGCCAGGGAGGTTAATGACTTTTCCGGCGCACCAATTAATGCATGAACTGGTGCAGATCCTTCTTAGTAAACCACTCCCTTGTTTCTTGTTGATGTGCTCAGTCTTGCCATGGTGTATGACCTGTGACATGAAACCTTTCACAACCTCACCTTAGTAGCAGAGTTTGGCTGTTCCTCAATCAATTTTAAGCCTCCTACACAACTGTTTCTGTTTCAGTTAACGTCTGTGCTTAAACCTACATATGAAATTAATGATCATGAGCACCTGCTTGGTAAAACTGGCCAATCATACACCTGACTGTGCAATTGAACAAAATGTGCAAGTGTAATGCCCTGTACACACGATCGTACTTTCCGACAACAAAACCGTGGAATTTTGTTCGAATGGTTGTTGGCTCAAACTTGTCTTGCATACACATGGTCACACAAATGTTGGCCAGCAATTACGAACGTAGTGATGTACAAGACGGTGGGCCGATCAAAAGGAAGTTCAATAGTGATGCGTGATTGTACTTTGGTCTTTTGTACACACTCTCGGAAAATCCGACAACACACATTTGTTGATGGAAAATTTGAGAGCATGCTAACCAACATTTGTTGGTGGAAAGTTTGACAAATGTTGAGCATACACAGGGTCGGACTTTCTGCCAACAAGCTCACATCCAACATTTGTTGTCGGAAAATCCGATCGTGTGAACCGGGCATAAGAATTGCTTCTGGTTTGAAGCCAAAGGGTGGTCACAGCAAATATTGATTTAATTGAGATTATTCTTCTGTTTGTTCACTTTGCATTTTGTAAATTGATAAAGATAAATAATTCAAATATATATTTTTGTAAGAATTCGTACTTTACAGAAATATATATATATATATATATATATATATATATACATACACACACATTTCAGGTTGTGTAATAGCAATAAAAAAGTTTTTTCAATTAAAAAAAAAGGAAAGTGGAAAGAAAAGCATTCGGGAAAGGGGAGATATAGCATAACCTTGAGCTGCGAGTCGAGGCTCGGATTCCTACAGACAGGATTACATCTATAATTTAATGGGGTAAAGCACCTGCCTCTCACACACACATATCCCTAAGCTGCAGACCATCTGCTGTTCTGCTGAGAAGCCAGTCAAACAATTACCTAGCGGGGGAGTCTGAATGACAACATTCTACCCACAGATACTGCAGGATACTTACAAAGTAAAACAATGTCTTTAACACTGCAATAACTCCATGAAACATCCAAGGGAGTAAATTAAAAGGATTGCATTCAAAGGACAACCTCACTATCTAGTGAAGTTGTCCTTAAAGCGGAGTTCCACCCAAAAGTGGAACTTCCGCTTTAAGTACTCCCCGTCCCCTGACATGCCACGATTGGCATGTCTTTTTTTTGGGGGGGGGGGGGGGGGCGGGGGCTGGGTACCTGGTTTGGAGTGGGACTTCCTGTCCCACTTCCACCTTCTGACTTATGGCTGCCTAGGCGGCCTCTCCCTCCCAGCAATGTTCTGGGACACGTCACAGATCCCAGAACATTTCCTGTCCATTGACGGTGCGCAGCGTGGCTCGTGCATGCGCAGTGCGCTCCCGGCTGTGAAGCCACAAACTGTCACAGCCTTCACTCTGACAAACTGACACTCACAATGTCAGTGCCAGGAAGAGGAGGGGTAGAGAACTGAGGCTTTGGGTGGCCGCCTCGCTGGACCGTAGGACAGGTGAGTGGCTGTTTATTAAAAGTCAGCAGCTAAACTTTTTGTAGCTGCTGACTAGGGATGAGCCGAACACCCCCCTGTTCGGTTCGCACCAGAACCTGCGAACAGACCTAAACTTCGTGTGAACTTTAGAACCCTATTAAAGTCTATGGGACTCGAACGTTCACAATCTAAAGTGCTCATTTTAAAGGGTAATATGCAAGTTAATGTCCTAAAAAGTGTTTGGGGACCCGGGTCCTGCCCCAGGGGACATGGAACAATGCAAAAAAAAGTTTTCAGGAGCAGTGATTTTAATAATGATTAAAGTGAAACAATAAAAGTGTAATATTTCTTTAAATTTCGTAGCTGGGGGGTATCTATAGTATGCCTGTGAAGGGGCGCATGTTTCTGGTGCTTAGAACTGTCCCTGCACAAAGTGTCATTTGTGCAGGAAAAAAAGTCTTTTAAAATCCCTTGCGGCTAAATTGTCGGCTCCCCGTAATACAGAGAACACTCAATGAGTGTTCTCTGTATTAGCCGACACTTCATTCATTCATTGATAAAAAAAAAAAAAAAAAAATAAAAAAAGCGTGGGGGTTCCCCTAAATTCAATTACCAGGCCCTTCAGGTCTGACATGGATATTAAGGGGAACCCCGTGTCAAATTAAAAAAAAAAATTGACGTGGGGGTCCCCCTAAATATCCATACCAGACCCTTCAGGTCTGATATGGATATTAAGGGGAACCCCGCATCAAATAAAAAAAAAAATTGACGTGGGGGTCCCCCTAAAAATCCATACCAGACCCTTTATCCGAGCATGCAACCTGGCAGGCCGCAGGAAAAGAGGGGGGGACGAGAGAGCGGCCCCCCTCCCTCCTGAACCGTACCAGGCCACATACCCTCAACATTGGGAGGATGCTTTGGGGGTCTGTGACGCCTCAAAGCACCTTGTCCCCATGTTGATGAGGACAAGGGCCTCATCCTCACAACCCTGGCTTGTGAGGGTCTGCGGGCGGGGGGCTTATCAGAATCTGGAAGCCCCCTTTAACAAGGGGACCCCCAGATCCCAGCCCCTCCTGTTTGAAATGGTAAGGGGGTACAAAAGTACCCCTACCATTTCACAAAGAAAGTGTCAAAATGGTTAAATAAGACAAACGCACTTTTGAAAAATTCCTTTATTAAAAATAAAAAAATTAAAAAAAGATTTCAGCGGTGCTAATCCACTCTTGCTATCCAGCGACGAATCTCCGGGGTCCAGCTATGGATGATCATATCCAGCGACGGGGGATCTCTTAGTCCAGCGCTGTCCATACATCCTTCTTCTGTCTCCATTGCGGAGACACTGCGGAGATCCCAGCGCTGACGTTTCTTATATTAGGAGGGCAGGGCCACTCGTCACCTGACCCAGCCCCCTCTGACGCTGGTGAAGGGAGCCAGGGGTTCCCCAGTGACGTATGGGTGACCCCGCCCCCTCTGATGTAACGGAAACCTGCGTTACATCAGTGGGGGCGGGGTCACCCACACGTCACTGGGGAACCCCTGGCTTCCCTCTCTAGCGTCAGAGGGGCGGGGTCAGGTGACGGGTGGCCCCGCCCTTCTAATATAAGAAACGTCAGCGCTGGGATCTCCGCAGTGGAGACAGAAGAAGGATGTATGGACAGCGCTGGACTGAGAGATCCCCCTCGCTGGATATGATCATCCATCGCTGGACCCCGGAGATCCGTTGCTGGATAGCAAGAGTGGATTAGCACCGCTGGAATCTTTTTTTTTTTTTTTTAATAAAGGAATTTTTCAAAAGTGTGTTTGTCTTATTTAACCATTTTGACACTTTCTTTGTGAAATGGTAGGGGTACTTTTGTACCCCCTTACCATTTCAAACAGGGGGGGCGGGATCTGGGGGTCCCTTTGTTAAAGGGGGCTTCCAGATTCTGATAAGCCCCCCGCCCGCAGACCCTCACAACCACCGGCCAGGGTTGTGAGGAGGAGGCCCTTGTCCTCATCAACATGGGGACAAGGTGCTTTGAGGGGTCACAGACCCCCAAAGCATCCTCCCAATGTTGAGGGTATGTGGCCTGGTACGGTTCAGGAGGGAGGGGGGGCCAGCTCTCTCGTCCCCCCCTCTTTTCCTGCGGCCTGCCAGGTTGCGTGCTCGGATAAAGGGTCTGGTATGGATTTTTAGGGGGACCCCTACGTCAATTTTTTTTAAATTTGATGCGGGGTTCCCCTTAATATCCATATCAGACCTGAAGGGTCTGGTATGGATATTTAGGGGGACCCCCACGTCAATTTTTAAAAAAAAATTGACGCGGGGTTCCCCTTAATATCCATGTCAGACCTGAAGGGCCTGGTAATTGAATTTAGGGGAACCCCCACGCTTTTTTTTTTTTTTTAATCAATGAATGAATGAATTGTCGGCTAATACAGAGAACACTCATTGAGTGTTCTCTGTATTACGGGGAGCCGACAATTTAGCAGCAAGTGATTTTAAAAGACTTTTTTTCCTGCACAAATTACACTTTGTGCAGGGACAGTTCTAAGCACCAGAAACATGCGCCCCTTCACAGGCATACTATAGATACCCCCAGCTACGAAATTTAAAGGAATATTACACTTTTATTGTTTCACTTTAATCATTATTAAAATCACTGCTCCTGAAAAAACAGACATTTTTAAAACTTTTTTTTGCATTGATCCATGTCCCCTGGGGCAGGACCCAGGTCCCCAAACACTTTTTAGGACAGTAACCTGCATATTACCCTTTAAAATGAGCACTTTAGATTTCTCCCATAGACTTGTATAGGGTGTTCCGGCTTTTCGAATTTGCTGCGAACAGCCCAAATTGTTCACTGTTCGCTGAACAGGCGAACAGGCAATGTTTGAGTCGAACTCATGTTCGCACTCGAAGCTCATCCCTACTGCTGACTTTTATAAACTCAAAAACCAGTGGAACTTCGCTTTAAAATGTTCCCCAACTGCCTCCTGAGTGGCATGACGCCAATACTTACCTTCAGCCAGAGTGAATACTCTTTCATAGGTGGACATGCCGGGCACACCTCAGGCTTTGCAGAAAAAAGTCTGGGCCATGTGAAGCTCCTACATCTCATCCACGCCATTTGGCCCATTTTTTCCTATGGCTGGGGGCCATCATAAATATGGACCAGCTCTGGGAATGAATGGACACTGAGCCTTGGTCTTGCTCAATCATCCTCTTGGAATACTATTGCGCCAAATATTAACAAAATAATTTTCTGTACTATTATTTACTACACTAGTCGTACCCTGCCCCCATGGCATCCCGGGTAACCCCACCCCTTTGTTTATTTAGCGGTAGGGGGAAGTAGCGATGTCTTCCGGCGTGTGACAAGAGGCAGGACCGGTAGTGCTCGGTGGGCGGGGCATGTTTTTTTCCGTGCAGGGCGGCGTCCTGCATTTATCGTGATTGACAATGTTTTTTCTTTGGAGGACATGTTTATTTTGAATAAATGGTTGTTAAAAAACTTTGTCCAACAATTAGGTCATAATACTTGCAAGAATACTTGTCTTGGACAAAACTTTGGACCCACTGACCACTAATCAGCTTATAACTTCAGCTTTTTTAACGAAAGGGGTTGTAAACCCTCGTGTTTTTTCACCTTAATGAATCCTATGCATTAAGGTGAAAAAACACCTGGCAAGCACCGCCCCCCCCCCCCCCATTTTACTTACTTGAGCCCCTTGATTCGGTGGGGACGCGTTGTCTCTCTCTCCATGGGGTCCCAGCTCTTGAGTGGATCGATTGATAGCAGCGCAGCCATTGGCTACCACTGCTGTCAATCATATCCAATGATGCGGGCGGCGGGGGCGGGGCCGAGTCCGGCATTCCTGTCTGTGGATGCCAAATGTTGGACTCTGGAACGTGCCTGCAAGGTAACCCCCAGGGAGAGCTCTTCTCCCAGGGGGTTATCTGATGCGGGGAGGAGCCACTGGGGGACCCCAGAAGAGGATGTTTGGGGCCACTCTGCACAGTGGAGGTAAGTATGACATGTTTGTTATTTAAAATAAAAACAAACAATCCTTTACAATCACTTTAAGCTTTGCCAATGCAACCTGGAAGCTGATTGGTTACTATGCACAGCTGCACCAGATTCTCTGTGCACCAGCTTTATTAAATCTCCCCCTGTATGTCATCCTAATTATCGGTTTTCCAAGAACTGCTTATTTTGCAAATTGTCTTATCTTTGCAGAAATATTTGTTGATGCGCTGTTGTGCAACAATTATCTGGATATAATTATAACTAAAGAAAATACAATACAAATATTTAGTTCTGGTTCATTCAGACACTTCGCTCCTACATGTAAATAAATATCAACTTTTTTTGCTAGAAAATTACTTAGAACCCCCAAACATTATTATTTTTTTTTTTTCTAGCAGATGCCCCATAGAATAAAATGGTGGGTGTTGTAATTTTTTATGTCACACGATATTTGTGCAGTGGTTTTTCAAACGTGATTTTTTGGGAAAAATACACTTTAATGAATTAAAAAACAAAACAAACAAAAAAAAGCAGTAAAGTTGGCTCCTTTTTTTGGTATAATGTGAAAGATGTTGTTACGCCGAGTAAATAGATGGCTAACATGTCACCATTTAAAATTGCATCTGCCCGTGGAATGGCAGCAAACTATGGTGCTTTATTTCTATCACAAGGGATGAACAACATCCCTTGTGACAGCATGAGCCATGACATGTCCTCTTTATGGAGAGATCTGGGGTCTATTAGACCCAAAATCTCTCCTCTAGCCTCCCATGCAGCCGATTAGACACAGATCGGTCTGATCGACTGCTTTCCTGGCCGCTAGGGGAGGAACCAGAAGTGACAAAATACTCATCACGCTCGGTTTCTGGAGTTATAGAGAGAGAGAGGAATGACATCAGTTCCTCTCTCTCTGCTCAATGCAGCAATCGCCGCTGACCGATTGCTCCCGGGCTCTGCGATAGGACAGGAGAGCCCGGGAAAGGCAGTGGTGGGAGGGGGTGGGACACTCTTCCGCCACCTGCTGAAGTGATCCAGTGGCTAATTACCCTCTCTAATTGCTTCTGCTACAAAGGGTATCGCCAGCTGTAAAGATGATGCCTGTATGCCTATAGGTGCAGCCATCATCCCGGTATAACTACTAAAACCCGTCGACATCCATGGACGTCCTACAGGCAGCAAGTAATTAACCTCTTACCTTCCCTGTTATCAGGACTGTGCTGTGGTGCAGAGCTGCGTAAAGCTGCATTACACTTGCGCGATTTTGAGTGCAACTTTGATGTGACTTCCGTGTGACTTTATTCTCTCTGGCACCCAATTTGCAAGAAATGCATCCAAGTGGTGCAGGGACCTTTTTACAGCCACTGCAACTTTAAAGGCTAAGTTCACCTTTTTTTTTTCTAAATTCCAGCTCCCCTATGTACTAATATTGCATTAATGTACTTATTTTGCAAAAAAATGAGTGGCGCTGTAGAGCTAACGCACGGGTGGCCCCAATGTGAAAGGGGTCTAACTCTCTTTATAGCTGTTTAAACACACTGCTCCATTATTTCTGTCTTACTTCCTGGTCAGACTTTAGGTCATGACACAAGAAGGAGTTGACCAGCTGAGGGTAGATGATGCTGGGTGTGTGCTAATGAGATCAACTGCTCAACTCCTTCCTGTGTGATGACCTAAAGTCTCACCAGGAAGTAAGACAGAAGTAATGGTGCAGTGTGTTTAAACAGCTATTATTATTAATAAGGTTTTATATAGCGCCAATAGTTTGTGCAGTGCTTTACAACATGAGGGCAGACATTACAGCTACATTACAATTTGGTACAAGAGGAATCAGAGGGCCCTGCTCGTTAGATCTAATCTATAGAATCTGGAATCTATAGAATCTAAAAGCTATGAAGAGAGTTAGACCCCTTTCACACTGGGGCCACCCGTGCGTTAGCTCTACAGTGCCACTCATTTTAACTGCGCTTTAGTGCTGTTTAAAGGGCGCATTTAAACTCCTGCTAGCGGCCGAAGAAGAGGTAAAAAATGTCCTTGTTGCTGTGCTTCCGAAATGCTTTTCAGGCAGAATGGAAGCGCTGCCCATTCATTCCAATGGGCTGGGGGAATTTTGGGAGCACTGTATACAGCGCTACCAAACCGCACCAAAGATACTACTTGTAGGACTTTTTCTAACGTCCTGCAAGCGCACTGCCCCAGTGTGAAAGCAATTTGTTGCAACATGGGATGTGGTAGGAGTTTTCTGGGAATTAACTCTTTGACGATTTCTCTTTATTCGTATAACATTTGGACGGCATGGGAGGCAGCTTTCAGGTATGATAAAGTTTATAATATAATAAAGAATAATAAAAATTATTCAATAATGTAATCAAATCCAAAAAAAAAAAGGGACACGTTTTGGTTGCTATGGACAATCTCCAAATTCCAGGCAGAAAAAACAGTATTTATAATAATAAAGTGCATGCAGGGCACTGGACAGACCACTAGGGACAAAGGGGGTGTGTAATTTTGTAATACAGCACTGTAATCTGTAAGATTACAGTGCTGTGTGTGTTTTGTGTCTTTTAACTTTTTTGAATTTGCCGCCGTTCTCCACTCCCGTGCGCCGTAACGTCGCAGGGAACGGAGCTCGGCGGCATTCGGCACTGTGAATTGAGCGGAGGACAGCTCGATCACACAGCGCGGCGGACATCGCTGGATCCAGGGGACAAGGTGAGTAACTCTCCCTGTGTCCTCCCCTGCATCGAGCGTTGCGATCCCGAGTCTGGCTCGGGGTTACCGCTCCTGTAATTAAAATCCCAACCCGAGCCAGACTCGGGATTACCGCCAGGGAGGTTAAAGTGGTGTTGCACATAAAAAAATAAAAATGCATCAAAATTCCTAAAAAAAATAAAAAAATAAAATATTTGGAATTTTTTTTTAACTCACCTCTAAATGCCTTTTTCTAGGGGGTCTCACAGTTAGAATGCCGACGCCGCTGAGCGCAGGGGGGACGAGCGGGGCTTTGTTCCCCCGCATCACTGGACCCTGGGACAGGTAAGTGCCCGATTATTAAAAGTCGGCAGCTGCAGTATTTGTAGCTGATGACTTTTAATTTTTTTTTTCAAGGGGAACTCCTCTTTAACCTCCCTGGCGGTATTCCCGAGTCTGGCTTGGGGTAAGATTTCATTACCATAAGCTGTAACCCCGAGCCAGACTCAGGATCGCATCACTGGATACATGGAGGGGGTTACTTACCTTGTCCCCTGGATCCAGCGATGTCCTCCGCGCTGTGACCTGCGAGCCGTCGTGTCTCGCTCGGTCTGTGACAGTGTCGGGCTCCGTGAGCTTTGCGACGCACGGGGACAGACTTCAGCGCCAAATTCAAAAAGTAAAAAACACAGTATAGATACAGTATACTGTAATCTTACAGATGACAGTACTGTATCAAATAATTACACATCCACTTTGTCCCTACTGGTTTGTTCAGTGTCCTGCATGCAGTTTTATATTATAAATACTGTTCTTTATGCCTGGAAACTGTAGATTGTCCATAGCAACCAAAAAATGTCAGTTTACATCAAAAGTGGTTATAGACCAGCTAGGAAACAGCGATAATAAATTAGAATCGCTCGCAGAATTGAGGGATAGTAATTTGTGTAATGACAGCGACAATTCTGCAGCTGAGCAAATTTCAGTGTTTTTGATTTGATTACATTATTAAATAATTTTTATTATTATTATTATATTATTATTTGATTATTTGTTATAATTATTATATATATATATATATATATATATATATATATATATATATATATATATATATATATATATATATATAATCATTTATGATTTCAAACTTTATTATACCCGGGATGTCTATAAAGGCCCGTACACACGGTCGGACTTTTTGACAACAAACATGCAAATTAGCTGTTTTGGAGCAACATCCGACTGTGTGTACGCTCCATCGGACAAACTTTTTCTGTTTTCATCGGACTTTTGTTGGCTCTGCGAACGGACAAACTTTTTGACAACAGAAGTCCGATGGAGCAAAGTCCGACCGTGTGTATGCAAAAGCATCGGACTTTTGTACAAGGTACAAACACGCATGCTCAGAACCATTGCAAACGATCAGACTACAATACAGAAGTTGACCAAAGGTGGCGCTGGAGTCATTGAACGTCCTCTTTTGAAGCGGCGTCAGTACGTTGTGACGTCATTACGTTCGTGTTTGTTGTCAAAAAGTCCGACCGTGTGTATGCAATACAAACTTGTGGACAACACACTTTGTACAAAAGTCCACGGAAAAGTTTGTACAAGTCCGACCGTGTGTATGGGGCTTTAGATTCTTGTTTGGATGGATTTAAGTGAATTATTTCTGAAGGCCCATACACACGATCAGACTTTTTGACAACAAACATGCAAATTAGCTGTTTTGGAGCAACATCCGACCGTGTGTACGCTCCATCGGACAAACTTTTTTTCATAGGACTTTTGTTGGCTGTGCGAACGGACAAACTTTCTGGCAACAAAAGTCCGATGGAGCAAAGTCTGATCGTGTGTACAGAAAACCATCGGACTTTTGTACAAAGTACAAACAGACATGCTCAGAACCAATGCAAAAGATCAGACAACAATACAGAAGTTGACCAAAGGTGGCGGTAAAGAGCAGAACAACCATGTGATTTGGTGAAAGTTGGCTGAAAAAGTCCTGCTGTGTGTATGCAATACAAGTTCAGGACCGACGCCCTTTGTACAAAAATCCAAAGGAAAGTTTGTACCTTTCGTGTGTATGAGGCTTTAGAATTACAGGCCTACAATATAAAACGCCAAATTTCCATGCAAAATAATTGTACCGCTTTCACCACTTAAAATCCGACATAATCATACCGCCAGGGAGGTTAATCATTTGTTACCCACTTGTACTTTTTGTTACAATATATATTTCTTTAATAAAAATTAAGGAAAGATATATGTAATTCCTCTGTGTATTTAGCTGTTAACCTGAAATTCAGCTTTAATGAAAGCTGCAGATTTAAAAAAATATGAAAATATGATTTGTTTTTTATACTTGCATGTTTGAGATTTTTGTGATTGGGTTTGCATTTTTGTACTAATCTAATGATTGGAAGAGAAAAAAACATCAGCATGTGCACAGGGTGACAATAGAGAAAGATTATAGATAAGCCGATCTAAAACAAAACCATTGGTATTTTGTTCTGTCCTTTACGAGATGCTATTTCACTGACTTATGACCTGACCGACTTTTATGCCTTAATGAATCAGCCTGTAATTAACCAATTAACTCCATGTGTCACCGAGCAATATGCTGCAGTGTGTGTGATGCCGAAAAAACCTGGCAAGCCCTGATCCATGAGGACAATGGCTGGGCGGCTCCGTACCAACTGCAGAACCTTTCAAGAACAAACATAGATTTAGGTGATAAAATGCCCAGCCTTGGTAAGTTGCAATAGATTGCCATCTTTGTTCTCGGGACTGGATCTTATTTGAAGTGGTACATTGTTTTTTTTTTACCAATTCTTAGATGTGATGGCTGCATTCATTTTCTTATATTTTTATTTATTTTGGCTTTCTTTCTTCTATTTTTATCTGTTGATCCAGCAAGTAAGTCTGTTCTTTTTCAAAAGAACAAGCTCTCAGCAGAATGTATCAGTTACAGAAATTAGTCAAACTATTTAAAGAGGAAGTAAACCCTGATGGGTTTACTTCCTCTTTCATTCCCTGCAAAGGTAAAGCATAATGGACTACTATGCATCGCATAGTTGTCCATTATGTGTCACTTACCTGGCACAGGAGCCAGCGAAGTCACCGCTGTCCCCTGTAGTCCGGAGCATCCATCTTCTCGGTGGGTCTCGCTGCTCCGACGCTGTCATTCAGCGAAGCCACGATGACGTCACTCCCGCGCATGCGCACGGGAGCCGACGCGCGCGGCATATCGCCGTTGACCGCAGCGCTCAGTGTGCCTGCGTGCCGCTGTCTACGGCTGGAGTTAGCCCTCTTGCCTGTCCTATTTTTATTTTTTTAGACAAACAACAAACATTGACAGTAAAGTCTACATATATACAGCGCCCAATCCCCTAAGCATGGTAAGAGGCTTACCCTTGCCTTCCCTATTGAATTCAGTTGTAGATACTGACCACAGAGGACGACCTTACGTAAAGTATCATTGATATTCTTTTGTTTAATATGCTCTGTAATATTTTCTTTTAGTGTTTTGTGTTAGCATTCCTATTTTCTTGGGAAATAAATGATACTCTTGTTTATTTAAACAGTGTATTTATTTTTTTATAGCTAACCATGTTATTGTACCATCACTATTAACTTTATCAGAGCTCTGCTAGACTAGATAATTATAGAAATAGACAAGTTAATACATATTTATAATAAATAGGTTGAATCCATAACCATATTTATTTCAGGTGCCCATAAGAAGTCATGGCATCGCAAACGCCTCCTGGGTTTTGAGGCGATTTGAAATAGCAGGCAATTCCGCCCGCGATCAGGTGTGAATGGAGCCTTAACATGCTGTGGTCGTGATGCTGTGGCTACATGACCTTGACGCGTAAACAGTATGGGAGCCGCCCTGCAGCTGCACAGTGACTGCATGCAATGCACATAATTACGGTGTGGTCGTTGCGGCATTTATAGAGTTAAATCATAAGGAGGAAACATATTGCCTGCTCACTGCATGTCAAATGTCCTCGCAATGTACCGCAGATCACTCTTCAGAGGGCACCGTCTATGTGAAGGAGCCATAACTGTGAAACAAACTTGAGCCATCCAATGAACAATTTTATTCATAATGGCCAGAGAAATGGAAGGCAGGAATCTAAAATAAACTTTGCAGCAACACAGTAGACACTCAAAGCCACTTTACTACATGGGTACTTTGCTTGAATAGAGACACGCTTCCATCGAGGTGTCCTCAGAATCATAAAACCTGCAATTGATCTAGAGGAAGGCAAAGATCTCTATAAAACACGGTCTAAATCAGATAACTCGCAGGATCAATATTCTACAAAGTCATTCTTATAAATATCAATGGCTGTTTATTTTTTGTACATTTAGGAACACGTCCGGCCATTTTCGAAGCAATCTACTGAGCTAACTAGATCAAGCTCCTGAGGAATAGTGATGAGCTAAGGTCCAGGCTGAACCCATGGGAAGCTGTCACTTGCTGGTCCAATCAGCTATGGCTTGGTAATTCTTCACTCCACAGCCACACATAACTAAGGGGGTGGAGATGCTGATGATATTATTGACCCAATATAGTCACAAGGACATTTTTGGTCCATAACATTGTCTAAATATGGCCATGTGACCATATATAGTCAATGATGCCACCAGCATCTCTGTCCCTTTGTTGGTGGCCTTCCATCATATGACATTGGTTTGGCCTGAACCTTAGCTCATCACTACTGAGGAAGTGTACTGTATTCCATATTTTTGCAGCTTTCGTGTAAAGAACCCTTTCTGTATGCCGAGGTAAAGCCTCTTTTCCTCCAACCACAAAAACAGCCTCCTTGACTTTTGCCATGACCTTCAAGAAAAAAACGTTTTTAATGTAGATATTGTATTTATTAGCAGGGGTTTTCCGAGAACGTAAAGTTTGAGAAAGGTTGCCTTAGACCACGGTTTCTCAACCAGGGTTCCTCCAAAGGTTGCTTGAGCAAAGCGTGATTTCTGCCTCTCGGATAAGTTCCTACTGACACCATTATTCTATTTAGCTATGTGTAAGAAGGTAATTCTTCCCAATGACCACAAGTGTAAGGAGCATTCCTCCCACTGACCATCACACGAATCGTAAGTTGTAGATATAGTAAATATTATCAGAGGTTCCCCGAGAGCAGAAAGTTATTTCAAGGTTTATTTCAGAAAGTTATTTCAAGCCCAAAGCTGTGTTAAAAAGTTTGAGAAAGTCTGCCCTTAAGGGTTGTTCTGTTGCCTTGGAAGAGCTTTTTGGAGCCACCCTAATGTGTGCACTGAAATGCATGGACATTCTGAAGCAACATGCAGAAACTACATGCTCAGGCATTGGCATACGTATGCATGTGCAACGGGGCTGGTTGGACAAAGAACCATGGGACATGTAGTCCCAATGCAGTAGATAACCTAGTAGTGTTGCTTGATATGAGCAGGTCATGCTCCCTGGCTGGAAGTTTAGGGTAGCACTGTGAGGATACTGGGAGCTACAGAATAAAAAAAAATAGTTTTTAGGGCAAAATAGGGAAAACGAAACTGGCAATAATTGATAGTCTAAAAATGCTTTTTATGCCTAGGCTTTATTACTACTTTAATATTCCATCATAGCTGAGCTCCTCCATACCCATTAATAAAATTAATTATTAATTAATTTATTGCACACCTCTCAGTTCCACAACATTCTTTTTTTGTGTACGGGTGCCCAAAACTGCCCTGCATATTGAAGATGAGGTCACTAATGCTTTGTCCTGCATGAAGATTGCATCTGTCTTTCTGGAGTCCATGCCTCTTTAAATACATGAACATATCTTGCTGGTTCTAGAAGCTGCAGAATGGCTTTGCATGTTGTTAATACATTGTTATTACGTCTGTGATCTACTAGGGCACTCCGATTCTTCTTCATCACAGATTGACCTAGTTTCTCGCCCTAGATTGTATGATGCATGCATGTTTTTAAGGCCCTGAAGCCATAACTTTACATTTATAGTATTATTTTCAGTTTTCCAATCAGCTAAATCAAACAGGTCAGGCTTGTTAGGCGTCATCTTGCAAGGTTTGCATTCCACTGCCTAGTTTTGTATCCACTGCACACAGAAAGGCACAGCTATCTAGTTTAGTGTATGGTGGATATGGTCATCATCAATAGTCGGCATCCAAATGATGCTCAATTAATAGTGAATTACTGAAGATGTCAAAAATATATTCCTTATATCATTTTAACCATTAGGGATGAGCTTCGTGTTCGAGTCAAACATACGTTCGACTCGAACATCGGCTGTTCGCCCGTTCGGCGAATTCCAAACGTTATGGGCCGTTCACGCCAAATTCGTGTGGCGCTCACGGCCCACAATGCACTGCGTCATCGCAGTGCATTGCTGGCTCATGATTGGCCAAGCATGCACTGTGACCCCGCATGCTTGGCCAATCACAGCGCCAGCAGCGAGGAGAGCCATGATTGGCCACAGGCAGGATGCCTGTGACCAATCATAGCTCAGGCTGTGTAGTACACGCCCCACACTATATAAGGCCGCCAGCGCGGCGGCCTTGTGTAGTGTGTTGGCGTCTGAAGCAGTTAGTGGGTGATCTGTGTACCTTCAACACAGTATACACCGATCATTATCGGCCGATTTTCGATCTTGCTCTTCTGTAGTGGTTGTTGTCTGCGTGCTCTGACCGCAGTATACACCGCTATATTCACCTCACCTA
Organism: Lithobates pipiens; assembly: GCF_037356315.1. NCBI lineage: Eukaryota > Metazoa > Chordata > Amphibia > Anura > Ranidae > Lithobates > Lithobates pipiens. The sequence goes on from NW_027507785.1 coordinate 306,074,711, forward strand.
TATAGCTAGTGATCTATCTTTTATAATAGAGCTTGCAGTCAGTAGTGTTTAGGAGCGTGTGCATGCTGTCTGCGTGCTCTGTACCCAGTACACACCGCTATATCCACCTACATAGCTCTTCTCTATTTGAGCCATCTGCCATCTGCAGAAGTTATTGGAAGTTGTGTGTGCCTCCAGCACAGCACAGTATACATCTGTATATACCCCTTTATCTCTGGTGTTCTATAATAAAGGCATCTGCAGGAGTTAGTGGGTGTTTTGTGCCTCCAGCACAATATACACCTGTATCTACCCTTTATTGCTGTTCTCTAATAGAGCCATCTGCAGGGCTTAGTGGGTGTTGTGTGACTCCATTACAGTATACCCCTTTATCTCTGGTGTTCTATAATAAAGGCATCTGCAGGAGTTAGTGGGTGTTGTGTGCCTCCAGCACAATATACACCTGTATCTACCCTTTATTGCTGTTCTCTAATAGAGCCATCTGCAGGGCTTAGTGGGTGTTGTGTGACTCCATTACAGTATACCCCTTTATCTCTGGTGTTCTATAATAAAGGCATCTGCAGGAGTTAGTGGGTGTTGTGTGCCTCCAGCACAATATACACTACCCAACTGCTGTTTTACCCAACTCCCTTCAGGTAATTACCATGTCTGGAAGGCCAGCAAGGAGAGGCAGACAGGCGTGAGCTGATAAAAGAGGGCAAGCAGGCTCTGTGTCTAGAGACAACAGTGCTGGTCGTGGACGCGGTGCATTGTCATCAGCACGTGGCCATGGGACACGCTTGTCCCTCTTTTCAGCAGCTGGACATGTTGAACCGCAACATGCCAACGACTTGGTAGAGTGGATGACCAAGCCCTCTTCATCCTCCTCATCCTCTCTCACCCAGTCTCAGGGTACTAGCAAAGTAGCTGCCAACGCATCGTCTTCCCTCGTCTCAATGTCATCATCAGTGACTCCTTCCCTAGACCCACACCACGTCCTCCTGAAGAGTCTCCTGAACCCTTTGAGCACAGTGTTGGGTACATGCTCCAGGAGGATGCCCAGTGTTTTGTAGGCTTTGATGATGACACTCAGCTAGAGGAAGGCAGCAGCGTGAATGCAGAGAGAGGGGATGCTCAAGAAGGACAGCAATCTGGCAGTCATGTTCCACAAGCTGCAGCATATTGCCAGGTTTGCTACAGCGATGAAGAGGGAGGGGATGATGAGGGCACTGACTCCACGTGGGTGCCTGGTAGGAGAGAGGAGGAGGAGGAGGAGGCACATGTCCAACGAGGCAGGATGCCCTCCGGGGGCCAGCTTAGGGGCAGCACACCGACTGAATCACACCGCAGAGCTCCGCCTGTGCAGGGCGCTGCCTCTGCGCGTTATTCTAAAAGTTCTTTGGTGTGGGCCTTTTTTGAGACGAGTGCATCAGATCGCACCGCTGCTTTTTGCAACATATGTCTCAAGCATATCTCGCGTGGCCAAAACATCAGCCGCTTGGGCACCACATGCTTGACCAGACATATGTTGACCTGCCATGCAGCTCGTTGGCAAGCGTACCTCAAAGACCCACACCAAAGAACAAAGCGGACCTCTCCTTGCTCCTCATCAGCTGGCATCTCCAACCCCACTAGACCTTCAGTCCTCTCTGAAACCTGCTCTGAGAGGAATGAAGGTGTAGAATTAGGTGTGTCACAGCCAAGTGCTTCCGGGAACTCTGCTAGCAGTACACCCACGTCCGATTATAGCAGGCAAATGTCCCTGCCCCAGCTGCTGGACCGGCGAAAGAAGTTCACTCCCAGCCATCCACATGCCCAGCAGTTGAATGCTAGCTTGGCTAAATTGCTAGCACTTCAACTGCTGCCTTTTCAGTTGGTAGACTCGGCCCCCTTCCGTGAGTTTGTACAATGTGCACTTCCTCAGTGGCAGGTCCCCAAACGCCACTTTTTCTCATGAAAGGCGATTCCGGCTCTCTACCGGCATGTGGAAGGCAATGTCCTTGCCTCGCTGGACAGGGCGGTCAGCGGTAAGGTGCATATTACCGCTGACTCATGGTCCAGCAGGCATGGACAGGGACGTTACCTGTCTTTCACGGCCCATTGGGTCACTCTTCTGGCAGCTGAGAAGGATGCAGGACAAGGTGCAGTAGTGTTGGAGGTTGTTCCGCCACCACGCCTCCAAAATGCTACTATTGGTTATGACACACCTCTCTCCTCCACCCCCTCCTCTTTTTCTTCCTCCATGGCCTCTTCCAGTGCTCTGTCCAGCGGTGCTCCGTAGGCATTCCAGGGGCTACGCAAATACGCAGGCAAAACGATGCCATGCCGTGCTTGCGCTGGTTTGTTTGGGGGACAGGATCCACACTGGGGTGGATGTTTTGTCAGCTCTGCAGGGGCAGGCCGAGAGGTGGTTGACGCCACGCCAGCTTAAGCCAGGAATGGTGGTTTGCGACAATGGCACCAACCTCCTCCGCCCTCCGACAGGGACAACTGACCCATGTGCCCTGTGTAGCTCACGTCCTTAACCTGGTGGTGCAGTGGTTCTTGGGCAGGTACCCAGGCTTACAGGATGTCCTGAAGCAGGCCAGGAAAGTCTGTGTGCATTTCCGCCGATCATTTAATGCCTGTGCTCGGCTGGCTGAGCTCCAAAAGGAGTTGAACCTGCCCAAGAACCGCCTTATATGTGACATGCCCACCAGGTGGAACTCAACGTTGGCCCTGCTGCAGCGGCTGCACATGCAGCAGAGGGCCATCAATGAGTACCTGTGCGACTACGGCACCAGGACAGGGTCAGGGGAGCTCGGTTTTTTCTCACCACGCCAGTGGGGCATGATCAGGGATGCATGCACTGTCCTGTCACCGTTTGAGGAGGCCACAAGGATGGTGAGCAGTGACAGTGCATGCATCAGTGACACTGTACCTCTTGTCCACCTCTTGGAGCATACGCTGCGTGGAATAATGGACAGGGCACTTGAGGCAGAACAGAGGCAGGAAGAGGAGGACTTCCTTGCCTCTCAAGGCCCCCTTTATCCAGACAGTGTTCCTGCTGTGCCACCCATCACACAGGAAGAGGATGAGGAGGAGGAAGAGGAGGAGGAGGATGATTGTGTCAGCATGGAGGTGGAGGCTGGAACTCAGCATCAGCAGCAGCAGTCTTGTAGGGATGATTTACAGTCCCAAGAAACACGTGGACTTGTACGTGGCTGGGAGGAGGTAGCTGCGGATCATGTTGTCCTTAGTGACCCAGAGGACTCCGGACCGAATGCCTCAGTTAACCTACGCTACATGGCCTCCCTGATCCTGCAAAGCCTGCGGAAGGATCCTCGTATTCTTCGGATCAAGGAGAGGGACCATTACTGGCTGGCCACTCTCCTTGATCCACGGTACAAGGGTAAGGTTGCCGACCTTATCTTGCCATCGCAGAGGGAGCAGAGGATGAGACATCTCCGGGAGGCCTTGCAGAAAGGTCTGTGCAACGCGTTCCCAGAGACTGGGAGGTTACAAACTCCTGGTCCTGGACAACGTGTTGCTGAGGCATCGGTCAGAAGGAGCGGTGGAGAAGGTGGCCGTCTGACTGATGCTTTCAGACAATTTTTTAGTCCGCAGCCCCAAGGTATGATCGGTTCCAGCAACCATCGCCAGCGTCTGATTTACATGGTGCAGGAATACCTAGGGGCAAGGTCAGACTTGGACACCTTTCCCACCGAAAATCCTCTGGCTTACTGGGTCTTGAGGATGGATCACTGGCCAGAGCTTGCACAGTATGCAATTGAGCTACTGGCCTGTCCTGCATCCAGCGTTCTTTCGGAACGCACCTTCAGTGCAGCTGGTGGCTTTGTTACCGATCACAGGGTGCGCCTGTCCACCGAATCAGTTGATCGACTGACCTTCATCAAGATGAATCAGTCTTGGATCACCCACAGCTACCAAGCACCTGAAGCTGATGTAACCGAATAATTTTTTTTGAAATATCACATCCCTTCAAGACTGCCTATGCTGATGCTGAGTGACTGTCCTGTTATGTTGATTGTCTATCCTCTTCCTCCTCCGCTGATATGTTGGAAGAACATTTCTGGTTCTGGGTGATGCCATCAGCCCAATTTTTCTGCCCCTGTTTAACAGGGGCGTTTAATTACAATTTTTGATGCAATGCTTTGCAGCAGGGCTAATTCCTGCAATAAAACTAGAGTATATGGGAGAGGTTGCAGTGTGGTGGCACCAGCACCAGTGCCTAAGGCCCAATTTTTCTGCCCCTGTTTAACAGGGACATGTAATTACAATTCTTGATATAATATTTCACAGGAGGGCCCGTTCCTGTGCCCACCCAGAGTAACTGTGAGGACTTATAGTGTTGTGGCACCAGCACCACAACCACCAAAGGTCAATTTTTCTACCACTGTTCAACAATGGCATGTAATTACAATTCTTGATATAATCGTTCACAGCAGGGCGCTCCAGCGGCCAGCAAGAGTCACTTTGAGGGCTTACAATGTTGTGGCAAAACCATCACCTTGTTCCGCCATTTCTGCAGAGCATATAGGGCAGGCCCCTACTTTCAAACATCCAACTTACAAACATCTTCTACTTGCAAACGGAAGGAGACAACAGCAAGTGAGATGAAAAAAGATGGACGACAAAACAAATTATACAGGGGTGATAACCCTTCCCTATGTTTTCCAAAAAGCTTAAAAATAGTTTTTTTGACTGGAGCTACACTTTAAAAATGTACCAGTTGAAAATTACAAACAGATTCAACTTAACACAACAAACCTACACAGTCCCTGTCTTGTTTGCACCGCCTGTATACTGCTGTTCTGAGTATATAGGGCCTGGGGGCCACACGCATTTCCTTTTTTTAATATGGGTACGGGGTTCCCCTTAATATGCATACAAGACCCAAAGGGGCTGGTAATGGGCAGGGAGGGCTACCCATGCCATTTTTCTCAATGATTTTCAACCATATTGCAGGAACCAGATAGTTTTAAATGGTGTTATTTCCGTTTAATGTCATTTTGTGCAGGGACTGTTCTAAACACGGGAAACACGTGGCACTTCACAGGCATACTACAGACACCCCCCAGGCACCATATTTAAAGGAATGTTTAACTTTTTTTTCACTTTAATCATCATTAAAATCAGTGCTCCCGCCAAAACATTTTAGGCATTGACCCATGTCCCCTGGGGCAGGAGCCAGGTCCCCAAACCCTTTTTAGGACAGTATCTTGCATATTAGCCGTTAAAATTAGCACTTTTAATTTCGAACGCTCGAGTCCCATAGACTTCAATGGGGTTCTAAAGTTCGTACGAATTTGGGGTCCATTCGAAAGTTCTGGTGCGAACCAAACCGGGGGTGTTCGGCTCATCCCTATTAAGCATTATAACCCCATCATGGAGTGCTGATGCAAGATTTGAACTGTGGATTCATGATGTGCAAATATACTAAAATACTTGAACAATTGAATGTCAATTTACTGTAAATAAGTTATAGCAAGGGATAATAGTAAAAAATGTTCCTAAATGTTAAGACCAAATACAAAAGAGAAAAAAAAAGAAAAAATGCCATGTTTTAAAAGTTGTGCCCACTTTTGCATTACTTGCAATACAGCCCTTGTACAAAAAGGTTAAAGCATATCTAACCTCCCCCCCCCCCCAAAAAAAAAAATAATATATTGCAGATTACCAATCCTCAAATGAGTTGGCTGCATGTGTTTCTTTGTTTCATGCCCTTTTCCCTTTTTTTCAGCTGGTATTCCTGTAAATAACTCAATTCCTGTCCCTTTTGTGGCTATGCTTATTCACTCCACTCTCTCTATGGAGTGAATCATGATTGTCACACAGGCTCTACTTTAAATATGTCTGCCTTTGTTATCTCCATAACATGGGGAGTGGGGAATTACTAGGGTACAGAAGAACGAAAAGATTGTTTTTAGACATGTGCGATTTGTATTGTTCCAAATTAGTTTAACGAATTTCGACAAATTTTGTTAATTCGGAAATATCCGCATTAACGAAAACCCATTTAACACATTTTTCCGAACATACGTAAATTTGAATATTCATAAATTCATAAATTCGAAAATGTAAAAAATCCGAAAACCCCAAAAATTGGAAAATTTGAAATAATACCTAACTATTAATAACTTAACTATTACTAAGTATTACATTATAGGTATTGGAATTTCCTTTCAAATGTGTCTGTTAGTGAATGTAACGAATACAAATTTATCCCAAGTTATGAATTATCCGAAATAACAAATTATCTGAAATAAAGAATGCCATATCTAAACAAATTGAATGTAAGAAATTAATAATAAAATAAATAATAATAATATTAAAACATTTTAATATTATTATTTATTATTAATTCATGCCATTCCATTTGTTTAGGTGTGGCATTTGTTTTTTTATTTTTTTATTTGTAACTCTGGATAAATTTTACTTTGTTACGTTCACTAGCAGCCCAATTTGAAAGGAAATTCCAATACCTATAATTTAACAGTTACAAGCATACCCCACTTTTAAGTACACAATGGGGTTTATTTACTAAAGCTGGAAAGTACAAGATCAGGTTCACTTCTGCATAGAAACCAATGAGCTTCTAACCCCAGCTTGTTCAATTAAGCTTTGGTAATAAAACCTGGAAGCTCATTGGTTTCTATGCAGAAGTGAGCCTGATTTTGCACTTTCCAGCTTTAGTAAATAAACCCCATTGTGTACTTAAAAGTGGGGTATGCCTGTAGTTATTATTAGTTTCAGATTTTCAAATTTCCAAATGTACTAATTTTCTAATTTACAGATTTACGAATTTACAAGTTGGGAATTTACGAATTGCAATCATAATGAAGGACCCGAAAAACGATAAAAAAAAAAATGAATTAAATGAAAACGAACTAATTAGACAGTGCGCATGTCTAATTGTTTTATTCTTTTCTTTCCAGTTCACAGGAAGTGACAAGGGCACAACATTTCTTTATTTTCTGTACATGGTGAGCATGTTGTTAGCCCAAAAACTGGAAAGTAATTTGGTAACAACATCTAAAGACTGGTAGGCTTGTCATCCTTAGGATCACATGAAAAGAGATCAAATCATTAATACAAAATATAAAGTTCAATGTTGTAGAAGCAGGGCTTTTAGGGAACGCGGGAGAACACATTGAATTTATGTAATGGCAAGGGGTGCTGGGGTGTGCTGGAAATTCTACTGTTGCTGGCTGCTGGGGATTTATTGTTACTGGTGAGGATCTATTATTATTGCTGTGCCTATTGTTACTGGTGGGGATCTATTATTATTGCTGTGGATGTCTATTGTTACTGGCAGAGGATCTATTGCAGTTGGAGGGAGGGTTCCTTTTGGTACTTGGGGTGGGGGGGGGGGGGTTGCTGTTGGGAGGGATTTACTTTTGAAGTAGGGGTCTGCTGTTGCTGGCTGCTGGATGGTCTACTGAAGCTGGCAGAGGCCTATTGCTGCTGGGTGTTTGTTGTGGGGGGTCTATTGTTGTTGGTGGGGGGGGGGGTATTTTTTCTGGGGGTCTATTGTTGCTGTCTGCAGGTGATTTTACTGCTTTTCCTGTTACCATTAACAAATTCCATACAAATGGATGGTCTACAAATGCTGGATGGTCTACTGAAGCTGGCAGAGGCCTATTGCTGCTGGGTGTTTGTTGTGGGGGGTCTATTGTTGTTGGTGGGGGGGGGGTATTTTTTCTGGGGGTCTATTGTTGCTGTCTGCAGGTGATTTTACTGCTTTTCCTGTTACCATTAACAAATTCCATACAAATTTGAGCAATTTGCTTAGCTTTACAAAAGTATACTTGGTTCTGTATTCTCTAAAAGGGGCCATACTGGGAGGTGGGCAGAGGGTGGAATCAAGGGATGGTACTTGGGGGTGGGTGGGGAGTGGAAACAAGGGGTGACTCAAAAAGGGGAGTACCTGCACCTATTTTCTGAGCCCTGTGTAGAAGCATTGGTAAAGGTTCAGCATTCATTATAACTTGACTTCTGCACTGTCCTAGTCCTTGCTTCCAAATGTGAGAGCTGAGCTATAAAACAAAGCTATAGCTATAAAACAATGAGCTATAAAACAAAAGAATGACACAAGATGCACTAGCATAGTGTAGAATATCAAATGTATTCAAGAGTTATAAAACCAAATAATGGACTCACAACTAATGAAAGAAAGAGGGTAGGAAGAGTTGGGGAGAACTGATTTTATAACTTTTTATAACTTTATAACTTTTTAATACAGTTGATAAGCTATACTATTTTAGTGCGCATTGTGTTATAATTTTGATCTTACTATCTTCATGTCTCAGGAGCCCTCAGGATTGGTCAGACCCAGCAAGGTTTTCCAGACTTCATTTGTCTAGATTTGGTAATCCAAATTGTTAATGGCACCCCCATGCATCTGCTAATGCCTGAGTTTTTGCGCTTGCTGCAGCACCATGTGATTCCGTGCGGTGCAAATTTGGAAAAGGGCCAGGGACATCTTTTCCATGTTTGACGTGTGTAGAGCAGCCCATTGAAATGAATAGGCTGCCATATATGCGCCGTTCAGGAACGAGCATGCACACCATCGCTCCTGTATTGTGTGAACCTAGCCTGATAGATCATTTGGTTTGTAATAAAACATTTATTTTTTGCATTGATCAGAGACGTAACTAATACCTTCAGAGCCCTGGTGCACAAAAACATGAAGGGCCCCCCTGACCCTTCCTTAAAAAGCATGATTTTAAAACTTATTTTTTCAATATATAAAACAGTAAAACATTCCTGTTTCTGATTTCAACTTACACACTATCTGATTTTCTGCTGATTTTTGTCTTCAGATTTAAGAAAACCATGTAGTGCAAAGGCATGCCTGATTGCATACAAATTGAAACTCCTAAGGTTTGACCTCATATTATACGGTTTTGGTAAATCTGAAGGAACAAATCAGCAGAAAATCTGATCGTGTGTATGGGGCTTAATTGTCAACAGAAGAAGTTTTTGGGTTAGGACATGGTCAGCTTTAAGGACAATGTTGGAATTAACAAGGGTGGTATGCACAGGGACCTGAGTAGGGAAGCAGTTTAACCTACTTGCCACTGGTCCTAGGTCGCTTCCCACTGATCCCAGGGCCCTTTACTCCCATCACGGGGCCCTTTATTTTGGTCACGTAGTGGGACCCTTTCACATGTTCTGCAGCAGGCCCCTTTCTGCCATCTTGGGGCCCTCCCATGGTGGCAGAACACCAGCTCGTGGTCGCAAGTGCAACCTTTGTGACCCCGATAGCTCCACCACTGGTATTGATCTTCCTTATTTTGAATTCAGACATTCCTTTCATTGCCTTTTAGATGTGTCCTAGGGCCTTCTAACCTAGTGTTTCTCAACCTTTTTTCAGTCAAGGCACCCGTTAAAATTATGCACAATCTTGAGGCACCCTCCAAAATTATGGACAGTCTTGAGGCACCCTATTCTAATAATGCATCAACAGCAATAAACGTAGGACTCCCAACATTAAAGGTGACTTATTCTTCCAAAGCAAATAAATTTTTGCGAACTTGTACTGACTAGTATTCCATTTCTATTCTCCCTCAGTTTTTTTTCCATCACTTAGCTAATGAGACCCCAAAGCTGATGGAAAGAGGCAGGGGAGGGTCAAAAAAGGACGATATGCAGGCAACTGACATCCTCCCTATCAACTGATGATGTAATTGGTTGTTAGGAGATTGACAGCTAGAAGGTTGTAATGGTGGACAATCAAAACCTGTGGCTTTGTGTAACTAAAGCCCCATACACACTATCAGTTTTTCTGCTGAGTTTTTCCTTTAGATTTACCAAAACCATGTAGTACAAGGGTCTGCCTGATTGCATACAAATGGAAACTCCTAAGGTTTGACCTCATATTATATGGTTTTGGTAAATCTGAAGGAAAAAGTCAGCAGAAAAACTGATAGTGTGTATGGGGCTTAAAAGACAAATGTTATCCACCCACTGACTTGTATACAATTTTAGGGAAATTTTTGGGCATCTTGCCAAGGCACCCCTGAAGAAACCTCAAGGCACCCTGGTTAAAAAATGATGTTCTAACCAATTGGTTAAACCTAAATTATCTTTCCTGGGATCCTCTGTGTAGGCATCCATACAAAGTAGCCCAAACCCTCAACCATCTTCTCACACTTTTAAAGCAGCATCAACTCTACACTGCGGTACAAGCACGGTTTTAATTTTATGGTATTACACTACAAGCAATCAACAGATAATTATTTTGGTTCATCAGAAGTCTAAATGTGACTTTCTTATTTCAATAAATATTTAAAGAAGAAATCTTGAGTTGGGAATAGTGTTCCAGTAAAGATACACTGGCTTAAAACCGGGAAAACACCTCAGTGTGGCGGGTCACGCGATCGACCCGTAAATACAGCTGGCAGCCAGGATGACCTTATAACGAGGTTCATCCTGCTCTCCAGAATGAATAATCTTTGTGATAAGAGCACTTCATTAATCATTTACAGCTGCATGGAATGTCTGCACTTACTGTAATCCTCCGCAATTTAATTGTTCATGAAAATAAAACACGTAAAAGGCCCCCACGAGAGCTTGGATCCTGTCAGCTATTTATGACTTGTGATAATTTCTCACTCTTTGAAAACATTGGACTTCATTCAACTCCTTCTTTCAAATTCAGTTTTCAGCAGGGAAAAAAGATTAATTTCTCATATTGCTGAATTTTCTGGTGGCGTGTAGTGACTATACACCTGTAAACAAAGCACGTTGACCTAATTCTGTTTTCCATTTTAGTTAAAGGAAAACAGCACATTTGAAAAAAAAAAAAATCATGGATAGTTCCAACACAAGCCATTCTGTAATTAGAATTGAAAGCCCAGACAATTTTTATTTTTTATGTTGCAGAGGGTGGGAAACTTCTGTTGGGTTTTTCCTGCTATCCATGAGAAATTTTCCTTGACTTTCTAACCTAGTGAAAATCTTACCAGACAGGAAGTAATTCAAAATTTCAAACAGGCACACAGATAGAAATAAATCTGATAGGTGGTCTAGCTTTCCCCAACTATACAGTTGCTGTTGAAAATGTACCCTCATTTCCTGCTTGGTGAAACTTGTTGCCACCAAATATAAGGGGGTTGATTTACTAAAACTGGAGCGTGCAAACTCTGGTGCAGCTCTGCATAGTATCAGCTTCAGGTTTTATCGCCAAAGCTTAAAGTGGTGTAGCACCCTCTACCATAGGTAGGTGCTAGCATAGGATTTTTGCTAGGGGAATTGTCAGTACAGGTAAATTTTGCAGGCCTATGCTTCAGGCTAGGCCTGTCTGTTTTGATCTGGGGGTAGGGAGTGGCTAGTATAGCAGTAGGTGTGACCACCTGGGCTTTGGTTCTGAGGCGCCTCCCCTGCTTCTAGGGAGAATGTTCTGGAAGAGGGGCAGGGCCTAGAACTGGAGTGTCAGGCAGCTCATTTGAGGAGCCCTGACCAATCTCCAACTGGAATTGGCTGAGGTAACAGGCCACTGGGAGGAGTTGTCGGCTAGGAGAAGTGGAGAATGGAGTACTAGACAGCAGCAGGAAGACACCCCCATCTTGGGGGGGGGGGTGCATGATTGAAGGAGGAGGCCTGGGAGAACTGTGAGGGAACTTCACCCTCACACAGTCACGGGTGAAGTCTTCATCTTTACACGGTCATTGTTGAGGAGTTCCTGGAGCAGAGGGACAGGAGAAGCTTTCGGAATGTACAATCCGGTTAAGTTCTCCATCATAGACTCTGGGCAGAGAAAGGTCGGTGAGTGTACCACAGTGGAGGGTTAGATGTGGAGACATACCAGGAAGTCTATGAGGGAACTTCATCCTTACACAATCATGGATGAAGGCCTCATCTTTACACGGTCATTGATGAGGAGTCCTGGATCTGAGGAGAGACTGTGGGGGATAGTGTCAAATCGATGCGGCCTGAGGGCGCAGGATTTAAAAGTTGGACTAGCTGGGAACAGTAGTCCACTGTTCAGCACATGCTATTAAACGACTAGGCCTCCGGGTAGAGGTACTGGAGGCCTCTGGCCTAGTAGCAGCAACCAATCAGAGTCAGCATTAGAGATTATTCAGGGTGGGTTCTTTTGCATATAGAAGAGGATGTGACAAGAAACATAATGTGCTACAGAATATGTTTTGTGCAGGAGGGAAGGATTCCTGGGAGCAATAGTCTGCAGGACACTTACTGTAATCCTCGGCAATTTAATTGTTCATGAAAAGAAAACACGTAAAAGGCCCCCACGAGAGCTTGGATCCTGTCAGCTATTTATGACTTGTGATAATTTCTCACTCTTTGAAAACACTGGACTTCATTCAATTCCTTCTTTCAAATTCATTTTTCAGCAGGGAAAAAAGATTAATTTCTCGTATTGCTGAATTTTCTGGCGGCTTTCGGAATGTGTGATCTGGTTAAGTTCTCCATCATGGACTCTGGGCAGAGAAAGGTCGGTGAGTGTACCACAGTGGAAGGGCTAGATGTGGAGACATGCCAGGAGACTATTCAGAGTGGGTTCTTTTGCATATAGAAGAGGATGTGACAGGAAACATAATGTGCTACAGAATTTGTTTTGTGCAGGAGGGAAGGATTCCTGGGAGTAATAGTCTGCAGGAGTTACGCAGAGGAGGAGCAATAATCCGCATTGTGATGCAGGGAAGAAACTGTAGATTTTATACATGTGCATCATTCTTCAAGGCTCAAACGAAGTTCTTATCTATAAATCTGATGGCAAAGTAATTTGATCTATGGGCATCCCATACAGTGGTGTGAAAAAGTGTTTGCCCCCTTCCTCATTTCCTGTTCCTTTGCATGTTTGTCACACTTAAGTGTTTCGGAACATCAAACCAATTTAAACAATAGTCAAGGACAACACAAGTAAACACAAAATGCAATTTGTAAATGAAGGTGTTTATTATTAACGGTGAAAAAAAATCCAAACCATCATGGCCCTGTGTGAAAAAGTGATTGCCCCCTAAACCTAATAACTGGTTGGGCCACCCTTAGCAGCAACAACTGCAACCAAGCGTTTGCGATAACGTGCAATGAGGCTTTTACAGCGTCCTGGAGGAATTTTGGCCCACTCATCTTTGCAGAATTGTCCTAATTGAGTTACATTAGAGGGTTTTCAAGCATGAACGGCCTTTTTAAGGTCATACCACAACATCTCAATAGGATTCAGGTCAGGACTTTGGCTAGGCCACTCCAAAGTCTTCATTTTGTTTTTCTTCAGCCATTCGGTGGTGGACTTGCTGGTGTGTTTAGGATCATTGTCCTGCTGCAGAACCCAAGTTCGTTTCAGCTTGAGTACACGAACAGATGGTCGGACATTCTCCTTCAGGATCTCTTGGTAGACAGCAGAATTCATAGTTCCTTTTATCACGGCAAGTCTTCCAGGTCCTGAAGCAGCAAAACAGCCCCAGACCATCACACTACCACCACCATATTTTACTGTTGGTATAATGTTCTTTTTATGAAATGCAGTGTTCCTTCTACGCCAGATATACTTGGACACACACCTTCCAAAGAGTTCCACTTTTGTCTCATCGGTCCACAGAATGTTGTCCCAAAAGTCTTGGGGATCATCAAGATGTGTTGTGGAGAAATTGAGACGAGCTTTGATGTTCTTTTTGCTCAGCAGTGGTTTTCTCCTTGGAACTCTGCCATGCAGGCCATTTTTGCCCAGTCTTTTCCTGATGGTGGAGGCATGAACGCTGACCTTAACTGAGGCAAGTGAGTCCTGCAGTTCCTTGGACGTTGTTGTGGGGTCTTTTGTGACCTCTTGGATGAGTCTGCGCTCTTGGGGTAATTTTGGGCGGCCGGCCACTCCTGGGAAGGTTCACCACTGTTCCATGTCTTCGCCATTTGTGGATAATGGCTCTCACTGTGGTTCGCTGGATTCCCAAAGCTTTGGAAATGGCTTTATAACCCTTTCCAGACTGATAGATCTCAATTAATTTCTTTCTCAATTGTTCCTGAATTTCTTTGGGTCTCGGTATGATGTGTAGCTTTTAAGGATCTTCTGGTGGACCTTACTGTGTCAAGCAGCTCCTATTTAAGTGATGCCTTGATTGTGAACAGGTGTGGCAATAATCAGGCCTGGGTGTGGCTAGAGAAATTGAACTCAGGTGTGGACAACCACAGTTATAGTATGTTTTAACAAGGGGGGCAATCACTTTTTCACACAGGGCCATGATGGTTTGGATTTTTTTTCACCTTTAATAATAAACACCTTCATTTACAAATTGCATTTTGTGTTTACTTGTGTTGTCCTTGACTATTGTTTAAATTGGTTTGATGTTCCGAAACACTTAAGTGTGACAAACATGCAAAGGAACAGGAAATGAGGAAGGGGGCAAACACTTTTTCACACCACTGTATACCCCTTTCCCCAACCAAGTTATACCCCCCAATAAACAAAAACAAAACAAAGCAAATGACTGTTCATTGTCTTAGAGGTGATACATGGAGGTCTGGCAGCAGGGTGATATGGTGGATGTTTGTTACTAGTGGCAACCACACCACTACAGTGGTATTAAAGCTTCAGTTTATTTATATTTTTAAACATGTTACACTTACCTGCTCTGTGCAGTGGTTTTGCAAAGAGTAGCTCTGATCTTCTTTTCAGGCCCCCCGCCGGCGCTCTTGGCTCCTCCCCCTTGAGCAGTGCCCCCAGAGAAAGCTGCTTGCCTTGGGTGCACAGCTACATGCCCACTCCCGAGCCATTGCTCTATGCATCCATAAGACACATCGACCCACGGCTCGCCCCCCCCCCCCTGCTTCCCACTATCTCCTCATTGGCTCTCTGGCTGTGATTGACAGCAGTGGGCGCCAATGGGCTATCTTAGCCAGTGAGGAGGGAGAGTCCTGGGACAGCCAAGGCTATTGTGAACATTGCTCAGCTCAGGTAAGGATTGGGGGGGGGGGGGGGGGCTGGGGGCGCTGCACACAGAATTGTTTCTTACCTTCATGCATAGAATGTATGAAGGTAAAATACCTTTAAACTCTAGAACCACTTTAATTGAATAAGCTGAAGTTAGAAGCTGATTGGCTACCACGCACAGCTGCACCAGATATTGAGTGCTCCAGTTTTAGTAAATCTACCCCATAGTATCCAAGTGTCTACGTAGTTTGATAGCAAAAAAAAAACAAAAACAGACACACATATGGGGGTTCTATTGCTTCCTTGCTCTATTTAAAACAAATAAAACAAATTTTTTAGGTTAGAGGTACTATGGAGGAAAAGATATCGTTATATGCCGACAATGTTCTTTTGTTCCTAACCAATATTCGTTCATCTCTGTCGGCAGTAATGAAATATACTGAAGAGTTTGGCAGTTTTCTGGGTTTGGTATAAACTGGGAGAAATCTATGCTATTATGGAGCCCCTGTCAGATTCTTTACCATCTACTGTGTCTCATCTAAAGGCCCATACACACGATCTGACTTTTTGGCAACAAACATGCAAATTAGCTGTTTTGGAGCAACATCCGACCGTGTGTACGCTCCATCGGACAAACTTTTTCGGTTTTCATCTGACTTTTGTTGGCTGTGCAAACGGACAAACTTTCTGGCAACAAAAGTCCGATGGAGCAAAGTCCGATCGTGTGTACAGAAAATCATAGGACCTTTGTACAAAGTACAAACAGGCATGCTCAGAAGCAATGCAAAAGATCAGACAACAATACAGAAGTTGACCAAAGGTGGCGGTAAAGAGCAGAAAAAACACGCAATTTGGTGAAAGTTGGCTGACAAAGTCCTGCTGTGTGTATGTAATACAAGTTCTCGGCCGACGTCCTTTGTACAAAAATTCATGGGAAAGTTTGTACAAAGTCCGATCGTGTGTATGAGGCTTTAGGGTAGTGTCTTCCATAAAGTACCTGAGTATAACTATTTGTCATCTTCCACACTCGTATATTTCAGACAACATAGTTCCGCTACTCTCCAGATTTCAAACCCAAAGTAAAATCTGGAATAAGTTTCCCTTATCGTTAGTCGGCCATATTAATCTACTTAAGATGATATGGATCCTTTAAGTTTTAACCTTATCTCTAACCACTTCCGGGCTGCCCACCGTCGTTGTATGTCAGTAATTTGAAGAGGAATATCGTTGTTGTGGCAGCAGCTAGCTGCCATGACCCCGGTATCCTCTTCTTCAGTGAGTGGTCCGGTTTCAGATAAAAGTAGTCTCTGCAGCGGATTCGCCACGAGATCACTTTTATCTGCGGTGGGAGAGGACTCCCCCCCCCTCCCACCGCTTACCGGACCCGTCGGCAGCAGCGGAAGCAATCTGATCTTTACCCTTGCTGGGCATGGAGACAGGTGAGGGGAAGATGGCCCTCACCCGTCTCCATAACAATGCAGAGCGGAAGCGACGTCTAACAAGTCACTTCCGCCCATACCTCTTATAGGTCATTTTCTTTTTTTTTTTTTTAATACAAACGATTTTTATTTAGGGGTTGAACATAAAAAAGGTTACAAAACAGTTTTTTTTTTTATGTGAGTGACATCTCGTACATGCTGGGATGTAACCCTAGTGACATAACAGTATCAAATAAAGGCTCCATTTATCAGTTTGGAGTCACATTGGGAGTTACCCTTGTTCCTAGTAGAAGGATTACATTTTTCATTTTTTTTATTTTATTGCATTTTAGTGTAATTATGAGATCTGAGGTCTTTTTGACCCTAAATCTTATATTTAAGAGGTCCTGTCATGTTTTTTTTTTTTTTCTATTAGGGATGTTTACATTCCTTGTAAAGCCTCATACACACAATTGGACTTTGTACAAACTTTCCGGCGTCGGCCGAGAACTTGTATTGCATACACACAGCAGTACTTTTTCAGCCAACTTTTACCAAATTGCCTGTTTTTTTCTGCTCTTTACCGCCACCTTTGGTCAACTTCTGTATTGTTGTCTGATCTTTTGCATTGGTTCTGAGCATGCGTGTTTGTACTTTGTACAAAAGTCCTATGGTTTTCTGTACACACGATCAGACTTTGCTCCATCGGACTTTTGTTGCCAGAAAGTTTGTCCGTTTGCACAGCAACAAAAGTCAGATGAAAAACGAAAATGTTTGTCCGATGGAGCGTACACACGGTCAGATGTTGCCTTAAAACAGCTAATTTGCATGTTTGTTGTGAAAAAGTCTGATCGTGTCTATGGGCCTTTATAGGAATAAAAGTGACAAAAAAAAAAAAAAGTGTAAAAATCAAAAATAAAAGGTAAAATAAATAAGAAAAACTTTTTTTGTTTTTTTTTTAAACGCACCCCCATCCCGATGAGCTCACGTGCAGAATTGAATGCATACGCGAGTAGTGCCTGCATATGAAAATGGTGTTCAAACCACATATGTGAGGTATCCCTGCAATCAGTAGAGCGAGAGCAATAATTCTAGCCCTAGACCTCCTCTGTAACTGAAAACATGCAACCTGTAGAATTTTTAAAAAAATCGCCTATGGAGATTTTTAAGGGTAAACTTTGTCGCCATTCAACGAGCGGGCGCAATTTTGAAGCGTGACATGTTGGGTATCAATTTACTCGCCATAACATTATCTTTCACAATATAACAATAAAGTATTGCAAGGACCACCATGTTATTCTCTAGGGTGTTAGGAAAAAAATGTATAATGTTTGGTGGGACTAAGTAATTTTCTAGCAAAAAAAACTGCTTTTAACTTGTAAACAACAAATCTCAGAAAGAAACTCGGTCGTTAATTGGCTAGGATAGGTGGTCCTCAGTGATGCAGATAGCATCATGCAACATGACACACCCTACACTTATAATAGAGTGCATAGTTTTTTTGGGCTAAGTGGGGCTGAGGACATCTTGTGGTCGAGAAGAGGTACTGCATGGGTGGCTCCTGATTGAAGGTAAGTATTACAGCCATTGCTGATTTTTTTCACGAGTTTAGGGCCCGAATAAAAAAATATTAGTCTTGAGTTGGGCTTTAACTTATTTCTATTACGTCCTTAAAAAAATCTTTCTGAACCCAAGGTTGTACTCACATTTTTATCCCGACACTTACAATCCGCTCAGCATTCCATGTCACAATAGCACTCTACAATTTAGTATGTACTGATAATTTATTGTTCTCTGTTTATATGGAACTACAATAATACTTGTAAGCTATTTTGTAATGCATTTTATTGTCCACCTCGAACAGACAAAAAGACAAAAAGCACTTAAGCGAAAACACTTCAGAATTTTTTTTTTTTTAATCTTTAAACGGTTCAATTTCCTTTGCTAACAAGTCAGGCATAAATCTAGCCCGCCTCTGTCTAAATGGCCCCGTAATGGTCTACTTCCATCCGGACGGGAGACTAGCAATCATTAACATTTATACTTCTTACTGGTAAAGAGGCAGATGACATAAATGCTGCAAAATGATGTAGTAATTCAATTGCTGTCACATTAGGAATTTTAATATTAGGACCCCGGCAATAAATTCCAATTTCATTTGCTGTCACAAGGTAACATACACTAAGCTGTCTCTTTCTTTAGACGCACATCATCAAAATCCATTTTCAACATTTAATGATGTAGCCTTCAACCACCACCCCCTCCCCCGCATACCTGGATGGTACTGTAGAATATCAGGAGTTGTGCCGGCATCAAGGTGGCCAATAAGTGAAGAGGACTCTTCAAAAAAAAAAAAAAGGGTACATAGAGGTGCATACAGTATGCTTTACAGATAACATATGCATGTTTTCTTTCCATTTGATGTATTAAAGCACAACTTCGACCAAATCTTTTTTAGTATTGGATAGAGCAAGAAAGGGTTAGCACCTTTGCTATGTTTTACAACTGGATTTACAATGCTTCAGTTTGTGAATGAACAGGAAGCCTCTCAGCACAGAGCACAACTCTCTTTATCGGGGATTGCCAAAGATGCTAGTGCAGAAGCTTCAACTTATTCAGAATGCTGCAGATAGGTTACTCATGGATGTCTCGTTGAGGGATCATATCACCCCTATCTTCTGTGCCTTGCATTGGCTGCCTGTCCACTATCGCATTTTATTTAAGGTAGGTTGTATTAAGATTATGATTTGGCGGCACAGTGGTGTAGTGGTTAGCACTCTCGCCTAGCAGTAAAAAGGGTCACTGGTTTGAATCCCAACCATGACACTACCTGCCTGGAATTTGCATGTTCTCCCTGTGCCTGCGTGGGTTTCCTCCGGGTACTCCGGTTTCCTCCCACCCTCCAAAGACATGCTGGTAGGTTAATTGGCTTCTGTCCAAAATTGGTCCTAGTATATGAATGGGGACCTTGGATTGTGGGCTTCTTGAGGGTAGGGACTGATGTGAGTGTGCAATGTACAGGGATAGGGACAATTGTAGACACTCACTCAGGTTGAACTGTATGGACTGGTGTCTTTATTCAACCTAACTATGTAACTGTGAGAGGCCTGGCCTCAAGCTATAAAGGTCGGAGATTCCGTCGGAATGTGTCCGATCGGAGCATTTTGTCGGATATTCCGACTGTGTGTGGTATGCATCGGACTGTTTCCGTCGGAATATCCGTCGGACCAAATTTTCCAACTTGCCGGAAATATTTTCCAACAAACTGCTCCGATTGGACATACTCCTATCATGTGTAGAGAATTCCGATCGGACAAAGTGCCACGCATGCTCAGATCAAATTCCTACATCAAAGCTATTGGCTACTAGCGTGAACGTAGTCCCGTCATAACGAAATAACGTCATCACGTTCTGAACGATCGGATTTTCCGACAACTTTGTCCGACCGTGTGTATGCAACAGTTTCGGACAAGATCCGTCTGACAAATTCCGACGGATTTGGTTGTCGGAATGTCCGATCGTGTGTACAAGGGCTAAGAGTCCAGAACTGTTTCTTTCATTATAAAAAATCCCTAAAAAAAAACTTCCATGGTGCTTCGTGATGTGTGCAGTGCCCCCTTTGAAAATTATGAGGTTAGGGAAATCTCAAGCTGAGTAAGGAGAATGGAGAGTCACACTGAACCCAGTGCCACCCTTATTTCTCCAAAATATGCATCAACATTAGATTCAGATCTTTTATCTGTAAGGCAAGGCAGGGAGTTGATACATTTCATATAATATACAGTAACCCCTATATTGAAACACAGCACAGCTCAAAACAAGCGGGTTATAATAAATCTTGTTAAACGTAATTTGCAGAATATTATGTAAAATTCTAACAGTATCATAAATTCCTCTCAGCCAGACTCTACACAACCTGTTGACGAACCCAGTCGTAAATGGCTAATTGGATGCTGTAAAAGGCTTTACAGGATGTCTCCTAATCCAGACCTGCTAATAGCAGTCGCAAAATGCCATTTGGTATATAATTCCACAATACACATTTGTTAGACTTTGATTGGTGATCTATACTAGTAAACAAATGAGATCCACAGAGTTAAGTTTAATATTATTTCCATAATTAACTCTATGCTTGAGATAAGTGTTTATAGGCATACCCCACTTTTAAGTACACATTGGGGTTTATTTACTAAAGATGGAAAGTGCAAAATCAGGCTCACTTCTGCATAGAAACCAATGAGCTTCCAGGTTTTATTACCAAAGCTTAATTGTACAAGCTGGGGTTAGAAGCTCATTGGATTCTATGCAGAAGTGAGCCTGATTTTGTACTTTCCAGCTTTACTAAATAAACCCCATTGTGTACTCAAATGTGACTATGCTATAATGTAAAGAAGACAGAGTGGTCCTCCTAGGCAATGTGTTATCCTCAGTTATATATTGTTTGGTCTCTATCAAATTGTGATCTCACTCTGTGCAGTAATATGTTGCAATAATATGGGCATCTGGAAATATTGACACAGTGATAAAACCCTGCAATACCCCTCAGCACACTCCTCAATTTCTTCATCAATTTAGGCCAATATGTATTCTGCTACATATTTTTTGGTAACAAAAATCCCAATAAGCGTATATATAGATTGGTTTGTGCAAAAGTTATAGTGTCTACAAACTATTGGATATAGTTATGGAAATGTTATTAATTTTTATTTTTTTGCTAGAGATGGCGGCGATTGTGACTTATAGCGGAACTGAGATATAGTAGTGGACAAATTAGATACTTGTTTGGGAACCAGTGCCACCAATGCACTGATCAGTGCTAAAAATATGCACTGTCACTGTGCTAATGGCACTGGCTGGGAAGGGGTTAACATCAGGGGTGATCAAAGGGTTAACTGTGTGCCTAGTTGGTGTTTCAGTGTAGTGGGGGAGATGCTTTTACTAGGGGAAGGCATAGATCGGTATTCCTGCTTTACAGGAACACAGGATTCATGCCTTCTGTACTGACAGAACGGCAATCTACCTTGTTTACATAGACAGATCGCCATTCTGAAGGCGTAAAGAACAATCAGCGGGTGCTGGTGGACATCGGGTCCGGGGGACCTGCTGATCAGCTGCCTGCAATTTCTGTAGGTTACCAGTTTTAGAGTTACAGAGGAAGTCTAGTGCTAGAATTATTGCTCTCGCTCAAACGTTCGTGTCGATACCTCACATGATGCAAACACCTTTTTACTTATGTGGGCCTGATCTACATATGAATTCACTACTGCGCGCGAGTACACAGGGACAGAGGCACTTTTAAAAAGAAAATTATTTTATGACTTTTTTACATTTTTACACTGTCCCTTTAAAAATGTGATTATCGCAAGGAATATAAACATCTCTTGCGATAACAATCCTGACAAGTCCTCTTTATGTAGAGATCTAAAGTCTAAAAGACCCCAAATCTCTCCTCTACCCTTAAAAGCAAAAGCTAAAAAAAGAAGTTTCTTTCACTTCGTTCACATCTCCACATTCCGAATCTGCAGGCGGAATCGCTACGATTCTGCCCACGATCCACAAAGTGACGCCTGTGCATTCCCGGTGCATTGCCCGACGATTTCAATAGCATCCCAAATGCAACGTGATTTTCCAGAGATTCTATTTGCTCCCCTACATCTACACGAGCTTCTTTTGGGTGATGGGTGTCCCGCAATATTTTTTTTGTTTTTTTGTTTTTACCACGATTGTCGCCCCCATATGCCAAGATGTGAACTGAGCCTTAAGGAAAAATAAAAAACATGTTTCCATGGCCTGAGAACTGGAAGTGACATCATGATATCGCTCTGGTCCTCCAAGGGCATAGAGATGAGCAGCGGCCATCTTGCCATTGCTTATCTCTCTGGCAAGTCACTGCCAGAGTCGGATGGTTCCCAGCCTCAGTGATTAGGAACCACCAGGGCACAGCAGGGGGGGGGGGGCTCTCCCTAGGGTTGCCACCTTTTCTTCATGCCAAACCTGAACACTTTAGTGGCGCGTGGCAAACATTTTTTTTTTAAGGGGGAACACTGTGGACTCTTATGTGAAGGGGAACTCTGATGGAAGGTGGTTTCTGCTCACCAAACTTCCCACTTACATCTGAGTTCCCAGAATTCCCCCTTAAATTAGGATTCCCAAAGCCCCCCTTACATCAGAGTTCACAGGGCTCCCCTTAAATTGAAGTCCCTCTTACCTTAGTGTACTCACTCGGAGGCAGAAGAGAGAAGTGAGGGAGACTTCAATCACAGACATTGGATGGTGAGCTCGGTCACCCGTGGATGAAGGCTCAGGTTTTGGGGCCCCCATCAACGATGAAAGGTGTCGACACATTTCATCCATGATGTATCTGCCGGTTCCTGAACTTCAAATTTCCAGACCACACATCCCTTTGCTGAGGCACAGAACGCCGGAGATTGAAGTGTGGGTGTGCAGACAGAGGGGTAGGCTTTGGAGGAGGAGGAACAGATCAAGCCCTTTCTTCTCTCCTGTCCATGTATGGGGATGGGGCCCGTGCGCACCCCTATGTACTCGGCAGTTGTGGTACTTGTCTACTTGGGGAGCCGGAGTCCATTATGAATATTGTGTCCGGGTTTCAGGCAGTCTGAAACCTGGACACGCGATTTGAAACCTGGACTGTACGGGTGAATTCCAGACAGGTGGCAACCCTAGCTCTCCCACTGCTTTTTAAAGTGATCCTATGATGAACCTACTGCTGGGACCACTTTTATCTGAAAGACTGGTGCCTGAGGGAAAAGAAAACCCCAGGGTTATGGCATCTAACCCTAGCCATAAATCCGGTATTTGACATATTTTCCCAGTTAGGCGGTCGGCAAGTGGATACTAAACTGTGCCCAATATCATTATACCCCATATGTGGAGAAAACACATACCCTACAAAGATTTTCCCCAGAAAAGCCCTTAAAAAAGGGGTGTATTTTAACCCCCCAAAATGCATTGATTTTACTGTGTATATTTGTCTACTAATAAACATAAGTTTGCTTTTTTTATTGACTACAAGTTCCAAGACTTATTTTTTTTCTGAACTCTTCATGTACTTCCATAAGAAATGATCAGGACGTCAATGGCTATTCAGGAGCTCCAATCCTTTGCTCCGGAAGAGATCACATGATCCATGCCTCGGCATCTGATCACAGTAATTTTAAGGTTTTAAAATAAAAATGCCTTTGAAATGTATGTGAAAATGTATGGGTGAAAACTGGGCAACGCGGGGAGTCTTTTGTTGGCTATAGGCCGATGTTGGTCTATAATTCACTTTTTATTATCACTTAGCCTTACACAGCTCTTTTTTGACTTCCATGATGATATCGCTTCATCTCAGGCAGGATATCGTACTAGTTTCAAAAATCGTTTTTTTTTGTTTGTTTTTTTTTGACACAAAAAAAAGACTTCTCTTTTGAAATGTACTTGGAAAAAAAAAAAAAACATCTTCCCTATGCTGATCCATTGTTCTGTAATGCGCATTGTGGTTGTGTTATCTTTCCTGTTCAGTCACTGCTCTCTATCTAATGCTGTCAGCTGCCAACTTCCACCTGTCACACATAATCCACTTCTATTTTCATCCATTTCTGCTCTTACTGGACAATCAAGGTGACCTTTTTACAGATTTAATACTCTTTTTACATAATGATTTTTTGTGCTGAAAAATAACGATCTCAGGGACAGCTCTCATTAGAGCTTCTGATAATTTGAAATGTGCATGCTTCATATGTTCTCATTATAAAGCCTGCGAGTGTATAGAATTATAGCACTTTGTCATCTGCAGTCTATCTATCATATATAATATAAATATATATATATATATATATATATATATATATATATATATACACACACATATATATATATATATATATATATATATATATATATATATATATATATATATACACATATATATATACACACATACATACACACACAGGTGCAATTGCTCCACAAGCCATATTGTAAATTAAACTGATTGTAAACCCTTCCATACAGGTGCATTTCATCAAATTAGAATATCATCAAAAAATGTATTTATTTCAGTGATTCAATTCAAAATATAGATGCGTTACATACAAAGTGATATATTTCCAGCATATTTTTTTTTTTAGTTTGATGATCGTGGCTTACAGCTAGTGAAAACCCAAATTTCAGTATCTCAGAAAATTAAAATATTAAAGAAGACCAATAAAAAATAATACAGAAATGTTGGCTTACTGAAAAGTATGTCCATGTACAGTATAGTATGCACTTACTAATGAGGCATGGCATGGTGGCGACCAGCCTGTGGCACTGCTGAGGTGTTTTGGAAGCCCAGGTTGCGTTGATAGCGGCCTTCAGCTCGTCTGCATTGATGGGTCTGGTGTCTTTCATTGCCTTCTTGACAAGACCCCACAGATTCACAGACCTAAACCCCCCACAGATTCTTTAGGGGGTTTAGGTCAGGCAAATTTGCTGGTCAATCAAGCACAATGATACCATGATCATTAAACCAGGTATTGGTACTTTCGGCAGTGTGGGCAGGTGCCAAGCCCTGCTGGAAAATGAAATCAGCATCTCCATAAGGCTGGTCAGCAGAGGGAAGCATGAAGTGCTCTAGAATTTCCTAGTAGAGGGCTGCACTGACTTTGATAAATCACAGCGGGCCAACACCAGCAGATCGGGGACATGCAGTCAGGGGAGGCAAGTGAGGCAGAGCCATGAATATTAAAAAAAAAAGATTCAAGGGTCATAGCCCGGTGACCTAGAGTCACATAGACCCAAAGGTAGCTGAAGTCCTACCCCACCACTGGTTCAAATGTGGGGCTCCTGCCACCCATAGTTCCGGAGATACGGGACTTCATGTGCAGCCTGTCAGAAGCTACATACAGAGCGGCCAGTTTAAATACAAGCTGGAACTCTGTTTGCAGCAGACTGGGAAGATGATCTCACAGTGACTCTCCTCACTTCTTGTTAGAAGCACTGAGCTTAATGGACAGCTTGGAGCCTTGGACCAATGGTAAAGCACCAACGGAACAAGCTGCCCAATAAAAATGCTGCAGTGGAAGCACGCCTCTCACTGCAGTGTCATAGAAGGGGACAGATGCAGTGAGAGGCAGTAAAAGACAAATGCTCCTTTCCAGCCCTCTTAACTAGAAGGAAAAAGCATGGGTTTATGGGTATAAGATTTACCCATATAGTGGACCACATCCCGGATATGTATAGTAAAAAATGGGTTCCTCAAGTTGGGATTTTAAATGGACCACAACAGTAATCGTAAAAAAATACAAATTTATTGATATATATAAGACAAATGACATAAATAACAAAAAATACAAGATGATAAAAAAACACATATTGCTGGGGGCAGTTGTAAAGCCAGCTGAAAGGGAAGCCCGAAAGCTGTCAACCGACAGAGCGTCCAACGCGTTTCAAAAACACACAGTGTAGATCTTCTTAAGGGTCTAAAAGAAAGGGCTTGAAACTTCCAAAGCTGTAGCTTCAGTTCCAAGTGAAATCGTTCCACCGAACAGCAGAAATAACTCAACAAGTGAAGAGAGCAAATGGTCCATCAGAGCCACGCATGGATACCTGCCGGAATGTCATTGACCGATGGTAATTCACATGTGACACAATAAGCACTCAAAAGGAGTGCAATTGGCCAATAGATTTGACTGCAACATATCTCAGATTTGCAGGGACTTCAAGGAGCCGGGGATATTTATCATCCAAAAGCGTATTTTGTCAATAATAGACACAGGGGGTTATTTACTAAAGGAAAATCCACTTTTCACTGCAAGTGCACTTGGAAGTGCAGTCGCTGTAGATCCGAGGGGGACATGCAAGGAAAATAAAAAACAGCATTTTTGCTTGCACATGACTGGATGATAAAATCAGCAGAGCTTCCCCTCATTTCAGATCTACCCCTGATGCCGCATACACACAACCGGTCTTTCCGGCAGACTAGGTCCGATGGAATCATTCTGTCGGATAGTCCGATCGTGTGTGGGATAGTCCGATCATTTTTCTTTAAAAAAATCAGACAGACCTAGAAATAGAACATGTTTCAAATCTGTCCAACTAACTCAATTCCTATCGGGAAAACCGTTCGTCTGTGTGCTGGTCCGATGGACCAAATACGACGCAAGGGAAGCTATTGGCTACTGGCTATTGAACTTCTCTAGTCCCGTCGTACGTCATCACGTTCAAAATAAATGGACTTTCGAACAGACTTTAGTCCGTTCGTGTGTGGGCAAGTCCATTCGTTCAAAAGTCCATCGTAACTCAGTCGAAAGTCCGTCGGGAAGACCGTCAGACCTTTTCTGACTGAAAGTCCGGTCGTGTGTACGCGCATTAGATTTAGAGCAACTGTACTTCCCAGTGCACGTTCAGTGCAAAGTGGATTTGCCTTTCGTAAATAACCCCCACAGTCTCAGTCATTGTATATAAGCGTCTAGAAATCACCAGCCAATTGCATAGGGGTCTATCCTATGGCTAAGGTCCCCATATAGTCCTACACATGGAGTGGGATGGTGTGGCTCCTTCCGTCTGCTTGGCAATTTATCAAATGTTTCACAAATATAAAAAATAAAAACACTAAAGTTAGCCTGATTTTTTTGTATAATGTGAAAGATGATGTTATGCCAAATAAATACATACCTAACATGTCATGCTTTAAAATTGCGCACGCTCGTGGAATAAAAAGGTAAGTAACCAAGAGTAAGGCAAAGGTTAGTAGTATTATGCCGCGTACACACGATCAAACAAGCGGGTGGAAAAGTCCGGCAAACTCAAGTCCGCCAAACAATCCCCCCATGTGTAGCCTCCGGCATACTTTTTTGACCCGAAAGTATGGCGGACTTAGAATGTAGTTTTACACTCCAATCTTCCCGCCGGACTCGCATTTCGGTGGACAATCCGGCCGTGTGTATGCCAGTCCGCCGTACTTTTGAAATGAGTGGACTTTTCCCGTCCGGAGAAACGTCCGCTCATTTCGAGCGGGTCTCCAGGTAGGCGGGGCCCGCGAAGGAGACGCCGCTGGCCCCGCCACCTAGTATGGACTTAAAGGGGAACACCAACCCATGTGACATCAATCCTTGTGACACCGCCCCTTGTCCCTATATAAGTCGCAGCGCAGCGCGTCCCTGGCATTGCGGCCGAAGAGAACGTCGAGTCAACATCTCCAGGAGAAGAAGGAGAAGAAGAAGAAGAACGGAAGGCGGCGGCGGCGGCGACAGAAGACCGGGCCACCGCCTGTAAAAGAGCTATAAGAAGGCGCGGTGGCCCGGCAGAAGAACCGAAGAGGGGGACAAGACCCCCGAAGTCGGAAGAAGAGGCCGCGGCGACGAAGAAGAATGCCGGGCTCCTCCGCTAGTAAAAGAGCTACAAGAAGATAGCGGAGGAGTCCGGCGAGAAGACCCCGGAAGACCCCCGGAGCTGTGCAATAAATAATTTTATCTTGTGTGTTGTGTTTTTTTTTTTGTACTTTATTTTACAGGTGAATGGGTAGGGGTACATTGTACCCCATACTCATTCACATAGGGTGGGGGGCCGGTATCCGGGGGCTCCCTTATTAAAGGGGGCTCCCGGATTCCGATAAGCCCCCCGCCCGCAGACCCCAACAACCAACGGCCAGGGTTGTCGGGAAGAGGCCCTTGTCCTCATCAACATGGGGACAAGGTGCTTTGGGGTGGGGGGGCCGCGCGGCCCCCCCTTCCCCAAGGCACCCCCCATGTTGAGGGCACGCGGCCTGGTACGGCTCAGGAGGGGGGGGGCGCTCGCTCGCCCCTCCTTTCCTGGCCGGCCGGATAGCGTGCTCGGACAAGGGTCTGTTGTGGACTTGGGGGGAACCCCACGCCGATTTTTTTCGGCGTTGGGGTTCCCCTTTAAGTCCATACCAGGCGGCGGGGCCAGCGACGTATCCTTCGCGGGCCCCGCCTACCTGGAGACGCGCTCGAAATGAGCGGACTTTCCTCCGCGTGTGTGGGCGAGTCCGTTCATTTCAAAAGTAGGGCGGATAGTACGGCGGACTTAGTACGCCGTATTGGTCTGCTGAAAAAGTGTCGTGTGTGGGCAAGTAGCCCGTTCGGAAAGTCCGACGGACAGTCTGGCGGGAAGTCCGCCAGACTAAGTATGTCGGACAGACGGCTACGTGTGTACGCGGCTTTACAGTTAGGTGTCAGCTTACCAGTTTATGGATGCGATGGATGAATTCATTTTATTTTTGTTCACAGTTTTGTTCTTTAAAGTGTTACTAAAGGAGGCCACATTCACTATATCTGGTCTGTAAATGTAAAAATGAGAATTGATGCACTACTAAATGGCTAGTGCAATTTACATAATATCTGTGCTACACCTGTGCTAAAAAGGCAAAAAGCCAAAAGTGCACTACTAAATAAAATAGGTGTGCCGCTACATGCACAATGAAACAAATTAACTGATTGTGAGCAAGAGTTTACATAAAAAAACAAAAAATAATGAAACAAAAATGATACAAAAATAGATCAGCATACATGAACTGTTCTAATCAAAAAACAAACTGTTCTACTCAGAAGAAAGTCCATGAAAGGTACAACACAAGTCCATGACAAAAATTCTTTAAATAGAGATTCCCAAATAGGATGATTTCTTCACAGTAACACTCCTCATGTAACAGCCAAAGGGTAATAAAAAGCCAGATGGCCTCTTACCAGAAAAGTCGGATCTCTATTATGGAGATCTGATAGGCACAGAGCAGGAGAGATCACTGGCTGACACGCCAAGGACATTCCTTCTGGATCCACTCCTCCGCTAATAGGACCGACCTTCGGTGCACTGCGTAGGACCCACGTTTTATGGGTAAGGCAGTTTCAATAGGAACATCATGGGAGGAAAAAAGAGGGCTTCATAGCGTAATATGTTTAAAATAGAAGTTCTTTTATTCAAAAACCACGGCACAGCACTGCACCACAGAACTTTTAAAACATGATATACTATATCTGCTCTCCCACAGTACAGAGTACATGGAATGCAATTATTTTAGTAAATATAAATGGCTAAATACCTTTTCTCACCAGCAGTATATAGCAGTCTTGTGACTTCTATCAGTGTCCGGCCGAGCACTGGTTAAAGCTTGTAGGAGGAGTTTTCATTCTCCTCTGACTGTCCTATGAGCCTCTGTCTGGACAGTGCTGATTGGCCCTGTGCTGATCACATGAACCCTCCCAAAAAACAAAAAAAACGCTAGCATTCCACACCAAACTGAGCATGTGCAGAGTGCCCCCCAAGGCTCTGTTCTATCAGCATATGGATTTGGGACTGTGGAGAAAGGGGAGGATCAGAGAAGACAGGCTCCAACAGCCTTTTTACACAATGCAGAGGATTAACCCCTTAGGTTCTGCGGTGAGTATAACAAGCATGATTTACTGCATATACAGACTTATGTTAATGTTGTGGGTTAAGTAACACTTTCATTTTAACCTGGTAGATATGCCATTAACATACGTTCTGTGCTAGAGGGGCATTGCAGGAGATTACAAGGAAACTCGGATATAGAAGGTCTTTGAAGGAGAAGAGAGGACAGTTTGAGTGATATCTTGAGATAAGATTGGTGTGGTAGCTAGGGGCAGAGTTGTAAATGACTCCTACCTACCACTAGTTGTGCTGTACTTTGTCTTTTTTCATGGTGGTAGCCAAGGACATTGAACATTCATAACACAGGCATCTGCATGCACAGCAGCTCAAAAGATTATGGTCATCTAACTATTCATGTGCATCCAATATACTGTGTGCGTCCTCAGATGTCCAGAACTCACCCACATGACTGCTGGGACAATCAGAACACAGTAGGCAGGTGCTGGCGGCCCTCTGGACCCTTCTTATTTATTCTAACCTGCACTGGTCAATCCTTCTTTTTGATGTACAGTGCTTCTTTATTGACTTTTGAGTATACAAAATGGTATACGATACATTTGTAATGGCATACAAGGGGAAAAAAACAAAAAAAAAAAGTACAAACATGGTATGAAGTACATAAGTATTAATAAATCTGAGTAACCAGAGAGTGGCGTGAACAAATTGGCGTGCATTTCAAGCCTATACATAACCAGAGACTGTTGCTGGCAAATTAAATTACGTAACATTCAAGAAATGACAAATTTCCCTGGATGCTTTGTACAAAATGTACACAGCTAAAATAGAGAAAAAATAAAGTGCAATAAGCAACCTAAAAAGTGCAAAAAAGTGCAATATGAAACAGCAAAAATAAATGTGCAACTACAAACACATCACTTATAATTCATCTCCTGTAATAAGTGGAGGAAAAGGCACAAACCTGTGTTTTTAAAGTATATACAGTATCTTACAAAAGTGAGTACACCCCTCACATTTTTGTAAATATTTTATTATATCTTTTCATGTGACAACACTGAAGAAATGACACTTTACTGCAATGTAAAGTAGTGAGTGTACAGCTTGTATAACAGTGTAAATTTGCTGTCCCCTCAAAATAACTCAACACACAGTCATTTATGTCTAAACCGCTGGCAACAAAAGTGAATACACCCCTAAGTGAAAATGTCCAAATTAGGCCCAATTAGCCATTTTCCCTCCCGGTGTCATGTGACTCTTTGGTATTACAAGGTCTCAGGTGTGAATGGGGAGCAGGTGTGTTAAATTTGGTGTTATCGCTCTAAGGGTCTTTTCACACTGAGGCAGCATGACTTGCAGCGCGACTGCCTCAGGCAACCTGAATCCGACTTCAGCGGCGGCTTGCAAAATGACTTCTGTATAGAAGTCGATGCAAGTCACCTGAAGTCGCCCCAAAAGTAGTACACGGACCTTTTTCTAAGTCGGAGTGACTTGTGTTGCTCCTCTTAGAACGGTTCCATTGTACAGAAGGCGACTAAGTCACCTGACAAGTTGCCCTAGTGTGAACCGAGTCTAACTCTCTCATATTGGTCACTGGAAGTTCAACATGGCACCTCATGGCAAAGAACTCTCTGAAGATCTGAAAAAAAGAATTGTTGCTCTACATAAAGATGGCCTAGGTTATAAGAAGATTGCCAAGACTCTGAAAATGAGCTGCAGCACAGTGGCCAAGACCATACAGCAGTTTAACAGGACAGGTTCCACTTAGAATAGGCCTTTCCATGGTCAACTAAAGTTGAGTGCACGTCATATCCAGAGGTTGTCTTTCGGAAATAGACGTAAGAGTGCAGACAGCATTGCTTCAGAGGTTGAAGGGGTGGGGGGTCAGACTGTCAGTGCTCATACTATATGCTGCACACTGCATCAAATTGTTCTGCATGGCTGTCGTCCCAGAAAGAAGCCTCTTCTAAAGATGATATACAAGAAAGGCCACAGTTTGCTTAAGACAAGCAGACTAAGGACGTGGATTACTGGAACCATGTCCTGTTGTCTGATTAGACCAAGATAAACGTATTTGGTTCAGATGGTGTCAAATATGTGTGGTGGCAACCAGGTGAGTAGTACAAAGACAAGTGTGTCTTGCCTACAGTCAAGCATGGTGGTGGGAGTGTCATGGTCTGGGGCTGAATGAGTGCTGCCGGCACTGGGGAGCTACAGTTCATTGAGGGAACCGTGAGTGCAAAATGTACTGTAACATACTGAAGCAGAGCATGATCCCCGCCTTTGGAAACTAGGCCACAGGGCAGTATTCCAACATGATAATGACCCCAAACACACCTCCAAGATGATCACTACCACCTTGCTAAAGAAGCTGAGGGTAAAGGTGATGGACTGTCCAAGTATGTCTCCAGACCTAAACCCTATTGAGCATCTGTGGGGCATCCTCAAATGGCAGGTGGAGAAGCACAAGGTTTCTAACATCCACCACCTCCGTGATGTCGTCATGGAGTAGTGGAAGAGGACTCCAGTGGCAACTTGTGAAGCTCTGGTGAACTTCATGCCCAAGAGGATTAAGGCAGTGCTGGAAAATAATGGTGGCCACACAAAATATTGACACTTTGGGGCCAAGTTAGACATTTTCACTTAGGGGTGTACTTTTGTTGCCAGCGGTTTAGACATGAATGGCTGTGTGTTGAGTTATTTTGAGAGGATAGCAAATTTACACTGTTATACAAGCTGTACACTCACTACTTTACATTATAGCAAAGTTTCATTTCTTCAGTGTTGTCACATGAAAAGATATAATAAAATGTTTACAAAAATGTGAGGGGTGTACTCACTTTTGTGAGATACTGTGTATGTGTTCAAACAACACACATCAAAATACAAATGGGCAGTTCATCAGTGAATACAGAATCCCATCATAAGGTGATTAATGTGTAATCCTCCACTATCTAGTGCACAGGAAAGAGGCTGAAATCCACCAACGTATAGTGATTATCCCACTGCCTCTTACCAGAACAGATGGGCCAAACACCATAATGGCCAAAAACGCATGGGTTATACTCATAATCTCCACTCCCTCCAGGGAATGAAAATCGTCACTTCACCATCAGTATTGTATGATGCCAGAAAAGAAAGACATACATCCATTGTGAAGTTTGTAAACAACTTGAGGTTTATTAAAACTTACACTTCAACTGCCACATTATTTTGTGCAGCAGATAAAATCCAGCAGGCTTATAGATCCAAAGAGCACAAATCAGTGCTTGGTGACAAGTATGTGTGCAAACGCTGAGATTGTCCACGCCCCTACACGTTTTGTCAGCAGTGACGTCTTCTGGGGGAAGGGCCATAAGTCAAGTACTAACACTGAGTGATGGAACATGGAAGAAACAGAGCGGGTCTAGCTAGGACTGAACTAGGTAGCACTAAACAGAAGGGGAATACAGAGGGAGACCCCCAAAATCACAAACCACTACTAGAAGTTAAAATACTACGAAACAATATTTACCCTACTGCAGTTCAATAAACAGAAGTACATAAAACTGGGGCAGAACAGTGTACTTGCGGAAAATACCCATTCATTCCCTCATAAAGGAAAAATTATACCAAAGCACTGCCCCCCAGTGACCATAATTAATATGCAAGTCATGATGATATCACTGCTTATTAACCCTTGTACGCACGATCGGACATTCCGACAACAAAATCCGACGGATTTTGTCCGAAACTGGTGTTGCATACACACGGTCGGTCAAAGTTGTCGGAAAATCCGATTGTTCGTAATGTGATGATGTTATTTAGTTACGACAGGACTACGTTCAGGCTAGTAGCCAATAGCTTTGGTCTAAGAATTTGATCTGAGTATGCGTGGCACTTTGTCCGATCGTAATTCTCTACAAACAATTGGATAAAGTCTGATCGGATCATGTTGTCGGAAAATTTTTATATCCAGCTCTCAAACTTTGTTGGTCGGACATTCCGATGGAAAAAGTCAGATGAAACCCACACGGATAGTCCGACAACACGGTCCGATCGGACATTTTCTGCCGGAAATGTCCGACCGTGTGTACAAGGGCTTAGAGCTAACAAGACCTTTTTGAATGAAATAAAATAGACATAAAGCTTTCTACTAAAACTGTATTAATGTATAAAGTATTATATTGTCTCTATAATTTATAATTCATTGTTGTGTTTGTTGTATCCATATTGAAGAACCGCACAGATTCCTGGACTATCCTCTTGTACCAACATGATCATTACAGCTCAGCACCTTGAGCCGCCTCGTTCATGAATTGCTCAACGTCTCATCCTATCTTGCATACAGACCTTGCTGCTTTGCATCACTGTAATATAGAAACATTAAATCAAATCTGTGACAATAACATATTTATATTGCTGACAATATTTCAGCGGCTCCAAAGTGGAAGATGTCAATGCCCGGAGAGAGGGTGAAATATGGGCAGCTGGAACGGCCTACCGAAGCAAACGAGACACAATGCCGGTTGACGAACTGTCAGTTCACATGTCAAAAAGCAATTGATATATATTAATATAAAGTCAAGCTATTGAAGGCCAGAACGAAGCACAGAGCAAATATCGTTTGTAATTCAGCCATGCTCAATTCGCCTTCTATGATAAGACCTGACATCTCCTAAATGAAAATGTACTCTGGGATAAAACTGCGAATAACACCGATGTCTCCGGGAGAATCGGTCCATGGCTGGCTGGAATGGAAATGCATATTGCTTGCTCACTTGACAATAAAGTATGTCAGAGCCACATATAAACACTGTATATCACTCTTCGGGTGCAGTAATCAAAACATATCCTGTCAATCACCCTGAAGAAATAAGAGAAAGAGGGGGAAAAAAAGACAAATTTAGAAAGATAAATGAAGGAATATGTGTGTTGACATCTCCGCTAGATCTGGGAGGTCTTCTTACATGCACTTGACAATTTATTTTTTCTAAAGAGGAATTCCAGTTATGAATATTTTTACATAGTTACATCAGTCCAGCTTACACCAATCTAACTATATATGTACCATAAATGTTGGATTCCTCCAGAACAGCCATTCTCAACCAGTGTGCCGTGGAATCCCAGGGTTCCTCCAGGGTTGGCGAGGGGGTTTCTTGAGTTGTCGTTTTTTTTTTTTGTAATTGGTTGAACTAGATGGACTTGTGTCTTTTGTCCTCCTGACTAACTATGTAACTGATCTCCCATCTGATGGTACCTGCATAGTTTTAGTTCCAACGCCACTTGGCCAAGCCAGCGATATGACTGCAAGGAAGTCATTCTGGCCACCCCTGTAAGGCAGGCATTCTTCCTGTACACCACCACCAATGTAAGGGGCATTTTCCTAATGATCCCTGATGAACTAATCTTATGAGGGATTCCTTGAGACCTGAAAGTTATTTCAAGGGGTCTTCTGCTGTAAGGTTGGGAAAGGCTGCTCTAGAAGCTGGACACCACTAATTTAGACACCATTACTCCAGTGATCTCCACTAGCTTCCATGTCCAAGTGGCTGCCCTGATGCATTATTGTCAGGATCGTGTCCTCTCCTGCTTCATGCTAGCTGCTGGTTCCAGCATCCTGGTTTTGGCTGTGGCATTATCCATGTCTGTCTGTCCACCTGCAAGGTGATTGATTGTGGAAAGACTCTTATTAAAGAGTTTTTTTTTTTTTAATAGCCTTTACTTCCTAGGCTATTAAAAAAAAAAAAAAAAGGCAACCTGCAAGGCAAAGGCATAATGAGCTAATATGCATAGCATACTAGCTCATTATGAATAACTTACCTGAGAACGAAGCCCCTGAAGCGGTCCTCCATCTTCACCGCTGCCATGTATCCCGGAGTGACTTCCAGGTCTCGCTGCTCCGGCGCTGTGATTCGCCGGGGCCACGATGACGTTACCCCCGCGCATGCGCACGGGAGTCGACACGAGCGGCATATCGCAGTGATCTGCGGCCGGCTCAGTGCGCCTGCGCACCGCTGTCTACGGCGCATGCGCCGAAGACAGCGGTGCCTGTCTTTTTGTAAATATCTCCTAAACCGTATAGGTTTAGGAGATATTTCTTGGACCTACAGGTAAGCCTTAATCTAGGCTTAACTGTAGGTCAAAGTGGGTTATAAGGGTTTACAACCACTTTAATATCTATGCAGACTTTCTGACACCAAGGATGGAATTATGTACCTAAAACATGGTGGTTCCACTAATTTCACACCTCCCATCCTGTTCTTGGACAATCATCTACACATTTCAAGGAGATCCGATTAAGGTGACTGTGCTACTTGTGTGGATAGAAAATTTGGGGCAATTTCTTGACACTTAGCCCTTGTACACACAGTTGGAGATTTCGACAAACCAAATCCGTTGGATTTTGTCAGACGGATCTTGTCCGGTGGGACAAAGTTGTCGGAAAATCCGATCTTTCAGAACGTGATGACGTAATTTCGTTACGATGGGACTACGTTCAGGCTAGTAGCCAATAGCTTTGATGTAGGAATTTGATCTGAGCATGCGTGGCACTTGGTCCAATCGGAATTCTCTACACATGATCGGAGTATGTCCAATCGGAGCAGTTTGTCGGAAAATATTTCCAGCAAGTTGGAAAATTTGGTCCGACGGAAACAGTCCGATGCATACCACACAGTCGGAATATCCAACAAAACGGTCCGATAGGACACATTCCGACGAAATCTCTGACTGTGTGTACAAGGGCTTACTAGAACTAATGAAGTGGTTTGAATAAGCTACAAAATGTTTTCAAAATTTCAGAACAAGTCCAGCTGAATGTGACCAACTACTACTAGCCATCAAATACAAGAGAGTGTTTAAAGGCTAACCCTGGGAAAAAATAAAATGTTTTCCCATTCAGTGAGGCTGTGTTTGGAGGAAGAAAAATGACCCTAAGAACACCATCCCTACAGTCAAGGAGGTGGAAACATTATGCTTTGGGGCTGTTTCTCTTCTAAAGGAACAGATCAACTTTGCCACATTGAGGGGACAATGAATGGTGCCATGTACTGTAAAGTCTTGGATGAGGACCTTCTTCCCTCAGCCAAAACACTGAAGATGGATCATGGATGGGTCTTTCAGCATGACAATGACCCAACACATACCGCCAAAGCAACAAAGGAGTAGTTTAAGAAGAAGCACATTAAAATCATAGAGTGACCTAGCCAGACCTTAAGTTGCCATGCGACAACCAAGAAACCTTGAGGATTTAGAGAAGATCTGTAAAAAAAAGTGGACCAAAATTCCCCCTGAGATGTGTGCAAACCTGATCACTAACTACAAAAAAAGTCTTACCAAAAAGGGTTTCTCCACCATGTCATGTTTTGCTTTGGGGTCAAACACTTATTTTACTCACTGAACTGCAACTATATTTATAACATTTGTATCATGTGTTTTTTTCTGGATTTATGGTTGATATTCTGTCTCTATCATTTAAAATATACCTATGATAAAAAATCATAGACCCTTCATTTCTTTGTAAGTGGGCAAACTTCCAAAATCTGCAGGGGACCAAATAATTATTTTCCCCACTGTATGCAATGTGTGCTAAAACAATGGCTTTTAGTCTCCACTGGAAGGCCCTGCCCAGGGTTGCAACACAAGAGCACTGGGAGACAGAGCATTGCCACCCTGTGACCAGAAATACACGAATAAGGATCTTTAACCACTTGATCTCCAGAAGATTTATCCCCCCTTCATTCCCAGGCCATTTTTTGCAATATGGTTATTTTCTGTTTCAATATGTTTATTGTGAATTTTTGAAGAAGCAGTAATAAACAAAAGAGCATTATCATCTCCTTGTGAGCCCTCGCAGGGGCCACTCATCACAAATATAAATCCAAAGGGCTAACTATCACAATATATTCCTGATAAACACAGGAAAAAAAAAGGGGAGATGAGCAAAAAATGGGATCTAGACTGATTCAGTGTCAAACAACTCGTCTCTTAATCATGGTCTGCAAGTAAGCCCTGTTCCTGCCACCCCTGTCCATGGGAGGTAGCAGTTTTTATTTAGAAATATGAGAGAGTACTAATGAAAGAGAAAAGAAATAGGGAACAGAAGAAAGAAGGGTAGAGAGAAAGAGAAGACAAAAAAAAAGGGGGGGGGGAAGGAAGGGGGGAAAGCTCGGGCTCGGACGCCCCGCCAGGAGAATTCAGGCAAACCCAGGCATGCCGCTTGGAGCGTGGGGAACTCATAAGAGATCCACGGCTCCCAGATCTTCAGAAATTTAGCATGAGAATCATGGACAATACTGGACATACGTTCTTGAAGTAACATAGCAGTCATACGTGTCTTAACCCCTTGAAAATCTACCCGTGGTGACTTCCAGGCTTGGGCAATGGTCCGCTTGGCCCCTATAAATAGATAGGTAGCCAGCTTCTGTTGAGGGCCGCGCAGGCCAGGGACCGGGCAGTGTAGGAGAGCTAGCCTAGCGTCCCTTCGGATCGTTAGATGAAAGAGTGTCTGCAGTAAACCAAAGATCCTAGACCAGAACCCCACCAACCTTGGGCAAGCCCACCATGTGTGCATGACATCACCTCGCTGACCACAATTGCGGAAGCATCTGTCAGTACTCCCAGGGAATGCCCGAGCCGTGCGGGCAGGCACCCAATACCATCGGAACATTACTTTATATGCGGCCTCTAAGGTATTTGTGTTGAACGAGCATTTGGCGACCGTGTGCCAGGCTTTGTTCCAATCCTCAGGGTCTACTGGGGCCTGAAGGTCCTTTTCCCATTGAGTCATATAAGAGAGGGGTGCCGATGGCGGACGACCATTCAGGGAGCCATAAATTGCCGAGATGAGGCCCGGAGACCCTGGGGAGTGATGGCATGTATGTTCAAAAAAAGTTTTTTGGAAGGGATAGGTGGACGTGCGGCGCAATGCTACAATCCAGTGCTTTAATTGGATAAAGTGATAATGCTCCGTAACCGGCGCCCCCTGCGCTTCCCTGATACTCTCCCAGGAGGGAAAAGAACGTGAAGATAGAAAATTTTGAACTTGTGGGTAGCCATGCGAAGACCACCAGGAGAATGCCTGGGGCTCCACATGACCGGGAAGGAAAAGAGGGTTATGGGTGATGGGGAGTAGGGGTAGGAAGGGGGACATCAAATTGTTAACCGATCGAACTGAGTCCCACACCTGCAGACCATGAAGCAGCATAGGGCTTAGAGAGGGAGGGCGTAGATTCCTGGGGAGCCATAGGAGTGCCTGAAGTGAACACGGGTCAGAACCAGGTACCTCAAGGAGCACCCACAGAGGAACATCCGTGGTTGCATGAAGCATGGTCAATGGGGAGATCTGGGCTGCTACATAGTATTTAGAGATGTTGGGAACCCCCAGGCCTCCCCGAAGCCTGTGGGTATAAAGGGTCGCTCTAGGTACCCTAGGGCGTTTGCGCGCCCATATAAATTGGAGGATCCTATTCTGCAGGAGTCGAAGGAAAAAAGCGGGTACCCGGACAGGCAGAG
This sequence comes from Lithobates pipiens, assembly GCF_037356315.1. Classification (NCBI taxonomy): domain Eukaryota; kingdom Metazoa; phylum Chordata; class Amphibia; order Anura; family Ranidae; genus Lithobates; species Lithobates pipiens. Next base: position 306,113,846 of record NW_027507785.1, read on the forward strand.
TGCGAAAATAATAAAGGACTTTGGGAAGTATCGTCATCTTTGCCGCCGAGATCCTTCCTACCCAGGAGAGTGAGGGAAATTGCCAGGTTTGCATAAGGGTGGACACCATACGTAATAGGGGATAATAATTGGCAGAGAATAGGGAGGAGTAAGCTGGAGTCAATTTGACACCTAAATAGTCAATCGAGTGCGATGCCCAGCGATAAGGAAAATGGTCTTGAAGTCGCTGAACCAGTTCCAAAGGGAGGTTAACATTCAGCGCTGTGGTTTTGGAGTGGTTAATTTGAAGACCTGAGAAGGCTGAGAATTGATCTAATACAAGTTGCAGGTTGGGCAGGGAGATGAGCGGGTTTGAAATGGTCAAGAGGGCGTCGTCCGCGAATAGGTTCACTTTGTATTGAGTGCCCGCGTAAGGAATTCCCGAGATATCACTATTGGCCCTGATCGCCGCCGCCAGCGGCTCCAAGGCCAGGATAAACAGTGCCGGGGACAGGGGGCAGCCCTGTCTAGTTCCCCGGAGTATCGGGAAAGGGTCCGAAAGGAAGCCCGCGTATTTTACTGATGCCGACGGTGAGGAATATAGGGCTTGGATCCATTGCAGGAAATGTGGACCAAATCCCCATTTGGTTAGAACAAAATAAAGGTAATCCCACGAGAGCGAATCAAACGCTTTATATATGTCTAGGGAAAGCAAGAGTCCTGGAATTTTGCGCTGATTAAGTATATGGAGGAGATGGACCACCTTGCGGACATTATCCCCCGCCTGGCGACCGGGTACAAAGCCCACCTGATCCCTGTGAATGAGGGCCCGAAGATATCTGTTGACCCGCGCACTTAGGACCTTGCCCAGTACCTTCAGGTCAACATTCAACAGGGAGATGGGACGAAAGGACTGCGGGTCCGTGGCCTCCTCGGGCGACTTAGGTATCATAGTGATATGAGCTTTCAGCGAGTCCGGCGAAGGTCTCGCGCCGTCCCGCCAGGCGTTGAAATAAGATGTGAGATGGGGCGTGAGCAGGGGTGCAAACGTCTTGTAATATAGACCGGTGAAGCCGTCCGGACCGGGAGCCTTGGAAGGCTTAAGGGATTTTAGGGCTTGGGCGACCTCCATTTCCGTTATAGGAGCATTCAAATTATCTCGTGCCGCCAAGGACAATGTAGGGAGGTCAATCGATTGGAAGAATCTCTCAGCCCCGTCTCGGTCGAAGGCTGCCAGTCTATTATATAGGGATGAGAGGAAGGAGGCAAAGCCTGCCACTACTTTAGATGGGTTTGACGTAAGTCCCCCTCCCGTCACCTGCAGACGAACCGGCCTGCCCGGGCGTCCCACTGAATTAAGTTTCCTAGCCAACATAGGACCAGGTTTGTTCGAGCAACTATAAAACTTATATTTGGACCAACGCAGGGCCTTTTCCGCCTGAGCAGAGGCGAGCAGGTCCAACTCAGTGGCCAATTTGTCACGTGTCCGCCTATGGGTTACCGTAGGGTGCGCCTTCCATGTCGCGTCCGCCGCCTCTAGTAAAGAGGTCAATTCCCGTATCCGCTGCTCTCTGGCCCGTTTTGTACGGGAAGCGATCTGGATCAAGTGTCCCCTGACCGTCGCCTTGTGGGCTTCCCACAAGGCGATGGGAGAGCCGACCGAGCCCACATTTTCTGCAAAATAAGTTTGGATATGAGTTTCTATATGGGAGGATGTAGCTTTCGTACTTAGGAGGGATTCATTAAGCCGCCAAAGATAGGCTGGGCGGGAGAATCCCGCCCAAGTGATTCCAAAGATCAGGGGATCGTGGTCGGACCACGGAGAGGTGGCAATAGTGATCTTTTGCACCAAGGGCAGGGAGCTAAGTTGCAGGAACACGTGGTCTATCCTACAGAAACTCTGATGGGGGTTAGAGAAAAAGGTAAAATCCCGAGACAATGGATGTTGCTCACGCCACACGTCCACCATGCCATAAGATTGGAAGAGATCATGCAATAGTTGTTCCTGAGAGGCATCACGGGACGGAGGCAGCAATATGGTTATTTTAACTGACAATTGCGGAGTTGCGCAACACAGTACCCAAATAAAAGTTACGTAATTTTTTTCCCACAAATAGCGCTTTGTTTTGGTGGTATTTGGTGATCACTGAGGTTTTTATTTTTTGCGCTATAAACAAATAAAAGACTGACAATTTTGAAAAAATAAAATATTTTTTACTTTCTGTTACAAAACATATCCAATAAAAATGTTTAAAAAAAAATCACAATTCTTCATTAATACATGTGGATGCAATTTCACTGGATAGATAGCTCTGCAATTTTTTTATACATTTTATTTTTAAAATATTATTTTAATGAAAGCTGCAGATTAAAAATATTTGTAAACATTTTGAAATTAGATAGCATGGTAGAGCTTATATGAGATTTTAATGTTTAGGATTTCATCTACCCTTTTCCAATTGCAGTAAACTTAAATCTGGTAGCCTGCTTTTATTTGTATGGCAGGGAGCAATGGCGGGAAGCAGATAGGCAACCATAAAGCAATGTTGATAGTCTTCAGTCCTGATTGGGAAGGTTATGGTTGAGACAACCTTGGTCCTCAGTAGAGTCATGATGTGCCTTATTCCACGTACACACGATCAGACTATCCGGCGGACTTAGTCTGGCGGACAAACCGCTGTAAAGTCCACCAGACTGTCCGAACGAGCAGACCTGCCCACACACGTGACTTTTCCCGGCGGACTAGGTCCGGCGGATGTCCGCCGGATTATCCGGCGTACTTTTGAAATGAACGGACTTGCCCACACACATGGAGGAAAGTCCGTTCATTTTGAGCGTGGCTCCAGGTAGCCGGGACCAGCGAATGAAGCGTCGCTGGCCCCGTCACCTGGTATGGACTTAAAGGGGAAGCCTTACGCCGAAAAAACGTTGTGGGGGTCCCCCCCTAGGTCCATATCAGACCCTTATCCGAGCACACTACCCAGCCGGCCAGGAAAGGGGGTGGGGACAAGCAAGTGCCCCCCCCCTCCTGAGCCGTACCAGGCCGAATGCACTCAACATGGGGGGGGATGCTTTGGGGAAGGAAATTTGCTGTCCCCTCAAAATAACTCAACACACAGCCATTCTTGTCTAAACCACTGTCAACAAAAGTGAGCACAACCTTAAGTGATAACGTAAAAATTGGGCCCAATTAGCCATTTTCCCTCCCCCGGTGTCATGTGTCTTGTAAGTTTTACAAGGTCTCAGGTATGATTGGGGAGCAGGTGTGGTAAATTTGGTGTTATCGCTCTCACTCTCTCATACTGGTCACTGGAAGTTCAACATGGCACATCATGGCAAAGAACATGAAAAAAAATATTTTTGCTCTACATAAAGATGGCCTAGGCTATAAGAAGATTGCCAAGACCCTAAAACTGAGCTGCAGCACGGTGGTCAAAACCATTCAGCGTTTTAAGCAGACAGGTTCCACTCAGAGCAGGTCTCGAAATGGTCAACCAAAGAAGTTGAGTGCACATGTTCAGCGTCATATCCAGAGGTTGTCTTTGGGAAATAGACGTAATGAGTGCTGCAAGCATTGCTGCAGAGGATGAAGTGGTAGGGGGTCAGTCTGTCTGTGTTCAGACTATACACCCCACATGGCATCAAATTGGTCTGCATGGTTGTCATCCCAGAAGGAAGCCTCTTTAAAGATGTTGCACAAGAAAGCCCACAAACAGTTTGCTTAAGATAAGCAGACTAAGGACATGGATTACTAGTGCCATGTCCTGTGGTCTGATGAGACCAAGGTAAACTTATTTGGTTCTTATTTGGTTCAGATGGTGTCAGGCATGTGTGACGGCAACCAGGTGAGGAGTACAAAGACAAGTGTGTCTTGCCTACAGTCAAGCACGGTGGTGAGAGTGTCATGGTCTGGGGCTGCATGAGTGCTGCCAGCACTGGGGAACTACAGTTCATTGAGGGAACCATAATTGCCAACAAGTACTGTGACATACTGAAGCTGAGCATGATCCCCTCCCTTCGGAGATTGGGCCTTAGGGCAGTATTCCAACATGATAATGACCCCAAACACACCTCCAAGATGACCAATGCCTTGCTAAAGAAGCTGAGGGTAAAGGTGATGGACTGGCCAATTTGTGGCATTTGCGTAGTAATGCCTTTCTTCTGGCGCCTTGACCATGCAGCCCATTTTTCTTCAAATGCCTCCTTATTGCATCTTGAAAAAGCCACACCACATGTTTTCAGAGAGTCATGTATTTCACCTGAAGTTATATGAGGATTTTTCTTTGCATCCCGAACAATTTTCCTGGCAGTTGTGGCTGAAATTTTAGTTGGTCTACCTGACCGTGGTTTGGTTTCAACAGAACCCCTCATTTTCTACTTCTTGATTAGAGTTTGAACACTGCTGATTGGCATTCTCAATTCCTTTGAAATATTTTTATATTCCTTTCCTGTTTTATACAGTTAAACTACCTTTTCCCACAGATCCTTTGACAATTCTATTGCTTTCCCCAGGACTCAGAATCCAGAAACATCAGTGCAGTACTGGATGAAAGATGCAAGGGTCTGTCAGAAGTCCAGAAACTTATTGACCTTTTATACAAATATAAACACACATACTAATTACAAGCAAAAAGATCACAGGTGAGGATGGTTACCTTTAATAACCATTCAAACCCCATTGTGTCAACATGTGTTATCAGGCAACATCACCAAGGTATGTAAACTTTTGATCAGGAGGGTAATTTGGGTAGTTTCTGTTGTCATTATGATTTAAAAAGAGTAAACACAGTTGATTGATAATAAATGGCTTCAGCCAAACACTAACCACGACAGAAAGAAATGTTTTTGTATTATCATCCATATTCTCTGAAAAAGAAGGAAATCATAAATTCTGCCAGGGTATGTAAACTTATCAGCACAACTATATATATATATATATATATATATATATATATATATATAATATTATTTATTATATATATATACATATATATATATATGTATAGATATATATATATATATATATATATATATATATATATATATATATATATATATATATATATATATATATATATATATATATATATATATATACATACATATATATATATATATATATATATATATATATATATATATATATATATATATATATATGTATATATATATATATATATATATATATATATATATATATATATATATATGTATGTATATATATATATATATATATATACATACATACATACATACAAACACAACTCAATTCAAAATCCTTAAACACATCTCAAAAAAAAAAAAGAAAAAAAAGAAAAGTCAGTTGAACTGAACCGAAAGTTCTTCCATGCATTGCAACATTAAAAAAAAGAGAAAAGTTTATCCATCCAAATTTTTTCCACACATCTCAAAATAAAAAAAGTTTGTCTAAAGGCCCATACACACAATCTGACTTTTTGACAACAAACATGCAAATTAGCTGTTTCAAGGCAACATCCGTCTGTGTGTACGCTCCATCGGACAAACTTTTTCGGTTTTCATAGGACTTTTGTTGTCTGTGCAAACGGACAAACTTTGCTGCAACAAAAGTCTGATCGTGTGTACAGAAAACCATAGGACTTTTGTACAAAGTACAAACAGGCATGCACAGAACCAATGCAAAAGATCAGACAACAATACAGAAGTTGACCAAAGGTGGCGGTAAAGAGCAGAAAAACCACGTGATTTGTGAAAGTTGGCTGAAAAAGTCCTGCCGTGTGTATGCAATACAAGTTCACGGCCGATGCCTTTTGTACAAAAACCCACTGCCTGTGTATGAGGCTTAACTCAACCCACTGCCCTTCCACACATCTCAATATAGAAAAAGTTTACCCAACTCAATCCAAAATCTTTCTACACATCTCAAAATTCAAAAAAGTTCATCCAACTCAACTCAAAGTGCTTCAACACATCACATTTGAAAAAAAAAAAAAAAAAGTTTATCCAACCATACCCAAAGTCCTTCCACACATTACAAAAAAAATACTTTATACAATTCAATCCAAAGTCTTTCCACACATCTCAAAATTAAAAATAAAATAAAAATCCAACTCAACCCAAAGTCTTTACACACATCTCAAAATTAAAAATAAAATAAAAATCCAACTCAACCCAAAGTCTTTACACACATCTCAAAACAAAAATAAGGTTATCCAACTCAACCCACTGTCCTTCCACACATTAAATAAAGTTTATAAAACTCAATTTAAAATCTTTTCACACATCTCGAAATTAAAAAAAGCTCATCCAACTTAACCTACTGCTTTCACACATCACAAAATAAAGGAAAAAAAAGTTTATATAAATTAATCCAAAGTCATCTCAAAATAAAAAACCTTTATCCAACTCATTTCAAAATCTTTCCACACACCTCAAAATAAAAAAAAAATGTTCATCCAACTCAACCCAAAGTCCTTCTTCACGTCTACATCTCAAAATTAAAAACAAAAATCCGTCAGTCGCTGCACACACCTCAAAATATTTTTTTTTTTTACAACTCAATCCCCTGTCCTTCCACAAATCGAAATAAATAAATAAATAAAAAACAAAGACGCTTATTCAACTTAATCCAAAGTCCATCCACACATCTCAGAAAAACAGTTCATCTACCTACCAACCCAAAGTCCCATTTTAAGCTCCTCAAGCTATAGGAACAGGCCTAATTTTCCTCCTGCTCAATTATCTAACTGTTTACAAGTTGGATATTGTTCACGAAGTGCTGTGAGTCTCACAGACATCTATTTTCCTGTTTTTTAAAACAGACACTTCAGAGCCGAGAAAAGGATTTCACAAACTGTCAGTTCTTTGACAACTTTGGGACTGTGTGGACTCCCCTCAACGGCACATCTTCATGGCGGTCCAAAGTGAAACTGTCACATATAATCAATGCTGTGACTAGCCGGAGAGACAAAGCTGTTTTTTTTTTTTACATCATCAAGAACACAATCATTATTCACTTCCCACTCGGCACTAAGACACGGAAAAGGCAGCTCTGGGATAAAAAAAAAAAAGGATTAATTAGATCCCACTCACTTTAAATGAAGAACAAGGCAAGTCACAGAGCTGTCAACATACAAACGGTGCCCAGTGTTAATCTTTAGCAACATTCAACAAACAGCAATATGTAATTAGGCCCAAGCTGAAAATATCTGATCTGTAATGAGAAGAGATGAATAGATTAATAGGTGTCGGATTAGCTGTGTAGATATCATAATTTCTTTGATTTAAAGGGTTAGTTCACCTTTTCACAAAAAAAAAATGAAAAGATGAACTAAAGCCTCATACACACGATCGGACTTTGTACAAACTCTCCTGTGGATTTTTGTACAAAGGGCATCGGCCGAGAACTTGTATTGCATACACACGGCAGGACTTTTTCAGCCAACTTTCACCAAATCATGTGTTTTTTTTGCTCTTTACCGCCACCTTTGGTCAACTTCTGTACTGTTGTCTGATCTTTTGCATTGGTTCTGAGCATGCGTGTTTGTACTTTGTACAAAAGTCCTATGGTTTTCTGTAGACACGATCAGACTTTGCTCCATCTGACTTTTGTTGCCAGAAAGTTTGTCTGTTCGCACAGCCAACAAAAGTCTGATGAAAAGCATGTTTGTTGTCAAAAAGTCTGATCGTGTGTATGGGCCTTAACACACTACACCCTCTCCTCCCTGCGCTTATCTCATTCCTTGATTATCTTCAGCTGCCAGCTAGTGTAGCCATCTGGGCATCTGAGAGCTGGTGTGGTCAGCTAGCATGGATAATCATAAGAATCCAAGAAGGTAAGTACAACTAGAGTCGGGGGTGTGGGAAGGGTATTGCGAATTAGTTGACCTTGTCATGTTTTGCAAAAAGGTGAACTAAGGCAGGCCATACACGGGTCGAATTTTTAAAGGATTTTCTTTCGAAAATCTTATCTAAGAATTTTCGTTCGTATTTCGCACCATTGGTGGACTGCAGCAACAGCCGATTTTCATACGGCAATCAAATTTGTAAATTTTTTCCCACAAATACAGTTTTCTTTTGGTGGTATTTGATTAACCATTGCATTTTTTATATTTTGTGCTATAAAAAAAGAGTGACAATTTTGAAAAACAAAAATATTCTTTACTTTCTGCTATAAAACATATCCAAAAAAAAAAAAATTCTTCATAAATTTAGGTCAATATGTATTCTGTGAAATGTTTTTGGTAAAAAAAAGTCCAATACACATAAACTGATTGGTTTATGTTTATAGCATCTTCAAACTATGGTATAAATTTATGTTTTTTTTTTTTTATACTAGTAATGGCCTAGGCCCAGGGTACGCAATCAGGGAGAGACCACACATACTGTTATTGCTGTTGTAATTTATCTTGTTCACCAATTAGCAATAACTTTATGACCAACTAAACTAAATAAAATTGATTATCTCATTACAATGGCTTCTGAAAGTTACATAATTACATAGTAGGTGAGGTTAAAAAAAGACACAAGCCCATCAAGTCCAAACTATGTGTGTGTATTACATTGTATATCCCTGTATGTTGTGGTAGTTCAGGTGCTTATCTAATCGTTTTTTGAAACTATCGATGCTCCCTGCTGATACCACCGCCCGTGGAAGGGAATTCCACATCCTTGCTATTCTTACAGTAAACGACCCTCTACATAGTTTAAGGTTAAACCTCTTTTCTTCCAATCTTAATGAGTGGCCACGAGACTTGTTAAACTCCCTTCCATGAAAAAGTTTTATCCCTATTGTGGAGTCATCAGTACAGTATTTGTAAATTTAAATCCTATCTCCTCTCAAGCGTCTCTTCTCCAGAGAGAATATCTTTTCACATAACTAATATCCTCCAGACCCTTTATTAGCTTAGTTGCCCTTCTTTGTACTCGCTCCACTTCCAGTGCATCCTTTCTGAGGACTGGTGCCCATAACTTGACAGCATACTGCAGGTGTGGCCGGACCAGAGTCTGGTAGAGCCGAAGAATTATCGTTTTATCTCTGGAGTTGATCCCCTTTTTAATGCCAATATTCTCTTTGCTCTGTTTGCAGCAGCTTGGCATTGCTGAGCCTATCATCTACTAGGACCCCTAGGTCCCCTTTCTTCCTAGATTCCCCCAGAGATTCTTCCCCCAGTGTATAGATTGCATTCATATTTTTGCCACCCAAATCCATTTTTTTTACATTTTTCTACATTAAGCCTCATTTGACATGTAGTTGCCCACCCCAATAATGTGTTCAGATCTTTTTGCAAGGTTTCCACATCCTGCAAAGAAGTTATTGTCCTGCTTAGCTTAGTATTGTCTGCAAATACAGAGATTGAACTGTTTACCCCATCCTCCAGGTCATTTATGAACAAATTAAATCGGATTGGTCGTGGCAGAGAACCCTGGGGGACCCCACTACCCACCCCTGACCATTCCGAGTACTCCCCATTTATCACCAGTGTTGGTCATCTTACTTTAAAAAAGTTAAGTTACAAATGACTTCTCCCAAAAAGTAATTGAGTTAGTAACTTGGTTACTACACTGGAAAAGTAATTAGCTACTCAGCAAAGTAACTGACTTTTTTTTGATATTCTATAGACGGGACTAGCGAATCTCACCTCCATCGGTGAGATTGACACCTTGCAAGCCCCATCGCCTGGTATGGATTTAAAGGGGAACCCTTACACAGAAAAAACGGTGTGGGGGTCCCCCCAAAGTCCATAGCAGACCCTTATCCGAGCACGCAGCACGGCCGGTCAGGAAAGGGGGTGGGGACGAGCAAGCGCCCCCCCCCCCCTCCTGAACCATACCAGGCCACGTGCCCTCAACATGGGGGGGTGCTTTGGGGAAGGGGGGCCCTGCAGCCCCCCCCCCACCCCAAAGCACCTTGTCCCCATGGTGATGAGGACAAGCGCTTCTTTCCGACAACCCTGGCCGTTGGTGGTCGGGGTCTGCAGGCGGGGGGCTTATCAGAGTACCCAGGAGCCCCCTTTAATAAGGGGGCCCCCAGATTCTGGCCCCCTACCCTATGTGAATAAGTATGGGGTACGTTGTACCCCTACCCATTCGCCTGGGGAAAAAAGTGTTAATAAAAAAACACAACACAGGTTTTTAAAGTACTTTATTAGACAGCTCCGGGGTCTTCTTCCGGATTTGGGGGTCTTCTCCCCCCCATGTTGAGGGCACGCGGCCTGGTATGGTTCAGGAGGGGGGGGCGCTCGCTCTGCCCCACCCCCTTTCCTGACCGGCCGGGCTGCGTGCTCGGATAAGGGTCTGCTATGGACTTTGGGGGGACCCCCACGCCGTTTTTTTGCCGTAGGGGTTCCCCTTTAAATCCATACCAGGCGACATGGCTCGTGAGGTGTCAATCTCGCCAATGGAGGCGGCGACATTCACTTCCTTCGCTAGTCCCATCTACCTGGAGTCACGTTCAAAATTAAGCTGGTCAGCTGACTTCATATTTCAGTGTCCGTCCCGCCTCCCTACATTCTCTCTCTCTGGATAGGCGGGGCGGTATAAGGCGGTCCAGGCAGGATGTAATTGCGGTAATGCCGCCCAAGTAATGGGAACGGTGTTACCATGAGGGGAAGAATAATCAGTTAGATTACTCGCTACCCTCTAAAGTAACTGCATTTATTTTGACTAAGTTACTTACATCACTGTTTATCACCACCCTCTCAAGTCACCCTTGTAGCCAGTTTTCAATCCATGTACTACTCACCCTATGGCCCATACCCAGCATGCAGTGCAAGCGAGGGTGTCCATGGGTAGGTCACCCGGTATCCTGGGTAAAAAGGTCAACTCTCCAATGTAAATAACAGTCACTTCCTGTAAATAGTTCAATGCTTGTGAAAGCAAAAATCATTTGAGTCCACTTTCAGTGTTTGGCCGCTAGATGGCGCTAAACACTAAGCCATAGAAACATCCATAGACTTTCATTGTAAATGCTAATACACATTAGTAGACAAGGATACCAGCGCTACACAAATATATACACACACTATATTACAAGCAAAAAGATCACAGGTGAGGTTGCTTACCTTTAATAACCTTTTCGCGTGGGGGTTCCCCTTTGAATCCATACCAGGCGACAGGGGTCATGAGGTGTCAATCTCGCCGATGGAGGCGGTGACATTCACTTCCTTCGCTAGTCCTGTCTACCTGGAGTCACGTTCAAATTGAAGCTGGTCAGCTGACTATATTTTTCAGTAACTCCATTTATTTTAACAGAGTTACTTACATCACTGTTTATCACCACCCTCTCAACTCACCCTTGTAGCCAGTTTTCAATTCATGTACTACTCACCCTATGGCCCATGCCAATGGAGCTTATTTTGTACAGTAAACTTTTATAGGAAACTGTGTCAAATGCTTTTGCAAAATCCAGATACACCACGTCTACGGTCCTTCCTTTATCTAGATGGCAGCTCACCTCCTCATAGAAGTTTAATAGATTGGTTTGGCAAGAATGATTCTTCATGAATCCATGCTGATTACTGCTAATGATACCGTTCTCATTACAACATCTTGTATATGGTCCCTTATCATCCCCTCCAAGAGCTTGCATACTATTGATGTTAGGCTAACTGGTCAGTAATTCCCAGGGATTTATTTTGGGCCATTTTTAAATATTGGTGCTACATTGGCTTTTCTCCAATCAGCTGGTACCATTCCAGTCAGTAGACTGTCAGTAAAAATTAGGAACAATAGTCTGGCAATTACTTGACTGAGTTCCCGAAGCACCCTCGGGTTTAAGCCATCTAGTCCTGGTGATTTATTAATATTAAGTTTCCCAAGTCTAATTTTAATTCTGTCCTCTGTTAACCATGGTGGTGCTTCCTGTGATGTGTCATGAGGATAAAAACTGCAGTTTTGGTTGCTGAAGCTCGCCAATTCTCTCATGAAGACTGAGGAGAAGAATAAATTCAATACCTTCGCCAACTCCCCATCCTTTGTAACCAGATGTTCTTCCTCACTCTTTATGGGGCCAATATGGTCTGTCCTTCCTTTTTTACTGTTTACATACTTAAAGAATTTCTTGGGATTTTTTTTACTTTCCTCCGATATGTGTCTTTTTCATGTTCTATCTTAGCCTTTGTACACACGGTCGGACATTCCGACGGAAAATTTCCAATCGGACCATGTTGTCGGATAATCCGACCGTGTGTGGGCTTCATCTGACTTTTTTCGTCAGAATGTCCGACCAACAAAGTTTGAGAGCTGGATATAAAATATTTCCGACAACATGATCTAAATAGACTTTGTCCGATCGTTTGTAGAGAATTCCGATCAGACAAAGTGCCACGCATGCTCAGATCAAATTCCTAGACCAAAGCTATTGGCTACGAGCCTGAACGTAGTCCCGTCGTAACTAAATAACATCATCACGTTCCGAACGATCGGATTTTCCGACAACTTTGTCCGACCGTGTGTATGCAACACCAGTTTCGGACAAAATCCGATGGATTTTGTTGTCGCAATGTCCGACCGTGTGTACAAGGGCTTAGATGCTCTAATTGCACCCTTACATTTCTTGTTGTATTCTTTATAAAGTTTGAATGCTGATGATGATCCCTCAACCTTGTATTTTTTGAAGGCCTTCTCCTTTGCTTTTATATGTATTTTTACATTGGAGTTAAGCCATCCAGGACTTTTGTTCGCTCTTTTAAATTTATTACCCAATGGGATGCTTTGACTAATGCCCTTATTTAATATAAAGCAAACCTATCTCTCCTCCGTGTTCTTTTTTCCTAAGATTTTATCCCAATTTATGCCTTCTAGCAAGGTTCGTAGTTTAGGGAAGTTGGCTCTTTTGAAATTCAGTGTATTCCCCTTATGTTTCCTATTTATGTGACTTATACAGAAGCCAATTGACCACATTCACTTGTACATTATTCTTGATATATAGGCATACCCCTCCCCCTTTTTTACCCTCTCTATCCCTGCGATAAAAGGGTATACCCTTGAATGGTTGCCAGCCAATCATGAGAGCTGTTGAACCAGGTCTCTGAAATTCCTACAAAATCCAAAACCTCCTTGTACAACAGTATCTCTGGTTCTCCCATCTTGTCCGCCAGGCCCCTGGCATTGGTGAATATGCCACGTAGTTTAGACATACTAATCTCTTATTGGGTGTTCTGAGATTGCAACTAGGACTTGTTACTATACATACCTTGGGTTTATGAGCTTTAGTCAACCTACCACTAATGCCCTCAATACTACCCTCTGGAATATGTTGCACACTGACTATCTCTACCTCTGGGCCCTCCCCCCATTGTCTAGTTTAAAAAGTGGGTGAGATATATTAGGAAGCAAGTGAACGTTTTCTTCCTGAGGTTGATATATTAAAAAAACTTTAGCTCGTGTGGGATGTTCCCAGGCTGCTGTGGTCAGGCCCACAAAAGTAAAACTGGTGAACCAATGACAGGGTCATGTGTGGCCAAGGTTTATTGATGCATATGGGGAGGGATCGCTGGCACGTGTAGTCCAATCCAATGGAAGAGCTACTGTAGCTGAAATTGCTGAAAGAGTTAATGCTTGTTTCAGTAGAAAGGTGTCAGAACACACAGTGCATCACAGTTGTGTATGGAGCCGCATAGCCACAGACGGTCAGGCTGTCCATGCTGACCCATGTCCACAGCCAAAAGTGCCTACAATGGGCAATGGACACATGGGCATAACAACTGGACCACGGAGCAATGGAAGAATGTGTCTTTAAAGTGTTGGCTTGGCCTCCAACTCTCAATCCATTTGAACAGCTGTGGGATGTGCTGAAAAAACATGTTCCGCCTATGAAGGTTCCACCTTGCAACTTACTGGAATTGTACCTTCCTTGTATACATTCCATGAGCTTATTCTCTTGAAGACTGTATATTTATTTATCTATGGACTTCATTTTTAATTCTTACTAAATATTTAATAAAAAGAATGTATTATTCTTGTGGGTATTATTTTTTATTTTCTCTATTTGGGTACCGTTTAAAAGTCCCGGGGGTTGGTTACCCTCCAGCCCCTCCCTTCTCCTCCCTCATTTTTTGTTATATACAATATTGGGATGGGGTACCCTTTATCTATTATGGTGTGATCGCTTCATCTTTGTATACTGTTTCATGACTCTAGTACAAGAGGAGTCGCAGACGCAGACAATCTCAATGATCTCTCACACCAGCCTACAATCACTAATGTGCTTTGATAATTGGTTGCCTCCTACCAATATCTTCCAGATGCTTTTCCAGTGATACACGACTAGATCCCCAGACATAAAGTCCCTCAGCCAGCTCCAGCTAACTTTCAGTAGAATAGGCCCCCAGCTAGCCTAGCTGAAGCCTCAATGATCAGCAGACACATCCCAGGCTTGCCCAGGGGGCAAACAGCCCCTTCCCCAGGCTGTGATCTCCTCATCTAGGACAAGACACCTTCTGCTCCAAGTCTCAGAGTATTTATACACACTCCCAGCCACCACCTTGTCACCTCTCCCCAGGGATTGGCCAGGGCTGCATCAATATTCATTTAGACTTTCTCAGCCTAGTATATTCCAGAACCTTTTCATACAAACAGGGGGAAGCAGTCGACCCTGCAGCCAGTGAAACACAGAACAGACTAAAACAATCACATGCAGCTACACTGATTGCCATGAGCCAGAGCTAAATTTACCTAATCTTGAACTTATCTAGGAGGGTGCTACATAAGGTCCCACGCCAAGATGGCCACTGGAGATCTAGAGAGGTGTCCAATCAGACAGTTGACTTTTCTGAGGTACTAATGAAGTCCCTAGGGGAACGATTCCCTTAACAGACTCCCCTTCATCTCTAAGCCCTTGTACACATGGTTGGACATTCCGATGGACAATGTCCGATAGGACCGTGTTGTCGGATAATCCGACAGTGTGTGGGCTCCATCGGGCTGTTTCTGTCTGAGTATCCGACGGACCAAGTTTTCCAGCTGGGCTATAAAATTTTCCGACAACATGATCCGATCGGACTTTGTCCGATCATGTGTAGAGAATTCCAAAAGTGCCACGCATGCTCAGATCAAATTCCTAGACCAAAGCTATTGGCTACTAGCCTGAACGTAGTCCCATACTAATGAAATAACGTCATCACGTTAAGTACAATCGGATTTTCTGACAACTGTGTGTATGCAACAGTTTTGGACAAAATCCGACGGATTTGGTTGTCGGAATGTCCGACCGTGTGTACAAGGGCTAATAACTTCACAGCATCACCTACAGAATGGAGGGGGACCCGCATCTCCCTACAAGCTTTTATTTCTTGCAGTACAAACTTGGAAGGGTTTTTTTATTTTTACCAACAATACTAAAGTTTTTTTTATAAATGACCGATAAATGTATTTTTTTTTTTTTTTATTGGATAGTTTGCAGAAGTTCAGTGAACACCCCAGGAGATAACACCGTTGATCTGGATAATTCGTAGACTTTTTCTTTCTCATCTAAAACACTCTTGAACTCCAAATAGGAAGCAGCAGCAGTGACTTGACATAAATATGGGAAGATTAAGTTACACAACTCGGAGGTCTTGCAGACATGCTGATTTCAATTGAGTTCAGAAGGTAACACTTCCTCCTTTGCATATTTATGCTTTATACCCTTACAATAATGCGCTTTGAGGAAAAACAAAAAGGAGGTTATGACCGTTATTTGTGTTTAGCATTCAAAATTCGCTGCTTGTCAACACTATTTAATCTCTCCTGCAGTCTGTTCCGGCATTAATGTAATTTAAACTTTTAACTGTATTTGCTGACTGTAAGAATAAATGGTAGATTAATAGCGCCGTCCGTTAATTGACGTCGCTAAAATGCAATATGGTCTCCCAAGAAAAATAAAACGCTGCTGACACATCTGGGCTGCGAAGTTGGGAAATTGATTTGGATGGCTGTTACAATGGTTTTTAGGAATCGAGAGAACTACGTAAGCAAACAAAAACTCTTTAAAGACTTCTTGGAAGCTTAAAGCAGGGTTCCACCCAAAAGTGGAACTTTCGCTCATCTGATTACTCTCCCTCTTCGGTGCCACAATTGGCATCTTTTTGGGGGGGGGGCAAGATAGGGGGGGGCAAGATACCCGACAGGTATCCTTTTCCGCTTCCGGGAGCCTCAGCTGTGGATATTGACATCATGGCTGGGGCTCCCTCCTCCTTCCTCTGTCACCGGCCAGTAGGAGAAAGGAGCGGGGCCTTGCGCATGCGCAGTAGGGTTCCCAGCATGAAGACAAAAGGCGACACTGCCGGATACCCTTACCCACAATGGCAAGGCAGCACCTGACAGCTAATGGAAACATCAGCGGCAGTGCCGACATCGCTGGACTCCAGGACAGGTAAGTGTCCGATTATTAAAAGCCAGCAGCTGCAGCATGTGTAGCTGCTGGTTTTACTTTTTTTTTTTGGCGGACCTCCGCTTTAACCCAGGGGTTGAGAACACGGCACCCTGTTGTGCTGTCTGGGGTTGTCAGGGTCGCTGCGCTGAGTCTGGAATTTTAGCATAGCTTCATGTGTTTTCAGGGTGAAGTGTGGAAACGTAGGATGCTAATGTAGGGCGGATAGCATTCAGGGCAGCCCCAGCATTCAGAAGGGGATGGCAGTCTGCGGCCCTGTGGGGAAGATTGAAAGGAAGCAATCCATATTTACATAGTTACATAGTAGGTAAGGTTGACTAAAGTCAATAGTCCATACAGTTCAACCTGTGTTGGTGTGTGTGTGTGTAGCTAATCATATCCCGTATATTGTGTTCACTAATGCCGCATACACACGAGCGGACTGTATGGCGTACTTAGTCCGTCATACAATCCGACGGACAGTCCGTCATACTTTCGACTGAACGGACTTGACCACACACGGATGCACAAACAACCGTCGAAAGCTTGCACGATGACGTGTACAGCACGTACGATGGGACTAGAAATAGGAAGTCCAATACACAGCAAAGCACCCTTCCGCCGTGTAAATCCTTTCTGAGCATGCGCCATTCTTAGTCCGTCGAACTAGCCTACTGACGAGCGGATTGTCCGCTGAAACCAAAGTACGACGGACAGAATTTCGAAAAAATCCGAAATACTTAGTACGCCAGACTGCACGCTGAAAAAGTCCGCTGAAGCCCACACACGAGCGGACTGTCCGCTGAAATGTGTTTCGACGGACTAAGTACGCCATACAGTCCGCCCGTGTGTACGCGGCATAAGATGCATGTCCAAGAGTCTTTTAAAAATATCCATACTCCCCGCTGATACCACCAATTGTGGAAGAGAGTTCCACATCCTTACCGCCCTGGCAGTTAAAAACCCCCTGCGCGGGGCCACACAATGTCATTGTGTGGCCCCGCGTCCTCTTACACTCTCTGAGACTGAATAGATTTTTTCCTATGCTGGGATCACCATTGAGGTATTTGTAAATCCCCATCATGTCCCCTCTCAAGTGTCTCTTCTCCAGCGAGAATTAATTTAGTGCTTGTAGTCGTTCCTCGTAATTGAGGTCCTCCAATCCCCTTATTAATTTTGTTGCCCTTCTTTGGACTCTCTCTAGCTCCAGCTCATCCCTTCTGAAGACTGGTGACCAGACCTGGATGGAATACTCTAGATATGGCCTAACCAGAGTTTTATAAAGTGGTAGGATTATCTGCTGGCTTTGGTAGCTGCAACTTGGCATTACATGGTATTGCTCAGTCTGTGATCTACTAGGACCCCCAGATCTTTCTCTAGCCTTGATTCCCCCAGAGGTTCTCCCCTAATGCCTTGTACACGCGGTCGGACTTTCCGAGTGAAAAGGTCCAGTCGTATTATGTTGCATCAAATGGCATTATTTTTTTGTTCCCAGCAAGCATTCCATGCTTGATACATTATAATCTCCCATTCCAACAAGATAATCTGGGAGCCCTCTCTGTATCATAGATCAGGGTTCCTGGCCTTAGCCGTATAAAGCATGTATTCATTTGGTAGCAGATAATCATCACTGCACGATGAGTGCAAAGAGAATTAATCATTCCGCAAAATGTCATTGTGACTTGTTTTTTTCACTTTCATGTGCTGTTTATTAAATGAAAAAATAACAACCAAGACTGGTGAGATTTATGTGAAGTGACCGCTGTGAAGACGGTTTATTTTTATCAATGTGTTAAATTCTTAATAGTGTGAAGAAGAAGAGCTAATTACTATGTAGCTTCTGTTGATAACGAGAAAGCCAAAGGCTTAGTTGCATCCTTGTAGCTTCTTTTTTCGGGGAAAATTTGGAAATCTGTACCATCATTATGACCGGACATGTGTTTTTAACTCATTATTGCCAGTCTTCCTCTTCCCCCTCACCTTCTAAGGAGTATCCAATGCTTCGGCTGAACAGCGTGATCTGTTAAAGCAGGGGTGTCCAACCTGCAGCCCAAAATGGCTATTAATGCGACCCAACACAGATGCTAGATGGGCATCTTAATCATCGAAACATGCAGGTATATGGGATTTATTATTACCATAAACTCACACACCAAACAGGTTGAACAGGATGGACAGGTGTCTTTATTCAACCCTACCAACCAGGGCTGTGACAAGGGGTGAGCAGAAGGGACGGCTGCCCTGGGCACTCTAGTATCGTGTGAGGTGGGGTACCACAAAGAGATGGGGGAGGTTTGTCTTGAGAGAGGGAATTTGGAGGGTGGCAGGGGATAAGAATTGTTCTAGGAGGGGAAATTAAGGGGTGTGCTAGGAATGGTGATTTGGGAGGATTTGTGTTAGGGGGGGGGGGGGTGGTGGAAGAGGATATGTGTTGGGAGAGGGGATTGGGGGGGGCATGTTTGTGCTAAAATAAATGATATAGTTGAGGGGGGAGAAAATTTGTGCCAGAAGGGGAATGTTTTTTTTGGGGGGAGGGATTTGTGCTAGTAGGGATGATTGGAGGGTATTTATGCTAGGAGGATAAATCTGAGGGCAAGGATTTTTGTTAGGAAAGGGGATTTGGAGTAGGGTTAAAGGATTTGTGCTGAAAGGGGAATTTTTTTGGGGGGGGGGATTTGTGCTAGGAAGGGGGATAGTTTGTGCTGGGAGAGGGATTTGGAGTGGGGGAAGAAGATGTGTGCTTGGAGGGGAAATTTGAGGGGCAGATGATTCGAGCTAGGATTGGTGATTTTTTTTGTGGGGGGGGACTTGTGCTGGGAGGATTTGGGGGGAGAGAGGATTTGAGCTAGGAGGGAGGATGGGGGCAAAGATTTTAGTTGATGGGGATTTCAGTCCGGGGTGCACATTTATACTGGGAAGAGGGTGAATTTATTCTTAGGGGGTAAATATGGTTTGCTGACATATATATATATATATATATATATATATATATATATATATATATATATATGGTCATACATCTTGGAGGGGGGACACAGTTTGGTGTGTTTACCCTGGGCACTAGTTGACTTTGTCTAGGCACTGTTACCATGTAACTGCGCAACTATGTAACTTACTTAGAAATTTAGATTTTTTTTTGGGGGGGGGGGTTTGTAAAAAGGCTTTCTTTATTTTTATCTTCCCCCAAAAAAATCCCACTCTTCACAGTCACGACTTATTCATGCCATCAGTTTTCGGCAGCCCCTATATTTGTGAGCAACTATTCAAGGATGAATGTGTGTTGGTTGAGTATTAATATGATGCGCTGGAAGCTTATTGAATACAGGGAACAACTTTACTTGCATGGAGGATAGCAGAACAACTTTACTTGCATGGAGGATAGCAGAACATATCTTAAAGCGGGAGTCCGCCGGGAGTCCGCCGTTTTTTTTTTTTTTAAAGCCAGCAGCTATAAATACTGCAGCTGCTGACTTTTAAAATAATGACACTTACCCGCCCAGCACGCCCGCAATGTCGACACCCGAAGCCGATCTCTCGATCGTCTCTCGGGTGCTGCCGCCGCCATCTTAGGTATGGGAATCAGGAAGTGGAGCCTTTCGGCTTCATTTCCCGGTTCCCTACTGTGCATGCTCGAGTCGCGCTGCACAATAAGGATGGTCCCCGCTATCTCTGGGATCCGTGTGTTTCCCAGCAGGCAGCGGGGGACCTTCGGAAAGGGGCGTAGATTCTGCGGAAAGGGGCGTACCTTCTGCAGAATCTAGGGGGTGCAGATACCTGTACTGTACAGGTACCTGCATCCCCCTCTCCCCTGAAAGGTGCCAATTGTGGCGCCGGAGGGGGGGGGGGGGGTTCCAATGAGCGGAAGGTCCACTTTAGGGTGGACCTCCGCTTTAACTGCATGGAAACAGGAACACAACTGAACACTGAGAAAAGCACTTCCTCTCATTGCATCATACAATAGATTTACATGCACTATAACACTACAGTGCCACCTGCTGCATAGACAGGTATAATGCATATGTAGTCACAGTAAATAAGCAACTTGCTGTCTTTCTTCCAACATGAAGCACAAGAAGGACAAAATTAGAAACAAAATATCTGATGAGCTCCTTGAGAACTCATTGAGAATTACTACTACATCCATGAAATCAGATATTGATGCGTCAAGTTATCAAAAACAGTGTCAAATATTGCACTAGTTTTATGTTGCCTCTTTTACTTTTATAGAAAAATAAAAATAGAAAAAAAAATGAGTTTTATTACTCAGATAGGTACATTATCTATATCAGTGATGGATAAAATGTGACCTGCCTTGACTTTTTCTGCTTATCAGCTATCCTATTGTTAGTGTATTTTATGTGCGGCCCAAGACCATTCATCTTTTCCCAATGTGACCCGGGAAGGTCAAAGATTTGGACCCCCCTGTGTTAAAGGAAGTTGAGAAATATCAGACTTACTGGCAGGATCACCAGGTGAAAATATTGGAAAAAAGTCAAAAATGAATACAGCCCCCCCCCCCCCCCCCATGTATTGCTTAGCTGAGATATATTATTTTTTTGCTTTTGGGCCTAATACCACTTTAAGTGTACTTTACATATAATAGCCAGTAATTACAGAGTTGCTAAACAATAATAATCGGTCTGCATCACTTGTAGGCTGCTCCGAAACGACAACACACATCAAAATGCATATTGTATTAAAACTAAAATAGAACGTCTAACAGAACCTGTCTATTATGCACTAACACCTACCGACTCTTTACAACCAACACGGAAAATAACAGGGGGAAGTATCTTGGTGGAAAGTAAAATAAAATTGATAAAAATTTCTCTGTGTGCCATTTATAGCAAAGGAATTTCATCTCATCAGGAGCTAATAACATTCCATTTTTCTATTTTATTTTGCTTCATGGTCAACACATAGCACAGCTGAAGTATATTATAATCAACATCTTTGTCATGGCTCAATACACTTAATACTTTGCTTCATCACCAGATTGGATTAAAAGTCCCCTGACACATTTACTTTGATTGTTCAAGAAGACATTATATCAAAGCGGCAACCGTCGGAATTTCAGACACAACAGAAAGTGGGGGGTCTCTCTGTTCTTATTTAGCGGTAACATGACATTACAATTGAATGGAATACGTTTCTTTGTGAAAAGTGACAATCAAATGAAGCCTTAATGCAGCATCATAAGCCAACAAACAAGGTCTAAAAAGGCGAGAGCTTTCTGGAGTGCCATTGTTATTTCTCTGTTATATCTTTGTAAGTGCTTCCCACTATTCAGATTGATTTTAATTTACAGAATGTAGACACAGCGAAATTTATGTTTTGTCGATGAGTGTCAATTTGATTTAAAAAATTCAAAAAATTTCCGATCACGCGTAGGAATTTCGCAGCAAAAATCAGATGGAGCGTGCACATGGCTGCATTTTCGGACCAAAAGCTCCCATCAGACTTTTCCTGGTGGAATGTCCGTTTGTGTGCACTGGGACATAACAGGTTTCCTTCTAAGGCCGCGTACACACGGGCGGACTGTATGTCCTACTTAGTCTGTCGAAACACATTTCAGTGGACAGTCCGCTCGTGTGTGGGCTTCAGCTGACTTTTTCAGCGTGCAGTCTGGCGTACTAAGTATTTCGTTTTTTTCGAAATTCACACTTTGGTTTCAGCGGACAGTCCGCTCGTGAGTAGGCTAGTTCGACGGACTAAGAATGGCGCATGCTCAGAAAGGATTTACACGGCGGAAGGGTGCATTGCTGTGTATTGGACTTCCTATTTCTAGTCCCGTCATACGTGCTGTACACGTCATCACGCAAGCTTTCGACGGACTGTTTGTGCATCCGTGTGTGGTCAATTCCGTTCATTCGAAAGTATGACGGACTGTCCGTCGGATTGTATGACGGACTAAGTACGCCATACAGTCCGCTCGTGTGTACGCTGCCTAAGATATCCCTGTATTTGGCTCCATCCATCTTCCCATCAACTCTGACCCTGCTGAAGAAAAGCATCCCCACAATATGATGCTTCCACCACCATGTTTCACGGTGGGGATGGTGTGTTCAGGGTGATGTGCAGTGTTAGTTTTCCACCACACATAACGTTTTGCTTTTAGGTCAAAAAGTTCAATTTTGGTCCCACCTGACCAGAGCACCTTCTTCCCCATGTTTGCTGTGTCCCCCACATGGCTTCTTGCAAACTGCAAACGTGAATTCTTATGGCTTTCTTTCAACAATGGCTTTCTTCTTGCCACTCTTCCATAAAGGCCAGATTTGTGGAGAGCACGACTAATAGAAGAGGACTCCAGTGGCAACCTGTGAAGCTCTAGTGAACTCTATGCCCAAGAGGGTTAAGGTCGTGCTGGAAAATAATGGTGGCCACACAAAATATTGACACTTTGGGCCAAATTTGGACATTTTCACTTAGGGGTGCACTCACTTTTGCTGCCAGTGGTATAGACATTAATGGCTGTGTGTTGAGTTATTTTGAGGGGACAGCAAATTTACACTGTTATACAAGCTATACAATGTTATACACTCACTACTTTATTGTAGCAAAGTGTCATTTCTTCAGTGTTGTCACATGCAAAGGTGCAATATATATATATATATATGTACTGTATACATGAAGTGTATATTTGAAGTGGTTCTAAAGGCTGAAGGTTTTACCTTCTTGTATTCTCTGTATTAAAGTGTTACAAAACCCAGGACCCTGCATTCATTATATCTGGTCTCCCACAGTACACAGTATATAGCAGTCTTGTGACTTCTATCAGTTCTTAGTAACACTTGTAGGAGGAGTTTTCATTCTCCCCTGATCCTCTTTCTAGACATGTCTTGACAGTGCTGATTGCCCCTGTGCTGATCACATGCACTCTCCCAAGAAAAAAAAAATCTCTAGCAATACACATCAAACTGAGCATGTCAATAATGTATTTGTATATACTGAGCTGTGATAATAAACTTTATCAAGCTGCCAACACCGCTTCTAGACAGAAAAGCATACATGAAAATAGAAAAAATGTATGTGTAGCGCTATGGCAAAGACAAAAAAATGTATTTTTAAATTATATGCATCACCAGATAAATCCTAAAACACGGAAAACCATATTCCCTAATAATGAAAAAACATAAACCACTTTTTAAGCAGGTGAATAAACCTTTAAAATGCAAATATAAGTGAAAAAAATGAATGAAAACTATAGATAATGATCATTCATGAATAATTAACAAAAAGATGTGTAGGTGCTAAGTAAGTCCCAAAATATAAAGTCCAATAGTAGATTTGTAGATGAATCAACTTTCCAAGAAACAACTTCCAAAGAAAATTGTGTACTCTTCAAACATGCATCACCAACACCACCGTGAAGGCTTACCGGAAGACTTGGACTTAGTCAGGCATATGCCCCCCAAGTCATATAGGCTTTATGTATGGAATTCACCCGCTAGGTATGGATACTCCACGGCCTCAGCATTGCACCACCACGTCGCATAGGCGAGATGTTCGTTAATATCCAATGAGGGATGAGGTAATGATCTCGTACATAGAACCATAAAAGCAAAGGTCCAACATAGCGTAATTATGTCACGAAAGATTTTTTAATGAATAGGCATAAAAAAAACTCATATTTAGAAAAAATCAAAAACGGCATGTACATGAATGGAGAAACAGCGATGTCTGCAGAGGAGTCCGCCCAACGCGTTTCGACTATGGCGTCGTCATCTGGGGTGTGGACCCCCTCTCCCAGCATCGCTTATAAAGGAATGGTGACTCCAGGTCGTTCAGGATGCCAAATCACTTACGCCTGACGTCACTTCTGGTCAAAAAAACGGAAGTGTTATCTCGTATAAACAGATAGTTTTAAACCCTAAATATCCCCTTTGAAGTTCTGCAGCTATATCATAAATACCTATTTTATTTTTTATTTTTTACCAAATAGAATGTGTAAGAAACTATTTTTATAGACCCAGACGGTCGGTATATTATGTGGCTATTAGCGCTAGCCAAGCCTCATTCTCGGCGCGCTAACAACCAATCACCACTTATTATTCAAGCCCTGTTTTACAAGCGTCTGGCGTTACAAAGCTCAGACCTTGATATGAGAAACAGGCTTGGCTCTCGCACTTCCGCAAATGAACACGGAGTAAGCCGGCTAATATATATACCAATGTCGCGGCAGTGCAGCATTCATGTTCATAGAGTAAAGAAAAAAGAGAAAGAAAAAGAAAGAAAGAAGAAAAAAGGAGAAAAAAGGAGGAAAGAGAAAACAAAGATGTGTAAATGAAAAGTGAAGAATAAAATGAAATGAAATAAAAGTAAAATCAGTAATGAAATGTGTAAAGTGATGAAGTGTATTAAATCTTATTTGTTTAATTTAAAGGGATAGTAATATGTGAAATCGACATAAATGCAATAGATGTGGAAATATAGATAAGAGTACATGGTGAAATGTACACATCAAACTGAGCATGTGCAGCCCGTCCCCTGGCTTTGTAAGTATTAGGTTATTTTTTGGAGACACTGGGAAAGGGGAGGATCAGAGAAGACAGGATCAAACAGCCTTCATACATAATGCAGAGGATTTACTCCTTAGGTCCCATAGTGAGTATAACAAGCATGCTTTACTGCATATACAGACTGATTTTACTGTTGTGGGTTTAGTAACACTGAGTGCAGCACCCCCCCCCCCTTAAACTTACCTGAGCCCGATCTTCATCCAGCACTGCACGCAAGAGCAAAAGTCCCTCAGCTCTCTCACTCCTCCATTGGCTCCCACTGCTGTCAATCACAGCCAGTAAGGAGGGGGCGGACACATAAAGTGTGGCTCAGGAGCAAGCCCACATATGTGCCCCTGTAGCAAACAGGTTGCTATGGGGGCACTCAGCAGGGGAGGGCGGGGTGAGGCCAGGAGCACCAGCAGAAGTGGAGGATCAAGGCTACAAAACCACAAAATCATTGCATAAAATAGGTAAGTATAAAATGCCCATCAGTGAAACCGCATCAGGATACATCAATGAAGGAGAAAAATTACCTGATTTCAAAAAATGTTAACAAGCTATGAAAAAAAAATTCTGGCTTTTTTGTTTCTTTAGCAAAAAAAAAAAAAACTCAGTGATGATTAAATACCACCAAAAGAAAGCTCTATTTTTGTGAAAAAATTATAAAAGTTTTATTTGGGTGACTGCGCAATTGTCATTTAAAGTGTGACAGAGCTGAAAGATGAAAATTGGGCAGGAAGGGGGTAAAAGTGCCCTGTGTTAAAGCGGTTAAGCTCTGAATAAATTGTTTGAGTTATATATATTCCTATAGTATTAATGGAATGAAGGATAAGATATAGGATAGGTCATAGTATAGAGTAGAGCGGGATAGGCTGTAGAATAGTATGGGATGGTCGTCCAACTGTATCAAATATAGAAATTACATTTAGAGGAGAAATCAAAGATTTATTACATATACAAAGGAAGGCAGAAATAGTTTAAAAATAGCTTCTTTTGGTTTGGCAATGAGCACTTTTCTAATTACAAGGTATCCACCCAGTTATTCGGGAAAGCATTTGCAGCCCAGGCTTTTAGTCACGGAGTTCTGATTAAGCGGAGTGTCATTCTTCTTGGTGATAAATGGACATTATCTAAGGAGAATTTACAGATGAAGTAGCTAAATTAATTTCCATCATGCCTTTTATTTCATCGAGCTTCGTGACTTTTTCTCAAGAGTTCCTTCAACGTTGGCAGCTAAAAGCATCCAAAATTCACTTTGCTTGTAAATTCTACTAGTCAGTCTGTAGCCAGGCACTATTGTAATGAGGTTTCAAATAATCTCTGGTTTCCAGAGTACATAAATCAAAAATATAGGAGTAAAAGCTATGTCGCACTGTGTAAGCAAGTGACAAATCTTTTAAAGCTTAATGCCTGACTCCAAATTTTTTGGGGAGTAAAATGGGTGTGCAAAAGCTGTTGTAGGCATTGATATACCCCCTTGTACCCAGTCTGTTTGGACATCATGGTCACCCGTTGACCTGGCACCATCCACAGGTAGCTTAGCTCTTCAATGAGACACACAAGTTGAATCCAACACAATTTTATTCCAGCTTATTGTTTTAAGGCCTGCCTCTATGAGGTGCTAACACTAACTAGCACTAAACAAGAGGGGAGGACAGAGGGAGAAAACATAGTAAACAAGTTGTAATGACCAAAATCCTCCACTAGTTTGAGGTTCAGGACTTAAAGCGGGATTCCACCCTAAAGTGGAAACTCCGCTGATCGGATCCCTCCCCCCCTCCTGTGTCACAATTGACACCTTTCCGGGGGGAGGGGGGTGGAGATACCTGTCAAAGACAGGTATTTACACCCACTTCCGGGCATAGACTCCCGTGGGAGTCTACGCCATTTCCTGCCCTGCCGCGCTGTCTGCTGGGACACACACGGGTCCCAGTGACAGCGCGGAGATTTCCTATTGCGTGGCGCGACTAGCGCATGCGCAGTAGGGAACCGGGAAGTGAAGCCGATTCGCTTCACTTCCTGATTCCCTCACCTAGAATGATGGCAGGAGCAGCCGAGAGCCGAGCGATCGATCGGCCTCGGCTGCTGGCATCGCTTTGCCCCCCGGGACAGGTGAGTGTCCATTTATTAAAAGTCAGCAGCTGTAGTATTTATAGCTGCTGGCTTTTAATATTTTTTTTTTTGGTGGAATCCCTCTTTAAGGACCAGCCTCGTTTTGAGATTTAGGTGTTTACATGTTCAAAACATTTTTTTTTTGCTAGAAAATTACTTAGAACCCCCAAACATTATATATTGTTTTTTTTTTCTAACACATTAGAGAATAAAATGGCGGTCATTGCAATACTTTTTTTCACATCGTGTTTGCGCAGCGGTCTTACAAGCTCACTTTTTTTTGGAAAAAAGTCACTTTTTTAGATAATAAAATAAGACAGCAGTAAAATTAGCCAAATTTTTCTTTTTATATTGTGAAAGATAATGTTACGCTGAGTAAATTGATACCTAACATGTCACGATTCCAAATTGCGCCCGCTCGTGGAATGGCGACAAACTTTTACCCTTAAAAATCCCCATAGGCGATGTTTAAAAAAAATTCTACAGGTTGCATGTTTTGGGTTACAGAGGAGGTCTAGAGCTAGAATTATTGCTCTCGCTCTACCGATCGCGGAAATACCTCACATGTGTGGTTTGAACACCGTTTTCATATGCGGGTGCTATTCACGTATGCATTAGCTTCGGTGGGACGGGGTGCATTTAAAAAATTCTCCATTCTCCCCCCATACAATTTCACTCTTCACCTGCTCTGAGACATACAATAAATAGCAGCTAGACTTAAATTCAGTTTACTGTATGAGATCAGGCAGTGATTGTGACCGGTTGACAGAGGTTACAGCATATTATTACAGCTTCCTGATTGGTTGCTAGAGGTTACAGCACACATTACGGCTCACTGATTAGTTGCTAGAGGTTACAGCACATAACTTCTACCTGTTGATTGGTTGCTAGAGATTACTGTACAGTAATACTGCTCACTGATTGGTTGCTAGAGGTTACAGCACATCATCTCCACACTGCAGGGGAGCATGATATACATATGAATGCCGCCTTTATTTACATACAGTGGTGTGAAAAAGTGTTTGCCCCCTTCCTCATTTCCTGTTCCTTTGCATGTTTGTCACACTTAAGTGTTTCGGAACATCAAACTAATTTAAACAATAGTCAAGGACAACACAAGTAAACACAAAATGCAATTTGTAAATGAAGGTGTTTATTATTAAAGGTGAAAAAAAATCCAAACCATCATGGCCCTGTGTGAAAAAGTGATTGCCCCCCTTGTTAAAACATACTATAACTGTGGTTGTCCACACCTGAGTTCAATTTCTCTAGCCACACCCAGGCCTGATTATTGCCACACCTGTTCACAATCAAGGCATCACTTAAATAGGAGCTGCTTGACACAGTAAGGTCCACCAGAAGATCCTTAAAAGCTACACATCATGCCGAGACCCAAAGAAATTCAGGAACAATTGAGAAAGAAAGTAATTGAGATCTATCAGTCTGGAAAGGGTTATAATGCCATTTCCAAAGCTTTGGGAATCCAGCGAACCACAGTGAGAGCCATTATCCACAAATGGCGAAGACATGGAACAGTGGTGAACCTTCCCAGGAGTGGCCGGCCGCCCAAAATGACCCCAAGAGCGCAGCGACGACTCATCCAAGAGGTCACAAAAGACCCCACAACAACGTCCAAGGAACTGCAGGCCTCACTTGCCTCAGTTAAGGTCAGCGTTCATGCCTCCACCATCAGGAAAAGACTGGGCAAAAATGGCCTGCATGGCAGAGTTCCAAGGAGAAAACCACTGCTGAGCAAAAAGAACATCAAAGCTCGTCTCAATTTCTCCACAACACATCTTGATGATCCCCAAGACTTTTGGGACAACATTCTGTGGACCGATGAGACAAAAGTGGAACTCTTTGGAAGGTGTGTGTCCAAGTATATCTGGCGTAGAAGGAACACTGCATTTCATAAAAAGAACATTATACCAACAGTAAAATATGGTGGTGGTAGTGTGATGGTCTGGGGCTGTTTTGCTGCTTCAGGACCTGGAAGACTTGCCGTGATAAAAGGAACTATGAATTTTGCTGTCTACCAAGAGATCCTGAAGGAGAATGTCCGACCATCTGTTCGTGTACTCAAGCTGAAACGAACTTGGGTTCTGCAGCAGGACAATGATCCTAAACACACCAGCAAGTCCACCACCGAATGGCTGAAGAAAAACAAAATGAAGACTTTGGAGTGGCCTAGCCAAAGTCCTGACCTGAATCCTATTGAGATGTTGTGGTATGACCTTAAAAAGGCAGTTCATGCTCGAAAACCCTCTAATGTAACTGAATTAGGACAATTCTGCAAAGATGAGTGGGAATAAATTCCTCCAGGACGCTGTAAAAGCCTCATTGCACGTTATCGCAAATGCTTGGTTGCAGTTGTTGCTGCTAAGGGTGGCCCAACCAGTTATTAGGTTTAGGGGGCAATCACTTTTTCACACAGGGCCATGATGGTTTGGATTTTTTTTCACCTTTAATAATAAACACCTTCATTTACAAATTGCATTTTGTGTTTACTTGTGTTGTCCTTGACTATTGTTTAAATTGGTTTGATGTTCCGAAACACTTAAGTGTGACAAACATGCAAAGGAACAGGAAATGAGGAAGGGGGCAAACACTTTTTCACACCACTGTATCAATGCCGCCAGATGCAGCTATTCACATATGAATGCTGCCGCTATTTACATATGATTGTAGGTTATTTTCATGTAAACACAGGGTTGCAGGTGAGTCATCTGTGCACAACAACAGGGCAGAGCTGGGCAGCATTAGTAGCAGCACTTCACACTGAGATATCAGGACACAGCACAGGACTAAAACTTCAAAGGACAAGGGAATTTAAACTTGTATAGTTGGCAAGTATGAGACAGCTTCTTTGGGCCCCACAACGACAGGGCCCAGGGCAGCTGCCCCTTTTGCCCTGCCTTAAAGATGGCCCTGTTGAGGTTTACATAATCCTATTCAGCAGGTTTTTTATGGTGCTCCTGGGTGGATCTTGGTATACCATGGACACTGCATGTTTAAGATGAACTATAACTTTGAACTATAGAAAGCCTTTGCCCAAAAAAGGCAAGCAGAAATCAAATCAGTATAACCAGTGGTCTCCCAAAAGCTGACATGTTCCTCATTAATGTCTTGCCATGCTTTATTTTGCACTGTCTCTGAGTGAAGTCAGCCATCTTGGTAGATGGATGCCTTTCCTTTCAACGGTCAGAGCTGCCATTTATGATTGGAGGGGGAATATTCAAAAAGAAGCAGCAAGAAGCAGCAGCAACAGAGGTGCTGAAATCCCAAATAATGAATTAAACAGAAGCAGGGAGGGTCTTGCACTGCAGGTCCACAGGTACAGCTTCCTCTCCAGTAAAGAGAACAGTGAGAAGGAAAGCAGTCACATCACCAAATCTCACTCCAGATCTGGTGAGACTAGCAGTCAGAGTCAGGAATGCCTTAGATAAGTGCACGCAGCAGATATATAACCATGAGACTGCTATTTTTCAGGAGGAATTCAAGAAAAAAAGATGATTTTATTTATGGCACCGCCTAAGCTCAATTAACATATATAAATGTTCTGTTTGAAGTGGTAGTAATCTCTGCTTTGTCACAGCACTGTTTAGGAGATATTTACATGTTTTGCAGCCAGTGATGTCACTGGTGCATGCACACTGGTCTCTGAATTAAGGGCACACTGAATGTGACATAAATCCAGAGCACTATCATGCCTCCTGTGCATTGGAGTGGGGCTAATGTCATAATTGCTTGGCCATTTAAACTGCTGGAGCCTGCGAACCTGGAAGGAAGAGCAGGTAAAGATGGAAGCATTGTCAGCGGTGATAGCGTGCAGCTGGAGGTAACCAAGTACCCATTAAGGTGGTTGTACACCCTGTACAACCACTTTTACCTACAGGTAAGTCTATATTAAGGCGTACCTGTAGGTGCTGGAAATATCTCCTAAACCTCCACAGTTTAGGAGATATTTACTAAAAAAGCCGAGCGCCGATCACTATGCGCGAGAGTGATGTCACATGACTCTGGGCAGTCACAGAGCGAGAGTTTGCAGCCCCGGAAGGAAGAGGGGTGAAGATGGAAGCTCCATGCCAGTGGGGACAACAGAGACATTGTGGGCTTCGGTTTCAGGTAAGTGACAGATAATGGGCAGGGAAATAAAGAGGAAGTAAAACCCACCAGGGTTATCCGTACACACTCCCACTTCCGCAACTCTTGTCTAGCTGATTATGGCATCCCTTGCACCGCCCCACCACTCCTTACTGTTTTACAGGTCCGTTTTTCATAATGTGAAAGTATGTGATACAGGCATACAGGCATACAGGCACTAGTTAAACCAATGCCTGAGGTCCAGTGCTGTCTTTCTGCAGTAAGTTCTTCTTACAGCTGTGGGTCATCAGCACCACCTTCTTGGATATGGAAGCCCCGCTGTGGATGCTGACATTCGCACAGTGCTTTGTGAATGGTCCTGTAGCCACTTGGGACATGTGACGTACTCTACGAGGCTGAAAGGCGGAGGGGTGCTGCAAGAGACACCATAATCGACTAGACAAGCGTTGCGGAAATGGGAGTGGGTAATGATAATGTAATGTGTACTTGCTTCCCCCCCATCCTGTGGACACTTTTTGAGTGAAGTTCCTCTTTAATTCAGCACAGCAGCAAAGTTTTTTGGGTCGTATTAGCAACACACTGATTGTTTTTGCTATATCTGCAGAGTTGTCCTTTCAGGCCCTGGAAGAACGCAGACCACTGCTAGAACACACAGAAAACAATTGTTTTCTATGTGCATTATTCACACTGCAACTCCCCCCTGAGGTGCGGTGCAATGAGCTATGATAAAAATGCAGACATGCTGCATTTTTTTGCAGTACACTGGACATGATCGGATGTCATTATACAGCAGGGCAGGGCGCCGCTCTGCCATACATTGATATGAATGAAGTGCCACTTTTATGCACTTCAAATAAAGTTCCTATATAAAAAAAAACAACAAAAGAGGGAGCCATGTGATGCACTGAAACACACACTACACCGCTCCGTACTGCTGGCTTACTGCAGGCGGAATGGGCATTTGGCGGACAGGAAACCACTGCGGTGTAATGTGCAGCAGCTATCCGTTGATGTGTGAACTGGCCCTCATATGCTCTTTAGCTTGTACTTACTACTTACTGGTCCTTTAAATATTTCTTTGCAACCTACAAACAAGCGGAAAAAAGAAAACAGATACATTTTTGCCCCCTTGACATGGATCAGATTTCTGTGACACGGAGGACAGTTGCCCTCTGGCTTTTGTCAAACTACTTCTCTAATGATTGCCAGGCTGATGGATTGGCAGGGGCTGGTCAACCGGAAGTCTCAGACCCCTGGGCCCCGGTGCGAGTAATCTTCAGACTCCGGCTAAATTAGGCTTTCGTGGCTCAACATTCTATAGGTTACCACAGCAACCAGCATCCCTTCCTATGGCGAATACCGGAGAACACAGGACACTACATGTTTGCATGAACATGTTACTGTGTGCATTTGAGATAGGAATACACACACCGCATTAAGTCAATGGCTGCATTATCTAAAACAGCTTGTGTTCAGAATACCAAGAGCTTCTAATTGAGTGATGTGCCGGTTGTGCCTGGTGAATTATGAAAGGCTCATAAGTTTTCTTTGGAATAATGAGAGATTAGAACAGTTAATTCACTTTAACATATTTGTTTAACAGAATCATCCTACGATCCGGAGAATGTAAATAAAACAGCTAATAAGACGGCTTGTGTGCATCGAGGTATCCGTGGTGGAAGGCTGGAAGCAACTAATAGAGCAAGAAGCTTGCCAACGGAAAACATGCAGAGCAGTAATGCAACTTTAGCCATAGCAGAGCACACCATTTGTATGGGGCCTGAGAATGGAAGGCTTGCAATGGTGGAATAAGCAGCAAATAGAGCAAAAAGACCACACTACTCCTATTGGGCCCGAGGGTGGGAAGTAGGGGTCATCCGATATCTTTTTTTTCACGGCTGATACCGATACAGATTTTTCGGCTGCCTTTCTGGCTGATAGCCGATATCAGGTGCCGATATTCTGTACATTTAAAGTTTTTTATTTTTACACTGTCCCTTTAATTTATTAATTTTTTTTATCACTTTTATTGCTGTCACAATTGTCTTTGTGACAGTAATAGATGGGGACAGGTACCCTTTATGGAGGGGCCTGGGGTCTATAAGACCCCAAACCCATCCTCTGCACTTGAAAGTATTCAAAACAACAACTTGAAGCAATATCGGTAATATTGGTAAGTTTCTGGCCGATACGATACTTGAAAAATGTGAATATTGCCCCCCGATAATCGGCCGCTCCTATAGTCGGAAGACCCATAGTGGGAAGGCTTGCTTGCACAAATGGTGGAAGGCTGAAAGCAACTAAAAGAATGAAAGACTTGCTCTTGGAAACAATGTAGAGCAGTGATGTAACTATAGCCATAGCGGACCACACCACCTCGATGGGGCCCATGGATGGAAGGCTTGCATGTAGTGTAGCAGTGGGGGGGAGGCCGGAAGCAAGTAATAAAGCAAAAAGCTTGCACTCGGGAAACATGTAGAGCAGTGGTATGACTATAGCCATAGTAAACCACGCCACTCCTATGGGGCCAGATGGTGGGAGGGCTTGAGTGCAACAGTGTAGCAATGATGGAAGGCTGGAAGCGACAAATAGAGCAAAAAGACCACACTACTTATATGGGGCCCCAAGGGTGGGAAGGCTTGCTTGCACCAACGTAGCAGTCGTGAAAGGATACAAGCAACTAATAGAATGAAAAACTTGCACACATGTAAAGCAGTGGCATTGCTATAGCCATAGAAGACCACGCAGCTGCTGTGGGGGCCAAGGGTGGGAAGGCTTGTGTGCACCAGTGTAGCAGCAGTGGAAGGCTTGAAGTAACCAATAGAACAAAAAGCTTGCCCTCAAAAAACATACAGAGCAGTGATGTAATTATAGCCATAACAGACCACACCACTTCTTTGGGGCCCCAGGGTGAAAAGGCTTGCGTGCACCAGTATAGCAGCAGTTGAAGCCTGGAAGAAACTAATAGAACAAAAAGCTTGCACTCAGAAAACATGTAGAGCCGTGATGTAACTATAGCCATAGCAGACCAAACCACCTCTATGGGGCCCGAGAATGGAAAGCTTGCGTGCAACAGTGTAGCAATGGTGGATGGCTTGAAGCAACTCATAGAACAAACAGCTTGCCCTCAGAAAACATGTACAGCCGTGATGTAACTATAGCCATAGCAGACCAAACCACTTCTATGGGGCCCCAGGGTGGGAAGGCTTTCATGCACCGCTGTAGCAGTGGTGGAGGGATGGAAGAAACTATTAGAACAAAAAGCTTGCCCTGTGAAAACATGTAGAGCAGTGATGTAACTATAGCTATAGCAGACCACACCAGTTCCATGGGGCCCGAGGGTGGGAAGGCTTCCGTGCACCGGTGTAGCAGTGGTGGAAGGCAAAAAGCAACTAATAGAACAAAAAGCTTGCCCTTGATAAATATGTAGAGCAGTGATGCAACTATAGCCATAGCAGACCACACTACCTCTATGGCAGGGGCGGATCCAGAGCCTAGTCTCGGGAGGGGCACTGCTAGAAAATATGTTTTTTTGGGGGCAATTTATCGGGGAAATGGCTGGTATTGTCGCTTCAATCATCACAGCACCATGGTTGTTATGGTGTCAGGATGATTGAAGCGTATTATTTCTATTATTACATTGTAATATAAAAATAAATGGTTCAACTCACCATAATGCAGAATCAGTGGGAGACCTGAGGGTGTCACTTTCCACGTCACTTGCCACACACTGCACATTGTCATTTGTCACCAAATGTGTATTGTCACTTGCCACGTCACCTGCCACACATTGCGGATTGTCACTTGCCACGTCACCTGCCACACATTACGGATTGTCACTTGCCACATGTTGCAGATTGTCACTTGCCATGTCGCCTGCCACACATTGTGGATTGTCAATTGCCACGTCGCCTGCCACACATTGTGGATTGTCAATTGCCACGTCGCCTGCCACACATTGCGGATTGTCACTTGCCACATAGCCTGCCACACATTTCGGATTGTCACATGCCACGTAGCCTGCCACACGTTGCGGATTGTCACTTGCCACATAGCCTGCCACACATTGAGGATTGTCACTTGCCACGTAGCCTGCCACATATTGCGGATTATCACTTGCCACGTAGCCTGCCACATATTGCGGATTGTCACTTGCCACGTAGCCTGCAACGCATTGCGGATTGTCCCTTGCCACGTAGCCTGCCACACATTGCGGATTGTCACTTGCCACGTAGCCTGCCACACATTGAGGATTGTCACTTGCCACGTAGCCTGCCACACATTGCGGATTGCCACTAAGCCCACCACACATTGCAGATTGTCACTTGCCATGTCGCCTGCCACACGTTGCGGATTGTTCCCAGAGTGAAATTAGGCAGCAGAGAGATAATGTAATCTCTCTGCTGCCCACTGCTTCCCGCACAGTGAGGGCGGAACTGCAGAGATGCAGGGAAGTGAGAGATGATGTCATCTCCCTGCTCCCCTGCTCGAACACACTGAGCCGCCCAGCTGTCCCAACCTCATCCGCCCGCGCTGTCACCAGCTGAGCTGCCCGCCCGGAACAACACCGGCGGAACTGCTCGCGGGCTGTCAGACACGGAGCTGCCCGCCCAGAATGACACCCATGGAACCGCCCACGGACTGTCACCCTTGGAGCCTCCCGCCTGGAACGACACCCGCGGAACCTCCCGCGGGCTGTCACCCACGGAGCTGACCGCCCGATCACCCGCGGAGCCACCTGCATTCTCGGAGGGGGCAATTGCCCTGTTGCCCCCCCTGGATCCGCCCCTGCTCTATGGGGCCCAAGGATGGAAGGCTTGCATGCACCGGT
Organism: Lithobates pipiens; assembly: GCF_037356315.1. Taxonomy (NCBI): domain Eukaryota; kingdom Metazoa; phylum Chordata; class Amphibia; order Anura; family Ranidae; genus Lithobates; species Lithobates pipiens. Next base: position 306,149,703 of record NW_027507785.1, read on the forward strand.
GTAGCAGTGGTGGAAGGCCTGCAAGCAACTAATAGAACAAAAAGCTTGCCCTCAGAAAACTTGTAGAGCAGTGATGTACCTACAGCACTTCTATGGCCCGAGGGTGGGAAGGCTTGCGTGCCTCGATGTAGCAACGGTGGAAGGCATGAAGCAGCTAATAGAACCAAAACACTTGCACTCACTACAAACATGTAGAGCAATGGCATAACTATAGCAGACCACACAGCTGCTATGGGGCCCGAGGGTGAGAAGAGGGCCTCACTAAGGAGGTTGCCTGAAGTCTCTGTTCTAGAAGAGCTAACATCAGATGAGCGGGATCATGTTGTTGCTAGTCACAGATTGTGTATGTGATCGGCCCATATGTGAATAGATTTATTGCCTTTAGCGCTTCTGGGCATTCAGACCAGCACTTCATTATTAAAGTAGAACTGGTGGTAAGAAAAATGATTTTCATTTTGGATGGGAGAGCTGGAACCTGCTCTCAATCTTTTGCTGACTGGAATTCTGCCAGCAAAAGTCCGATGGCGCATACACATGGTCGGAATTTCTGACCAAAAGCTCCCATCTGACTTTTGCTGGCAGAATTTCTTATCATGTGTATGGGGCATAAGACATATTTTATGTTAGGATCAGTCACACTCCATGCAGATCAGGGACGTGCGGTGAGGTGAGTGGCTGGTGAGGCACTGGCTAGTATCAGAGCCAGATACACACAGGTAACATACGCCGCAATCATTACAGCGAGAGCAATAATTCTAGCACTAGACCTCCTCTGTCACGCTAAACACGTAACCTGTAAAAAAAAATAAAAAAAAATTTACAACGTTGCTTATGGAGATTTTGAAGTACTGAAGTTGGGTGCCATTCCACAAGTGTGCGCAATTTTAAAACGTGACATGTTAGGCATCTATTTACTCGGCATAACATCATCTTTCCCAATATACAAAAAAACTTGGCCTAACTTTTTTTTTTTTTTTTTTTTTTTTAATTCACAAAACTGTTTCTTTCCAAAAAAAAAGCATTTGAAAAATTGCTGCTCAAATACCATGTAGCATAAAAAGTTTTATTATAATTTTTTATATAGTTTATTATAGGGTGTCTGCTAAAAATATATATAATGTTTGGGTGCTCTGAGTAATTTTCTATCAAAAAAATGATGATTTTTACATGTAGGAGAGAAGTGTGAGAATTGGCCTGGGTGGCAAGGGGTTAATTACCATAAGTAAGTAATCTACAAATAATTATTATATATTGTTTTTAAGGTAATTTACTATATTTTCAAAAACTGTACTCAAGCAGGTGGCTTAATGGAGAAATTACTGAAGTTTGAAGTTATAACTTCCAACCAGTAATTTCACTCTAAATAGATACCTATTAATGATTATGATAACATATGGCATATAAATATATGATTTAGCTTGATTATAACAGTATGTTTTCATCAGCAGATTTTCATTGTCTTAACTATGTGAGAAAAACATGGGATTGTGGGTAAATCTTATACACATAAACACATGTTTTTTTCTTGTAGATAAGAGGGCTGGGCTGGAAGGGAGCATTTGTCTTTTAGACACACCCCTCCTTCTATGACACTGCAGTGAGAGGCGTGCCTCCACTGCAGCAATTTTATTGGGTAGCTTGGGCCAATGGTACTTTACCATTGGTCCAACACTCCAAGCTGTCCATTGAGCTAATTGCCTCTGACAAGAAGTGAGGAGAGGCACTGTGAGCTCATCCTCTCAGTCTGCTGCAAACAGAGTGTGCCAGCTTGTGTTTAAGGAGGTCCATATCTCCAGAACCATAGATGATAGGAGCCCTGTATCTCCAGAACCATAGATGATAGGAGCCCTGTATCTCCGGAACCATAGATGATAGGAGCCCTGTATCTCCGGAACCATAGATGATAGGAACCCTGTATCTCCGGAACCATAGATGATAGGAGCCCTGTATCTCTGGAACCATAGATGATAGGAGCCCTGTATCTCCGGAACCATAGACGATAGGAGCCCTGTATCTCCGGAACCATAGATGATAGGAGCCCTGTATCTCCGGAACCATAGATGATAGGAACCCTGTATCTCCGTATCCATAGATGATAGGAGCCCTGTATCTCCGGAACCATAGATGATAGGAGCCCTGTATCTCCGGAACCATAGATGATAGGAACCCTGTATCTCCAGAACCATAGATGATAGGAGCCCTGTATCTCCGGAAACCATAGATGATAGGAACCCTGTATCTCCGTATCCATAGATGATAGGAGCCCTGTATCTCCGGAACCATAGATGATAGGAGCCCTGTATCTCCGGAACCATAGATGATAGGAACCCTGTATCTCCGGAACCATAGATGATAGGAACCCTGTATCTCCGTATCCATAGATGATAGGAGCCCTGTATCTCCGGAACCATAGATGATAGGAACCCTGTATCTCCGTATCCATAGATGATAGAAGCCCTGTATCTCTGGAACCATAGATGATAGGAGCCCTGTATCTCCGGAACCATAGATGATAGGAACCCTGTATCTCCGGAACCATAGATGATAGGAACCCTGTATCTCCAGAACCATAGATGATAGGAGCCCTGTATCTCCGGAACCATAGATGATAGGAGCCCTGTATCTCCGGAACCATAGATGATAGGAGCCCTGTATCTCCGGAACCATAGATGATAGGAGCCCTGTATCTCTGGAACCATAGATGATAGGAGCCCTGTATCTCCGGAACCATAGATGATAGGAACCCTGTATCTCCGTATCCATAGATGATAGGAGCTCTGTATCTCCGGAACCATAGATGATAGGAGCCCTGTATCTCCGGAACCATAGATGATAGGAGCCCTGTATCTCTGGAACCATAGGTCGTAGGAGCCCTGAATTGGGGATTTGACCAGTGGTTGGGTAGGACTTCAGCTACCTACCCCCCAAATTCCCCCAGGTCAATGAGCTATGACCCTCGAAGCACAATCGTTTTTTTTGTTTATGTTCATGGCTCTGCCTCACCTGCCTCCCCTGACTGCACGTCCCTGATGTAGATGGTGTTCTTATCAGGAATCAGATAGAGGACTGGTGTCCAATACGGCTGGAGAGTCAGCTAATGGCCACCACACTGCTCTTGAAACATTGTTATAGGGGAACTTCACCACAACATTCGTTCCATCGCCGTTCCACTTTCACAGATGCAACACCAGTTTCTGCCAGGTATTTGGGGCATTTGGGGGCTTTTCTGCGCATGCGCAAATTTCTAATGAATGGGCACCCTTGTTGCTAGCTGTATTTGTTTGCATGTGCAGAAAGCTGGGGCTTGCAGCACAAAAAAAAAAAAAAAACACCTAAAGGCACTAATCATTTTTACATATTTGTAGCACAGAGGGGGGATGATCAAAGTTTTTTTTTTGTTTTTTTTGTTATGCGTGTAAGACTTTTATCCCAAAAGTTTAAAAAAAAAAAACAGTTTGTTGTAACTGATGAAAAAGTGTGAGCTGGAGTTTGGCTTCAATTTGTTAGTGTATCTAAATCTTCTTATACCGTATATACTCGAGTATAGGCCGACCCGAGTATAAGCCGAGGCCCCCAATTTACCCCCAAAAAACTGGGAAACCTATTGACTCGTGTATAAGCCGAGGGTGAGATATGCCTGTCCATCCCTGTGTGTGTGTCCATCCATCCATCCATCCCTGTGTGTGTGTGTGTCCATCCATCCCTGTGTGTGTGTGTGTCCATCCATCCATCCATCCCTGTGTGTGTGTCCATCCATCCATCCATCCCTGTGTGTGTGTCCATCCATCCATCCATCCCTGTGTGTGTGTCCATCCATCCATCCATCCCTGTGTGTGTGTCCATCCGTGTGTGTGTGTGTGTGTGTGTGTGTGTGTGTGTGTGTGTGTGTCCAGCCTACCTGTGTCCCGAGCCTCCGTCCGGTCCCGAGCCTCCGTCCGGTCCCGTCCCGTCCCGAGCCTCCGTCCGGTCCCGTCCCGTCCCGAGCCTCCGTCCGGTCCCGTCCCGTCCCGAGACTCCGTCCGGTCCCGTCCCGTCCCGAACCGAGCCTCCGTCCGGTCCCGTCCCAGGATCACCGCTCTTCGTCGGCGCCCATTCCCCTGTTCAAATGCCGCGCCTCCCTGTCTGTGATAGGCGGAACACAATTTCCCAGCAGCCTGTGTTCCGCCTATCACGGACATCGTCTCATCCTCGTCCGTAGTACGAGGATGAGACGATGTCCGTGATAGGCGGAACACAGGCTGCTGGGAAATTCAGTGTTCCGCCTATCACAGGCGAAGGCGGAGCCGGAGGCGCGGCTTTTGAATTATAGAATGGCCGCTGTCTGTCTGCTCGACACGCTGATCGAGCAGGCAGACAGCGATGACTCGAGTATAAGCCGAGGGGGGCACTTTCAGCCTCAAAAAAGAGGCTGAAAATCTCGGCTTATACTCGAGTATATACGGTACATTTAACTCTACCCTCCTTTTCCCAGACTGACAATCATGCTGTCTGCTGTGCCTCCTGTGCTCTTTCTTCCAGAGTGGTGTCTCGCAAATACAGGAAGTGTGTATTGGCCAGATCACCAGGTGAAAACAGAGGGGAAAAAAGCCAAAGAAAGGCAAACTAATGCAGCCACCACATCTAAGGATTGGTAAACAGCAATATATTGCATTTTTGGTTTGGAGTGTAATACTGTTTTAAGTTGTGTTTTAACCACTTGCTGACCAGCCGCCGCAGTTTCACTGTAGCAGAATGGCGCGGCTGGGCGAAACAAAATTATGTAACGTCGCTTGGCCACTGTTCGCGATCGCTCGGGGCACACCGAGAACTGGGAGGATCTGTGTGTGTAAACTGTTGTGTCTCCGAGTATGAATAGCGATCTATCTCTTCCCCTACACAGTCCCCTCCCCCCTTCAGTTAGAACACACACTAGGGAACACAGTTAACCCCTTGATCGCCCCCTAGTGGTTAAACACTCTCATGCCAGTTACATTTTTACAGTAATCAATGCATTTTTATAGCAATGATCGCTGTAAAATTGCCAATGATCCCAAAAATGTGTCAAAATTGTCCAACATGTCCGCCAAAATGTTGCAGTCCCAATAAAAATCGCAAATGGCCACCATTACTAGTAAAAAAAAAAAAAAATTATAATAAAAACTTTTGCGCAAACCAATCAATATACACTTATTGCGATTTTTTTACCAAAAATATGTAGAAGAATACGTATCGGCCTAAACTGAGGAAAAAAATTGTTTTTTTTATACATTTTTGGGGAATATTTATTATAGCAAAAAGTAAAACATAATGTGTTTTTTTTTTCAAAATTGTCACTCCTTTTTTGTTTATAGTGAAAAAAATAAAAACCACAGAGGTGATCAAATACCACCAAAAGAAAGCTCTATTTGTAGGGAAAAAAAGGACATCAATTTTGTTTGGGTGCAGCGTCACATGGCCGTGCAATTGTCAGTTAAAGCGACACAGTGCCGAATCGCAAGAAATGCTCTGGTCAGGAAGGGGGTAAAATCTTCCGGGGCTGAAGCCGTTAAAATCGCTAAAATCTAAAATTAAGTTCCAAATCTATCTTATCTATGTGAAATATACAACCTTTCATTTACCAAAGCAAATCTCTTCTATTATAGAAAACAATATTTTACATCTGAATTTAACTTTATCATTTTATTATTTGCTGGTTTAGCTGTGATCCGGCATTATTTTCATTTATTCTGCATTCTGTTAACAAGAAATTTTGTTTGCTGAGATAAATAATGAGACAAGACAATCAATTTTTTTCCCTTATTCTGCATTTTATTAATTTTTACTGACAACATGAAGATTGTGCTGTAACAGTGACATGAATATTAAACATTGTTCACTGTGATATAATAATGATATGAATTATATATACAGTATATTGTGCATCATAATAGTGCTATGAATCATATATATGAAGTATAGCCTAGTTCCATGTTAACACAGCAGGTTTGATTTACTATGGAAAAGAGAGTCTTCACTTTGTAAACTGAATTTCTACTGAACTTTGTGAATGACGGGAAGCTAAACCCACTTTTCAGAGAATACCCAATCATGCGGAAGGAAAAAAAATATAATTTTTGCTCATATTGATGTGAAGATTGAAGTCAGAACAGATCCACCTCATTCCCTAAGCTAAGTGAAAGTTCAAAGTAACATGCTCTACTTATTTAGTAAATCAACTCCATCAGTGGCGGCTGATGGGTTCTTCTTTTGGGGGGGGGTGTCAAACAAACAACACCCTGTATCAGTTGGCGCAGCACTGACAGCCCACCCCCCCGCTGGCGGTCCGACACTCAAGCCCTCCCCCCTTTCTGTCTGCCGGTCAGTCCACTGGCACTTACCCCATCTAGGGCATTGGGCATTGGCGGGCATCCGAGGAGCGGTGGTGGAGATCGGGCATCCAGGCATCGGCGGGGACCAGGTATTCAGGCATCGGCGAGGACCGGGCATCTGAGGAGCGGTGGTGGAGATCGGGCATCCAGGCATCGGCGGGGACCGGGCATTCAGGCATTGGCGGGGACCTGGTATCCAGGCATCGGCGGGGTCCGGCATCCAGGCATCGGTGGGGACCAGGCATGCAGGCATTGGCAGGGACCGGGCATCCAGGCATTGGCCAGCGGCTCTTCTCCTCGCTTTCGCCGTGCGTTTCCTCCCCTCCTCCTAGACATACAAAAGGATCACCTGTCCTTTCAGCCATTCGGGTGACCTGTATCAGACCCGCTTCCTGATTGGCCGGGAGGAGGTTCATTGTTGCAACAGTGATTATTCATTCGCTGTTGCTACACACCTGGGTCGGCTCCGGTCACACTCTCTGCGTCCCGAGCCCACCCTATTTTGAAGCCTATTAGAGCCTCTGGCTCCAATCAGGTGCTTCTAAAAAAAAAAAAACCCAGCTGCTGTAACTCATGCACCCGGTGCCCTAAAAGGGCATGAATAGGGGGTGGCTGCAGCAGCCAGGGATAGATTCATTGCATATAGGGGATTCCCTGGAGAGAGGGGTGGCACCCGGGTGCCCCTGATGGACGAGCTGCCCCCGCTGGCACTTATCCACTCATGTGGCAGGGTTGTGCTGTCCTCTCCTCCTCTCCTGGAGTGCGGGCAGTGGTGGCTCCTGTGCCCGCTCCTCAAGCTTATGTCTTGTGTCAAGCTTGTGTCTCCTCTTCCGCCAAAGTGCTGGGCATCCAATATTATCACCTGACTCTTTCGCCAATCGGGGAACAGGAACTTTAGTGTGAAAATAGTAAAAATTAATTCGCTATCGTCACAGAACAGGGTGGGTGCCCTGCGCTCTGAGGCCACCCTTTTTTGAAGTCTATTAGAGCCTCTGGCTCTAATCAGGTTCTTAAAAAAACACACCCGTTGCATTGCAATCCAAGGTCCGGTGCCACTGATATGTAGATCCTGAAAAGGGCTGGACACCTGAATGGGGGGTGGCCATGGCGGGCATGGATAGATTCATGCTATCATATAGGGAGTGGCGTGGAGAGAGGGGGTGGAGCCCCCTAATGGACAAGCCTCCACTGCTATAGAAGGATATGCTTTGTTCATATTTCATGTCTGAAGTTTACAACCACTATAATGTTATTAAAAATATCCTTTCCTTTTTCAACTGCAGTTGCTTTCATTTTCTATACAATTCAATGGACTTTAGCAACCTGTTCATGTACAGAACACCTCCAAATATGTCATTTCGGTGAGATGCTTCCCAAAGGTTGCAGACTCTTGTCACATGAAAAGATACAATTATATATATATATATATATATATATATATATATATATATATATATATATATATATATATATATATATAATATATATATGTATATATGAATATTCGTAAATTTGAATACTTGAAATGAGTAAATTTGTATATTTTCAAACATTTGGAAATTGAAAATCTGAAAACCCAAAGATGTGAAAATCTGAAATAACTAACTAATAATAACTTAAATATTACTAACTATTAAATTATAGGTATTGAAATTTACTTTAAAGTTTGGCTGTTAGTGAACATAACGAATACAAATTTATCTGAAGTTACGAATTATCTGAAATAACGAATGCCATATCTAAACGAATGATAAATAATAATAATAAAAATGTTTATATTATTGTTATTATTATTATTTATTATTAATCCGTTCAATTTGTTTAGATGAGGCATTCGTTATTTTGGATAATTCATAACCTCTGATAAATTCATATTGTTACATTCACTAATATTCACTAACAGCCAAATTTATAAGGAAATTCCAATACCTCTAATTTAATAGTTAGTTATTATTAGTGAGTTAGTTATTCTTTCGAATTTTCAGGTTTTCACATTTTTTCAAACTTACGAATTTTTACATTTACGAATTTACGCATTGCGATCATAATGAATGACCCGAAAAACTGAAAAAAAACCTGAAAACGAAAAAAATTTTGGGCAGTACACATGGACACCCTCAGTCCTAAGAGGGCAGCAAAGTGTGGTGGCGCCATTCACCTTGGAATTGCAAATGTGGGAGACCCTTTTGGTTTTGAGTTCCATATTTGTGTACATTACGTTATTGTTATTGTCATTTGTCAGGTTTAGGATGATGATTAGGCTCATAGGTCATAATTAGGGTCAAATATTTACTCCTACAAGTTAGCTGTTCTGTGCAGAATCATGTATATACAAATGATTCTGCAGTTCTGGGTATGGGGCGCGCCGCTTCTTCTGTGATTAGTCACAGCAGAAGCCGAGAAGCCGCACAGCAGGTGGCAGCCAGTGGATGTCCACTGGCACCCACTGATTGTCGGAGAGAGAAACTGGACAGAGCTCTGCCTATGTAAACCATGAAGAGCACCGTCCTAACAGCTTGGTTGTGATGTATTTTCTTTCCCTGCAAAGCAGGCAATAAAATCTATTGCACCCTTTAGTGAAAACACCACACTTAGTATAGAAAAACACTGGCTAGGCACACCTTTAACCCTTTGAACGCCCTAGATGTTAACCCCCTCCCAGCAAGCTTCATTAGTACAGTGACGGTGCATATTTTTAGCACTGATCACTGTTTCAGTGTCACTGGTTCACAAAAAGTGTCAAAAGTGTCAGCTAGTATCAGATTGTGCGCTGCTATATCGCAGTCCTGCTATAAGTCGATGACACTGCCATTACTAGTAAAAAAAAAAAAAAACATAATATATATCTCATAGTTTGTACACACTATAGCGTTTGCACAAACCAATCAATATAGGCTTATTGGGATTTTTTATACTAAAAACATGTAGCAGAGTAAATTTTGCCTTAAATTTATGAAGAATTTTTTTTTTCTATTTTCTTATTGGATATGCTTTATAGCAGAAAGTAAAAAAAATAGTTTTTTTTTTCAAAATTTTGGCCTTTTTTTGTTTATAGCACAAAAAAAAGCTCTATTTGTGGGGAAAAATTACATACATTTTATGTGGGGCCTAAATTCATGAAGAAATTAGATTTTTTTGTAAATTTTTTTTATTGGATGTTTCATAGGAGAAAGTAAAAAGTATTGTTTTTTTTTGAGGTTTTTTTTTTTTTTTTTTAGCAAAATTGTGCAAAACGCAGAGCTGATCAAATACCAACAAAAAAGGGAAAAAAAGACATACATTTATTTGAGTACAGCGTTGCATGACTGCTCAATTGTCAGGTCATGTAGAGCAGTACCCTATTGCTAAAAAAAAAAAAAAGATCCTGGTCATGAAGGGGGTGTAAATCTTCCGGCGGTAGTATAACTAACGGCAAAACTTTTTCTTTTTTTTTTTTTCAGTTTTTAATAGAGTGAAAAAAAGCTAGAACAAATCAGGTTTTTAGAAATACACTCTATATGTGAAGAAACATTTTTATTATTTGTTTTTGTGACTTTTTGCGATTTTTTGCGACTTTTTGTTTCAGAGAATAAAATTCAATTTTAGCTTTATTTATGAAATGATATCTTGGCATGATCTGGTATCACCTGATACTAATTATTTTACAGCCAGCTGAACTTTTACTCAAATTTGAAAATGACAAGAAAACTGTAATGTGTTATTAGCTGGTCTGTATGAGATTCATAATTAGCATTGATCAGCAGCAGAAATAACATTGTCTGGTATGGAAATAATGACCCTTTTACTGATCAGAGAGAGGGAATCAGTAGCGTACATGAAATGAATTCTCAAAACTGTATCCAATCAACCATGGTGTATATTCATACGTATGAATAGTTTCAGAGTTAAAAATGTAAAGGATAACTATCAGGATAGAAATATGAAAGCTGACCTTGTTTATAAGGGACTGTCACCTTCATTCCTTCTTCTCTACCCGCTGAATCTCTGACTTGGGACAAATGTGATGGTTAGGAGTTCCAACTTTACTTTTTTTCAGGTTAGTGGCCTACTAAACGGTGACACCAGAATTAAGCCGCGTACACACGATCGGATTTTCCGACAGGAATTGTGTGATGTCAGGCTGTTGGTGGAAAATCTGACCGTCTGCACGCTCCATCGGACAATTGTTGTCGGATTTTCCCGGGACAAATGTTGGATGGCAGGCTTTAAAATCTTCCGCGGACAAATGTCTGTTGTTGGATTTTCTGAGCGTGTGTACACAAGTCCGTCGGACAAAAGTCCTAAGTATAAACACGCATGCTCAGAGGCAAGGATGAGCCGGAAGTGGTCTGTCTTGTAAACTAGCGTTCGTAATGGAGAATTAACATTCGTGACGTGGCAAATTATGAAATCTGGAAATGCAGCGCACAATTCTCTTCTTCTTTAATGGGATAATAATGAAGCTGCTTTACTGGTGATACTGATGGAGTTATTGCAAACTAATTTTGAAAAGCTTTTGTAGCACTAACTCCCGAAGGAGCTGCTGGTTAGATTTGGGCTTACCGTTACCTTCTTTCTCCTCACTTCACGTCTAGGGGTGTCCCATGGTAGATGGCCCAGTAACTTGAGAGACTGACGACAGATCCACTTGAATGGATTTTATTTGCAAAAACGTAGACAATGAACAGTCTCTTAAAATGGGATCAGAGGGTTGGAAAGGAAAGTTCAGGTACTCTTATGCCGCGTACACACGACCGGACTTCTCGACGGACTAGGTCCGACGGTCTTTCCGACTGACTTTTGGCGGAGTTCCGACTGACTTTCTGAATGAACGGACTTGGCCACACACAATCACACCAAAGTCCAATGGATTCGAACGTGATGACGTACGACCGGACTAGAATAAGGACGCTCATAGCCAGTAGCCAATAGCTGCCCTAGCATCGTTTTTTGTCCGTCGGACTAGCATACACACGAACGGATTTCTTGGTCCGATGGAGTTCCGGTGGGAAAATTTAAAACATGCTCCATTACTAAAGTCTGCCGGATTTTTGGCAAGCAAAGGTCCAATGGAGCCCACACATGATCAAATTGTCCGACAGACTCGTTCCGTCGGACCTTTGCTGTCACAAAGTCCAGTCCTGAGTACGTGGCATTAGTGTCAAAGTCAATACTAAAGAACTTGCTTACTTTGACTGCATCCAGAGAATAGCCATTCACAACTGGATGTTCACTCAAGTTGGACAGTTCCTCTCTCACCAGGCCTAGCAGCCAACTAGGTGCTTACTCAGGAAAAAGTCTCTGTCACAGACGTTGTTGTAGAACACGTAGGAAACTAAACTTGTAGAACACTCGTAAGATACCTGGATCTTTCAGCCAGCTTGGTGATATCTGCAAGACCGGATTCTCTTGGGTACTTCAGCTCCTCCAGGCTCTTACTAAGAAACCAACCCATCCGTGGCCTTATTCTGAAGAGTCCTCCCCTGGATAGCATGAAGTCACATGGATCTCTCCCAAACCAAAGACGGCACCCAACCACCCCAGAATCCTCCTTTAGTTTTCTTGCCTCGGGCTAGCCAGCCCGAGACAACAAGATTGGGTGGATCTGCACCCCAGGCCATAGCCCTCCTGGGGGCTGGTCAGGAGGACCATGAAGTCAGTACAACCTTCTGGACCGGAACCCCAAACAAAGGGTATTTAAGATGCGGTTGTCAGATTCTTAAATACCCTCTCCCAGAAAGCACAGCAAGTGCATCACTCCCACTGGGCGGGCTCCAAGACAAAGTAACTTAAGCACCCAACCAGACCATAGTTCTATGCCTGCCAGAAAATACAGTGCCCCCTGTGGCCAGGCTGAACATCTCATAGTCCAGTCAGATTGATGCTGAAGTCCAAATTTAGACAATTGTACCCAAACCAAACTGTAGTTCAGGTGTAACCTTAAATTTGAAAAACACATACTGTAGCATGTGCTCTTCAGGAGTTGGCACTGCACTTTTTTTTCTGTGATATCAAGAATAATATTATGGTTTTTATTTTTTTTGGGGGAACGTTACCACAACACCATTATCCCGTAGTTTTTAAGATCAAAGATACAACTATGTTGGTGCCCCTTGTCAATTTTACATTGTATTTTTTTAAATGTACCTGTCTACTCCCAAACTGTCATTTGAAGTAAAACACATAGCCAAGTATTATTCTACACAATTTTTTTTGTGCATTAAAAAAGAAAAAAAAAGAAAATTAGACGTGCTATCTGCCAATAGAACTTAACCAAAAGTGCATTCTATGCATCCAAAAATATAGAAAATATAACAAATCAAATCATTATTATTCAACCAAAAAATAAAATAAAAGCCTCATGCATGTGTCCTGCTTCTTAATATAGGGTGTCAACAATGCCAAGAGTTGGTGAAAGCAGGGGTCCGTCATCCAGAGATAATTCTGAAAAACATCTGGATTATTCTTCTGGAGCTCCTGCAGCAAAGGCATATTACATAATTGGTCACGATTAATAAAGCAACCAATTTTTGGTCCAATAACTCTTCCTCCTCCTGTTCCTGTAGTAGACTTGGGTCAAAGCAATAACTCCAAGGCCAATAATAAATAACACGTTATCTCCTCCAACTCCGCAACATGTCTAGTTGACGAACAGCCGTTCAGAAACTAAACTGAAAAACAAGGAGTGAAAAGCATAAAATGAAAAGTGCGAAATAAAAAGCGCGAATCAACACTCGCCAAACTTCTACTAACATGAAATTAGCAGAAAGAGCCCAAAAGATGGCACTAAAAATCTTAAAAACCATGTAGTACGTCACTACGTTTGTGTTTGTTGGCCGACAATTCCTTGCCATTTGTATGCAAGACAAAATCCAGGCACATGCCTTTGAACAAGGTTTTGTCTGCGGAAAATCCAATCGTGTGTACGAGGCTTTAGAATGATTGAGTCAAAGGTTAAAGATCTTATTTTATCTCATTTTATTATTTTTTATTTTATTTTTTAATGAGCAAAAGGGGGTGTAGTTACATTATGAAGATGTCCCTTGTGCTGGTGTTGGTTGCCCTAGTTGGAATCTTCCATCCTCTATGCCCCCCCCCCCCCACGGTAATCATCTGGTGCTGGGGAAGTTAAAGTGATACTAAAGTCACTTTTTTTCCTCTAGTTATAAATAACAAGAGGATTTTTATGTTAATGTATAGAATGCATTAAGATAAAAAAAACTCTTTGCCTTTACAACTCCTTTAATACAGCCACTGGACCTGTCAGCCACTCACCAAGAGTGGAAACTATGCTCACCCACTCCACCCACCTCCTCAATTCATAGAAGCTGTACTATAATTTCCAATAATGAAAACCACACAAATGGACAAGGTGGACCTTTTATTTACCCATCCATCCTCCATTCATAGAAAGCTTTTCATTGATGGAAGTTATTGTGTGATTTCAATGAATGGAGGAGAGGGCCAGAAAGGGCGGGCATAGTCGGCACTATTGACAAATTAAATGCCTATGACAGGTTCATTGGCTGTGTTAACCCCCACAGCACTGGAATATGACCACTGCAGGGATATGGGGGGGGGCTAGAGGACAGAAGATGAATGGAGGATGGACCGATGAATGAATGAAACGTCCACCTCCTCCATTCATAGAGCGCCTTTCATTGATGGAAAATACACTATATTGTCAAAAGTATTGTGACACCTGCATTTACACGAGCATGAACTTTAATGACATCCCAGTCTTAGCCCTTCTACACACGGTCGGAGATTCCGTCGGAATGTGTCCGATCGGAGCGTTTTGTCGGATATTCCGACTGTGTGTGGTCTGCATCGGACTGTTTCCGTCAGAGTATCCGTCGGACCAAATTTTCAAACTTGCCGGAAATATTTTCCGACAAACTGCTCCGATCGGACATACTCCGACCATGTGTAAAGAATTCCGATCGGACAAAGTGCCACGCATGCTCAGATCAAATTCCTACACCAAAGCTATTGGCTACTAGCCTGAATGTAGTCCCATCGTAACGAAATTACGTCATCACGTTCTGAAAGATCGGATTTTACGACAACTTTGTCCGACCGTGTGTATGCAACAGTTTCGGACAAGATCCGTCTGACAAAATCCGACGGATTTGGTTGTCGGAATCTCCGACCGTGTGTACAAGGGCTTAGTCTGTAGGGTTCAATATTAAATTGGCCCACCCTTTGCAGCTATAACAGCTTCAAATCTTCTGGGAAGGCTGTCCATGAGGTTTAGGAGTGTGTCTATGGGAATGTTTAAACATTCTTCCAGAAGTGCTTTTGTGAGGTCAGACACTGATGTTGGATAAGAAGGCCTGGCTCGCAGTCTCCACTCTAATTCATCCCAAAGGTGTTCTATCTGGTTGAGCTCAGGACTCTGTGTTCCAATACTTTTGACAATATAGTGTATAGTAGAGCTTTTACAAATGGAAGAGTGGGAGGGGGGGCAGAAAGGGAACACATAGTTGGAATGCTTGACGAGTGCCTATGATGGTTGTATTAACCTTCGCAGCACTGGACGATTACTGCTTTGGGGGTATTGGGTGGCCAGAGGATGGAAGCTTTCAACTGGAATAGCTGCCACCCCGTACAAGGGACACTTCTCGCTAAATATAAGTACCATCCCTTGTGCTGATTTTTTATTTATTTAACTAAACGTTCGTTTTAAGGCAAAGAGCTAATTGTACCATGACATGAACGTAGCAAGTGCTGTTTGTACATGCTTGTCATTGCTCGCAGGGGTTCCTGGACCCTAGCAGGTTATCTTGAGCATCTTTCAGTCACATTGTTCAGGAAGCTGTCTAGGTGTATGGGCACCATACTGTATCTAAATAAATGTAAAATTTAAGCTGCCAAATCCCTTTAGGCTACTTCACTAGGCACGAGCATGTGTGCAGCCAAAACATCTTGCTTTTTGTGATCCTCTTTCCCGAATCCATTCATGTGTTGTAGAAGCCATTGCTGTGTGACTGTCTGGCGTGCCGAACCTTATTTACAATTTACCTTGTAAAGACTCCCTCGCGTTCTATAAAATTAATGGGAAACCTTTTAACTGTGGCTGTCCAATTTGTTCTTAAATTACAAAGAGAAAGAGCAAGTCAGTCAGTCTTCACTGTATAATGTCAATGTGACAAAGAGAGCTAACGCAATATTTGTTCACCAGACAGCTACTGGAACCAATCAGATGTCAAGTTTTAGCAGTTGAGTGTATTAAAGTGACCTTATTGCTAAGTCAAAGAATCTTCAGAAAAGCTTTACCTGTAAAAGAAGAATGTAAATAATTACCGCTTCTGACACCGGTGCCGCTGAACCCCATTCCAGGGAAGAGCAATTGTCTTCCAAATTCTGCTGGAAAACCAACACTTACAGGGGGCCCCCACCACATTGCTAAACAGGCTCCAATATCATATGATAAATAATAGAACAAATTCCCCCACAATGGGGTTTTTAGGCAGTGAAAACAATAAATGTATAACGGTGTGATATAAAAAAAAAATCCAATATTTATTCATGTAGAAAAATATAGCACATAAGTTAAAACATGAGCTCCACTGAACAATTAGAAAAAATTTAATTAAAAAATAATTCAAAGAATATATAAAACAACAATGAATGTGCAGTAGCAGACGCGACTATTACAAACACTGTACAAGTACGACAACAGTGAAGATATAGTCCTGACGCGTTTCAACCCACTACAGGGGTCTTTTACAGAGGAGTGGTCTGCTATAAAACAAGAATACTATGAATATATACATCAAATAATACTTATCTATAATAAGGGTACCTAATAGCTTAATATGATTACCCAATGATGCACATCCAAAAAGATGGAAAGAGTAGTCCCAGTCTAGTTCCCTTTTAAAAGGACCGCCTCAATTTCCCCAACATACAGAGAGTCCCGAGGCCCACAATGTCACCGAATACCGAGAGAGGAAGTTAGGGTCCAGCGATGTAGCTTACAAGAGGTCACGCTAATCCCTCACCCCCTGTAAAACAGGGAGTGGGTGCGGATATTGGCGGCTGGAAGGTGGGGCAGGTCGCACCTGCAGCAAAATTCCATACAAATATGAGGTTAATGTTATGCACTTAAAGATTCAATAAGTGGATATCATATGATGTCCTGCCTGCACATAGAAGTCAGCATTAGGAACCAATGCTGTATCCTGGCCTAGGCCTAGGGCAGCACTTTGCAGGGGGGCAGCACAGAAAGAGTCCCCACCGGCTTGCGCTGTTAGTGTAGCACCAGTCTTATCGGGCGGACTGGGCTGAGAGGCAAATAAGTCTAGCTCCCCCATAAAGCAGCTGCACTGCTTCCGGTATGTGGGCGGACAGCATTCCGTAACTGTGGGGGGGTGCCACTTCTAATTTTGACTGTCCATTCATCCTGGACCACAAACCTTCCTCACTGTGCCATATGTTTTCTGCTGCACCATTGACATGGTTATATCTTCTTAGCCTTCTCCATAAAAATATCAGAAATTTGTGCTTAACCACATGCCATTGCAGAGATTTCCCTTCACTTCTTGCCCCATAGCCAAACAGGAAGTGAGAGGAAATCTATTCAAATTAAAGGAATCCATTGCCCAACCCCCCAGGCCCTCAGAACTTGAGTCGCCACTCGAAAATTGGGGACACTAGTTAAACAGCAAGGCGTGTGGCCTTGACAGGAAGGGTTGGGTCATATTTAAATTAGGGGTGCACGAGTTTGGTCAGGCCTAGGGCAGCACAAAACCTAAATACACTACTGTTAGGAACTAGAGAGAGCTGCAGATGATATAGGAGATCCACTTTCTCAGAAGTTTAATTTTCCCAACAGACTTCTGGAAATAATTCCTCTTCACTGGGTCGATGTGGTTGATGATACAAAAGATTTTCAAAAAATTGGAGGGCACAGTGATTCAACCTTTTATAATTACCCCCGTAGCGCTACCACTGCAGTATATCTTTCTTTACGCCTTAATGAGCACACAAGAATTCAACTCACTTGAAAATAGCAGAATGCATTGGCAAAAGAGATGGGCCGAACAAGCCCCTGTTCGGCTTGCACCAGAACTTTCGAACTTGGCAAAAGTTTGGAACCGAATAATGAACCCCATTGAACTCCATGGGACCCGAATGTGAAAAAATTAAAATGTCAATTTTGAAGGCGTTTATATGCAAGTAATTGGGCATACAATGGTTATGGGGGACCGGGTACTGCCCAGGGGGGCATGTATCAATAAAAAAAATGTTGTACGAAACATAATTTTTAAATGAGCAGTGATTTATTGATACTTAAAGTGAAAGTATAAAAATGAAAAATCCCTTTCAATATAGTGCCTGGGGGGTCCCCTTACTCCACGTGTAAAGTGGCACATCTGTACTGTGTATAGAAGCTGCTGCAGCAATAATTGCATTTATAAAGCCCAAAAAAATAACATTTGCCCTGCAACCTTTCTTTATTTTGTAAGCAACGGCTTGGGGAGTCAGTTTGTATGATGCACTGGGAACAAGATTAGAGATTTTTTGGATAAATTCTGGTGTCTCCACCACAGAATTTGGATTTCTACTCCTGTCAAACAGGTACAGAAAAATTGTTCTTTGGTGGTTGGTTGTACCTTCACACCGTAACCCTATAGAGGTACTCTTGATGAAAGCAATAATTGGCCTCGCTGTCAAAAATTGAAATGATATGCACCTGTCAAACAGGTGCGTAAAAATCGTTTGCCAATACGTCCATCGTCTAAATGCAAGCTTGTTAAAGCTGCTTGCTCTACAACTTCTGTCTTTCCACCTGGTGGATTCTGACACATATGTGAATTTGCAGAATGTTCTGTACCCCAATAGCAGGTTCCCAGTCACTATTTCTTTTCACATAAGGCCATTCCAGCTCTCTACCATCACGTGGAAGGCAATGTTGTGGCATTGTTGGGCAAGGCAGTCAACCACAAAGTCCACGTTACTGCTGACACATGGTCCAGCAAGCACGGGCAGGGATGATATATTTTGTTTACAGCACACTGGCTAACTCTGCTTGCAACTTGGAAGGATGCAGAACAGGGATAAGTGCTGCAGCTTGTTGTGCCCCCACGTCTCCATACAGCTGGTGATGATGCAAGATTTGTCAGTTCTACCCCCTCCTACTCCTCTTCCTCCATGCCCTCCTCTGCTGATTTGTCCTATGAATCTCAAGTACCCCCTAAGCATTCAAAGGGCTATTCAATGAGTCAGGCTAAACCCGGAAGAAGATGGACACTCCATGCTACAGGGGACAGTGGTGACATCGCTGGCTCCTGTGTCAGGTAAGTGACACATAATGGGCTACTAGGCGATGCATAGTAGCCCATTATGCTTTACCTTTGCAGGGAGACAAAGAAGAAGTAAATCCATCAGGGTTCACTTCCTCTTTAAACTTGCAGTAATGCAATCAAATATACAGTGTTAAACTTACAGTAACACAATGAAATATATGGCGTTAATCTTGTAGTAACACACAGAACTATATGGCATTAAACTTGCAGTAATGCACAATACACGCCGTTAAACTTGCAGTAACACACATAACTATACAACCTTAAACTTGCAGTAATGCATAGGACTATATGGCGTTAAATGTGTAGTAACACAATGAAATATACGGTGTTAAACTTGCAGTAGCACAATGAAATATAGGACGTTGAACTTGCAGTAATGCACAGAACTATATGGCGTTAAACTTGCAATGACTTAATGAAATATACGCCGTTAAGCTTGCAGTAACGCAATGAAATATACGGTGTTAAACTTGCAGTAATGCAATGAAATATACAGCGTTAAACTTGCAGTAACGCACAGAACTATATGGCTTTAAACCTACAGTAATGCACTGAACTGTGCAACGTTAAACTTGCAGTAACGCAACTTAAATATACTGCGTTAAGTTAGCAGTAGCGCCCAGAAATGTACTGCGTTAAACGGCATGTAACGTGCTAAAATATATGCCGTTAAATCTCCAGTAACGCTCTGAACTGTATGGCGTTAAATTTGCAGTAACATAACTGAAATATACTGCATTAAGCATGCAATAACGCACAGAAATGTACTGCGTTAAATTGCACATAACGTACTGAAATTTACGGCGTTAAACTTGCAGTAACGCAATAAAATATACTGTGTTAAACAGTCACTACACACACTGACTGAACTATCCCTACATTCACATTAATGTAAAGATGAATGGTCGCACTACACTCACACTGAGCTATCCCTAGATGCACACTAAACTGATATTCTACACTGACAATAGAATCAGAATAGCACACTATAGCACACTAACTGTCTAATAGCACTAATCAGAACCCTGTTTTATCTCTCTCCACGCAAAATGGCCGGTGGAGTATTTTGGAATATGTACAGTCTGTATTTATATCACCCCAGCAATGCTTAACTCAATTATATATAATTCATAGAGCTTATAGGACACCAGTTAAACTATATCAATGGGGGATGTGGGAAACGTCAGAATGCCCAAGATGTCTAAGAGCTTCTGCAGATTTAATGCATAGGCTTTGGAAATGCCCCAAACTGTTTAGGTATTGGCAAAATGTCGTAGAAACCATTAACCATGCATATCAAACCAGATAAAACTAGATCCTAAAATATGTTTACTAGGTTATTTAGACAAAGAAATATATATAACAGTAGTTAGGATGCACATTAATAGAATGTTATTTATAGCAAGAAAAATGATTGCATTAAAATGGATATCACCTAGAGCCCCTTCACATGAGGAATGACGGGAACAGGTTAACGATGCATTACTAAAGGAATGGCAAGTATACAGGAATAGGGGATTATTAAATAAATTTGATAAAATGTGGGAACAGTGGTTAATGTTATCAGGCCTGACCCCATTCACTATAGGATTAGATGGAAGCATAAGTGTAGATCGATTCTTTGCTAGCTATAGAGTAGTTAAGGAATGATAAATAAAGAAGGGTTCTAAAAGGAAATAGGTATAAAAAAAAAACTATACAAACTGCAAAAATAAACAGGTGTCTGCAATTATAAAATAGAGTAATAATAAGGGGGAGGGGGGAGAAAGTTAAAAAAGAAATGAGTATATAGGGGATAAAATCATATCAATAAACACAGATAAACAAAATATAAATATTGGCATGTGTAATAGGATTAATATGTGGGGGCTCACGAAAGAGGGGAGTTACATAGTTACATAGTAGGTGAGGTTGAAAAAAGACACAAGTCCATCAAGCCCGACCTATGTCTGTGATTATATGTCAGTATTACATTTTATATCTCTGTATGTTGCGGTCGATCAGGTGCTTATCTAATAGTTTTTTTTAAATATCGATGCCCCTCACTGAAACCACTACCTGTGGAAGGGAATTCCACATCCTTGCCGCTCTTACAGTAAAGAACCCTCTATGCAGTTTAAGGTTAAACCTCTTTTCTTCTAATTTTAGTGAGTGGCCACGAGTCTTATTAAACTTTTTTCCGCAAAAAAGTTTTATCCCTATTGTGGGGTCACCAATATGGTATTTGCAAATTGAAATCATACCGCCTCACTAGTGTCTCTTCTCCAAAGAGAATAAGTTCAGTGCTTGCAACCTTTCGTCATAACTAATATCCTCCAGACCCTTTATTAGCTTTGTTGCCCTTCTTTGTACTTGCCCCATTTCCAGTACTTCGTTCCTGAGGAGTGGTGCCCAGAACTGGACAGCATACTCCAGGAGCGGCTGGACCAGAGTCTTGTAGAGTGGGAGAATTATCGTTTTATCTTTGGAGTTAATCCCCTTTTTAATGCCAATATTCTGATTGCCTTGTAAACAGTTGCTTGGCATTGCATGCTATTGCTGACCCTATAATCTACTAGGACCCCCAGATCTTTTTCCATCCAAGATTCCCCCCAGAGGTCCACCCCCTAGTGAGTAGATTGCATACATATTTTGCCACCTGAAGTAACTGATCAATTCAGTCTAGTGCTATTATTATCAGTTATGTATTCCTTTGTTTAGTCCCTATAGTTCAGCTAATCTATCAAATACGCCAAGCACATGTTATTGTTAATACCACAATGCTACCACCCTTGGCTATGAAATCAATACACGGTCTAAGGTCAATTAGATCTCATTCATTTCCCAAGGAACTAAGAAAACGTGCATCAATTATCAGTAGAAGTTACAATAATACATAGCATACAATCACAGTGCAAAATAAGCCTTATACTTATCGATCCTCATGACTGGGTCTCCTGATGGAATAAAGAGGGACAGAGAGAGACCTCATGGTTGCAAACCTTTTTGTTAAACATACCTCAGCCATACCACACCCCATAGCCCATCCTACTCTTTCCCGTAGACCAATCAGCGTCTCTGGGGCGTCTCCTCCCCCAGGCTAACAGTCCTGCCATACTTGGCCTCTGGGGGGCAGTGTTTGCCCATGAATTGCAACTGCTCCGACTGGATTGCAATCTTGTGGCTTGATCTCGGACGCCCCACCAGCTGTCATTTGTTCTTGCAGACAAGCCGGCGCCATACTATCTTTGAAGTCAGTACATTCCAGGTGGGCTGAATAGAACTCATTCTGCTATTCAAATTGTGTCACATTCCTTGCTTTTAAACATGTGAAACTGCCTGGAGTTCGGCTGTACAAACAGCTGTGTAGATGTATAATAATAATTCCTGTCTGATTCCAACATATTCCGCTTTGCGCCTAAAAGGCGCATACCACCCTTCTTCAGACACGGCTCCTTTTGAACAGTCCATAACTGTCTTAACGTGTGTGGTTCCCCAACATGTGCTTCCGAACCAGTACCTGGGGCACAATCCTTAGCTTGTGTAACGCGTGGTTGTTTCCAACGAGCGCTTCAGAGACATCTCTTATGGAACAGTACACAAGTGTCTTACCACGCTATGTTTTCAACGTGCGCAGAAACAGGTCCTATGGAGCAGTCCATATTTGTTTTACCATGTGATGTTTCCCAACACGTGCCGCTTTGCCACTGAGTGACACATCTCCACCATTCTTCAGCGACAGCTTCCATGTCACCATTCTGCATCTTGGGTATCTTCAGGACGGCAGTACAGGCAAGGGGTGCCCATTCATTCACCATTCACCAGTACCCATTCAGAGCAACATATCACCCAGCTTTCAGACCCAGAGTCTTGAGGAGGGCCTTTCTTGCCCATATTACTAGCCTACACTACCCCTAGGTCACACTCTACCACAAACATAAATCAACTTATTACCATAGTATATACATATATATGTATTACGCACCCCGCTCCCAACCTCCTATAACCTTTTACTGTAAATATGGGGTGGGATTAGGCAGGCTTGCTCGCAGCGGCGTTGCAGGGCTCTGACTTGGCAGCAACGTCTCCAATTTGTACACAGAGAGCTCACCGTCAAATCGTCCCTCAACTTGCATAGACAACTGGGAGACCCTTCTAGATAAATATCGCTTAACTACACATATAAGTTTACAACAATTACCAAACCCACACAATTCAACCCCTGTGCCTGGATTTCAGAGATCATGCCCATTGTGTACCATGCACCTCTACCTACGGTTAGGTTCAAGGAACCCTCTAGTCCCATGACTAACACTTCACCGGTATTCTTTAGGACAAAGAAACAAAAACTCGCCTATGTCCTAAATAATACCTGGGTGCCTTCTTCCCAGCAATGACCTCTCCATCCAGAATACAGAGAGAAATAACCTCCCAATATTATTCGTTCATCCCCATGTATTGACCTGGCCTACAAAGGACATCATGGTCATGCTGTTCATCTTCTCTGATCACATGTGTGATATAGCCTTAAATGCAACAAGATAGAGTCCCCAGTCAGTAAGACCATTGATGCCACCAAATATACAGACCAAGTCTGCACTTCTGTATATGAGAACATACAGCATAACACCTTTCACAATCCAACTTAGTACCACCCATACAGGCATTCGACCACTACTTTGGATTAGTGTAAGCAACGTGTTTTGGCAAAATCTTACTGAGCGGTGATGCTAACTCATCAGGCCACTGCCCCTCATACAGAGACAGTACAATCAGCTTGATGTTGGCTGATATTTCCACCTGCCACAGAGTGCGCGCCAGAGCCAATGACAGGTTTCTGTCCTCCCTACCAACCTCTCAACATGGTTGACAAAATCCGGAGCCATTCTAACCTGAGTGTTTCTGTGATTTCATTGAATGTTATCAAGGATACCACCAATCTCCCGGGGTAACAAAGTCACGCTCCTTCTCTGAAGCTATGGCTGTGAGTTTGTTCCTCAGGAGGCTGATATCCACTCCATTAACAACACCCATCCCAGCTATTGTTCCCCCCCCCCCAATATAGTGCTGAATACATTCCTCCTCTTTCGGGTTACTCCTCAGAAATAAGCATCCTGCATGGACCTCATTCTCTGGGAGTAAATCACTGGTGCAATGACCGCACTTGATTCAGTGTATACTCAGCACATATAGGGTGATAGGTTTTTGTCAACCACCGTGAGCTGTTGCAGCGCCATGTGGTGAAGTCCTACGGTACCCTGGTAGCCAGCGTTTGTTCCCTTTATTTTAACGGAGCATGCTCCTGTGTGTATTTACTGGCATTATCTGTGCAGGGTTTCAACTTCTCAGGTGAGATACCAACCGGGCGTATCTTCCTCGTGTCTAGTTCTGGTGTCCCGCATGTCCTGTAACCGAAAGCTTCTCTCTAGGACCGCTAGGATTGAGACACCACCCCTACGAGGAAGTTTTCCCCCATTGATGTGTCACCTGGCACCCTTTAGTCTGATCCACAGCTACCTTATTATGCATAAGCGCCAGTATGCCTCCTGGGTACCTGCACCATATTAACTCCGTTACATCAATACATGTAATACATTAAAACCTTTCTTCTTTCAATTCCTCCTTCCAACAAAAAACCACATATTTTACATTTTCATGTTTTGACGGATTGGATGTGTCATAACTCTTCCCCAACCTCCAACCCATTGCACATGTATAAATAACATGTTTGCATTCATCAGGAGAGACTTCAGCAAAAATATTTCACAAGTTCTCTTGCTAGGCACAGTCTTTCAGATTCAGCATTAGCACCAAATTGTCCATAAGAAAAAAAAAACAAGTATAATCTGAATCTTTCAAGTTTTTCCTTTTTTCCTCTCCTGATGTTTATCAGAACAAATTTGCGGCGTGGTGTGGCACAGACAAACTGCCAACCAGATGATCATCTGTCATCCATGTTCCAGAAGCCTCTCCAATTCTCGCTCCACTTGGATTCTGGAAATGAAAAACAAGAGCAGTATCAAATTCTTATCCACAATATCTGATCGCTTACCATGTTTACTTATAGTTCCCTCCTTGGAGCCCAGGACCTCAGTATTCCTGGCTTCTGCAACTCTGACCAAACTATCCAAACAACCATGACCTCTTTAGGCTGAACCCACTGTAAAATGGATCCCCATGGTATGATCAAAAAATGTTTAAAACTGAACGTCAGTGTTGCTTCTCAAAAACTTCAAATTTTACAAACTAAAAAAAACAATGCATCTATCTGTATCTTTACGATGTATGCACTACCCCTTTTCAGGTGACTGGTTCTAACTGAGGGCATTGTCAATTCCCCCCCTTTCAGGTGGATTAGACCTACTACTTTTCCACCTGAATAAAAATATAACTAACATAGAGGACTAAACCAATATCAACAAAAAAAATTTTTTTAGAAGAAAAAAAAATAAAAAAAAAATAAAATAAAAAAAATAAAAATAAAAAAAAAATGTAAAAAACTTAAAAATCTGGCCATGATCACACAAACAACATGACAAGACAACCATCATACGACAAGACAACCATCATACAACAATGACAAACACTCAACTTTTAGTTGACAACATCCATGGACTTTTCTCCTGCAAAGAGTGCTTATTCCAATCTGAAATACAATTAGTTAATGGGGAAAACGAAAAACAAAACAAAGCATATGTATCATCACAACATTTTAGCTTCATTTGTAACTCTTTTTAGTACTATTTATTTTTCATTGTTTGCAAACAATTACTAACTAATGAGCTCATGGTACCATGTGATAATCGATTATGCATTTACAATAACCTAACCCATGTTCATATATTTTACCACTGTTGTTCTCACTTTGACAGACCTGCAAACAAATGCAAATGTTAGTATCTAAAGCCATTTAACTTCTTTCATGGTCTGTGGAAAAAAACACAAAGACAGTGATTACACACAATTATCATGACAATTGACTTTTTAAGTCCCCAAAGCCTTTCCCATTAATGCAATATAGTTGCCATACCTTTCTATACTACGCAGTGGTATTGGAAATCTTTGCCATATTACCCAAGAAAAATGTCAATGCCATTTGTGTCCAATTACATACAAGCCAAAATGGTAGATTAGCCCAGGGCGCAAATATTGGAATGTTCATGCAGTCTTGTTGCTGGCTGTGCTTAGGGTGTGAACTGTCATTCCTTATCTTTCCTTCAGAACTGTGTAATCTGTCCTGGCTGCTATCTTTCATATCAGGCCTTTGAGTTACGCTGTCCCTGCCCTGGGTGGGGGTTTTCATTGTAGGTACTTGTATTTCTGGGGTTTCCTGTTCAATGCTAGCAATTTTAAGGACTTTATGAAATCTATGTCTATTCCATTTACTATGTCTGAACTTTCTCTGCCTTCCTGTACCTCTGCTTATTACGGACACATCTGCCTTTGACCCATACTCCCTTTCCCTGGACTCTTGACAGAAGTCTCTGAGAATATTGACAAAATTTTGGTAGGATCTAGCATTCCTCAGAGCCATTCTAGTGGGATAGCTTACATAACACTTATTGGCCATTGAGTATATGAAACTTGCATCATCCTCCAATAAGTCAGGACAGTTGAACACTTTCATATACAATGCAAGATACTCACTGCAGAACAAAATTGGGTCATCTCCTCTCCTAAATTTCATTCGTTGCAAATCACTCATACCATTATCACGACTGTCCACAATACGCTGCAACTCTTTCCTCCGCACCTCTGCATCTGCTACGTTATCATTAACTTGTGCGGATAACTGGCCTACCAAAGGTCCTGGTAGCCATGCTTTCAGAAGAGAGCATGCATCCTCATTACTCAAATGGAATTTAACTACTAGAGCTTCAAATTTATTGCACAGACTCATTGGTGATTCCAGGGCATTAAATTCACCCAACATCTGGCACAAAGTAAGTCTCTCTTGGATTGTAATCAAACTCTCATTCTGCCTTGAAGCTATAGGTGCCATAGCAGACTGTGTTTCATCATGGCCCTTCTCCTCATTGATCGTGCAGATATCGGCCAATTGGCATGTTCCTTTGTGCTCATTGAGCGATACCATAACTTTCTCTGTAGTAAGAAGCTGGGAGCGTACATTTGCTAATTCTCTTTCTAAAGACATAACCAACTCTTCCATCTCTGACAATTTCATTCGCAATGACTCTACAACTTTGCTCTTCATATTACAGTCCATCCTGTAACTGTGGATCTGTTCTTGTAGTTCACCGTTTCTCTCTGACAAATCTCTTGCTTTTGCCTGCAATTCATCCATCTCATCACTGGAGGCTGTTGCAATCTTTAGAAGGTTTTCACTGACTTCCGCTATGTCCTCACCCAGATGCCTCCTCTCTACTTCCCACTTCGCCCCCATTTGCTCAGATATAACTTTAATTCTGAGCAACACTGCAATTTCATTAGCCAACTTTTCTTTCTTAACTTTTTTTAGCTGTTTGCCCGATACTCTGCTATTATGTTGCTGACACTGAGATAATAGAATCTTATACTGGCTTTCAAGAGTTTCATCTGCACATGAATGGTAACTGGCAGAGGCATACTTTTTAACATATGTATACACAAGTTCCATTTCACAACCATACAATCCACACAATACACACTTCTATTTGTACTAACGTACCAACACTGCATTGAGTACTAAATCAAACTCAATTATCGTTAGCTCTTACAACTCACACAAAACAAAAACAAATCGCTCTTCTAGCATTCTCTATTCTTAATTCGTTACCACTTTTACCTGATATCATTCAAAACCATTCAATTTTGCCTATTCATAGTACAGATTTACCACACTTAATGTGGCATTATCAGCTGCCTTGTATCCGAGCACTTCTGTCCTGTAAGTTCTATGCAGCTTTTAGGATTGCCACATGATATCTGGGGTGCCAAATGAAGTAACTGATCAATTCAATCTAGTACTACTATTATCAGTTATGTATTCCTTTGCTAGTCCCTATAGTTTAGCTAATCTATCTATCTATTACGCCAAGCACATGTTATTGTTAATACCACAATGCTACCACCCTTGGCTATGAAATCAATACACGGTCTAAGATCAATCAAAATCTCATTTATTTCCCAAGGAAATAAGAAAAATGTGCATCAAGTATCAGTAGAAGTTACAATAATACATAGCATACAATCACCGTGCAATCTAAGCCTTATACTTATCGATCCTCGTGACTGGGTCTTCTGATGGAATAAAGAGGGACAGAGAGAGACCTCATGGTTGCAAACCTTTTTGTTAAACATACCTCAGCCATACCACACCCCATAGCCCATCCTACTCTTTCCCGTAGACCAATCAGCGTCTCTGGGGCGTCTCCTCCCCCAGGCTAACAGTCCTGCCATACTTGGCCTCTGGGGGGCAGTGTTTGCCCATGAATTGCAACTGCTCCGACTGGATTGCAATCTTGTGGCTTGATCTCGGACGCCCCACCAGCTGTCCTTTGTTCTTGCAGACAAGCCGGCCCCATACTATCTTTGAAGTCAGTACATTCCAGGTGGGCTGAATAGAACTCATTCTGCTATTCAAATTGTGTCACATTCCTTGCTTTTAAACATGTGAAACTGCCTGGAGTTCGGCTGTACAAACAGCTGTGTAGATGTATAATAATAATTCCTGTCTGATTCCAACACCACCCAAATGCATTATTTTAAAATTTTCTACATTAAGGCTA
The DNA here is from genome assembly GCF_037356315.1 of Lithobates pipiens. Lineage (NCBI taxonomy): Eukaryota > Metazoa > Chordata > Amphibia > Anura > Ranidae > Lithobates > Lithobates pipiens. Next base: position 306,178,053 of record NW_027507785.1, read on the forward strand.
CTTTCAGGCTGGGGCGGGCGTCGGCGGTAAAGCGGCGTTATATTTAGCGTCGTTTTAGCTGCGCTATTCTCCTGCTATCAAGGAAGTTTTAACGCCCACTAGCGGCCAAAAAAGGGTTAAAACCGCCCACAAAGTTACACTGCAGCGACCCTTTGCCAGCAGGTTTGTAACGATGCCCCATTGTTTTCAATGGGAAGGAGCGCTTTAGGAGCGGCAAAGATGCGGCTTGCAGGACTTTTTTGACCGCACCCTCAGGCTTTCACACAGGAGACACAGGCGCTATTTTTAGCGCTGTAGCGCCTGTAAAGCACCTCAGTGTGAAAGTAGCCTAAACCTCATTTGCCATGTACTTACCGACCCCATTAATTTGTTCAGATCTTTGCGGAAAAGTTCAGATCTTTGCGGAGAAGTTATTGCCCTGCTTAGCTTAGAGACATTCGCAAATACAGAGATTGAACTGTTTATCCGATCATCCCGGTTGTTTATAAATAAATTAAATAGGATTGGTCCCAGCACAGAACCCTGGGGGACCCCACTACCCATCCCTGACCATTCTGAGTATTCCCCATTTATCACCCCCCTCTGAACTCGCCCTTTTAGACCGACTTTAAGGGCGAACTTTTAGAAAAAATGCAAAAAGTTTGCCCTTAAAGTCCCTTTTTTTTTACCAGGGGGTACTTACCTTTATATATAATATAGTGCAATGGAGGCAACAACAAATGGAGTCTTATCTCAATAATGGTTCTCCCCTAAGAATATTACTTTGTACAGTAAACGTTTATGGGGAACTGTGTCAAATGCTTTTGCAAAGTCCAGATACACCACGTCTATGGGCCTTCCTTTATCTAGATGGCAACTTACCTCCTCATAGAAGGCTAATAGATTGGTTTTTCAAGAATGATTCTTCATCAATCCATGCTGATTACTGATATTGTTTTCATTACTAAAATCTTGTATATAGTCCCTTATCATCCCCTCCAAGAGCTTGCATACATTGTTCCACCTTTTTTTTTTTTTTTTTATAAATTGTTTTCAAATGTATTTCTGTATTTTGTGCGTGTGTTTCACAATTTATAATGAAAAAATGTTAATAAACAGAGGAATTTAAAAACAAATGGCCGTTATGGAAAGAATACTTTTATTGTGTGGGGCGGGATTAAGAGCAATAATCATTGCAGCGTCCAATCATGGCTCTGACCGTCCTCTGTGCCCTGATTGGGTGAAGCTTTCATTGCTTCTGGCAATCAGGGCTTTCAATGCACTGTGCAGCAGCGCAGTGCATTGTGGTCATTCAGTGGGCCAATCAAATGGTCAAATGACCCTAGAATTCAGTTGTTCGGAGAACGTCCGAACAGCCAATGTTCGGCCCAAACTCATGCTTGGCCTGAACCATTCCCCCATCCCTAATTGGCAAGTTAAAGTCAACCAACGTGAAGCATAGTAATGGAAACACAACTAGATTCACAGAGTTCCTTGCAGTAATTACTGTGAACCCAAAAGTGTAAACTAAAGCTCGGCTCATAAGAAGAGCTACAGAAATCGGCAACAAACCTGGATATGGACTAGATCACTTATGAACTCTCACAGTGAGGGACTAAACCTAGGCCTGTAGGAACTGAATCAATGCCAAATACAGCTCTGTCCTCAGGATAGAGTAATCTAAATACAGTCCTTAGCGTTATTCTTCTGCTGGCTACGTTGGGGCCTTTGAAGGCATTGGCACGGCACGAGGAATGTCTATGGTGTGAGTGATTGCAATCCTATACCCAGTAGGTCGGGCTGAAAGGTATAGGGGATATTTAAGATACGATTTAGCAGTTGGATGGAAAAAAAAAAACGGGTAGAACGGCAAAATTCGGCCTAGTTGAGCAGCAGCAGAACAATACAAACCACTTGCAAATGAACAATAAACATTGTCAGTATTCCTAATTAATTAAGGGTCTGCAACCCTCTCACCACTCTCCCTTGAAATTACCTTCAGCAGACATTGGAAAGGTCCCCCTTTGTGGCAATTTATCTGTCTGGTGGGAAAAATGATGGGTACCGTAGCAGTGGGAATTGGATCTGAGCAGCCTGAGCAGCAGCCAGTTGGATCACCGGTTGGCAATTCAAACTAGCATCGGAGCAGCCAACAATGCAGACTTTGTCTCGCTCAGTCCAGCAGTTTGAGTCAGTATACAGCAGCACTTAGCATGGAGTCAATCCGCCAGCTCCTTCTTCCCCATGAACAGCACCTCTCCGTTTGGCAGCTCTCTCCAATTCCCTCTTTTGCTTCCCAGGATTTTTCTTATAACTTCCTCCTTCTCTCAGGTGCACTTGGGTACAGTAGTTCTTTTCCCCAGCAGTGGTAATGGCTACCTGCCCAAACTACACTTCCCAGTGTTCTGTAGTCTAAGTTCGCTCCCAACAACAAGTACTCCCGCTGCTGCCATCTTGTGAAGGAAAAAAAGTCCTGCATAGTCCAGTAAATAAAATTATAGTGTATATACTGTATATGTATATATATATATATATATATATATATATATATAATAGTTTGAAGGCGCTATAACTTTCACGTAAACCAATCAATACAGTGGTGTGAAAAAGTGTTTGCCCCCTTCCTCATTTCCTGTTCCTTTGCATGTTTGTCACACTTAAGTGTTTCGGAACATCAAACCAATTTAAACAATAGTCAAGGACAACACAAGTAAACACAAAATGCAATTTGTAAATGAAGGTGTTTATTATTAAAGGTGAAAAAAAATCCAAACCATCATGGCCCTGTGTGAAAAAGTGATTGCCCCCCTTGTTAAAACATACTATAACTGTGGTTGTCCACACCTGAGTTCAATTTCTCTAGCCACACCCAGGCCTGATTATTGCCACACCTGTTCACAATCAAGGCATCACTTAAATAGGAGCTGCTTGACACAGTAAGGTCCACCAGAAGATCCTTAAAAGCTACACATAATGCCGAGACCCAAAGAAATTCAGGAACAATTGAGAAAGAAAGTTTATGAAGAAATAATGTTTTATAGAAGAATAATGTTTTATAGAAGAAAGTAAAAAATATTGTTTTTATTTTTAAAAATTTTCAGTCTTTTTTTATTTTAAAAATAAAAAACCCAGTAGTGATCATCAAATATCACCAAAAGAAAGCTCTATTTGTGTGAAAAAAATTATATCAATTTCGTTTGGGTACAGTGTTAATTGCCCGCTCAATCACCAGTTAATGTAGCGTAGTACTGAATAGCAAAAATGGCCTGGTCATGAAGGGGGTAAAATCTTCCTCAGCTGAAGTGAACAAGGGAACAACACTGATATATAAAACAGAAAAGCAAAGATCACTATACTCAATGCTGTAAATCAGAACAAAAATAAGGTTTCTTATTGGCAGTGTAAATAACTGTAAAAATAGTAGTTTTGCTTACCCAATAGTATCAAGCCCAATGTAACCACTGTGAGCCCTTGTACACACGGTCGGAAATTCCGATGGAAAATGTCCGAAAATGTTGTCGGATATTCTGACCGTGTGTGGGCTCCATCGGACTTTTTCCGTTGGAATGTCCAACCAACAAATTTGAGAGCTTGGCTATAAAATTTTCCACCAACATGATCCGATGGGACTTTGTCCGATCGTTTGTAGAGAATTCCGATCGGACAAAGTGCCACACATGCTCAGATCAAATTACAAGGACCAAAGCTATTGGCTACTAGCCTCTACGTAGTCCCGTTGTAATGAACGAACATCACCACGTCTTGAACGATCAACTTTGTCCGACCGTGTGTATGCAACACCAGTTTCAGACAAAATCTGTCGGAAAAAATCAGACGGATTTTGTGGTCGGAATGTCCGACCGTGTGTACAAGGGCATACACAAACTCAGTTCTGCCAGTGTTGGGGCCCTTTCCTTGTTCTCACTGTGAAGCACTCACTCCTCATGTGGAAGATCTGTAATCCACAGAGTAGAAATTAAAAGGTATTAACAACAAAAAACTCACCACTCTAGTACTTTTGTTCAAGACTTTCAGATGTTGCTCGCTCCGCTGATGGCCACTCCTGCCTTCAGGATGGATGTAGATTGGAGACTGGGTTGCAGCTCCTGTGAGTGTAAGCAGGCAAATGGCATCCTGCATCCATGGGTCAGTAGCCTCACAACACTGGGATAGTAGAACAGCACACAGTAGTTATATCAAACGTTCTGTAGTAGCAGCACACCAACGACAGTACACGGCCTTGAGGTTCTTTAGCACTCTCACCACAGTCCTTAACCACTTTAAGTCTGGGTCTTCTTTTTAGATGTGGTGTTTACAAGTTAAAAACTGTTTTTTTTTGCTTGAAAATTACTTAGAACCCCCAAACATTATACATTTTTTTCTAACATCCTAGAGAATAAAATGGTGGTTGTTGCAATACTTTCTGTCACACCGTTTTTGCGCAGCGGTCATACATGCGCACTTTTTTTTTTTTAAATACACTTTTTTAAATTAAAAATTAAGACAACAGTTAAGTTAGCCCATTTTTTTTTATATTGTGAAAGGAAATTGATACTCAACATGTCACACTTCAAAATTGCACCCGCTCGTGGAATGGCGACAAACTTTTACCCTTAAAAATCTCCATAGGCGACATTTGAAAAATTCTACCGGTTGCATGTTTTGCACTAAAGAGGAGTTCTAGGGCTACAATTATTGCTCTCGCTTTACCGATTACGGCGATACCTCACATGTGTGGTTTGAATGCCATTTTCATATGCAGGTACTACTCCCATATGTGTTCACTTCTGCACGGGAGCTCGGCGGGACGCGTTTAAAACATTTTTCATTTTTTTTATTTTACCTTTTACTTTTTATTTTTACACTGTTTAAAAAAAAATTCACTTTAAACATGTAAACATCTCTTGTAATAGAAAAAAAGCATGACAGGACCTCTTAAATATGGGATCTGGGGTGAAAAAGACCTCACATCTCATATTTACACAAAAATGCAATAAATAAAAAAATTGTCGTTTAAATAAATTTTCAAAATAAATGCCTCTTTAAGAACTATGAGCGGAAGTGACGTTATGACGTTGTTTCCGCCCTGCAGTGTCATGGAGATGGGTGGGGGCTCTTCCCCTCACTCGTCTCCATGTCAGCCCAGGGGACAGACGTGATCCCATCTGTCGCTGCCGACAGCTCCAGTAAGCAGCGGAGGGAACCGGATCGTGGTAGGAGGGAGGCCCCTAATGATCTTGCAGCAAATCTGCCACAGAGACCACTTTTATCTTCTACCGGACCGCCGGCCGAACACAGGAATACTGGGGTTATGGCAGCTAGCTGCTGCCATTACAATGATATCCGTCCCCAAAGTAGGGACGTACATGGGCGTGCGGTGGTCCGGAAGTGGTTAAGGGGCTGCAGTCTTACCAAAACTTGAGTTGTTGAAGCAGGATGTCCAGGGGAGCCAGTTCACAGACCTGTGCAGTGAGGGAGCAATGCTCTGCCAGGTGGCATAAAGGGTCCACCAACCCAATGGGGACTACAATTCTTAAGGTAATACAGCTAAGAAGGTTTCACCCCTCTTTAAGTGAGGGGCAGCATAGCTCTCAACTGTCCCTGATTTTGAAGGATTGTCCCTGATTTGGAACAAAGTCCCTCTGTCCCTCTTTCCTTCTCATTTTTCCCTCATTTTGTTCTGATCTATATAGTTGTATATGAAATGTACTTTTGATTTTTCTAAAAGCGTTTCCCAGCACTAAACCTTTCATCCAATTTTTAAATTGCTGCATTTGTAAATTTTAAAAGCCAATATAAGAAATAGCGGTGGTAAAAAAAAAAAAAGCACTTGTGGGTTTAACTAAATATTTTTGTTGTATAATTCTCCTTTAAGAGGACATGGCACGGGTGTGCGTCCTATGCCTACATACATTTGCTAATAGGTATCCCTCATTGCCATATCAAAAAGTTGGGAGGTATGGGACAGCCATAGGAGCATTCTCAAGGTAGAGGTCCTCTTTATTCTTTAGCAGACCAGTATGTTACAATAAACTCACAGAAGAAGACTCTCCCAGCACACAACCAGGGACGGACTGACCCATCGGTCATTTGGTCGCCATCCGAGGGCCCGGAGCCATTAGGGGCCCGTGCCCGGCCCAATGAGAGGCTTCTTGAAGTGGCTGTAATAATATCGCTAACGGCGCGATGCTCCCCGACGGCCCCTTCTTCCCTCCCGTCCATCGCAGGTGCTTTCACTGTACGCGGGGAGCAGCGAGCCGTTAGCGGTATTATTACAGGCCTCGGGTGCCCGGGGTGAGTGAAAGTTTTTTTTACTGGCGGGCCGCCATCGGAAGAAGGGGGCAGTACAGATGTATGGGACCCGGGGGTGTGCTCTCCCCCCTCCCCACACTGTCCCCCCTGTATGCTCTCCCCTCACACTGCCCACCCCTGTATGCTCTCCCCCCACATTGTCCCCCCCACAGTGCCCCCTGTATGCTCTCCCCCACACTGCCCCCTGTATGTTTTCCCTCCCACAGTGTCCCACTGTGTCCCCCCCCCCAGTGTTCCCCTGTGTGCTTCCCCCCCAGTGTGCCCCTGTGTGTTCCACCCCAGTGTTCCCCTGTGTGTCCCCCCCAGTGTTCCCCTGTGTGCTCTCCCCCCAGTGCCCCCCTCCAGTGAACCCCTGTTTGACCCCCCAGTGTCCCCCTGTGTGTTCTCCACCCCCACACTGTCCCCCGTGTGCTTCCCCCCTCCCCAGTGTGCCCCTGTGCCCTCTCCCCCTCCCAGGGTCTCCCTGTGTGCTCTCTCCCCCCACAGTGCCCCCCTGTGTGCTCCCCCCACAGTGTCCCCCTTTATGCTCCCCCGCAGTGTCCCCCTGTGTGCTCTCCCCCCACAGTGCCCCCCTGTGTGCTTCCCCCCTCCCCAGTGTCCCCCTGTGCCCTCTCCCTCCTCCAGGGTCTCCCTGCATGCTTCCCCCCTCCCCAGTGTCCCCCTGTGTGCTTCTCCCCCTCCTCACAGTGTCCTCCTGTGTGCTCCCCTCCCACAGTGTCCCCATGTGTGCTCCCCCCACAGTGTCCCTCTGTGCGCTCCCCCCCACAGTGTCCCCCTGTGTGCTCCCCCCCCCACAGTATCCCCCTGTGTGCTCTCCACCCCCCACAGTGTCCCCCTGTGTGCTCTCCACCTCCCACAGTGTCCCCCTGTGTGCCCGCCACCTCCGACGGTGCCCCCCTGTGTGCTCTCCCCCCCCACAATGTCCCCCTGTGTACTCCCCACCCCCCACAGTGCCCCCCTGTGTGCTTCCCCCCTCCCCAGTGTCCCCCTGTGCCCTCTCCCTCCTCCAGGGTCCTCCTGCATGCTTCCCCCCTCCCGAGTGTCCCCATGTGTGCTTCCCCCCCTCCCCACAGTGTCCTCCTGTGTGCTCTCCCCCCCACAGTGTCCCAATGTGTGCTTCCCCCACAGTGTCCCTCTGTGCGCTCCCCCCCACAGTGCCCCCCTGTGTGCTCTCCCCCCCACAATGTCCCCCTGTGTGCTCCCCACCCCCCACAATGTCCCCCTGTGTGCTCTCCACCCCCCCCCCAGTGTCCCCCTGTGCCCTCTCCCCTTCCCAGGGTCTCCCTGTGTGCTCCCCCCTGTGTGCTTCCCCCCTCCCCAGTGTCCCTCTGTGCCCTCTCCCCTCCCCAGGGTCTCCCTGTGCGCTCTCCCCCAAGAGTATCCCCCTGTGTGCTTCCGCCCCCAGTGTCCCCCTGAGTGCCCCCCCCCCACAGCAGTGTCTGCCTGTGTGCTCCCCCCCCAATGCCCCCCTTGCAGGTGTGGCTTGGGACGCAGGGGGCCCCATGATCTTCTATTGCCCATCAGTTGTCAGTCCGCCCCTGCACACAACCCCTTTGGGCCAAAGCCCAGGGGACACAAAGGTCAGTATATAATCCCCATGGATAGAAGCCCAGGGGAACCAGCTCACAGTACTATAATCCAACCCCTCAGTGATTGGCAGAGCTGTTAAATATTCATGACTTAGAAGTTAACCCTTCTGACACAAATTACTGGTGCAGCCAACAGAAGCAGAAACACTTCAAAATTTAAGGAGCACTTAGGCTAGCTGCAGCCGAACTGCTCTTCGCAGATCTCATAAAAATAAAAATATAAAAAACTATCATCAAAATTGCTTACCGTAGCAATTGTTTTATTTTTTTGCATTTTCAATTCCACTGCAAGACTTTTCTACAGGAGACAGGACAACCAACATCGATATTGTTGGCTTTGGCCTGGATATTAAAAGCAACATACTTGTTTTTAAAGCGAAGGACTGAAGTATATGTCAGGCACAGAATCACAGGAAAAACTAGGTCAGCTTGCCAAAAAATCCTTAAATGTGACTTGATGCAAAGAACCTCTGTTGAGACATGCTTCACACAATTTCATTGTACAATTTCTGAACGTGGAAACCGTTCACAGCAGTTTGCTTTTCAGAGTAAACCTCGGGGACTAGTAAAGATCTGGGATAAGTGAGAAGCACATTTAGGAAATAGAAAGTGCCTCTGAACGACACCACAAATTAGGTGTAAGATGTTCTTAACTGACTTTGTGTGTACACGTTTCTGCAAATGTAACCACGCATTGTACAGTAGCTTATTAACTCCACGGAGACTCAGATGCGGTGAATAAAATGCTGGCGTACTATCCTGGGGATTTAAAGTATTTGCTAAAACGAGCACAGCAAATATTACATGATCCAAGTGCAACTACAACAGTACACCAACCAATTATACACACATACGTTTTGGAGACTTGATATTTTTGAGAAGTACTTTTAGAATATGGAAAATTGTTATCAAATACTTTACCATAATTTTCCTTTCCTGGCGTACCCTCACGTTAGCACACCATGGGTTAATCCTCCATAGGCAACCCCAAGGACCACCTACAATAGATAGAATAAAAGTCCCACCCTCCTAATCCCCGGTGTTCTTTAACTAGATAGAGACAGGCCACCAGGGCGTGAAAGTTGTGCTGACATGAGGGTACTCCAGGAAAGGAAAATTATGGTAAGTATTTGATAACAATTTTCCATATTCCTGGCTAACCTCAGGTCAGCACACTATGGGATTTACCTAGCAATAAAGAAGAGGGGCAGGAAAAACAAAAGGACACTTAGCCAAGATATGCTGCATAATAAGGAAAAACACATTTTATTTTTCTTGTAAGGCTGCCGAGACCACTGCTGTCCTGAACTTTGCGGATGCTGTGGATTGAATGTCCAGACTATAGTGGCGCACAGAGGATGTGCACTGGACTAACCTGGGTGGGCGCACCCTCAAAAGGACTTTTCATTTGTCTTGGCTGCCTGTGCTGCCTTAGGCCGCGTACACACGCGCGGACTGTTCGCCCAACCTTGTCCGCTGAACAGTGTTTGGGCGGACAGTCCGCTCGTGTGTGGGGCTTCAGCGGACAGTTTCAGCGGACAGTTGGCCGAACAAGGTCTTACGGAAATTCCGAAAAACTGTCCGCTGAAACAAGGTTTCAGCGGACTGTTCGCTCGTGTGTAGGCTTGTTCGGCCAACTAAGTCTCGCGCATGCTCAGAAAGGATTTCCACGTCGGAAGGTTGCATTGCAGTGTATAGGACGTCGTATTTTTCATCCCGTCGTACGTGCCGTTCACGTCATCGCGCACGGTTTCAGCAAACTGTTCGTCCGTCGTGTGTGGCCATGTCCGTCCATGCTAAGTTTGAGCGGACTGTTCGCTCAAACTGTTGGACGGACAAAGTTGGGCCAACAGTCCGCGCGTGTGTACGCGGCCTTAGACTTGATGCCCCGGAGAAAGGAACTTTGAGTCCCTCTCCATTTAGGTCTCTCCCGTCCTGGCCTGTACCATTTTGCCTTCTGGAAGCATTTGTAGGTTGACTGACTAGGTTGTCCAAGTGGTTTCTTTCAGCCAGGCTGAGGGAGAAGAGCGTACTTACCTTCCGTGACTCTCTTAATTGCATCATCCAAGGTCTTTCCAAACAGTAGTTTTCCTTTATAAGGTATGTTGCACAAGGCCTGTTTGGAAGTTCTGTCTGCGGTCCAAAGGCAGAGCCACAGGGCCCTACTTGCTGTAACTGCACTGGCCATAGATCTGGCTAACAGCTTTACTAAATCTAATAATGCCCCCACCAGTAAATCCGCTGAAATGTTTGGCTCCTTCAATGCTGTAACAATCTTTGAGGGGTCTCCCCCTGTGTTTAAAGCAGTCTTAACGTTGGCAAGTCATGTCTTCAAGGCCCTTGACAAGGCCGTCAGGGCAATGGCTGGGCGAAGGGCTGACCCAGCCATAGAATAAATCCTTTTAATATTTGCGTCCACCCAGCCATCTATTGGATCCCTGAAAGTAACCAAGTACTTCAGTAAGGACACATGGCGTGCCAAACGCTGCAAGGCTGCATCCACATTTGGTGGGGTCTCCCAAAGGCTAGCTTGTGAAGAAGGCATGGGATACAGTTTTGAGAGTTTGTTTTGCAATTAAAGTTTTTTATCCAGTTTCTCCCATTCATCCTCAATTAATTCCTTAATCTCCAGAAATACTGGGAAGGTAGGTCCCTCCTTTTTCAGGTTAGGAAAGAACATACGGATCTTTTGTGGTGGGAGTGACTCTGACTCCCAATCCAGGGCTTCCTTAATTGGGCCTACCAGATCATAATCAAAAGTCCCAGGCCCAGCATCCTCTGGATCCAAGGATAACTCTCTTCAGGTAAAGCATGAGATGTCTTGGGCTGTGTAAGCCTATGGGAAAAGTGTCTCGTTGGAATCACCATGTCCTGGAGACTCTCCTGTACCGCCTCACGGATATAGTCTTTAAGCCTCCTTGCATCATCCTCTTTCTCTGCTGCCACTTCTCCAAGGCAACCCTTGCAGAAAAGCTTTCCAAGCAAGGCTGGGAGTTTGCAGGCCCAGCACAGACCCAGTGGAGGATGTTGCACTTGGGTCTGGGCAGGGGTAGATGTCTGGACACCCAGTTCATGCGGGTCAGGAGAGAGCGAGAGTCTCCGTACAGATGGATGGGATCCATGGTGCCGCAGTGACACAGAACATTGACAGGAATTATGCTTTGATGAGCCTCTGCGCTTTGGGCTTCGGCTCCTGAAAAACAGCCAAGACAGACAACCGTGAGCGAACATTAATAAATACCCCTACTTCTGTCTGACACCCTAACACATATCACTCGGGTATTAGCTTTTCTATGACATTTCAGACACTTTTTGAATATTTTCAACCATGTAGTATTAAAGTGTTACTAAACCCAGGACCCTGCATTCACTATATCGGGTCTCTCACAGTATATAGAACATGTAAATGAAATTGTTTTAATAATTATAAACTACAAAATACTTTTTCTCAACAGCAGTGTATAGCAGTCTTGTGATTTCTATCAGTGTCTGGTTAAAGCTTGTAGGAGTTCTCACTCTCCTATAATCGTCCTGTGATAATGCAGGACCCCTGACCCTCTGTCTGGACTGTGCTGATCATATGCACTCTCTAATTTACGCTTTTTTTTTGTTTATAACGCAAAAAATAAAAACCGCAGAGGTGATCAAATACCACCAAAAGAAATTTTGTTTGAAAGCCATGTCGCACAACCGCGCAATTGTCAGTTAAAGCAGCGCAGTGAGGAATCGCAAAAAACACTCTGGTCTTTGGGCAGCCAAATGGTCCAGGCTGAAGTGGTTAAAGGAAAAACTCCTTGTCCCCTTATTAACCCTATATCAGTCATAATTAACTCCTTTATGTATTATTTTTAGCTTATTTTCTGTTAGAATTGTCATTTTACTAATCATATGTAGACTTTTATTGTCTTTGCTGTTTTTGATTGTTTTTATATCGTCACAATTTTAAAAAGTGTCTTCATTTGTAAATTCATTGGCCATGCTTTGTACCAGAAACCTCATTTCAGGTCATTATGCACAGGATAAATGATCCCATCTAAGTCAGACCACTGCAAGCCATTATTGAATCTAAAATTAACCTACTAATCACAGGAGAAGCAAGTGCCAGGGAAACCGCCTCGCACCTGTATGCCAGCGCTCACGTACCTAATTTATTAATTACCAGGTCTAGTGCCTAATTGGACTTTCACTCTCGAATATGTTTTCAGGAATGACTGCAGTTAACACACAATATAAGGCTCCTTCTTGAACTTTTTCATCCCTTAGATGGACTTCCCAATTTTGTCCTGTAAAGTTTGTAAGAAAATGCTTAGCATCACCTGGGATTTCATATTTTTTAAATGGATGCGAATCTCCAGCCAAAGCTTTTTTTTTTTTTTTTTTTTTTTTTAATAGATCATAAAATGCAACCATGTGTTAGGGGAGTTTCAGGTACTGCTCAAGGTTCCCATCTCTGATTCCGATGACCCGAAAGAAAGAGGGTGCTATCATGAAGAAGAGCCTGTCCAGGCTCAATGCATACCAATAAGAGAAAAGAAAAACCCTTCCTGAATAAACACTATATTGTCAAAAGTATTGTGACACCTGCCTTTACACGCACATGAACTTTAATGGCATCCCAGTCTTAGTCCATAGGGTTCAATATTGAGTTGGCCCACCCTTTGTAGCTATAATAGCTTCAACTCTTCTGGGAAGGCCGTCCACAAGGTTTAGGAGTGTGTCTATGGGAATGTTTGACCATTCCTCCAGAAGCGCATTTGTGAGGTCAGGCACTGATGTTGGATCTTGCTTTGTGCACTGGTACGCAGTCATGTTGGAACAGGAAGGACCAGCCCCAAACTGTTCCCACAAAGTTGGGAGCATGAAATTGTCCAAAATGTCTTGGTATGTTGACTGCTTAAGACTTCCCTTCACTGGAACTAAGGGGCCAATCCCAACCCCTGAAAAACAACCCCCACACCATAATCCCCCTTCACCAAATCATATGGACCAGTGCAAAAAGCAAGGTCCATAAAGGCATGGATGAGCGCATTTGGGGTGGAGGAATTTGACTGACCTGCACAGAGTTCTAAACTTAACCCGATAGAACACCTTTGGGGTGAATTAGTGCGGAAACTGCGAGCCAGGCTCTCATCTAACATCAGTGCCTGAGCTCACAAATGCACCTCTGGAAGAATGGTCAAACATTCCCATAGACACACTCCTAAACCTTGTGGACGACTTTCCTAGAAGCTGTTATAGCTGCAAAGGGTGGGCCATCGCAATATTGAACACTATGGACAAAGACTGGGATGTCATTCAAGTTCATGTGCATGTAAAGGCAGGTGCCCCAATACTTTTGACAATATAGTATATCTTGAATGATTGAAAGCAGCTTCACCCCGTTTCCATCCAGGCCACGTCCCTGAGGGGAGAAATATGTTAGGGCATAGCATATAAGGAGCTGGACTTAAGCCGATTTCATTAATTAAAGCTCATGAAATGGTTAGAACTTTCTGTTAGGAAAGGACAGGACACATACCCACCAGGGTTCAAAGAGCGCTGCTCATCCCGATATGCATCGAAAAAAGGAAGAAAAACTCCCCCAGGTGGGGTTTTTTGGCAGCAAACACAAAGAAATAAGGTGAATAACCTCTATAGATATAATAATTTATTAAGATGAGAGAAAAACTTCATAACATAATAGTTAAAACATGAACTCCAGTAGGAAATGTATAATAAAAAATAAAAAAAATAGACGCGAATACAATGTAACAGTCAATTATGTCCTATCAACACTGTACAATTACATATAAGAAATGTACAGTGCTGGGAATCCTGACGCGTTTCAACCCTCGCTGGGGTCTTCTTCAGAGAAAGAAATGTCTGTGGGGGAAGTATATAGCAATTATTCCTCATGCATACTATAAATATGTTAAGTGACATACGGTACATGTGATTGGGCGCCACCCTGTCCCTGGTCTGTGATACCTGTGGAGTGCCTCAGGACCCCGAGTCTGCAACCAAGGGTTTTTTTCTTTTAAACAAAAAAACTTTCCTTGTGGGAATAACAACTAAATCTGTCATCTTTGTGGATACAGTGGATGGGGTAACTATACCAATCACATGTACCGTATGTCACTTAACATATTTATAGTATGCATGAGGAATAATTGCTATATACTTCCCCCACAGACATTTCTTTCTCTGAAGAAGACCCCAGCGAGGGTTGAAACGCGTCAGATTTCCCAGCACTGTACATTTCTTATATGTAATTGTACAGTGTTGATAGGACATAATTGACTGTTACATTGTATCCGCGTATATTTTTTATTATACATTTCCTACTGGAGTTCATGTTTTAACTATTATGTTATGAAGTTTTTCTCTCATCTTAATAAATTATTATATCTATAGGGGTTATTTACCTTATTTCTTTGTGTTTGCTGCCAAAAAACCTCACCTGAGGGAGTTTTTCTTCCTTTTTTCGAACTTTCTGTTAGGAAGATTTCCTTTGACATACTCAAGAGTGAAAGTACAAGTAAAGTGATATTAAATCCTCAGTTTTTTAAAGTACTTTCACAATCTGAATAATCACTTACTGAGTATGCAGCTTCTTTTAATCCTTTTCTATGTTCCAGTTTAATCTAGTGCCATGACCGCTGCTCCAAGTTTCCTATTTTAGGGTGGCTCATTTCTCTTGCAGTGTCTTATGGAGCCACCTCCAGACTGGGCTACCTCCAAACCCATCTGCCCCTTATCTATCCATTAGAATAGCCCCATAGCCTAGGCTGACAAGGCACTTCCCAGCTCCTCCCTCCTCCTCCCTCCTTTAACCAACTCACTTCACTGTCCACTGTTAACTCTATCCTGTGAAGACCAGAAGTTCAAGAAAGCAGCACTGAGACAGCAGTAAACTCAAGTAACGGGGTAACAATTATAACAAATAGTTCACTGGAGAATGTTTAATGCAATGTGCTCAATGTGTTAAAGTGAAAAACACTGAGAAAATGAGGGGACATCTCTTCAAAGTGAAGGAAAAAGGGAAATCCATTCTTAGACAGTTTTTACAACAGCATTATTGGGGGATTTTCTATTCTGGGCTCAAACATGTTAAATAATAATGAATCGTGTTCCAAAGCAGTGTCAATTGTCCCCAACTCCCACCACCTTTCTAGTATACCTTTTTTTTGGAAAAGTAAGCACATAATACCCCATCCCTCTACATTTGTTTTTGAGTTGATTCTGTCTCAAATGTCCCTTTCTGCAAGCTCTGCTTTCCTCTTATGCCCCATACACACGAGCAGAAAAATCTTGGATGGTTTTACCGATGGAATTCCGCTCAAGCTTGGCTTGCATACACGCGGTCACACACAAGTTCGCTGAACCTTCAACCGTCAAGAACGCAGTGACGTACAACACTACGACGAGCCGAGAAAATGAAGTTCAGTGCTTCTGAGCATGCATCGAATTGTCTCTGAGCATGCGTAGGAATTGCCACAGATGATCAGCATTTCCGACTGGAGCTTTTTTCCGACCGAAAAATTGAGAAAATGCTCTGAATCTTTTGCTGGCTGGAATACGGCCAGCAAAAGCCCAATGGAGCATACACACGGTCACATTTTCTGACCAAAAGCTCTCATCGGTCTTTTGATGGCTGAATTTGTGTACGTGGCATTACAAATTAACCCCGGCCTTCCCTTCAGTCTTGCACAGTGGTACAGGCTCCTCTCCTGGACTGAAACAAATCTCTCTGATTTCACTGCACACTGTGAGCTTCTCATTGTCTGCATTTGAAGGGTCAGCAAGTCAGATAGAGCCCATCTCCTTTCCTGTGCTTAGGGCATCCAACATCATCAGCCACAAGGTCCTGCAATGTCTCATGTGATTTTTAGTTCAACAACCGACTGAGTGCCGAGATTGCCTACTCTTTTTAGCCCCTTCCTTTCCACATGGATTATACCTGTTCTGCCCCTTTTTTTGTTGGATTTCAGTCATGGAGGATCAGCTACACATGTGGGTATTACCTAGGGCTGGTGGCTGTCTTGAGAAAGCTCCCCCCACCAGATATGATCTGCCTTCAGTGCATATAAAAGCACAAAAACCCATTTATGACATTATTGGATCTAAAATAAGGTACCGTATGTAATAAAATTGGAAACGTTTTATCCAAAAATGTAGTTAGCCCCAACACCCCTCATTCTTAATATATTACTTCAGTAAGTCCTTGGAACCTCTGCACAGTATGTTATAACATATTCCTACAAACTGCTCTTTATATTGGTGATAGCTTTCCTTCTGGTAGCATACGATGACAACAAATTACAATACTCAAGCTATCTGGCCTAACAAGCCAGGCTTAGATACTATGTATGATATTTTGCACTGAGAATGTGAAGGATTAACATTTTTCATTGTAATTTTAGGATGGTGGACCTTTCATATCATTTTCTTCACTCATTGTATTACTGAATAGTGTTCCTTTGAAGGTTACTCTGTGTCTGACTTTTTTTTTTCTTTTTCTTGTTAACCCACATTGACTGGACTGAGCTGCTAATAGGTTCTATATTTTGTCGCGTGTACACTGGTCTTTTAAAAAAATCAATAAAAACGATCTGATTAAAAACAAATTGTTTTTGGCTCTGTTATATTCAATGGAACAGCAATCTATTTTCCAGGTCTGGTCAGGTTTTGTTAAGATTGTTGGTTGATTGCTCCTTTCTGCCTCTGGATATAGAGTAGTTGGGTCACCCCCTGAGTTGTGAATATTTATCTGACCTCAGCCAATCCCTTTGAAGGGACACCCAGAAGGTGACTGGGAGGAAGATAAATGTTTTTTGGGGAGTTTGTTCAAAAGGGTTATTCTTCTCGGTCTGCTGAACCTGGAAGGGAAGGCCGGTGTACTAAAGAGCTGTTGAACAATCCTCAAAAGCTGAATAAAAGACCTTGGCTATGACTCAACGCCTTGTAACAAAACCCTTTATATCTATTCATGAGACCCAGGAGACAGCTCAGTACAATAATTAAAAAAGTTTTAAATAGTAAATAAACTAGTGACCAATATTTACCTCTGATGCACCCGGCCTGACCAGCGAAACCGGTCAGGTTTCCATCTATTGTCTCCCTTTGGAGATACAGCATATTGGGGTGCTCCCCCATGATACTTCGAGGTATCAGACCACACTTTCCTTTCATGGATGAATACAAGAACGTGAAGCCTCATGGAATGGAATGGACTTTCCAGGGCAAATATGGATGGCTAAGTATCCTTTCTTCTCATTGATTATATATGAACCTGTGACCCTTATGTCATGGCTGGTGCCTCCTTTCTCAAGACAACAGACCAAAAACAGACCAAGCTTGATGGATGCCTATAAAGATCCCTATTAGGTGGATCCATAGTTGCCTGTTGGGAAGCAACATACATACTGCATTTTATATACCGTATATGTTGAATTATGCTATGGTATACCCAGGCATCTGAGTTGCGCAGATCTTCCCTGGGAGTTTTCCAGCAGGTTCTATGAGTGTAGGACATTACTCATGTTCACATGAGAAGTCCCATTGACGCTATAGCTTGGGATTTGACTGTGTCCTGGAAGATAATCTAAAACCTAATGTGGACTATATTTATAATATGAGTATATAATAGTGGTCTGTCATCACAATACTTTTGGCATTATAGTGTACAAATCCTCTGGCAGATACTGTAAAACATGTATTCCATGTTTGCCCGTAGTTCAGTTTAAATTTACGGTCGCTTCTTGAACATTGCGATTTTTCTTCACGAGACAGATGTGCTTTCACTATTTCAATGAAGCCATGTCACAATCTGAAAATTAAAAGCACTCTACTTATTGTCAGCCTTCTCGCAGAAAATAATTTTGCTTTATCTTTTACATAAAGACGTTGGCAGTGTTTCTTTGGTTTTTCAAGAGGTAATGAAGAGTAAAGCCTCCTATTACTCACACACATGCCTAAATGTCATTTTTTTTTTTTTGATAGCACCACATAGTCCACGAAGAAGAAAGATCGTCTAATAAAGAAAAGGGCATTTGGGCCAATTTCATACATCAGGTGTTCCATTCTTCCTTACCATGCCTGAATAATTTTACACAGTGCTTGGATCTAGACAGGAATTCTTGATATCTGTTTAACTGTACACTTAATTGAGCTGTTCCACACAGGTTTATGTGCTAATTCAACCAGCAAACACCTCCAACCTATATAGAGCTGAAGGAATTATGTCAAGTTCCATATTATTTCTCTTGTTGAAATGTCGGTGGTGGAGTCATCCGCTCCGCTCATGTGTCACTCCTTTTTCAGACGAGAAAGTTGGCTAATTGATAATTATGTCCATGCGGTTTGTGGATAAAAGCTACTTTACGAATCCGTTGTCACAAAGGGAGTTTCAGACAGCGATGAGGAATTTGATGCAGAGGACTTGAAAAGAGACCGAAGCATAAAAAAAAAAATACTTTTTTTCCTTTTTTTTTTTTTTTTTATGTGTTGTGCTTTTTCTTGTGGTTAGAGAACTTATGCTTAATCACAGAATTCATCTTTTAGGTTTAAGTGCTGCAGGGTGTAATAAATTAATGGCAGATGGGGAATATGTTGGGGCTGTCCGGGTTTTGGCCCTTGGGCTTCATGAAAAGCTCATATTTCTGCTGGCTATGCTACAGGACAGAATTCAGTTTATGTTGTTTTAACTAAAAATCAGCATTAGCTATGAGGGTCCTCAGGGGTAGCTGTCATCTTTTAAGTGTTACTCCACTTTTTTCTGTAGAATAACAAAATGCTCTTCTGGTATGCATTAGTCCAATAGCTATGACCCTCTAGGAAGCTAGGAACAAATTCAGCCACACTCCAATTAGCTCTTCTTATGGCACTTTTAATAATCAGTGTGCGACTGCATACAGTGATGTCTTCAACCCAAAACCAACTTTCCTTGACACGTTTCACCACTCCTGGCTTTCTCACAAGGCTACGAGAACCCCTTTTCTTGCAGTATTTCTAATAATGAGTGCATTGACTGCATACAGTGATGTCTGCAACCCAAAAGCCTTCCTTTACACAGTTCACCACTCCTGGCTTGCTCACAAGGCTATGGAAACCCCTCTTCTTGCAGTATTTTAGTGTGTTAACTATATACAGTGATGTCTCCAACCTAAAATCAGCCTTCTTTGATGTGTTTCACCACTCCTGGCCAGGGCAGGACTTAGGGTGGTGGGGGCCCCTGGGCTTGAGTCACTTTCGGGCCCTACCTTCTATACATTATCGGATTTATCGGCGTATAACATGCACCCAAAGTTTAGGAGGGTATTTTAAGGAAAAATACTTTTAGGAGGGAAGTTTAAGAAAAAAATATTACATTTAAATGCCCATCAATGCAGCCTTATCAGTATCCATCTGCAGCCTTGTCCAGTGTCATTGCAGCCTTGTCAGTGTACCCTTGTCATTTGCAGCCTTGCCCCAGTGTCCTTTGTAGCCTTGTCATTGCAGTCTTGAAGTTTAAAAATGGCACCGCTGAGATACATCTCGATGGCTTTCGGGTCCTCTTGGCGGCTCTCGGGTCCTGTCGCAGTCCCGAGTGGAGCAGAGAGTATCCGAGTGTACTTGGCTTGGCTCACGTTCGCGCCCAGTCCCTGTGTTATGTCCATCATAGGGCAGGACTGGGTGTAACTGTGAGTGGAGCCGAGCCGAGTACACTCGGCTATGTATCTTGGCGGGGCCCTCTATTTGGGGGGGCCCATGGGCTTGAGCCCAGTCAAGCCCAATGGTAAGTCCTGCTCTGCTCCTGGCTTGCTCACAAGGCTATGGAAACCCCTCTTCTTGCAGTATTTTAGTGTGTTAACTATATACAGTGATGTCTCCAACCCAAAACCAGCCTTCCTTGATGTGTTTCACCACTCCTGGCTTGCTTACAAGGCTATGGAAACCCCTCTTCTTACAGTATTTTAGTGTGTTAACTATATACAGTGATGTCTCCAACCCAAAACCAGCCTTCCTTGATGTGTTTCACCACTCCTGGCTTGCTCACAAGGCTAAGGGGACCCATCTTGTTGCAGTATTTCTAATAATCAGCACATTGCTTGCATACGGTGATGTCCTCAACCCAAAACCAGCCTTTGTTGATGCGTTTCACCACACCTGGCTCACAAGGTTACGGGAACCCAGCCTGTTGCAGCATTTCTAATAATCAGTGCGTTTACTGCACACAGTGATGTCTCAAACCCAGAACCAGCCTTCGTTGATGCATTTCACCACTCTCGGCTTGCTCAAAAGGCTAGGGGAACCCCTTTACTTGCAGTATTTCTAATAATCAGTGTGTTGACTGCTTATGGTGTTGTCTCCAACACAAAACCAGTCTCCCTTGATGTGTTTCACCATTCCCAGATTGCTCACAAGGCTACAGGAACCCCTCTAAATTCTAAAGTCTAAATAAATGACTGTGTTTTTTAGGCCTTTTCCCCACGGGCATACTATAGCATATGCCGTGTAAGGGTCATGTTTAACTGCATGGGGATGCACAGGTGCTCCATTCATCCACATGTAGGCAGTCCCTTTGATGTCCATTGGGACACAGCAGTTGCACAGACACAGATGCTGCTCCCTGTTTGATATCCAAGCTCCATTTTTGACACCCTAAATACCAACATGTTTCCTCCTTTTCTGGAATGTTCTGTCAAAATAGATCACCTAAAGGTGTTATTTTGGGGGTTAAAATATCGTCTTGCCATTTTTTTATTTTATTTTCTTTTTTTCACAGAGTTTGATTTTTTTTTTCAACAGTTATAGTTTTTTTCTTTTTTTTTTCTTTTTCTTTTTATAGTAAAAAATAAAACCTCAGTGGTTGTTAAATACCATCAGAAGATAAAAAAAAAAAGTAATTTGGGTACAATGTTGCATGACCGAGTAATTCTCAGTCGAATTATTACAGCACTCAATACTGAAAAAATGGCCCGGTAGTGAAGGCGTATTATAAGCTGGTACTCAAGTGGTTAAGGAATATATAGTTCTAATAATATAAAGTCCCTATAATTTGATCTACACAGTCCTAATAGTATAAGAACATTTACTTAGTCACTTAGCATCCTGCGTTGCAATCCTTTTTTTTTTTTTTTTTTTGTATTTAATTAAAGATGTAGTAATTCTGCATCCTAGCACCAGGTGCTGTTTAATAGTTATTAAAAATCTCATTAGCTGCAGAGATGTAAGAAAATTTCACGATGTAAAAGGCAGCCCAAGCCAAAATTATTATCAATAAGAATTTCATTGACGATAACAAGATCTCTTAAATACCATCTGGAAATTCTCCCATCAAATACTTGTTTTCTTTTTTTTGTACGAGAATCGTGATCGAAAATATAATATAACTCCACAGGTAAAAAAAAAAAAAAATTGAATACCACTTAGCCATAGTTTGTTTATTGTTCCAAAATATAAATATAAGAAAAATAACAAAAAAAAATAAGTAAAAGCTGTAATTGATTTATTTTTTTTATTTTATTTTTTTCCATCTTTTATTTAAGGACATAAAGGAAGGTAGCAGGAGGTATTTTCAATGCAAGTTTTCATTAAAATGATCACTATTAAACAGATGCCGACAGAAAAAAAAAAAGCCATTAGTTCATGAAGGTGCTAAGTTAAGAGACTACACATGATCAATATACTTACAGAAGCAGCGGGAGGCTTGTTTGTGTATGTGCAAAAAACAATAGTAACTGGATAAAGTATTGCAAATTACAAAGTTTTATTCAAAAGAATATAACTGTTATTATTTTTTGTCTTTTATTTTTTTTTTTCATGATAAGAACAGAGTGTGCTTTTGCGTTCTGATCAATTATTTTTAAAAACTCACACAGACAAGAATCTTTAGCTATGTAAGCATATGAGTTTTTAACCAATTAAATATTATTTCTTTTCTTTTTTTTTTTTTAATCTAAGAGAACTATTGAAGTGGACCTTATCTTACTTCACAGAAATGGCCATTCGTATTGCAGCTTAGTCAGGAAAATGTGGCTTTTTATTGACAGTGCTTTTAAATGTATAGCAGGAAAGGGTGTCATAAAGGGATTGTATATATATATTGGTGGGGTGCAGTGCGGTATGGCGGCAATAACACACACAGTCCAGTACAATGCAAAGAACTCGTATTGATGTAATGCAAAACAGTTCATAGTAAACCTGGAGGGAGGCAACCCAGCCAGGAACACTCACGGATTCCAACAGTGTGCGGGACAGTCTTAATAGCATCATGGGCCCCTGGGCAATGCTCTGGGGCCCCTACAAGGGAGACAGCGCAGGTAAGCAGCCATCAAGTAGGAAGGAGGCAGACAAGCGGAGTTTCCCCTTTTGGGTGGTGCTCCACAATAACTTCATGAACAATCATTCTGTACAGCAAAGAAACAGTGAGAAAATAATACATACATCAAGTAACAAAGCTGCCCTGTGCATATAATATATCTGTTAGATTGATGCCTCCCCACCACTCTGACCCATCTACACCCCAGATATGCCCCCCAGCACTCTGATCCCTCTACACCAGTGATACTCACACTATGGCCCTCCAGCTGTTGCGAAACTACACATCCCATGAGGCAACTGTAAAACTCTGACATTCACCGACATGACTAGGCATGATGGGAATTGTAGTTTCTGAACAACTGGAGGGCCATAGTTTGAAGACCCATGCTCTACACCCTAGATATTCCCCCCAGCACTCTGACCCCTCTACACCCTAGGCACAGGGCCGCTGATAGAAATCATGGGGCCCCGTAGAGCCTACCTGACGGGGCCCCCTTCAGCCCCACCCCTGGCCCCCGCCCCTATAAACGGGCTAGGGTATACATAAAGGCTAAATTGTAGGCTTGGCTAATTTAAGAATATGCACTACGCGGATCTGGAAAATGGACATGGTTTAAATTACACTTAATTATTAGGTGTGGTTATTCTAAGATGACTGTGTGTAGGATGCAGATGATACTGTGCTGCGTTCATAACTGCACTGCCCAATTTGTCACAGTCAAACAGTTCTACATGAAAAAGAAGAAGATGCCATGTCAGCTAAGCCCATTTAAAAAAAAAAAAATTCTAAACTTTTAATGAGAAGTAATATGTCTAAAGCCGCGTACACACGGGTGGACTGTATGGCCAACTTAGTCCGTCAGACAATCCGACGGACAGTCCGTCCTACTTTCGAATGAACGGACTTGACCACACACGGATGCAAAACAGTCCGTCGAAAGTTTGCACGATGACGTGTACAGCACGTACGACGGGACTAGAAATAGGAAGTCCAATACACTGCAATGCAACCTTTCGCCGTGTAAATCCTTTCTGAGCATGCGCCATACTTAGTCCGTCGAACTAGCATACTGACGAGCGGATTGTCCGCTGAAACCAAAGTACGACGGACAATATTACGGAAATTCCGAAATACTTAGTCCGCCAGACTGCACGCTGAAAAAGTCAGCTGAAGCCCACACACGAGCGGACTGTCCGCTGAAATGTGTTTCGACGGACTAAGTTGGCCAGACAGTCCGTCCGTGTGTACGCGGCTTAAGGGAGCGGTTCACATCATGGCTGCATCTAAATTGCGAAGAAATGTGCTGTGGATTCCTATAAAATTCAACCTGCACGCAATAATGCACTGCTTTTGTGATCTGCACCAGGTGTCAATGAAAAGTCAATGAAACCTCAAATGCAGGTTTGCAAACGTAGTGTGTTTGCCCTGCCCCTGCCAGCCCTGGATCATGCGATCTGGTTGCATTGCATTTTAAAAAGTAGTGCATACACTACACTACTTTTTGCACTACTTTTGGTGCATTGTAATTTTAGCCCATTCAAAATGAATGAGCTTGAAATTGCACTGCACATGCCGGCATGTGAATTGCACAGGAACGCACAGTGCGTTCCTGTGTGATTCAGCTCCAGGCATGGTGTGATCCAGTGATTTAAATAGAAAAAAAGTGGGGTTTGCTGACATTGATGGCACCTCCTTTTTCATGCAGCACTTCTGTGAGAAATATGGCAGTGCAGTATAAAACCCAATTTCTCACAGTCAGGACAGCTGTGCTACAGGAAAAGCAGACATTAGACTTTACATTGCAGTTAATGTGACTGGGCTAACCTGCAGTCCCCTGAGAATCCAGATCCACTGCCACCATTACCATAATGCAGCTCATGTGTGCACATCAGAAGAAGCCAGGAACGATCATCCTCCAAGCCAGCCACACCCCCTCCCGCCCACTCAAACTACAATATCTCACAGTCAGGCTCCACCTTTCTGCCTCTGAGATGTGTAGCCCCAGTGAGTGCTCATTGAGAGCAGTTGAACAGCTGCTGAGGGAGGAGCGGACAGGGAGTTGGAGAAATACTTTTTTTTTCTTTCTTCTTCAATCTATTCAAATTGCTCGGTCCCCCCTGGTGGCCGGGCCCAGTATAACAGGGCCAGTTGTACTGGCTTATCAGCGGCCCTGCCTAGGCAGGGCTATTTATCTCAGAGAATAGGTGCAGGAACTCAACCATGCCCGCCACACACACATACCTGCCAAATGGCATTAAATAGTAGCTCTTCCCTATGCATATAACCCCCTCCCTCCATTGCCCTCATCTTCTCCACCCTCCTTAAAAAGCTCCACCATCTGTAATATGTTTTACCTTTGTTGCAATATTAAACTGAAACACCTATCTGGCTGTAGAACCTCCCAGCATACTATACTATACTACAGTCACTTGAAAGGGAGATCATGCAGTAGGAGCATCAACAACTGGTCACCAGGGAAAAAAATGAGACCACAGAGGGTGCAGCCTACCACGCACCCTCTCCTGCCCATGACTGCACTGAAACCTGGGCACATGTTCTGTATCTCCCTGGTCCCTGTCTGGCACTCAGTGGGATCTGTGCAGGAGAGCTGACCTATGGGAGCTACCGGGAAATAAGCTATCACTTGTAAACATAGAAGCTGGACTTCAGTGTTACCAAGTGATAGTGGTGAGCAGGGAGTAGACAACCTGAGCCAGAAGTGGTGGAACTTAGTTCCCTCTAGTTCTAACTGAAAAAAAGCCCTGACCCTAGATACCCCCCAGCACTCTGATCCCTCTACACCCTAGATATTCCCCCCCTAGCACTCTGACCCTTCTACACCCTAGATATCCCCCCAGCACTCTGACCCCTCTACACCCTAGATATCCCCCCAGCACTCTGACCCCTCTACACCCTAGATATCCCCCCAGCACTCTGACCCCTCTACACCCCAGATATCCCCCCATCACTCTGACCTCTCTACACCCCAGATATCCCCCCCCCCAGCACTCTGACCCCTCTACACCCCAGATATCCCCACCCCCAGTACTCTGACCCTTCTACATCCCAGATATCCCCCCAGCAATCTGACCCTTCTATGCCCTAGATATCCCCCCAGCATCCTGACCCCTCTACACCCTAGATATGCCCCCAGCACTCCGACCCCTCTACACCCCAGATATCCCCCCAGCACTCTGACCTCTTTACACCCCAGATATCCCCCCAGCACTCTGACCCCTCTACACCCTAGATATTCCCCTCAGTACTCTGATCCCTCTACAACCCAGTTATCCCCCCAGCACTCTGACCCCTCTACACCCTAGATATTCCCCCCAGCACTGTAACCATATACCATAAGATACCCCTTGTATTGTGACCCCACTACATCCCTGATACCCCCTACACAGACCTCTCTACATCCCAGATACCTCTAGCATTATAGCCACCCAGGCTACCCCAAGCATTGCTACCCCCTATACACCACAGATCCCCCCTCAGCATTATTTTTCCCCATACACCCTTGATATCCTCCAGCACCTTTATTCCATTCATATAGTACCCGCTTTTCCAGTGGAGATACAGTGCATGTAAACTTTTGGCTATGTGCTTACCTCCAGCACTAGACTCACCTATACCAATCAAGTAGGCAGAAGGAGGGGCGGAGAAGGGAGCACCCCTCTGAGCATTCCAAGCCCTTCGGTGCAAACAGTGCTGGACAGCTAGGCTCACCATGACACCATCCACAATGTTACTTCCGCAGGTGGGCTCTCAGTGCTCTCAGTGCTGCCAACTCAGCAGCTCCCATTTCAGCTCCTACCGCCTTCGAGTCCCGAGCATTAAAGCTGAATGGGGTGGGGTCAGAGTGTCACTGGCGCTCTGGCCCTGCCCCTTCCTGCTGGCTGTGAAATAATAGGTATCGTTCTGCACAGCACGGCGCACCTTTGCCAGCCTGCATCCCCTGGGAATCCATCACTCTCAGTACCATCATGGGGCCCCCAATTTCGGGGCAGTGTGGGCTCAAGGACCAGCTGCTTTGGGGAAAGTGGAGGGGCCCCCCATGCAGCTGGGGCCCCTGGGTGGTTCCCAGGTGTGCCCTCTCATTAAGACAACCTTGACAGCGTGTAGATTAAAAAAAAAACATTTAGAAGGGAAATCGAAGGAAAAGGTAAGTAAACCAACAATGCACTAGCTTAAAGGAACCTATTTAGAAAATAAAAAACAAACCTTTACAACCCCTTTAACCTTAAGGGAGGGAGGGTGGGAAGTTGTCCCATCCAGGCTCTCTTCCAACTGAACGCCTCTCAGATCCTACCCTCATTCCAACTTCTGAAACCCCAATCTGCTTCACCCTTTCTACCAATCCGGTTAGTACCACCTTCCTCCCATTTACTTTTAAACTCCGCATGACTCCTCCTATGCTAAAATCCCTTTTAACCCAATCATGTTGGCCCTGTGTCTAGGCTTCTTTTCTCTTTCCTCTGGGTCTCCCTGTACTTGATCTCACAAATGTTCTTTTGGCTCAATGGACACAGATTTGTACAGACACTCTCCAACGCCTTACAGAAAGCCTTGCTAGAAGGCCTTAGCCTTACATGCTGGCTGGACAGGATGGTAAACATGCCATAGCTATGATGCTTTCCTTTGTGGGTGAGACAAAAATTATACCGCAGGATGCAACTGTGTAATGTTATCATGTCAATATGGAACAAAAATCCCTGAGGAATGTTTCCAACACCTTGTAGAATCTATGCCACGAAGAATTAAGGCAGTTCTGAAGCCAAAAGGGGGTCCAACCCGGTACTAGCAAGTTGTACTAAATAAAGTAGCCAGTGAGTGTATATGATTGTGTAAAATACACTCTATTAATCACAGTGCAAGCAATAAACATAAACACTGTGGGGAAAGTTTACTAAGACTAGTAGACACAGAATCTGGTGCAGCTGTGCATAGGTACAGGAAATAGCTTCTAGGTTGTAGGCCTCTTTCACAATGATGGACCTTTCGGGTCTGCCTGTTAGTTTTTCAGGAGTACCCCATTGGACCATTTATTGGTCTATATGGATGACACATGTCCCTTGACACCTGCCGACATCCGATCCGCTCCTGTCTGCTAAAAATCTGATGGATGGGAACCTGTTCCCCATCTGTCTGGTGGATCAGATGACAGTCAGATGGAAATGGACAGGCGATCCGTTTCCATCCAACAGCCCATAGAGGAGAGTGGGCTGTGTCTGTGTCTGCTCTGCATCGGGGGAGTGGACAAGGACCTGTCATCCGCCTGCTCAGAGGGGATCAGCAGATAGATCACCTGCTGAGAGGGCGGCTCCGCTGGCAGACTCCACCAGTGTGAAAGAGGCCTTATTGAAAAAGCTGAAGTTAGAAGTTGATTGGCTAACATTCACAGCTGCACCAGTTTCTGCTTACTCCAGTTTTAGTAAATTCCCCCCTGTGAGTGAGTGAATATCCAAGGTGAAATATTTACATGTGTATACAAAATGTGCAAAAACCTA
Organism: Lithobates pipiens; assembly: GCF_037356315.1. Classification (NCBI taxonomy): domain Eukaryota; kingdom Metazoa; phylum Chordata; class Amphibia; order Anura; family Ranidae; genus Lithobates; species Lithobates pipiens. The sequence goes on from NW_027507785.1 coordinate 306,205,727, forward strand.
AATAAAACACAACAAATTTAATTTCTCAAGCATGCAGGCCGGCCGGTCAGGAAAGGGGGTGGGGACGAGCGAGCGGCCCCCCACCCCAAAGCACCTTGTCCCCAAGTTGGCCTCTTCCCGACAACCCTGGCCTTTGGTTGTCGGGGTCTGCGGGCGGGGGGCTTATCGGAATTCAGGAGCCCCCTTTAATAAGACCAGGCCACCGCTAGTAAAAGAGCTGGAAGAAGGAAGCGGAGGCCTGGCAAGAAGAACTGAAGAGGGGGACAAGACCCCGGAAGTCGGAAGAAGCGGCAGCGACAGAAGACCGGGCCACCGCTGGTAAAAGAGCTGGGAGAAGAAAGCGGAGGCCCGGCAAGAAGAACCAAAGAGGGTGACAAGACCCCCCAAGAGGGGGACAAGACCCCCGAAGTCGAAAGAAGACCCCTGGGTGGCAACAAAGAAGAAAGCCGGGCTCCTCCGCTAGTAAAAGAGCTAGCAGAAGATAGCGGAGGAGTCCGGCGAGAAGACCCCCAAGACGGAAGAAGACCCCCAGAGCTGTGCAATAAATTATTTTAAGACCTTGTGTTGTGTTTTATTTAAAAAATTTTCACCAGGTGAATGGGTAGGGGTACATTGTACCCCATACTTATTCACATAGGGTGGGGGGGCCGGTATCTGGGGGCCCCCTTATTAAAGGATTCTGATAAGCCTCCCGCCCGCAGACCCCGACAACCAACGACCAGGGTTGTCGGGAAGAGGCCCTTGTCCTCATCAACATGGGGACAAGGTGCTTTGGGGTGGGGGGGCCACAGGGCCCCCCCTTCCCCAAAGCACCCCCCATGTTGAGGGCACGCAGCCTGGTATGGCTCGGGATGGGGGCGGGCGCTCACTCGTCCTCACCCCCTTTCCTGACCGGCCGGGCTGCGTGCTCAGATAAGGGTCTGATATGGACCTTGGGGGGACCCCCACGCCGTTTTTTCCCCTTTAAGTTCATACCAGGTGACGGGGCCGGCGAGGTGTCAATCTCGCCGATAGAGGCGGTGACATTGACCTCCTTGGCTAGTCCCGTCTACCTGGAGCCACGTTCAAAATGAATGGACTTTCCACAGTGTTTCAAAAGCCGGGCCATAGTCCGGCGGTTTGTCTGCCACACCTAGTCCACTGGAAAAGACTGGTCGTGTGTGGGCAGGTCCGCTCGTTTTGAAGTCTGGTGGACCTCCGCTTCAAAGTCCGGAGGTTTGTCCGCCAGACTAATACCACCGGATAGTCCGATCGTGTGTACGTGGCATTACTGAGTCAATCTACAGAAACCTGTAATTTAACTATGGCGAATCTACGTTTCATACTGTTATGCACTATTAGGAGCTGGAAAACAGTGTATAAAGACTGCCTGACCTCTGAATCCTGACACTCAAGCTGAAATAAAAGAAGTAAAAAAAAGGTCACTACTGAGGTGAACAGTATATTTTCATGCTCAATGACTTAAAAGGCTTAAAAGGAAGCACCATGTCCATATATTGCTACCCTTAGAAGCTCTCTATTCTGTCTTCTTTTACAGGTTTTTCACTCCGCAGGGTTACAGGATTGCAGTGATCTTTGGGAATTCAGTTTATTACAGCTCCTCACATCTAAACTCCAACTACTGCCCTAGATACCTGATTTTTTACAATCCTCAATACTTTAGCTAAAGTGTATCTAAGGACGTAGAATGATACATCCTAAAAGAAAGCAATACTGTACTACTCAATTCACCAAATAATCTATATTAATCTGTATACTGTTTCTTCTCTTCCTTCCTGTCTTTCTTTCTTTCTTTCTTTCTTTTCTTCTTTTCCTTCCTACCTTTCTTTCGTCCCTTCCTAGCTTTCTTTCTATCATATCTTACTCGCTTTCTTTCTTCCTTTCTGTCTTCCTTCATTCCTTCCTTCCTTCTTTCCTTTCTGTGTTTCTTTTTCTTTCTTCCTTCATTCCTTTCTTCCTACCTTTCTTTCTGTTTTTCCTCCCTCCTGCCTTCCTTCATTATTTTCTACCTCTTCTTTCTTCTTCCATTTCCTTTTTCCTTTCCTTCTTTTCTCCTCTACCTTTATTCCCTTCATTCTTTACCTCTTATGTTCTTCCTTCCCATCTTCCTTTCCTCTCTCTCTCTCTCTCCCTCTGACCTTCCTTCCTTCCTCTGCTCCTTCCTTCATAACTGAGTCAAATTACAGAAAACTGCAGTTTAACTATGGCGATGTGTTTCATACATTTATGCACTATTAGGAGCTGGAAAACAGTGTATAAAGACTGCCCGACCTCCATATCTTTAATATTTTAGCTGAAGTGTATCTAAAGACATAGAAAGATAGATCCTAAAAGAAAGCAATGCTGCACTACTCAATTCACAAAATATTCTATATTTTCCCCTTTAATTGGTTGACCTCAATGGACTTTTGTCTTTCTTCAACCAAACAAACTATGTAGCTATGTAACTTCATTGTTAAAAAAGACCCCCCCCCCCCCATACAATAGATGTGGTCCATGCTTTCCCTGATATATGCTTTCTTTGGGTTGGCTTAATGGGGAGCCATTTGGGTATCTGGAAATTACCACTTGTATACTGGATTGGAGATTGTTTTTCATAGTATGGTATTAGTTAGGTTACACTGAAGCATGTATTGTGGATGGTGTTCTTATGCCTTTAGGGGATCTGAATACCCCAATTAGGGTGATACTATTCATCTCCTATAAGGAGTATTTTTCTTATGTGATATTTATACCTGTCTTTTGAACTGTCATTGTAAATGCACCTTCTGGGGATGTTTTTTAAATGTTTTTTAGAGCTAGGAATAATTCCTGCCACTTATAAAGTTTTTAGGATCAATAAAAAATATTTATATGGATTTTTTATTTGATGAAAGTGGCAATGCTTTATTTCAAGAACCCCCTTTATCTATCCTTAGTTAAGGCATTTTAATTTAAAATCTCTCTAATGGATCCCCCGATACATACAAAAATCTGTGGTTTCAAATCCTTCACGGTTCTATCCTAAACAAAAAAAAAGTTCTGGATAAACATATGGGATTCAGCCTGCACTTTTGATGGTGTTCAACACAAGCTTGCACAATTATTATTAATATCATTATACAGTATTTATTTAGCGCCAACAGTTTTCACAGCACTTTATAATATATAATGATTTAGGACAATTTATTCAAATTATTGTCAACGGATGAGTTGTAACTAATTCTGTTAACAGTGAAATCATGGTGGTTTGGAGTCAAGTTTATTTTATTTTTTTAAATTTGTACATTTTTAAATTAGTTGCGTTATCACTGAGCATTGTGTTATTTCCTAATTATAGCACAGCGGAAGCTGTTTGACTTAGAAGACTTTCTCTAATAGAATCTCTACAATCTCTACAGAACTTTCTGTGAGAAGAAAGGGGGAGCACTTTCTGCTCTGACTCATTCACTTTGTGTTTAGAAATCAACTTGAGTTGCTGAGCTCTGTAAACCCTTTGCATGTTCTGCTGACCACCCCTCTCACTTTCTTCATCCCAAATAAGATCCTTTAGACACAAACTTATATATGTGTTTTTAATCTTTTATATCTATACTTACCACCAGTAGTAACCCTTATCTTAGATAGTTCATTTAGCACAGTCCTGCAACCATATTTTTGGAACCGCATCGCAAGTGGGATCCAAAGAAAATGTTTCAGTAACAGGTATTTCCATATATATATATATATATATATATATATATATATATATATATATATATATATATATATTAGGGCTGTGGAAATAAAAGATTAATTCCTCGATTAATTGTTAATTTTTTTGATCGATCAAAATTCTTTTGATCGGTACTCACTACTCACCTCTCCACCAGCTTCCAGGTCTTTAGGGAGTACCGTCGGAGATCTGGTGACGTCATGGACATCGACATCACTGGACTCCTCCCCTCTTCCCCAAGTGCCTCCGTCTGCTAATGAAGGGAAGGGGTGAGGAGACCGGTGACATCGAAGTTCTGATTGAACGTAACGTGTACGGGGGAGGAGCTACGCATGACATCACCTGCCGCTGCCCTATGGAAAAACCATGATTGGTGGGTTTACATGCTGTGTTTTTATCATCTTTATGTGAGAAGTTTGTGTTTGAACACAAAAATGAAATCTTATACTTAAGCGGTGAGCACTTAGATCTTTTCTTTCTACCCATGACCTGGCATCCTTGCTGAGATCTAAGGAGACGTGAGAGAAGTTTATGGTCCGTGCTAACCCTTTTGATACCCGATTGCATGAGCACCTGTTTGCACAGGGGTCCATGCCATAAGGTGATCGATTAAAAAAAAATTGAGTAATCGAACATGAACATTTTAATCAGTAACAGCCCTAATATATATATCTATATATATATCTATCTATATATATATATATATATATATATATATATATATATATATATATATATATAAGACAATATAAGGAACCCCACTGCTGACACAGAAACTTAAAAAAGCCAGATTGGAGTTTGCCAAAACATACCTCAGGAAGCCAAAATCTTTTTGGGAGAATGTTCTGTGGACAGACGAAACGAAATTACAGCTTTTTGGTAAAGCCCATCATTCTACTGTTTTCAGAAAAAGAAATGAGGCCTTTAAAGAAAAGAATACAGTCCCTACAGTCACACATAACTCATGTTTTGGGTTTGCTTTGCTGCGTCAAGCACTGGATATCTTGACCGTGTACATGGCACTAGTGATGGACGAACTTCCGACGGGACGTTTCGCGAACGCGAAATGCGAACGGACCCAAACGTTCGCGAAACCGACCGTTCGCCGCGGGCCCCATTGACTTCAATGGGAGGCGAACTTTGCAAACCTTCATGTCGAATTTGCGGCCACGTGGTAATTATTAGGGGGTAAAACGTAGTCCCACCATCTGGACAATGACATAATACATGTATGAGGTGAATTTGGGATCGATAACTACAAGCATTTTTATTTTATTTGGGAAATTGTTCTAACAATTCAGGACTATGGAGCTAATGAAGGCAATGGAGGAGAGGGAAGGTCAGGGACCAGGGTAGGCAAAGAAGAGGGTGCAGGAGATGATCACCAGCAGCGTGACATACCGGAATGACACATGCACCGTGATAGAGGCATCTGACAGCAGCACCGTAATACAGAGCACTGACAGCAGCACCGTGACATACAGCGCTGACAGCAGCACCGTGACATACAGCGCTGACAGCAGCACCGTGACATACAGCGCTGACAGCAGCACCGTGACATACAGCGCTGACAGCAGCACCGTGACATACAGCGCTGACAGCAGCACCGTGACATACAGCGCTGACAGCAGCACCGTGACATACAGCGCTGACAGCAGCACCGTGACATACAGCGCTGACAGCAGCACCGTGACATACAGCGCTGACAGCAGCACCGTGACATACAGCGCTGACAGCAGCACCGTGACATACAGCACTGACAGCAGCACCGTAAGCAGCCCCAGGAGGAAGTCAGCACAGCACAGGGATGGTGTGATCCCCTCATAATAAGAACCCCCAGGAGGAAGTCAGCACAGCACAGGGATAGTGTGATCCCTTCATAATAAGAACCCCCAGGAGGAAGTCAGCACAGCACAGGGATATCATAAGCAGCCCCAGTAGAAATATGACACCGCTCAACCTCTTCAAAGAGGAGGGTAGGGGCATATAGTACGGTGTGCTTTTTTGGGTCAAGGAAGTGAGCCAAATGAATTAAGAAGGTCTGTGTGCTTGATTAAAAAAATAGTTTATAGACATATACATGGTCTACTGGTCACATGTGTTGAATTCCTCCGAGATCCATGCCTCATTCATTTTTAGAAATGTGAGGTAGTTAACACTGTGGTGAGCTAGGCGAGTACGCTTATCGGTCACAATCCCCCCTGCTGCGCTGAACGTCCTTTCGGACAGGACACTGGATGAGGGGCAAGCCAACAGTTCGATTGCAAATTGGGCAAGCTCTGGCCAGAGGTCAAGCCTGCCCACCCAGTAGTCTAGGGGTTCATCACTCCTCAGAGCGTCCACATCGGCCGTTAACCCAATGTAGTCGGACACCTGACGGTCTAGGCGTTCCCTGATGCTGGATCCGGATGACACCTGTCGATGGGTCGGCTGAAAGAATGACCTCATATCCGAAGTCACCAACACATCTTCAAACCGGCCTCTTCTTGCAGGCGCTGTTGGATTGGTACCCGCAAATCCTTCTCTGGGAGTGGGAATTGCTCCTCTGCCAGCGCACGCAAAAGCAGAATGCAGCATTTCTCGAAGCAAGGCCTGGAAGTGCTGCATTCTGACAGCCCTCTGCGACGGCGGTAACATTTCCGCCATTTTGTGTTTGTACCGGGGGTCTAAGTACGTTGCCACCCAGTACTGGTCCTTGACCCTCATGCTTTTTATACGGGGGTCCCTATTAAAACACTGGAGCATGAAGGCCCCCATTTGCACTAAAGTGGAAGCGGTGTGGTGGCCTGGCTCCTGCTCATCATCCAGGATAATGTCGTCCTCTTCATTCTCCTCTCCCCATCCTCGCACAACAGGGATCCCAGAAAGGTTTAAAGCATGCTCTTCTTGCTCCTGCTCATCCGCCCCGGCACCATCCTCCTCTGACTCCTCATCAGACTCCTGTTGTTGACTTGTCTCAGATAGAGTAGCCCCCCCTGGGAATTCATCCAGCATTGCGACTTCCTCATCTTCCCGCTCCTGCTCCTCCACAGCCTGATCAATGACACGACGCAATGCACGCTCCAGAAAGAAGGCATAAGGTACCATGTCACTGATGGCGCCATGGCTGCGACTGACCAGTTTGGTGATCTCCTCAAATGGCCGCAGAAGTCTGCATGTGTCGCGCATGAGCAGCCACTGGCGCGGTGAAAAAAAACCCAGCTCCCCAGAACCGTTTCTTTCGCAGAGTTCATACAGGTAGACGTTAACTGCACGTTTCTGCTGGAGCAGCCTATCAAGCATATAGAAGGTTGAGTTCCATCGCGTCGGGCAATCGCAAATAAGACGTCTGACCGGCAGATGGTGTCGCCGCTGAATGTCAGCAAGGCGAGCCATGGCCGTGTAAGATCTTCTGAAATGGGCCGAGATTTTCCTTGCCTGCCGCAAGATGTCCTGGACCCCAGGGTATTTGACAAGGAATCGCTGCACGACCAAGTTTAAGACGTGTGCCATGCACGGCACGTGCGTGATTTTGCCCTGTTTCAATGCGCTAAGCAGATTGGCACCGTTGTCACACACCACTTTACCAACTGTCAAATTGAGCGGTGTTAGCCACTCATCTGCCTGTGAACGCAAAGCTGAAAGGAGTGCCGGGCCAGTGTGGCTCTTTGCTTCCAGGCACAACAGACGCAGCACGGCATGGCAACGTCTCACCTGGCATGTGGAATAGGTTCTGGGGAGCTTGGGCGGTGCAGTGGAAGAGACGCTAGCAGCGGAAAAGGAGGAGGCAGCTGAGGAGGAGAGGGAGGAGGATGGAGTAGGAGGAGGAGAAGAAGAGTCAGGCCTGCATGCAATCCGTGGCGGTAAAACCAAATCTACACGGGTGCCACGGGTTACATGCTTGACGGCCGTCAGAAGGTTCACCCAGTGGGCAGTAAAACTGATATACCTTCCCTGCCCGTGTTTGCTAGACCACGTGTCTGTGGTCAGATGTATCTTGGCACCGACACTGTGTGCCAGAGATACATTCACTTGCCGCTGAACATGGCCATATAGCTCTGGGATGCCCTTCTCTGAGAAATACTTCCTTCCTGGGACCTTCCATTGTGGTGTTCCAATGGCCACAAATTTGCGAAAGGCCTCCGAGTCCACCAGTTTATATGGCAGTAGTTGGCGGGCTATGAGTTCTGACAAGCCAGCCGCCAACCGTTGGGCAAGAGGGTTATCCGGCATCATCATTTTTTTACGCTCAAACATTAGGCCCACGGAAGCCTGCCTTTTTGCAGAAAAATGTGAGCTTGGCGTGATGGAAGGTGGAGTGGAGGACAATTGTGAGGAGAGAGGAGAAGGAGAAGTAGAAGACGAGGCTGGACGGTGAGAGCCTGCAGTGTGGCTTTGTGTGTTCCGTTGCTCCCACTGGGCTCGGTGATGGCTGCTCATGTGCCTTCTTAAGGCGGTCGTCCCTAGGTGAGTATTGGGCTTACCGCGACTAACGCGTTGACTGCAAAGATTGCAGATGGCAACGCTATTGTCAGCAGCGGACACGTTAAAAAAAGCCCACACTGCGGAGCCATGTGCCGGTGTCCTGGGAGCGCCAGATGTGACCGTACATGGTCGATGACTCGCTCCTGATACATTTGCAGTCTGCTTTGTCCCTGCTGTGCAATGTAAGTCATTGCTGCTTCTCCTCCCTATCTGCTGGTCCATATCTCCCTCTGAACTCCCCTCCTCTTCCTCTCTTGTGGGCACCCACGTGACATCACTAGACACGTCATCATCAACGTCACCTTCCCCACCGCTATAAGTAGAGATCTCGGAGTAGGCAGCAACACCGGGGACCAACCTCCTCCTTGGGCTGATCTGGGTACTGGCGTCAGACTGCTGAGTAGCGCTTGTTGCTACCTCCTCTTCCTGATCCAATACCAAGAGTGGCTGCGCATCAGAAATGTCCTCTTGATATGGATCGGAAAATAATTCCAGTGACTCAAGCGGAAGGTATGTGGTGGTGGTGGTGGTGGTCGTGTTGTTGGTGGTAGTGTCTTTGGGGGTGCACATAGCAGAGAGTGAAGAAGAGGGTGCAGATCGAGAGGATGAGGAGGGTGCAGAAGAGTAAGGCTGAGCGAGCCACTCAACCAAGTCTGGTGCATCCTTTAAAGTAATTGAACGCACCTTCTGCAACTTCCCACTTTGGCTCAAGCCTGTTGCTCCTGCCCTACCCCTACCACCCCTGCGGAAGGGCCTGCCTCTTCCTCTGCATGTCATTTTTTAAATGACCCTGTGACAAAACTCTTAGTCCCTATACCGCTGAAGGACTGCTGCAGTATAGGTGAGCGGTCAGCAGTGGTGCACGTCAACCCTATCTATTGTGGACCTATAGCGGTCCTTACAGAACAGCAGACTGTACCGCACTCAAGCCTATGTACCGTAGCACCCTATACCAAGTTACCAGTCCTTATAAGAACTTTTGTGGACCAAGCAGGTTGTGTATTAGTGTTTAGCAGACTGTACGTCAGTCCCTATACCGCTGAAGGACTGCTGCAGTATAGGTGAGCGGTCAGCAGTGGTGCACGTCAACCCTATCTATTGTGGACCGATAGCGGTCCTTACAGAACAGCAGACTGTACCGCACTCAAGCCTATGTACCGTAGCACCCTATACCAAGTTACCAGTCCTTATAAGAACTTTTGTGGAACAAGCAGGTTGTGTATTAGTGTTTAGCAGACTGTACGTCAGTCCCTATACCGCTGAAGGACTGCTGCAGTATAGGTGAGCGGTCAGCAGTGGTGCACGTCAACCCTATCTATTGTGGACCGATAGCGGTCCTTACAGAACAGCAGACTGTACCGCACTCAAGCCTATGTACCGTAGCACCCTATACCAAGTTACCAGTCCTTATAAGAACTTTTGTGGACCAAGCAGGTTGTGTATTAGTGTTTAGCAGACTGTACGTCAGTCCCTATACCGCTGAAGGACTGCTGCAGTATAGGGCAGCGGTCAGCAGTGGTGCACGTCAACCCTATCTATTGTGGACCGATAGCGGTCCTTACAGAACAGCAGACTGTACCGCACTCAAGCCTATGTACCGTAGCACCCTATACCAAGTTACCAGTCCTTATAAGAACTTTTGTGGAACAAGCAGGTTGTGTGTTAGTGATTAGCAGACTGTACGTCAGTCCCTATACCGCTGAAGGACTGCTGCAGTATAGGTGAGCGGTCAGCAGTGGTGCACGTCAACCCTATCTATTGTGGACCGATAGCGGTCCTTACAGAACAGCAGACTGTACCGCACTCAAGCCTATGTACCGTAGCACCCTATACCAAGTTACCAGTCCTTATAAGAACTTTTGTGGACCAAGCAGGTTGTGTATTAGTGTTTAGCAGACTGTACGTCAGTCCCTATACCGCTGAAGGACTGCTGCAGTATAGGGCAGCGGTCAGCAGTGGTGCACGTCAACCCTATCTATTGTGGACCGATAGCGGTCCTTACAGAACAGCAGACTGTACCGCACTCAAGCCTATGTACCGTAGCACCCTATACCAAGTTACCAGTCCTTATAAGAACTTTTGTGGAACAAGCAGGTTGTGTGTTAGTGATTAGCAGACTGTACGTCAGTCCCTATACCGCTGAAGGACTGCTGCAGTATAGGGCAGCGGTCAGCAGTGGTGCACGTCAACCCTATCTATTGTGGACCGATAGCGGTCCTTACAGAACAGCAGACTGTACCGCACTCAAGCCTATGTACCGTAGCACCCTATACCAAGTTACCAGTCCTTATAAGAACTTTTGTGGACCAAGCAGGTTGTGTATTAGTGTTTAGCAGACTGTACGTCAGTCCCTATACCGCTGAAGGACTGCTGCAGTATAGGGCAGCGGTCAGCAGTGGTGCACGTCAACCCTATCTATTGTGGACCGATAGCGGTCCTTACAGAACAGCAGACTGTACCGCACTCAAGCCTATGTACCGTAGCACCCTATACCAAGTTACCAGTCCTTATAAGAACTTTTGTGGAACAAGCAGGTTGTGTGTTAGTGATTAGCAGACTGTACGTCAGTCCCTATACCGCTGAAGGACTGCTGCAGTATAGGGCAGCGGTCAGCAGTGGTGCACGTCAACCCTATCTATTGTGGACCGATAGCGGTCCTTACAGAACAGCAGACTGTACCGCACTCAAGCCTATGTACCGTAGCACCCTATACCAAGTTACCAGTCCTTATAAGAACTTTTGTGGAACAAGTGAGTTGTGAATGTTTAGCAGACTGCAGCAGAAGGGCAGCAGTCAAGTATAATATCCTTTCTATATTTGGAAGAAAGAATATTATACATGTACAAGCCTATTACTGTACCACTGATACCAGTCCTGAAAAGAACCTTTGTGGAACTAATAATAACAGCAAGTCTTTAAAATTACCCTCACTGCCTGACAACACTGCTTCCTTCCTGTCCCTATACAAATTGGCAAAAAAAGAGAACGATTAGTGGTTACTGGAACAGCTCTTTTGTGGACCTTGATAGTAACAGCTAATGATGATGATGATGATGATGATGATGAAAGACTAATCTGGCTGTCCCTGTAGCATACACCGTCCTTTCCCTTTCTCTAAACTAACAAAAGACACTCAGGCTGCTGCAAGAATCAGCAGCACAGCAAACCTATCAACACCTAACACCTATACCAGTCCTGAAAAGAACTTTTGTGTACCAAATAGCTAGTGGTTTATCTCTCCCTACTCCACACAGGAACCTGTCCCTATCTTAACAGAAGAAAGAATGTAAAATGGCCACCGGATCGGGTGTATTTATAGGTTAGGGGGAATGTACAAGTGTCCATGTGCTGTCATGTCTCAATTGGCTGTCCTGTATCACATGATAAACGTGTCACCAAAGGTTAAAGTTCTTGTATACATTAAACACGTAAGTCCGCCGCGGCGAACGACGGAAAAAGGCGTTCGAACGTGCGGACCGCGAATGTCGGAAATTCGCCGCGAAACGACCGCCGGGCGAACCGTTCGGCCATCACTACATGGCACTATAAAATATGAAGACTACCAAAGAATTCTGGGGTGCAATGTAGGGCCCAATGTCAGAAAGTTGGGTCTCCGTCAGAGGTCATAGGTCTTACGGCAGAACAAATACCCAAAGCACACTTCAAAAAGCACCCAGAAATGGTTTAAGACAAAGTGCTGGAGAGTACTGAACTAGCCAGTAATGAGTCCAGAGCTAAATCCCAACGAGCACCTGGGGAGAGATCTCAAAACAGCAGCTGGGAAAAGAAACCCTTCCAATCTGAGAGACCTGGAGCAGGTGGCAAAAGAATAGAGGTCTAGAAAACTCATTGATGGTTGGAGGAAGTGATTGATTTCAGTTATTTTTTTCCCAAGGGGTGTGCTACCAAATATGAAATCGAGGGTGCCAATAAATTGTGTCCAGTCGATTTTTGGAGGCGTGGAATGTGTCAGATTTGGTATTTTGTTTCTCCACTTTTTGTGTCATACCAATACAAGCAAAAGAAACAAACATGAGAATGCAAAAACATTTGTAATTGCAACAATTTTCTGGGCAAAGTGGTGCATTATCAGACAGAAATGCAGGGGTGCCAATATTTCTGGCCATGACATTCATGTGCAATATCACATAAATACCTAATAAATAAATATATATATATATATATATATATATATATATATATATATATATATATATATATATATATATTGTAAGCTCTAACAAGCAGGGCCCCCTGAATCCTCTTGTACCAAATTGTAATGTAACTGTAATGTCTGCCCTCATGTTGTAAAGCGCTGCGCAAACTGTTGGCGCTATATAAAATTTGTATAATAATGTGTGTGTGTGTGTGTGTGTGTGTTTTGTTCCTTTGTTTTATTTAGAGCCACAACCAATAAAGAAAATACATACCAAAACAACTATACATTTTCTTGACGTCAGATGGGTCTTTAGCCATGATATTAATATCCATCCTATATGGAAAATGAAGAAATGTTAGCTGTCGTTTCTGGAAATGACAGCAACCAGGCAATTTTTTCAGGAAATTACATTTTGGGGGGTTTACTAATTGTCCAAAGTCTGATTCCAGACAATAAACATATTCATATCAACTATTTTAATATCCTTTTAACTGTTTTCTGAAACACTTATGTCAATATCCAAAGCCACCATGTCCTATTTAAAAAGCTTCTGGAGATGAATGTTCTTGCGTAATTAGATCAGGACTCAAACAATTTGCTGTGGGCTCTGAATTTAGCTCATTCCTCATGTGTCAATCCTGCATCTCTTCCTTTAAATTAGAATATAATGAGCTCGGTAGCATTATTAATAATACACCAAAGCTTAGCTGGATAGAGCATGCTTTTATTTCATTTGCTGGATATATGAAATCAAACTTGAGTCTTTTGCTCAGTGTACGACTTTTTAAAGCCGCGTACCTTTTAATCATAAAAGCCATTTATTACAGACCATTTCATCGAAAGTAAAATATGTCTATAAGCTTTCAAGCAAAGCGTGATTAATATTTTTAAACATCAACGCTTCCATTAAATTATTTAAAAAAGTCTTTTTGCACATCAAGCCAAGATGACCTCTTTCAAAGTTCATGCATGATTTTTTTGTTTATGAGAAAAATCGTTTTTTTCTGTATTGTCTTACAATTTTTCTTCATGCTAAATGTTTAGCTTATTATGTGTGTCATGCAGAATAATGAGGATATTTGTTTCAGTTAAATAAGATTGGCCTGGGAGATGGAATTGGTTTAGAGATTATGGCCAACATATACAATACATTAAAAATATTTTCTTTAGTTAAGAATAGAGGGGGGGAGGGTTGACACATCTGTTGGGCGTGCGTTGCTTTTTATGTTCTTTTTTTAGGTCATTTCTAGTCTTAATGAAACAACAGGAAGTAAGGAAATCTACTCAACAGTTTTCCGAATATCAAAAAAAATATATATATATATTTGGCACAATACAAGGATGTGTACCACAAAATATGGGTGCTGTACCTGAAAGTAGTGCAAAAGTGGGCAAAACATTTTTTATTAACTTACATAGGTCATTCAAATTTCACATGTCGGTAGAGTAACCCTTCCTCTATTTTATCTGTAGCACTACCCCCATAAGAGTTACAGATGAAAGGGATACCACACTCCCGCACATCCAGGCACACCAAATCTTCACAATCACCCAGAATAATGCTGCGTACATACGATCAGACTATCCATCAAACTTGGTCCAAATCCGCCCGTGTGTGGGCTCTGGCTGACTTTTTTTCCCCAAAAGTCCGGCGGACTTAGAAAGTAGTTTTGACTCAAAAATTGGCAATCCGGCCATCTGTGTGCAAGTCCGCCAGACTTTTGAAATGAACGGACTTGCCCACACACGGAGGAAAGTCCATTCATTTTGAATGTGGCTCCAGGTAGCCGGGACTAGCGAAGGAGGTCAATGTCGCTGCCTTCGGCGGCGAGATTGACACGTCGCTGGCCCCGTAACCTGGTATGGACTTAAAGAGGAAGCACTATGCCGAAAAAACGGAGTGGGGGTCCCCCCCAAGGTCCATTTTAAGACCCTTATCCGAGCACGCAACCCGGTCGGTCAGGAAAGGGGGTGGGAACGAGCGAGCGCCCCCCTCCTGTGCCTTACCAGACCGCGTGCCCTCAACATGGGGGAGTGCTTTGGGGAAGGGGGGGTCCTGTGGCCCACCCACCCCAAAGCACCTTGTCCCCATGTTGATGAGGACAAGGGCCTCAGCCTGACAACCGTGGCCGTTGGATGTCGGGGTCTGTGGGCAGGGGGCTTATCAGAATCCGGGAGCCCCCTTTAATAAGGGGCGCCCCAGATACTGGCCCCCCACCCTATGTGAATGACTATGGGGTACAATGTACAAGACCCCCGGGCGGCGACGAAGAAGAAAGCCGGGCTCCTCTGCTAGTAAAAGAGCTAGCAAAAGATAGCGGAGGAGTCCAGGGAGAAGATCCCCAAAGATGGAAGAAGACCCCCGGAGCTGTGCAATAAATTATTTTAAACCCTTGTGTGGTGTTTTTTTTTTACATTTTATTCACCAGGTGAATGGGTAGGGGTACATTGTATCACATACTCATTCACATAGGGTGGGGGCCAGTATCCCAGATTCTGATAAGCCCCCTGCCTGCAGACCCTGACAACCAACGGCCAGGGTTGTTGGGAAGAGGCCCTTGTATTCATCAACATGGGGACAAGGTGCTTTGGGGGGGCACAGGGCCCCCCTTCCCCAAAGCACCCCCCCATGTTGAGGGCACGCAGCCTGGTACAGCTAAGTGGAGGGGTGCTCGCTCGTCCCCACCCCCTTTCATGACCGGACGGCTTGCGTGCTCGGATAAGGGTCTTATATGGACCTTGGGGGGACCCCCACACCGTGTTTTCAGCATAGGGCTTCCCCTTTAAGTCCATACTAGGTGACGGGGCCAGCGACTTGTCAATCTTTGACTTCCTTCGCTAGTCCCGGCTACCTGGAGCCGCGTTCAAAATGAACGGCCTTTCCTCCATGTGTGGGCAAGTCCGTTCATTTCAAAAGTATGGCGGACTCCTGCCAAAAGTCCGGTTGTGTGTGGGCAGGTCCGCTCGTTCGGAAAGTCCGGCGGACCTCCGTTTCATAGTCCGGCGGTTTGTCCGCCGGCTAAGTCCGCCGGACAGTCTGATCGTGTGTACGCGGCTTTAGAGAACAGTCCGTGGCTTTGTTTTTATTATTTATTAGGGGTTAATAACTTGAATAGGGAGGGGAGGTTATGGGATGCCCACTTGACTTCACAAACTTCAGGGACAACTTCCTATATACATCTATATAAAGTGGGGGTCAGCCACCTGTAGATCGGGATCTGCCAGTAGATCTCGGACAGATGACTGTTAGATCCCGTTCTGGGCTTGCTGAGGGACTACTTGTGAAGTTGAAGGTGTAGTAGGAAGCAAGAGGCACATAAGTCAATGCCTCCTCTGTAATGCTGGCTCCTGTCCCATGTGGAGTGATACCAACTGCACTCTATCTCTTATCCCGGCTAGCGGTCAAGAGTGGTGCCAGCAGCAGGAAAAAAAAGATCTTCAGGTCAGTGTGATGCAATACACTCGGCATAATAGTATAGGGCTGCTTTCACACTGATGTGCTGTGGTTTACCCACACCACGGGTGCAGTGCAGTGTACCTGCAGCTTTCCTGTGGGTTTTTTGCGCTTTGCCATAGACTTCTATTATATCCTGCAGGTATGATGCACTTTCTGAAAAGGGCTCATTCACAAGTGCAGCAGGCACTATTACTCCTCTTAAAAAGGTGATCCAAGTGTCTTTGACAAGTGGTGAGGAAGCGATATGTTGTCTCCTCGCTACCTGATTTAAACCCATAATTGCCCTACAATGCATGTGATTACAACACGGTAGTACGGCAATTAAAGGTTTAAATCAGGTGTGAGGAGGCGACATTGGGCGACACTGTGCCTGGTGATCTTTGACTTCTCCCATGTTGTTCCGGTAGATCTCCACCTCTCTAATGTTGCCTACCCTTGATATAAAGTCTCTTCTCCTCTTTCCTCCTGCATAAACACTTGCTTGTTTCAGCTGAATCACTCTTAAAGTGACCTGACAGGTTCCCAGTCAGATTTAGCAACAGCCCTCTACAGGCAGGAACTCACAGCCCCTTTAAATGTAGATCAGATATGGTGAAACAGCATGTTATCTCTCCTCTGTAGCCACTGATCCCAGAACTACCTCTTCAGGCACTACCAGCCCACCTGGCTGCAGCTGCCCCTTTCAACAGTCCTCTTGGCTCCCTACCAGTCCACCCGAATGACTCTCAGAAGATTTAATAGACTTAAGCCCCATACACACTATCAGATTTTCTGCTGATTTTTGTCTTCAGATTTACTAAAACCATGTAGTGAAGGGCCTGCCTGATTGCATACACACTGAAACTTCGAAGGTTTGACCTCATATTACATGGTTTTGGTAAATCTGATGGACAAAATCAGCAGAAAATATGATAGTGTGTATGGGGCTTTAAAGGAGTTGTAAAGGCAGATGTTTTTTTATCTTATTGCATTTTATTGCAGCAGCCCCCATCAACTTAACACTTACCTGAGGTCACTCTCTGCCCAGCAATGTCCACAAGTGTCTCAGCTGATTGGTTGAGACACAGCAGTGGTGCTATTGGCTGCTACTGCTGTCAATCAAAGTCAGCTGGCCAATTAGGGGAGAGAGGGGGCCCAGTCGGGTCAGGGGGACTCGGCTTGGGAAGCACCCATAGCAATCTTAGATTGGAAAAAAGGAGTAGCTGGTGTGGTGCTGTTCTAATTAGGAAGGTTTTGGGATATTTGGTTTGAACCTATTTTAATGATAATTCTGTGTTGCACCTGCAGGTTGCAATGATACAAACTTTAAAATCCAAAACATAAATAAATAAAATATGTAAAAAGTGATAGAATGTACACTATCTAGTTATACCAAAGAACAATATGTATATCCTCTGCAAGATCCAATGAACCATGTACTAATAAGTGTGTTGTAACCTCTGCCTGATACAGCAAGCCAGGACAGAAGCCCTAGGAGGAACGTTCAATATTTGGTGATACCACTTAATGAAATAAACCAAATGGTATAGACAAAAAATTTGGGGAAATGCAGCCCTTTTGGTATGAATGTGCTAATGTACTACACCTTCTGAATGGATGTCATACATACAGTACTTTGCTGGTATTGGCAATGTTTTCACTCATCCACCATCTCTCTTACTGCTGCTCTGACGCAGTGAGTGAAAACATTGCCAATATCAGTGAAGCACACACCAGGGGTCCAAGGATTGCTACACAGTGGCACATACTGTGACTAAGCAGTACCCCCGTGGGGGGGGGGGGTGAGGCTATTTGGTGAGTGCATTCATAATAAGAGCACAGATAAGAATCACCAACACCGGCTCTCACCTAAATAAGAATATGGTATGGGAACAGAGCAGTAACCTTGTATCTAATAATACAATACACTGTGACCTGGAAGGCAAGAGATACAAAACAACAATGAGAATTGTCTTGAGGAAGCAAGGGTCTTCCTATAAACCTTCTATGAGTTATCTAGAAATAAAACAAAAAAAGGCATCTCAGTGGGAGATAACGTTAAAAAAACAGGATAAAAAAACAAACCCATGTAGCTAACAGGGGTTAGGAACTCCCGAGAGAAGAATTATGAAGATCATCTCGTAGATGGTCAGGTTGGTAGCCGAGGGCGTTGAGGATTACTCAATGCACTAAGGGTATTAAGGGTATTCTGGCTTACTAATTTACCCCACTTATGGCTATAAAGATATTGTCCTATAATGTGAAGGGTTTGAACTCCATCAAGAAACGATGGCTGGCTCTAAAGCAATTCAGGCCCTCTGGCGCGGATGTGATCCTGATTCAGGAGATGCACTTCCGAGCCGGAGGTTCATTAAAATTTTCTTCCAAACACTTCCGGGTATCTTATCTGGCATCGGACTCATCGGGCAAGGCTGGAGTTGCAGTACTTGTCAGGTGCTCCTGTCTTCTCCAGATTCAGTCCTCCCACTTCGACCCGCATGATGGATACATAATACTGCAATGTGTGTTCATGTCTAGTCCCCTTACCTTTATGAATGTTTATGCTCCTAATTCAGGTCAGCTTAAATTCCTCACTGAAAATTTGATCTGTTGAAATGCTTCTATAGGCCCTTCACGGTTGTGGGGGGGGGGGGGGGTGATTTCAATGCTATCCTTTCTCCTACAAGAGATACTGTAGGAGATCTCTATTCCAAAACGAAGCTCCCTCCCCCACTGTGATCACTAGCCTCCTCTTTCCGTCAATTGATACAGGCTCATCACCTCTTTGACGCCTGGAGGATAAAACATCCCACCAGCAAACAGTCTTCGTTCTACCCCCTCTCCCCCACAAAATGTTCTCCAGGCTAGATTATTTCTTCGTATCTGCCCCCCTTCTGTCTAACATGGTGTCTTATGATCTAGGGCCTATCACCAGGTCAGACCATGCCCCCCCCCCCCCAACTCTAGATCTTTCCCTCTTCACTGCTTATCCCAAGATATGCCATTGGAGACTCAACAAGTCTTTATTGAACCACCCTGAAACCAAATGTAACCTTCTCTCGGCACTAACCGAATACTTTCAACTCAATGCAGGTTCTATCTCCAGTTCATCCACTCTTAGGGAGGCTCATAGAGGGCAATGTATTTGTGTGAGCTCCCGCAGGAAGAAAGATACAGCCTTTTTAAAAACCTCTTTACTAGTAAAAACTGCTAACTGCTGAACATTCTCTGGTGCTTTCTCCCATGGTGGCCCGACTGAGGGCAGTAACCTCATTGAGAAATCAGATCAATCTTTGGCCATGTCTGGTATAGCTAAGTCCCTTCTATGGGCAAAACTAAAATTTTACGAGTTCTCCAATAACCCTTATAGCATGTTAGTCTCCAGACTTAACCCTAGACCCTTTCAATCCTATCCAGACCATCTGAAACAATCATATGCTACGCCTACTCATTGCCCACAGACTATGACCCAGAGTCTTTGGCGACTTCTATGATAAACTGTACAATAGTAAGTAAAAGAGAAAACTGAGAGAGAGAGTGATGATCTCACTCATTCATAGAGTAATGTGTTTTAACGGATGCATTTTTCTGTCACCGAGGTAAGCACAATCACATAAAAGGTAAATCAAAAAATATTACAAAGTGTACATGATTTAAAATAGATACAATAATAACATTTGGTCATGTGTATTTGACCAGAGTTGATACTCAATCCCAAGAGCTTGAACATATGTTTGCGCGTATGGATAGCCAGCGCGTTTTGCAGACTATTATCTGCTTCTTTGGGGTTGTTCACCATGCATCTATATCATTGCCCAAGTTATAAAAAGATATGACATTAGTATCAAAATAGAGACATTTTTATTATCATATTCACAATATTAACAATGTTTTATTAACCACTTGGGACCTGCGCTATAGCCGAATGACGGCTACAGCGCGGATCTCCTTTTCCGGGACTACGTCTATTGACGTTGTCCCGTGCACGAGCGGCCTGCGCGCCCCCTGAGGGGCTAGCCCGGCGCGCTCTGTGATCGGCGGGTCTATGAGACTCGCCTGATCACCGATCAGAGCAAGGGGTCGATCCTGACCCCTTATCAAGTGATCAGCTGTCAGCCAATGACAGCTGATCATGTGATATAACGGAGCCGGTAATCGGCTATTATTCCTCCTCGCGCTGACATCAGTCCCGATCACGGCCAGCCCTGCCAGTGCCCACCTGCCCCCTGCCAGTGCCCACCTGCCCCCTCATCAATAAAGATGATAAAAAATAAGTGCCCCCTGTCAGTGCCACCCAGCAGTGCCCATAGTGCCACCCAGCAGTGCCCACAGTGCCACCCAGCAGTGCCCACAGTGCCACCCAGCAGTGCCACCCAGCCCACAATCTGCCTCAACAAAGGTGCTGCACCCCAGTGCCACATATCCGTGCCCATCAGTGTCATCTACCAGTGCCCATCAGTGCCCATCAGTGCCGCCCATCAGTACCCAGCAGTGCCACCTATCAGAGCCACCTATCAGTGCCACCTATCAGTGCCCATCAGTCCCATCTATCAGTGGTACCTATCAGTGCCCCTTAGTGCCACCCATCCGTGCCACCCATCTGTGCCACCCATCGGTGCCATCTTATCTGTGCCCATCTTTGCCCATCAGTGCCGCCTTATCTGTGCCCATCGGTGCCGCCTTATCTGTGCCTATTAGTGCCGCCTTAACTATGCCTATCAGTGCCCACCAGTGCAGCCTATCAGTGCCCACCAATGCAGCCTATCAGTGCCCACCAGTGCAGCCTATCCGTGCCGCCTCATCAGCGCACTTCAATGAAGGAGAAAAATGACCTGTTTGCAAAATTTTATAACAAACTATTAAACATGATTTTTTTTTTTTTTTTTTGCATCTTTTTTTGTTTGTTTAGCAAAAAATAAAACTCCCAGCTGTAATTAAATACCACCAAAAGAAAGCTCTATTTGTGGGAAAAAAATGATAAAAATTTCATTTGGGTACAGTGTTGTATGCCCGCGCAATTGTCATTCAAAGTGCATCAGCGCTGAAAGCTGAAAATTGGTCTGGGACTGAGGGGGGTTTAAGTGCCCAGTAAGCAAGTGGTTAAGGTGCCCCCCAAACATTTTGTCATTAACCGAAAGGTGACCGCAAACATCAGAGGGAGCAGAAACACATCCACATCCAGTGATTATGAGGTGGTCAGAATCACCAGTATGGTCTGATGAACGTCGGATTGTGTACAGGGCATAGATAGTTTGATCGATAATAATCTAAAAATCAAAACATATATGTTGAGATTCATAACATCTGATGTCAACATATATGTCCACAATCGATACAGTAATAATCCAAAAAATGCATTGACCCGGTGGCGTACATCAGTATAGCTATAGATAAAAACTATAGGCAAATGCCTCAGCACATAACTAAATAGATAAGGAGGCTTGTCCCATATACTCATATCAAAAAACATAAGTGGGGTATACAGATCGTCAAGTAGACAATCATCCAATATCTGCATATATATCCCAGAACTGGTATGCTAGGCTGGAGGTGATAAAAAAGAGAAAAAGGATGTTGATGCACTACTGATAGTTTAAAATGTATAGCCATCAGATAATATTGCATGGAACCAGATATCAATCTAATAAAGACAGAGTAAAGATCCAACAGGAAAGGTAAAAAAATATATGAAAGAAGTCAGTGACATGTTAAAGCATTGGAACTCACTTCCGATATCCTGGATAGGTAGGATCAATGTACTAAAAATGTTTGTTATGCCTAAACTGCTATATTTTTTTGAGACCCTACCGATTCCATTCCCCATGTAACAATTAAAGCTAGTCAAACGTTGGTTCCTTAACCACTTGCTTACTGGGCACTTAAACCCCCCTCAGTCCCAGACCAATTTTCAGCTTTCAGCGCTGATGCACTTTGAATGACAATTGCGCGGGCATACAACACTGTACCCAAATGAAATTTCTATCATTTTTTTCCCACAAATAGAGCTTTCTTTTGGTGGTATTTAGTTACAGCTCGGAGTTTTATTTTTTGCTAAACAAACAAAAAAAGATGCAAAAAAAAAAAAAAAAAAAATCATGTTTTAATAGTTTGTTATAAAATTTTGCAAACGGGTCATTTTTCTCCTTCATTGAAGTGCGCTGATAAGGCGGCACTGATAGGCTGCATTGGTGGGCACTGATGGGCTGCATTGGTGGGCACTGATAGGCTGCATTGGTGGGCACTGATAGGCTGCACTTGTGGGCACTGATAGGCATAGTTAAGGCGGCACTAATAGGCACAGATAAGGCGGCACCGATGGGCACAGATAAGGCGGCACTGATGGGCAAAGATGGGCACAGATAAGATGGCACGGATGGGTGGCACGGATAAGTGGCACGGATGGGTGGCACGGATGGGCACTGATAGGTACCACAGATAGATGGGACTGATGGGCACTGATAGGTGGCACTGATAGGTGGCTCTGATAGGTGGCACTGCTGGGCACTGATGGGCGGCACTGCTGGGCACTGATGGGCGGCACTGCTGGGCACTGATGGGCGGCACTGGGGTGCAGCACCTTTGAGGCAGATTGGGTGGCACTGTGGGTGGCACTGTGGGTGGCACTGTGGGGTGGCACTGTGGGTGGCACTGTGGGTGGCACTGTGGGGTGGCACTGTGGGCATTATGGGCACAGACGGGGGGCACTTACTTTTACTTTGTTATATTTCAGGATGGCACTGCGGGAGGCAGGTGGGCACTGGCAGGTGGCATGTGGTGCCTTTCATTGCTGGCCGTGATCGGGACTGATGTCCCGATCACGGCCGCCGGTGATCGGCTTTTTTTTTTTCTCCTCGCGCTGTCAGCGCGAGGAGGAATAATAGCCGATTACCGGCTCCGTTCTATCACATGATCAGCTGTCATTGGCTGACAGCTGATCACGTGATAAGGGGTCGGGATCGACCCCTTACACGGATCGGTGATCAGGCGAGTCTCACGGACTCGCCGATCACAGAGCGCGCCGCGCGCGCCCCTCAGGGGGCGCGCAGGCCGCTCGTAACCAGGACGACGTCAATAGACGTAGTCCTGGAAATCTAGGTCCGCGCTAATGCCGTCATTCGGCAATAGCGCGGTACCCAAGTGGTTAATTTCCTCTGGAATGACAAGGCCCATAGGGTAGCAAGCTCGGTGATCTTCTCCCCTATTCATCAGGGGGACTGGGGGCCCTGTATGTTTATAAATACTATTTTGCATCCCACCTCCGGGCAGCGATTTCTTGGTCCAGCCTTTGAATCTCCAAATAGGTGAGTGGAAATTGAGACTCGCTTGTCGTTTCCCACACACCCCTGCTCCCTTGTCTGGTCGCCCACCCTGACTCAGGACCCCAAACTCCATAGCTTATGTTTAAGTTCTATGCTGTTTACACTAAAGCTCTGGTGCACTTCTTTCAACAAATTCTCTCTCTGTCTCTGCCATTCCCCCCATTATCTAATGTACCTTTCAACCCACTGCTCCCAGACAGTCTATTCCACTCCTGTATGACCCCCCTGGGCACAGGCCTGTTCCAACTCAGCCATTTCATCCACCCAGCCACCTGTAAATTCTGAACCTTTGCTAACCTCCAGTCTAAATACCAACTCCCTAAAAATTTGCATTACTCTTATCTCCAAATAATTCATTACCTGTCAGCTTTATCCCCTACCCTTATTTTACCAAACCAAACCAAAGACCTTTGAACTCATCTGCTTCCAAAGCCCCTATCAAACACGATTAATATCTGTTATTTACCAAATACTTCAGAACTCATCCCCACTCCTGGATGAACTTCACGCTTACATGCGAAAATGGGCCTAAATCACCCAAAAGCATCTCCCCCTCAGTGGGGCAGGATCTGGACCTCCACCTCCAAGATATCCTGATGCATGGCGCAGAGAGAGACAGCATTCAAAATACTGTTCTTCTGGTATAGAACACCAGAAATCTTACACCGTTATGATCCCTCTCTGTTCCCTCTTTGTTGGAGATGTGGTAAGACCAGAGGCACTCATTACCATATATTCTGGCAATGTGAGTTAATAAAACCTTTCTGATCCATGGTGATGTCCCTGTTCCAATGATTATTCAAGTCTCCTCTCCCAGACCTGTTACATCTCCTCCTTGGCCTCACCTTCCCAGGGTTGGGGAAAAACTTGAACAATTTCGCCTCATACATTTTATTAGCAGCAAAGAGAGTTATCCCTATGAGTTGGTTGACCCCCACCCCTCCCTCTCAGGAACAGCTTCTCAATGTCATGGCTGAAATTCGCAGAATGGAGCACATTCCGGCATTGGTGGAGGATGCTGTTGACAGTTTCGGTGGAGTTAAGGGTCAAATCTGAATATGGTTCTCCCCCTGACTCTATCTGGTTCACATTCATCCTTCCATCCCCGCACCTCCCTGATATAGCTCCCCTTTATGATTTCGCTTCCCTAGTTGACTTCTGGATGCCTCCAAGATTACTATCCCCCTCACCCCATGGTATACATTTTTTTATGTTGTTCAAAATTTCTATACACACCCAGCTGTAATCCAGAGAAATATTGTTTATAGCTCTTAATTGGTATGGCTTATACAGCTCTTTTTATGGATACACATCTATTTTCGACCTGGATACCTGCAACCTTTTTTAATTTTGTTTGTTTTTTATTTCTTGTTCAATTCATTCTAACTCTCACCAAGCTTACTGTGCAGTATTTGTAATGTGAACATTTTTAATAAAAAAAATACAATTATGAAAAAGAAAATGTAAAGCATTCTCTGAAGGGCACCTGTGCTAAACATGTGTTTAGAATGTAGCAGGACAGCCGCTCAACATGGGACCCAGCAGCAAGTGGAGATCATTGCAGTAACAGTATCCCCTTCAGTGAATTCCAGCTTCCAGGGACATGGGCCAGGTTCAGTAAATACCTAGTTACATTGGTCCAAGCTGAAGCAATATACGGTAACTAGTATGTATAAAATAGGAAAACCTGTAAATCTTCTTTAGAGAATGTATTGCTCTTGTATGATACCTCCTAATGTTCTGACATGGGGAAAAAGGAACATGAAGCACCCACATTTTTGGTAAAATAATCAAACTCCCCCCAGTCATTTTTTTTATTTCCCTAGAATATATGGCCCTTTATCAGTTGCCTGTTAGTGTTAGTTACAATAGTAGCATTTTTACCACCACCTCCAGTGGTACAGAGTCAAACATTTAAAATAAATGTAGCGGCGGCTCCTGAAGAGCACCCGCTATGTGTTTTTCAAAGTTAAACTTTACCTAAACTGCAGTTTGGTTTGGGTTTATTTGTCTAAATTGGACCTCTGTATCAGTGTGACTGGACTGTGAGATGTTCAGCCTGGCCACAGGGGGCGCTGTCTCTTGTGGCAGGCGTGGAACTATGGTCTGGTTGGGTGCTTAAGTTACTCTCTTTCGGAGCCAGGTCAGTGGGAGTGGCCCTCTCGCTGTGCCCTCTGGGAGAGGGTATTTAAGATGCGGACGTCACGTGGTTTGGGGTTCCGGTCCAGTATGAAGTGCTGATTAGATGGTCCTGATCCTCCTGACCAACCCCCAGGAAGGCTATGGCCTGGGGTACGGATCCACCCTACTTGAATGTCTCGGGGCTGGCTAGCCCGAGGCAAGGAAACTAAAGGAGGATTCTGAGGTGGTTGGGTGCCGTCTCTGGTTCAGGAGAGACCCAGCGTACTTCAAGCATTCCGGGGGAGGACTCTTTAGAAGAACACCACGTACAAGTTGGTTTTCTTAACAAGAGCCTGGAAGGGCTGAAGTAACCGAGAGAATCCGATCTTGTGGATATCACCAAGCAGGCTGAAATGTAGTTTCCCTACATGTTCTGCAACAACGTCTGTGACAAAGACTTTGTTCCTGAGTAAGCACCTTGTTGGCTGCTAGGCCTTGTGAGAGAGGGACTGTCCAACTTGAGTGATCATCCAGCTGCGAATGGCTATTCTCTGGATGCAGTCTAACTAAGCAAGTTCTTTAACGTTTTTGGACTTTGACATTAAGAGTACCTGAACTTGCTTTTCCAACCCTCTGATCCCAAGTTGAAAGACTGTTCAATGGATTGAGTTTTGCAAATAAAATCCATTCAAGTGGATCTATTGTCAGTCCCAAGTTACTGGGCCATCTACCACGGGACATCCCCTAGACGTGCAACAAGGAGAACGGAGGCTAACGGTAAGCCCAAAAATAACCAGCGGCTCCTTCGGAGGTTAGTGCTACATACAATTTCACATTTTTCAAATAATGAGGGTGGCACAATTAAATGTATTGAGGGAGCTAGGGAGGTAAGTTTGAAAACGTGAACTTGTACTGTAAATACCTGTCAGCATAGAATGTGGGGAGCTGCCATTGCTAGGAACAAACATGCAGGGTGGAAGTCCCAACTTTACTAGCTGCATTTCTATTCGCACTCAATTACTGACTTAGTAGTGATGTTTTTACCATCTAAAAAAAAGCTAGCAATGATTCCAACCATATTTGTAAAGTGCTGTGCAAACTGTTGGTGTTATATAAATCCTGTAAAATAATAATAATTTCAGTCCAGAAAAGTTCCCTTTATTGTGCAGCCTTTCTAGGTGAATGACTACATATGTTTTGCTAGCTGGAGAGAAGAGGAGAGAACAGTAGAGGAGAGGACAGTAGAGGAGAAGACAGTAGAGATGCGGACAGTAGCAGAGAGGACAGTATAAGAGAGGACAGTAGAGGAGAGGACAGTAGAGGTGAGGACAGTAGAGGTGAGGACAGTAGAGGAGAGGACAGTAGAGGAGAGGACAGTAGAGGCGAGGACAGTAGAGCCGAGGACAGTAGAGCCGAGGACAGTAGAGGAGAGGACAGTAGAGGAGAGGACAGTAGAGGCGAGGACAGTAGAGGAGAGGACAGTAGAGGAGAGGACAGTAGAGCCGAGGACAGTAGAGGACAGGACAGTAGAGGAGAGGACAGTATAGGAGAGGACAGTAGAGGAGAGGACAGTAGAGGAGAGGACAGTAGAGCCGAGGACAGTAGAGGACAGGACAGTATAGGAGAGGACAGTAGAGGAGAGGACAGTAGAGGAGAGGACAGTAGAGCCGAGGACAGTAGAGGACAGGACAGTAGAGCTGAGGACAGTAGAGGAGAGGACAGTAGAGGAGAAGACAGTAGAGGAAAAGACAGAAGAGGAGAGGACAGAAGAGGAGAGGACAGCAGAGCCAAGGACAGTAGAGGAGAGGACAGTAGAGCCCAGGACAGTAGAGGAGAGGACAGTAGAGGAGAAGACAGTAGAGGAGAGGACAGTAGAGCCGAGGACAGTAGAGGAGAGGACAGTAGAGGAGAAGACAGTAGAGGAGAGGACAGTAGAGGAGAGGACAGTAGAGGAAAGGACAGTAGAGAAGAGGTTACAGTAGAAGGTAACAGTGACATGGCACCCTCCTACCCCTCCTGTACTGATGCTGTATCACCTGCATTATAGCCAGGCTTGAGTGTGTGTGAGTGTGTGTTTGGGGTATATTATTATAGATAGCCTTCATTACTTGTATTTATCAAGACAGAGTCACATGAAAGCAAATTTTGAATATCCATGCCATACCAAATGAACATGGAAATTGATAGTGGTCCACTATATTATAAGGACACAAATGTGCTCGTCATGCTTGTATGACTATTTAAGAATTGTAGAATGACTTGTTTGTTATATAATAAAAAGACGTGTGTTATGGCAGACAATTTTCCTCAAATAACCTCAACTTCTTACATGCAAGCAGAACAGCATCTCAGTACTTAGCTATGACTTTTTGATTATACTGTATGAAGCTATATTAATAAGTTCCTTGCTCCGGTCCAGTAATAAACCCACACTACTAAAAATGCCATACTCGTTTGCAGTAAACTGTAATGTAGTCAAAATTGTTTCATGGCCTTTAATAACCCTATTGCTTATGAAGCAGTTTGCTCTTCCAAATAAAAAGTACCTACAGCTAAAGCTTAAGCTTCTTTATGTTCGTTTTTTGTTCTATTTATGGACAGTAATTTCTTTCTTTCTTTCTTTCTTTCTTTCTTTCTTTCTTTCTTTCTTTCTTTCTTTCTTTCTTTCTTTCTTTCTTTCTTTCTTTCCTTCTTTCTTTCTTTCTTTCCTTCTTTTCTTTCTCATTCTCTCTTTCTCTTTCTTCTTTTCTCTTTCTATCTCTTTTTCTTTCTCTCTCTCTTTCTCTTTCTCCTTTTCTCTTTCTATCTCTTTTTCTCTCTCTCTTTCTCCTTTTCTTTTTTTCTCTTTCTCTCTTCTCTCTCCTCTCTCGCTCTCTTTCCTCCCCCCCCCCCCCCTCTATTCCTCCCCCTCTCTCTCTCTCCCTCTTTCTCCTTTTCTCTCTTTAATTTTTTTTTGTTTTTATTATAAAAGTTTGCAAATAAGTAATTTTTGTTCAAAAATTTGGGCCAACATTTATACTGCTACATAGCTTTGGTAAAAGTAACCCAAATTCATGGATATTATTTATATCATTTATTGTGCCTCTCTGGATTATTTATCCCGAGGGACACACTTAATCCTTGGGGGTGTGCAGGAGCAGCGAGAAAGGGAAAAATTCAGATGACGCCCGCCCAGAGGGAGTGCTCCTGCCAGCGTCATTTGTCTATATACGCCAGTAAGGGAGTGGTTAAAGACAGAGAAATGTGCATCCTAAAAGAAATCAATAGCACACAAATTCATTTACAAATTCATTTACCCCCCCCCCCCCCAAGAAATCAATATAAATAATCTGTATTGATACATTGTATGAGTCACACAAATCATCCCTTAACTGTAAAATTTTTCAAATACATGTAGCGCTCACCCGAGCAGGGGCTGCTGATTTGTGTCCCAGGTTCTTTTTCCTCTGGGTAACAGCAGCCAGGCAAACAGCAACATTCACTCCTCTGGCTCAGTAAACAGTCTAATGCCGCGTACACATGATCAAACAATCGGGTGGAAAAGTCTGGCAAACTCAAGTCCGCCGGACAACCCCCCCGTGTGTAGCCTCCGGCGGACTTTTTTGACCCGAAAGTACGGTGGACTTAGAAAGTAGTTTTGCACTCCAATCTTCCCGCCGGACTCGCATTTCGGCGGACAATCCAGCAGTGCGTATGCCAGTCCGCCGTACTTTTCAAATGAACGGACTTTTCCGCTCGGAGAAAAGTCCGCTCATTTTGAGCACGTCTCCAGGTAGGCGGGGCCCGCGAAGGATGCGTTGCTGGCCCCGCCACCTGGTATGGACTTAAAGGGGAACCCCAACGCCGGAAAAAAACGGCGTGGGGGTCCCCCCAGGTCCACATCAGACCCTTGTCCAAGCATGCTACCCGGCCGGCCAGGAAAGGGGGGGACGAGTGAGCGCCCCCCCCTCCTGAGCCGTACCAGGCCGCGTGCCCTCAACATGGGGGTGCCTTGGGGAAGGGGGGTCCGTGCAGCCCCCCCACCCCAAAGCACCTTGTCCCCATGTTGATGAGGACAAGGGCCTCTTCCCGACAACCCTGGCCATTGGTTGTCGGGGTCTGCGGGCAGGGGGCTTATCGGAATCCGGGAACCCCCTTTAATAAGGGGGCCCCCGGATACCGGCCCCCCACCCCATGTGAATGAGTATGGGGTACAATGTACCCCTACCCATTCACCTGTAAAATAAAGTACAAAAAAACACAACACACAAGGGTTAAAATAGTTCTCGCCCGACTCCTCCGCTATCTTCTTCTAGCTCTTTTACTAGCGGAGGAGCCCGGCTTTCTTCCTCACCGCCGCCCTCTTCTTCCGACTTCGGGGGTCTTGTCCCCCTCTTCGGTTCTTCTGTTGGGCCACCGCGCCTTCTTCTAGCTCTTTTACAGGCGGTGGCCCGGTCTTCTGTCGCCACTGTCGTCGCCGCCTTCTGTTCTTCTGTTGCCTCGTCGCTCCCTCCGCTCACAATGATGGGGACCGGGTGCGCGGTGACTTATATAGGGACATCACCGGATGATGTCCCCACCCAGTATGATGTCACAGTCCCAGAGGATGCTGGGACTGTGACATCATACTGGGTGGGGACATCATCCGGTGATGTCCCTATATAAGTCGCCGCACGCCCGGTCCCCTTCATTGTGAGCGGAGGGAGCGACGAGGCAACATCTGAAGAGAAGAACAGAAGAACAAAAGAACAGAAGGCGGCGACGACAGACGACAGCGGCGACAAAAGACCGGGCCACCGCCTGTAAAAGAGCTAGAAGAAGGCGCGGTGGCCCGGCAGAAGAACCGAAGAGGGGGACAAGACCCCCGAAGTCGGAAGAAGAGGGCGACGGCGAGGAAGAAAGCCGGGCTCCTCCGCTAGTAAAAGAGCTAGAAGAAGATAGCGGAGGAGTCGGGCGAGAACTATTTTAACCCTTGTGTGTTGTGTTTTTTTGTACTTTATTTTACAGGTGAATGGGTAGGGGTAAATTGTACCCCATACTCATTCACATAGGGTGGGGGGCCGGTATCCGGGGGCCCCCTTATTAAAGGGGGCTCCCAGATTCCGATAAGCCCCCCGCCCGCAGACCCCGACAACCAACAGCCAGGGTTGTCGGGAAGAGGCCCTTGTCCTCATCAACATGGGGACAAGGTGCTTTGGGGTGGGGGTGCGTGACCCCCCCTTCCCCAAGGCATCCCCCATGTTGAGGGCACGCAGCCTGGTACGGCTCAAGAGGGGGAGGGGCGCTCGCTCGTCCCCCCCTTTCCTGGCCGGCCAGGTAGCGTGCTCGGACAAGGGTCTGATGTGGACCTGGGGGGAACCCCCACGTCGATTTTTTTCAGCGCTGGGGTTCCCCTTTAAGTCCATACCAGGTGGCGGGGCCAGCGACGTCTCCTTCGCGGGCCCCGCCTACCTGGAGACACGCTCAAAATGAGCGGACTTTCCTCCGCGTGTGTGGGCGAGTCCGTTCATTTAAAAAGTACGGTGGATAGTATGGCGGACTTAGTACGCCGTATTAGTCCGCTGAAAAAGTGCAGTGTCTGGGCAAGTAGCCCGTTCGGAAAGTCCGACGGACAGTCCGGCGGGAAGTCCGCCGGACTAAGTCCGCCGGATAGTCGGCTACGTGTGTACGCAGCATTAGGGTACCTTTTTTCAGGTTAATTGCAGCCTAACTTGGAACGCCTTAGGGTAGCTGTGGGATACTCCAGAACACTAACAGGAATGTTTTTCAGAACAGTCCCTTAAGCAGTGGGGCATAAAGTGGACAGCACTGGGACACCATAAATGGTGTCCCAGGCCAGGCAAGCCTTTATACTAGTGCACCAGGGGGGTTAACAGTAGCAACCATCACTAGGATCCCTCGCGCCCCAGGTCTGTACTCACAGTGTCCATGGGGCTTCAATGTCTCCCTCTAGATTTAGGCAGACAGTTTCCTCAGCAGAGCCCCAAGCCTCGAACTTTAGTGAAACCCCAGAGAATTAGCAGCAGAATAGGTCTCCCAGCTAGGCAGAGATGGGACCTTGATGTGACAGGCAGAATCTTCAGCAGGACTGCCTGTAAGGGCAGCAATCCTTCTGGCTATGAACCTCTTCTCCTGAGGAAGAACACTGCTTTATGAGTCTTTAAGCTATTTATACACCTCCCAACCACCATCTGGGAACACCTCCCCAAGCATTGGCTGCATAAATATTCAGGTTTCTCATTTGACTCTCCCACCCGCTAAATTCTGGAAGCCTCCAGAAGACATGGGGAAGAAATCAAACTTGCAGCCTGCAGAGCCCAGAGCAGCCCAAAGCAATCACATGCTGCTCTGCTAATTACATGTCATGGTTATACAATAGAGTTTGTCTGCTTACCTGTCTCCATGTGCTCATCTCTAGAGACCAGCCAACCCTCACCTGACTGCTTTTGTAATCCATCCTCTGGCATGGCTCCACCCTAGCTCCTATCAGAGAACTCTATATTAACCTGTGCATGCAGGCCAACCCTGCTGATCAACCTTTGTGTGTTTGGCTTCCTGTTACCTGCCGTGTGCTCTTCTGTTGTTCTGTTACCGACTTTGGCGTGTCCCTGTTTGCCTGTGATCCTGACCTTTTGGCGTGTCCTTGACTATCCCTGTCTACTTGTGGCCCCAACCTTGGCTTTATCCCTCACTATCCCTATCCTTCTGTTACCTACTGTGGGTGTGAGCTGGGGGACCCTGGGGGTCGCGACCTGGAGCCAGTTGCAGCCCAGGCCATCCTCACCACTGGTGAAAACCTGCTGGCTCTTAGACTCCGCGCCCCAGGGAATCTTACGCTCTAACCCCGGTGGGATCCGTCTTGGTGTTCTGGCGGCCCTGCCTTCCTTATCACCTTGACTCCCATCCGCAGAAGTCAGCCGTAGAGTCCACAACCTTGCGGTGCACTCCTGATCCCTACGGTGTGCATCTGTCACCTGGCCTCAAGGTGACCTGACATTACAGGAGAGTCACAGAACTAAATTTGCCTACCAATCATAGCAGCCTATTTGGAACAGTGCTAAGCATATCCCGCAGGCTGAGACTTTACCTAAAGGTTCTATAATTGCCCGTTCTGTCTTCTTTTAAGGTTCTATCACTCTGCAAGGTCTCAGGTCTCCTTCCTTATCCTCCCCTTTCATATTCCTCATATCCCTCCCCTTAACTTTGTCCTTCCCTCACCTCTCCTCTCCTCTCCTGTCCTCTCCTCTACCCTTCTTTCCTCTTTGCTCTATCCTTTTACCTTCTCTCTCCCATTTCCTCTCCCTCTTTTCTTCTCCTCTTTCCTTCTCTCTTCTCCTCTCTTCGTAAGGGGAAATGAGAGGATGGAGGAGATAGGAAAGTAGTCTTTTCTTCCCTCTCCTCTTTTCTCCTCTCCCTCTCTGAACATACAATACATATGCATGAATGAACCAAAGTAATGTAGCAATCCACTTGCAATGCTCATCTATCATAATAGTTGCTTGTAGCAATGGGACAGGCTTGCTGTGCTGAAGTAACAGGAAGACCGGACCAACTCTCTTATGCCAATATATTGTTATATGATATGCTAAAATTCTAAAAGTAGCCATATAAGTGCATTTCTTAAAAATACAATTAAAGATTTATAACACCTTTGTGAGAAAAGATGCTCCTTTGCTGTTTCAACAGTGCACACCGTATGGATTGGACCAATACCTGACTTAACTCAAAATGCTACAGATAGTTTATCACTGATGTAGCAATGTCCTGGGCCCCCTTTGGTCTAATGAGACCCTCCAGCAGGCATGTACTGGCCATTGGGACTACCGGGAGTTTCCCGGTGGGCCGATGGCTCAGTGGGCCACTCTGATGTAAGGGGGCTGCTGATGGGACACTCTGATGTAAGGGGGCTGTTGATGGAACACTCTGATGTAAGGGGGCTGCTGATGGGACACTCTGATTTAAGGGGGCTGGTGATGGGACACTCTGATGTAAGGGGGCTGCTGATGGGCCACTCTGATGTAAGGGGGCTGGTAATGGGACACTCTGATGTAAGGGGGCTGGCAATGGGACACTCTGATGTAAGGGGGCTGGTAATGGGACACTCTGTTGTAAGGGGGCTGGTGTTGGGACACTCTGTTCTAAGGGGGCTGGTGATGGGACACTCTGTTGTAAGGGGGCTGGTGATGGGACACTCTGTTGTAAGGGGGCTGGTGATGGGACACTCTGTTCTAAGGGGGCTGGTGATGGGACATTCTGATGTAAGGGAGTGCTGATGGGACACTCAAAATGTAAGTGGGCCGGTCTGGATGAAGTCCAGGGCCAAATTTCTGTCCCAGTCCAGCCCTGCCCTCCAGAGTTAGGGGCAGTTGACATCATTCTGTGTAGAGTGGGTTACAAGGCATGGTAGGATTAATGCAAGGTAGATTCATTCAACACAAGTTGTAATGAACTTCTGTACTTCCTCTACAATCACTTCTTGTAAATCTTCACTTCACTGAGCTCCCAGTCTTTCTCACTAGACTTGTCGATCCTCTACCACTGGATCTCCTGAGCTCTCCCAACCTTCTCACTGAGTATCTTCCTCAAGCATCTCCCCCATGTCCCTAGCTTAGCACTCTCAGATACTCCTCAAGCATCACCCCACTGGTCTGCTCAGTCCCTGGCTTGGCACACAAGGCTGCTCTGCAAGCGTCACCTCCGCTGGCTGGGTCCCTGGCTTGACACCTGTTGAAGTTTCCCAATTCTTCACTGTCCCCGGTAGGTGAGAATACTGCTCTGGTATTTGCTTCAGCTACTCACGGTGGTCCCTGGTAATAAGGTGATTGGTCCCTTAGTGGCGACAGCTTCACCTCTACCTCCGACCACGACAGGTTCTCCCGCCGGCAGAACCATCACTTCTGGTTGGACTGCAAGCCGTAATCCAAACTCTATGCTGCTCTCTTGCTTCTGCATAGGCTCTCAGACAGCTTAGCAGCCAAATGTCCCTGGGATAGGTCTCAGACTCTGGCCCAGACAGCCGTCCAGGTGGCACAGAACCCCGATCACCTGACCTCACCCAAATAAATAGGCTCTCCCAGCAGGCCAAGGGACCAAAAAAGATCCCTGTCCATTGGCTGAGATACCCCATTTATTCCTAATTTGTCCTTGCAACACCCTTGTCTTATCTAATGTCACCAGATACCCGGCCATGTAGCGACAGAAGAGTGGAATCAATTGATCCCCTATGACTACACCTGCCAGGTAAATTTACTAGCAGCTGGCTAAACATTAGGGTGCTACGCTGAGCAGGACATTTAGCCAAAGCCATGCAACTGGAAAGATGCCTGATGACAGGATTCTGCATGGAGATGCTGCACCTTTAATGGTGTGATATGATCATTCTAATAAACATTTGGACACTATTTTGAAAGTCCATGGTGACTGGAATGAGAGGCTGCTACCAGGCATTTGAAGGAAGAACAGTAAAAGTATTGGGTTTGGACTATCTTGGTACTACACAAAGTAAGACAAACTAAATTGATATTTACGGAGGCTTGATATGCAAGTGGCGAGATATAAAATGTGTCAGGAAATTCCTTTTAGCCATCTGGCTCAGAAACATGTGCATGCACATGGCTCTGCACATAGAATCATAGCTCAGAAACATGTCCGTCCCCTATGCACCAATAGGGGTACATGTCCAGAGTGAGTATGGCACCAGATGACCTATAAAGGAGGCCGTGGTTTCACTGATGACTACTCTTCAGCTTGTGATCTGCTTTGACTTGTGTCCTGCATCTGATTCAGGTTGCTGACTTAGCCTTCTCCTGACTTGATTCTGTTCTGTACTGTGCTTACCTGTTCCTGACCTCAGCTTCATCCATTACTTTGGCTGTACTTCACTGCTGACCCGGGCTACCTCTGTGACTCCCCTACTGTCTCTAAATTTGGCTCCACACTATTACCGAGTGCCAGCTCTGGACACATCTACAACCAGCTCCAGTCATCTATGTGTTCTTTCGCTTGCTTGCTGGGATAACTTGCGGACTCTGCTCTCCCAAGTCTGTAACTCAGCCAGAGTTACCCTTTAACCTCTTTTGGTACTCTTTGTAGTGCTGTTGTTCCCTCAAATAATGCTCCAGGCCCAATGTTCTGGTGGGTCCTCTGGGTCTGCATCCCTAGTCCAAAGTTCTGCAATCAACATCTTCATACACTTGTATTCCTCTTGTCCCTTTGCACTGTCTGTTCCAATTCCAGAGGTGCTTGGGCCAAAGATACAAGAGAGGCCACCCACATCATTTAGGTTTCCTATCAGGTACATGGCAGAATGTCTTGTTAGGACTGTTCGGCAGTGATTGGTAACTACATTGGGACTTACCGTCAGGGATGACTCCTGCTACTTAATGAACAACTCTTTTCTTTTCGGGGGTTTAGAAGCTGCTCAGCTATTGGAAAATTACCAGCCACTCATTATTACCACAGTGACTCACCTGGTTACCATTAACCTACCTCATTAACCCAGCCTTTTTGCTATTCAAGCAGCTTAGCTTATTTGCTCCCTTCCATTGCGTGGTCTATGATCTCTAAGTGCATTCCTTCCTGTGTTCCTGTATATGGCTTGGCCTGGCTGTCTTCCCTTCAATTCCTGTTCCTGATTTTTGCTCCTCACTATGCTGACTTCTGATTTCCTGAGTCGGCTCATCTGATTACCCTTTCTGACATTCAAACCCTGGCTTCTGTTTTCGACTACGTTCCTGAACTGTGTTATGTTTGCCATTTCATTAATGGTGTGATTTTAACTGTCTGTCTCTGTCTGGTTTATGGTTCCTGACACTTACACATAGAAACATAGAAAAGTAACAGCAGAATAAAGAACAAGTGGTCTATCGAGTCTGGCCATTTTTTTATATGTTTTTGCATTTTTTTTTTGTAAAATTTTTTTTTGTCTGAGTGTAGATCTATGTTTGTCTCAAGCATGTTTGAAGCCACTTACTGTTGACTAATTATACGCCTGCCCCTAGTTTGTCACTTCACCCCATGCATGGCTAACATTCCCAGTTATCTGTGAATATTCTGTCTATATTCTGTACCCTTCCAGTAAAATATTATTGTCTAAGATTAGTTTTGAACTTTCCTCCCGTTAGTTTGAGGTCGCATCTCCATGTTCTTGACCTTGGTTTCATATTGAAAATCCTGCCCTCTTGAACCTTAAATCCTGCCCTCTTGAAAAGTGTTGACATTTGGAAATGCAGGTTTTGTTGAACACATCATTTTGGTTTATGTTAGAAGGCACTGTAAAAGAAAGTGCCGCAACCAAGCAATACCCATCATAAGTTGTGCACAGAACGTATTTTTCATTTACATATAAATGCACAAATATATTTGCAAGATAAAAAGCATTTAGAAGACTAAAGTCTCACCATGTTATTGACTGACAAGCACAGAATCATCAGATGGCAAGTTTGCAACCAATCCTCTAGGCACACCTGCCCTAGTCTCTGGTGAATCAAACATCTTCTGCTGAGCTATTACCACAAATGATGCTGAACCCGGTAGTTAAACAGCAGAAGTTATGTTACACCGTGGACAGAGTTATGAGAAAAATGACATTTTATTGCCCCAGTAGGTGCTGGTACTTGGGTTGAAAGATGGCAACGGCTGACTGTTTGACTACACATTCCATCTTGCATCTTATATAACCTGGTGCAAATTTTCAAATGGCTCAAAGACAGAATATTCACAGATAACTGGGAATGTTAGCCATGCATGGGGTGACGCGACAAACTAGGGGCAGACGTATAATTAGTAAATGACCCGTCACACTGGGAGACTCTTTGTAGCCTCTTTGTTGTATGGTATTGTTCTGCTTTGAAGGATGAGGACAGAAACAGCCAAGAAGGATAAAAGGAGCTTTTAATTATTTGCAGAGAACAGTCGTTTTAACGGGGTGAATTTTAAGTGAGTGCCATTTTCAGTTCCTTGCCAAGCTGTAATTGGATATGGGACATGATGTAGTCATGTAATATTCTGCTCGTTCAATTGATGCACTTTAATAAAGAAAGCCATACTAGTGCTATGCGCATCTAAACTGGCCACATAACATCAACCCAACAGAAACAGCACTTAAAGAGCATAAAAAACATTTCTATCAATATTGCCTAAATGCAAGAGCACTCATCGAGATGAAAATGCCATAATAAATACGTATGGAGGATAAAATTAGCTTAAATTAGATGCTTTCTTTAAATCCTCTGTGCTGCAAGATCTCTGGTCACAAATTATTCAAAGATGATATTAAATGTGTTAGTAAATAGTTAGGATAATTTGCAGCATCCTTTACAGATTTTCATGGACCAGGTGTCCTGGAGCATGGAAGATTTAAAGGAAGGCCAGCTATAGGCATCCTAATAAATATTAAATTATAGGTAGAACCTGATGGACTGAGTCAGTCCCGGGTTTTATATGGCCAAAAGATTTGTGGACACCTGACGATCACATTTATCAAAGCTTGGTGGACTTAGCCCTTGTACACACGGTCGGACATTTCGACAACCAAATCCGTCGGATTTTGTCCGTCGGATCTTGTCCGAAACTGTTGCATACACACGGTTGGACAAAGTTGTCGAAAAATTCGATCTTTCAGAACGTGATGACGTAATTTAGTTACGATGGGACTACGTTCACGATAGTAGCCAATAGCTTTGATGTAGGAATTTGATCTGAGCATGCGTGGCACTTTGTCCGATCGGAATTCTCTACACATGATCGGAGTATGTCCTATCGGACCAGTTTGTTGGAAAATATTTCCAGCAAGTTTGAAAATTTGGTCCGACGGATATTCCGACGGAAACAGTCCGATGCATACCACACACAGTCGGATTATCCGACAACACGGTCCGATAGGACACATTCCGACGGATTCTCCGACCGTGTGTACAAGGGCATACTATTCTAAAACTGTGAGCATTAATATGGGGTTAGCGCCCCCCTTTGTAGCTATAACAGCCTTCACTCTCTTTGGATGATAATGCACAATATTTAGGGGTGCTTCCCTGGGAATTTGTGAACATTCAGCCATTTGTGAGGTCAGTCAGTAATGCTTAAAAAATGCATGCCAAATGGTGTAGCAGCCAACAAAAAAAGAGCACTGAAGTGAAACATGGTGGATGGTGCCACACTGTCCACGATCCACGGTGACTAAGCATCATCACATTGCAAACTTGATCAAGAGCAGTTGATTAGTTACAGATTTGAGTAAGAATAGCAATGTTTCAAAACATTAAACAAGCCCCTTTGATTCATATTGACAACAGTGACAGAAAAAGATGGCATGAACTTTAATGACATCCCAGTCTTAGTCCGTAGGGTTCAATATTGAGTTGGCCCACCCTTTGCAGCTATAACAGCTTCAACTCTTCTTGGAATGCTGTCCACAAGGTTTAGGAGTGTGTCTATGGGAATGTTTGACCATTCTTCCAGAAGCGCATTTGTGAGGTCGAGGCACTGATGTCAATAATAATTTAAAAAGACTTTGTGATAAAAATTGTAATTTGTAAAAAAATTATATATAAAAACAGCTGCGACTTTTCTGCAAGATACACACATCAATCAACAATTTTCAATATCAAGTCGCAATATACGGAATAACCATGAAGTGAGTCCGTGCTGTGAATTAGAATGCTACAACTTTTCTATAGTGAATATTATAAATAAAATTGATCAAATTGCACATTGTAAACAGTCAAATTGCTAGTAGAGCTCCACTGTGAAAACAACACACAATGCACCTGGGAATGGTGATGAGAGAAAGGGTCTGCCTTCCACCTCCGCACACTGCTGCTTACCGACTCCTGTTGATCTCTTATTATAGGAGATCACAAGGGCTTCTGGCTTAATACCCAGCCCGGGCTTTTTATTGCATACAGCAAGATCCCAGCATCTTCACAAGAGTTGTGACCCTTACAGATATATTTTGCCGGATGTTTCCCATAAAAGAGTGATAAAGGCATCCATAGCGTAAAATCATTGGGTATTTTATTTAATTAAAATAAAAGGTATTGCACTTACATTTATTAAAAGCATATCATGCAGTATAGAGCACCTAGCTGGCCAGCTCTCAATTGTCACACCCGATGTCGTCCTGGGGCACTGATGTGGTCGAGAAGGCCTGGCTCACAGTCTCCACTCTAATTCATCCCAGAAGAGTTGAAGCTGTTATAGCTGCAAAGGGCGGGCCAACTCAATATTGAACCATACGGACTAAGCCCTTGTACACACGGTCGGAGATTCCGATGGAATGTGTCTGATCGGACCGTTTTGTCGGATATTCCGACTGTGTGTGGTCTGCATCGGACTGTTTCTGTCGGAGTATCTGAAGGACTAACTTTTCCAACTTGTTGGTAAAATTTTCCGACAAAATGCTCTGATCGGACATACTCTGATCATGTGTAGAGAATTCCGATCGGACAAAGTGCCACGCATGCTCAGATCAAATTCCTACACCAAAGCTATTGGCTACTAGCCTGAACGTAGTCCTGTCATAACGAAATAACGTCATCACGTCGGATTTTCCGACAACTTTGTCCGACCGTGTGTATGCAACAATTTCGGACAAAACCGTCTGACAAAATCCGACGGATTTGGTTGTCAGAATCTCCGACCGTGTGTACAAGGGCTAAGACTGGAATGATATTAAAGCTCATGTGTGTGTAAAGGCAGGTGTCCCAATACTTTTGGCAATATAGTGTATATGTAGAGATCCAAAACCAATGAAAAATGAACCTGTAACCAGGGGTTACTTGCCCTAATGAGTGGTCACACCAATCTTGGAGTGTGCTTACTGATGTCTAGAGAATACGAGAGGAGGAATAAGTAAAGGGAGAAAAGGACAGAAAAGGTAGAAGACGCAGAGACAGAAGGATAGGGGATTTCCTCCCCAGAGGATTCCTTGCACCAGGTTTAAGACCCTAAGGCACCTAATGCAAATGAATCGTGACGCGTTAATAATTAATTATATAATTACTCTTCTCAGGGCATGTGAGAGTGCAAAATGTGGTGCAGCATGGTAGCCAATCAGCTTCTAACTTCAGCTTGTTTAATCAAGCTTTGACAAAAAAACCTGGAATCTTATGGTTTCTATGCAGAACTGCCTCAGATTTTGCACTCTCCAGTTTTAGTAAATCAATCCCATAGTCACATGACAAGCCAAAACACATTCATTACAATGGTTGCCATTCTAATCAATGCAACTCAAGTCATAGTGACACAAAAAAAGATTCCTGCACTACTTTTTTGCACCTTTAGTGAAATTTGAACTGCCAAAAGCCAATGGCATGCATTCTATGTATGAAGGTAAAAAACCTTCTGAGTGTAGCTCCCCGCCCCCCCCCAATACTTGTCTGAGCCCCTCTCGATCCAGCGATGTCCACAAGAGCCTTGTCTCCCCGAAGACTTGCACTTCTGAGGGCATCAGCTTTTGGCAGCAGCGGGAGCCATTGGTTGTCAATAACAGCCACTGAGCCAAACAGGTAAAAGAGGGGATGGGCCAAGTCAGGGCTCTGTGTGTGAATGGACAAACAGAGCCCAATGATTAGGAGCACGCCTGCTTGGGTGCCCCAAGAAAAAGCTTCTTGCTGTGCAGGGCCGGTACAAGGGGTGAGCAGAAGGGGTGGAGCAATTTATTGTAGGAAGTGGGACGCCAGGCAGTGTGTGTCCCCCTAATGTTTACTTCCTGTGCCCCTGAGCAGCTGGTGCCCTGTGATTCGGGGAATGGTGTCATGCGGCGGCCGTGGCTGGCCTATCCGTGACCGAGGCGGGGCTGGCCTGTCTACGATTGCTGCCGGGGGGGCTTATCCATGATGGCAGCGGGGCTGGCCTATCCGCAATGGTGGTGGGCCTGGCCTATCCACGATCATGGTGGGGCCTATCCACGATCACGGTTGCTCCTGGTGTCCCGCCTCCAGCTCCACCTGCACCTCTCTGTGACCACCACTGCTGTCTTACTGTCCTACTGTATAGCATGTTTATTATTTTAAAGAAAAAAAAACGAAAAAAGACTTTAATATCCCTTTAACAACCATAGGGGCCCTCCTACAAAAGTAGGTGTAGTTAGTGAGATTAGGTGATGTAGAAAGGAAGTCCACACAGTCGCTTAGCAATTGGTGGAAGAGATCAACCAAAATGTAAAAAAAAAACGTATTGATATATTTTAACCATAGTTTTATAAGATCCTCACAATGTGATACATCAAAAAAAAAAAAAAACATTTTTTTTTTAAATATCTCTAACAAAATATACTTGTGATATTGATGAGTAAACTGGTTTGGACAAATTCAGACCTGCAGAAAACAGAGATGAGCAAATTAATTTTCTCTAAAAGGATTTTGCTGCAAATTTATAACAGCAGCTCACTGACCTACACAGGTGAAAACAACCAATGAAAGGATTAATAATAACAAGATTACTGGCAAATGAAATCCAAGAGGATGGACCTTTTACTCCAATACTAAATATTCACAAAATGCCTATAGTAATGGTCATCATTTATAGGAGTGTAAATAAAACCAACATCATTAGAAGTACATTTTACAAGACGATGTTTATTCATCTACATAGTATAGGAAACTGAAATTCAAGATAAAAAAAATGCTGAAATAAAATAGCGTGCCCAGGACATTTTCAAAAATATTCATAGGGAGAAATAATAAATGACACATAAAATAACAGCATGCCAGTTGGCTTTAAATGAAATCTGGGGCCGGAAGCGAACAGTTCAGGCAAGTGTTACTCGGAAAAGCAAAAAAGAGGCTTCTTTGACTTGGAGGTGGCAGATGGATGTATTTTTAGAATGTTCTCTGTTTTTGCACAGTGTTATTAATGCGATTTCCACGGTTTGCAAACTTTTACCCAGCAGCAAAAAAGCACAAGTCAGTCGCGAATTGTGTCAAAGCCAAAGTTAATGAACCAATTTTATTTTTTTCCCCCTCAAAAAAAATCTACATAATAGCTATTGGAATTTCCAAAGCCATAGCAGAATGTTGCACGATGCGAAAACAAGAAAAGCTACAACCACCAGCTGTCAAATTGCATCTCTTGTGTCACTTTTTTCCGGGTCAGATGTGAAAAGCAAAAACTCAGTTCAACGTCTTAGTGATCAAGCTGTTGCTGTCTCTAACTAGATCTTCCCAATCACCCAAAGGCCCGTCCCCCAGGAATACACTTTGGGATTGATTTATAAAGAACTCACATAAGCCATTAGCAGTGAAAGTGCATGCGCATTTGTTCTGTATTGATGCGGCTAAATAAATTAATTAACACAAACTCCCACATTTGGCCAAAAAATAAGCTAAAGATCACAGAGATTTCCTGTAATACTTAGCTCCACCTAGTGGCTAAATGCAATATTGTACATCTAAAATCAATTATTTAAAGTAGAAGGGTAGGCAAAACGTTTAATAGGCCTGTGATAGACAGAACGGGGGTCCAGTGCTGGTATGCGTTCTTTCTATCACAGGCGCGGGGTCAGGAGGAGGCAGGGCTGTGTATGATGGTGAGCAGAGCAGAAGCAATTGTAATGTAAGCTGTTCTGGCATGCTATCCCGCTCTGTGATCCCATGGCTTTCCTCTTCCTCCAGTCATGATCCGGCCGCCCTCTCTCTTCCTCTGCCCAGGTGAGGCTGCAATGGTGGGCGCAGTGAGGCTGCAATGGTGGGCACAGTGAGGCTGCAATGGTGAATGCAGTGAGGCTGCAATGGTGGGCACAGTGAGGCTGCAATG
This sequence comes from Lithobates pipiens, assembly GCF_037356315.1. Classification (NCBI taxonomy): domain Eukaryota; kingdom Metazoa; phylum Chordata; class Amphibia; order Anura; family Ranidae; genus Lithobates; species Lithobates pipiens. Next base: position 306,248,653 of record NW_027507785.1, read on the forward strand.
GTGGGTGCAGTGAGGCTGCAATGGTGGGCACAGTGAGGCTGCAATGGTGGGCACAGTGAAGCTGCAATATTGGGCACAGTGAGTCTGCAATGGTGGGCACAGTGAGGCTGCAATTATGGGCACAGTGAGGCTGCGATTGGTGGGCACAGTGAGGCTGCAATGATGGGCACAGTGAGGCTGCAATAGTGGGCACAGTGAGGCTGCAATGTTGGCACAGTGAGGCTGCAATGATGGGCACAAGTGAGGCTACAATGGTGGGCACAGGTAAGGTCGCATTGGTGGGCAGTGGGCACAGGTCAAGCTGCAATCATAGGCACAGGTCACGCTGCATTGATGGGCACTGACGAGGCTGCATTTATAGGCACAAGTGAGCCTGCATTGATGGGCACTGTTGAGGTTGTGCTGAGTGGCACTGATAAAGTTATTCTTAATTTTCACTTTTGTAAATTAATTCTGCATAAAATATTTAGGTGTCATTGCATAAGATAATTTTTGAGGGCATGTTTAGGTAGGGGTCGGGTGTGGCAACTGGTGGCAAGTAACCCTTGAGGCCTGGCTAGTAGATCAGAACTTGAAATTTTGAGCCCTGTATATAGTATATAGGGATGTGTTACCTAATGGTGACCCCCTGCGGCAATAAGTTCTAATTTGGTCAAATTCTAATGTCAGGACCAAAATAAAAACTTTATTTTGTTCACTGAGCAGCTTAAGGTATATTATTTTTACAATATTGACATGGTGATTTAAGTCATTTCATATGGTGTTTACATTTCTGTTTTTCCCTTTTGTTTTTTTTGTATAGTTGATTATCAACTGGGTTTGTTGCTTACATATTTTTTTCCATCTGCAAGGCCCCTTTCAGACTGGGCGTCGGCGCCGTCGGTGGTAAAGCGGCACTATTTTTAGCGCTGCTTTACTGCCATTTTTGCAGGGGTTTTCGCCCACTAGTGGGGAGCTCTTAACTCCCGCTAGCGGCCAAAAAAGGGTTAAAATGACCCGCAAAGCGCCGCTGCATCAGCGCTTTGGCAGCGGTGCCCATTTGGTGAAGGAGTGGTGTATACACCGCTCCAAAGATGTAGTGCCTGTCAAACGCCTTAGTGTGAAACGGGTCTATGTAAAATAATAGGGCTAATTAGAGATGATTTTTTGGCAGAATAAATAATATTTAATACAACATTTAGGAGTCATTAAAGTCCATTACACCCTTAAAAATGACCAACATCACCCTAAGGTGTTATTAAACCCACGTTATTAAAAACTGTCAGTACATACTGTATTACATTGTGTTCATACACACTCTGCTTTCTGCAAAAAACCTGGTTGATCCTGTTGTTCACTGTCCCTCCTTGTCTGTGTCCCCGCTACAGTCTGAGATTGTGTAGACCAGTTGTTGCCACATCTTCTGAGCATGCTCCAGTTTCAGCTCCCTTCTAAGCTGTTCATTTTCTCCTTTTTCTTATTTGTGCAATCCGTAAACACATGGATGAGTGAGTTTGGGGTGGAGGAAATTGACCTCAACCCGATAGAACACCTTTGGGATGAATTCGAGTGGAGACTGTGAGCCAGGCCTTCTTGTCCAACATTAGTGCCTGACCTCACAAATGCACTTCTGGAATAATGATCAAACGTTCCCATAGACACACTCCTAAACCTTGTGGACGGCCTTCCCAGAAGAGTTGAAGCTGTTATAGCTGCAAAGGGTGGGCCAACTCAATATTGAACCCTACGGACTAAGACTGGGATGTCATTAAAGTTCATGTGCGAGCAAAGGCAGGCGTTCCAATACTTTTGGTAATATAGTGTAATGTAAACTCTCAACCTTGTAAAACAACCCATTAATTTTTTTTTTTTTTTTATTAAATCTTTTTATTAAATTTCGTAAAAGACAAACAAAACAAAACACAACAAGACTTCATACACACTGTACCAAAAGTATAATAATACAATTGCAAAATCCAGTATATCAATTATTAATCCCCAAAGGAAAAAAAAAAAAAAGCTAACGATTTTTAAAGTAAACATTAGTTTCTACTTACCCCAATGACCCCCGACATTTCTCATAAAGGAGCATAACTATTATTAACAATGGCCCCCATTCATTTTAAAATAGAAATGAAAGACAACACATTTGTGTGCTCAAAAAAATAAATAAAAAAAAAACTATAATACCTTTTTCCTCTTTTTCACCTCTGTTATCAGCTGCATAGGGAGCTCAGAGAGCTAGGGGAAGAGAAACAGCTGCACACTGGCCTTCCAAGTGAATGGCTGTGCAGAGGGGGGGGGGCAGCAGAAGTCCGATTATTGGAGGAGAGAAGGCTGAGTTCCCAGTACAGCCAGAAAAGTGACTATACTGTGCCTAGTGTGGTCAGTTTTTAATAGGAAAACAGAGTGACTGGCAGGAACACCAGGTATTTCCCTCAATAGAAACAATACAAAGATAGCAGGATACCTTTTCTTACAAGTACATGGTACAGCAGGCACATATCAGGAATATGAAAAGTTGGGGTAACATATTCTTTAATTCATTCGTTTTGAGCCTAGAAAGTTTGATACCAAAGGCTGATAATTACTGCAGCAATGGGAAAAAAAAAATTACAACAGGCAGGAAAACACTTGCTAATGAGTTCATTAAAAAAAATTTACAGTTTGTTAAATTGTAAATCCTACAACATTTTTTTTTTTTTTAAACCAGAGAGTTGCATAAATAATTGTTCTTGTTTTGTTTCTACCGAACAAATTAGTAAAATTGCTAAATCTATTCGACTTCAATTTCAGATAGAGCGTGTCCGTGAATTATCTTCAGCTAAATACATGCAGAAGATTATTCTAGCACTTAACTCCCGTCTCTTCAGGTTCACATTACTAGAATACGTTTTTTTTTTTTTCTGAGCCTGTACGAGAGCCAGAAGTTCATAATAATATTTATTCTGGGTTCATAGGGCACCTTCATTTTTCAAGTTTTACAGCAATGCTGGGAATCCGAGCGAGGTAATAAAATCTGATCACCGTGTGCATAAAAAAATCTCGGCACAGCTTCGTCTATGGGTGGTGTGATTAGGCAGCGTAATCATGTGCATTGTTCTTTACAAGACGCTGATAAAAGCATTATGTGAGGCAGCACATTACAGTCTGAGCACTGGTACATGATTTCCTGTAAAAAATAAAAAATAAAAGTTCCCATCAGGAATGCAGCCAGCAAAGTCTCCACAGGCCCACGATGACGTCACCAAAGCAGCAGTGAGTCTTGTCCCCGTCTTGGGGAAGCTTCTGGCTATCTGTACTCATGAGAGGGTTAAGAAAAGGTCATAAAAACATCTGCAGGCTAATACACAGTATATCGTTCCTACTTTGTGCTCCTTCTCAGTTCAACTGGTATAGTTATCTAAAAGATACTTTGCTGTCACCAATTTTGGTGGACCAAATGTGTCACCAGGAGTGACAGCTAACCAACAGATGCTAGAGCGGTGTAAATCCTCTGAGTAAACAGCTCAGAGCAGGCACTAGTAGTGTCAGCAGGATGATGTGAGTTAGGGACCTTAGATTGTAAGCTTATTGAGGACAGGGACTGATGTAAATGTATAAAATATAGGTAAAGTGATGAGTAAATTGATGGTGCAAGAAACTGTAATAAATAAAATCATGGTGACTGTCATTCACCTTGAGAGGAAGTTCTGTGTGCGTTACTGCCAGTTAAATGACATGTATGTTTGTGTGTTACTGCCAGTTTAACACCATATAGTTTTGTGTGAGTTACTGCTGGTTTAACGCTATTTGCTTCTGTGTGCATTACTTCCAGTTTAACGCCATATAGTTTTGTGTGTGTTACTGCCAGTTTAATGTCATATCGTTTTGTGTGCGTTACTGCCAGTTTAATGCCATATAGTTTTATGTACGTTACTGCCAGTTTAACATAATATAGTATATCATAACATCATATAGTTTTGTCTGCATTATTGCTAGTTTAACCTCCCTGGCGGTATGATTATTTCAGATTTTAGGTGCTGAAAGCGGTACGATTATTTTGCATGGAAATTTGGCGTTTTATATTGTAGTCCTGTAATTCTTATGCCGCGTACACACGAGCGGACTGTATGGCGTACTTAGTCCGTCGAAACACATTTCAGCGGACAATCCGCTCGTGTGTGGGCTTCAGCTGACTTTTTCAGCGTGCAGTCCGGCGTACTAAGTATTTCGTTTTTTTTTCGAAATTCTGTCCGTCGTACTTTGGTTTCAGCGGACAGTACGGTCGTCAGTATGCTAGTTCGACGGACTAAGAATGGCGCATGCCCAGAAAGGATTTACACGGCGGAAGGGTGCTTTGCTGTGTCTTGGACTTCCTATTTCTAGTCCCGTCGTACGTGCTGTACACGTCATCGCGCAAGCTTTCGACGGACTGTTTGTGCATCCGTGTGTGGTCAAGTCCATTCAGTGGAAAGTACGACGGACTGTCCGTCGGATTGTATGACGAACTAAGTATGCCATACAGTCCGCTCGTGTGTACGCGGCATTAGGAATAACTCACTTAAATCTGTCCAAGACAGAGTCTAGCAGACATCCTGGGTATGATAAAGTTTGAAAAATGAAATCATAAATTATAATATAATAAATAACTATAAATAATTATACCAAATAATAATATAACAATAATAAAAATTATTCAATAATGTAATCAAATCAAAAACACTGAAATTTGCTCAGTTGCAGAATTGTCGCTGTCATTACTTTTCAGTATTTGATGACGGATCTCCCCACAAATCGCTATCGCTCAATTCTGCGAGTGATTCTAATTTATTATCGCTGTTTTCTAGATGGTCTAAAACCATTTTTGATGTAAAGGGACAGTTTTGGTTGCTATGGACAATCTCCAGTTTCCAGGCATAAATAACAGTTTTTATAAGATAAAACTGCATGCAGGACACTGAGCAGACCACTAGGGACAAAGGGGATGTGAAATAATTACATACAGAAATGTAATCTGTAAGATTACATTATACTGTATGTAATGTGTGTGTTTAACTTTTTGAATTTGGCGCCGTTCTCCGTCCCCGTCTGTCGCAACGCTCGCAGGGAACGGAGCTTGGCTCCGTGATAGATCAAGCGAGACACGGCTCGCTCGTACAGTGCGGGGACATCGCTGGTTCCAGGGGACAAGGTAAGTAAACCTCTCCCTGCATTCAGCGATGCGGTCCCGAGTCTGGCTCGGGGTTACCGCTTTTGGTACAAAATCTCCACCCCGAGCCAGACTCGGGAATACCGGCAGGGGGGTTAATGCCATATAGTTCTGTGTGTGTTACTGCCAGTTTAACGCCATATAGTTTTGTGCGCGTTACTGCCAGTTTAATGCCATATAATTCTGTGTGATTTACTGCCAGTTTAACACCATATAGTTTTGTACATTACTGCCAGTTTAACGCCGTTTACTTCTGTGTGCGTTACTGCCAATTTAACGCCATATAGTTTTTTTGTGCGTTACTGCCAGTTTAACGCCATATAGTTCTGCGTGTCACTGTATGTTTGATGCATTATATTATAGAGTATCTGTGAAGTGTGTCTGTGTAGTGTGAGTACTCAGATTAAAGTGCACCAAGCACCTCCTCCAAATTTCTCTGCCCCATCTGTTGCAGCGGAAACAAAAATTCAGTCCCTGCCACCCACATGCCCAGCGTCTAAATGCAAGCTTGTCAAAGCTTTTGGCTCTCCAACTTCTGCCTTTCAGCCTGGTGGATTCTGACCCCTTCTGTGAATTCGCACAATGTGCTGTACCACAATGGCAGGTTCCCAGCCACTACTACTTTTAATGTAAGGCCGTTCCATCTCTCTACCATCACATGGAAGGGAATGTTCTGGCTTCGTTGGGCAAGGAAGTCAGACGTAAAAACCACCTTATTTCTGACATGTGGTCCAGCAAGCATGGGCAGGGATGATGTATTTCATTCACAGCACACTGGGTAAAGCTGTTTGCCACTCGAAAGGATGCAGGACAGAGCTTGGTGCTGCAGCTTGTTGTGCTCCCATGTCTCCATACAGCTGGTGGTGATGATGCCAGACCTGTGAGTTCTACCCTCTGCTCCTCCTCCACCACCTCCATGCCCTCCTCTGCAGAATTGTCCAATGAACATCGGGTGGCGTGTTTAGGGGACAGGAACCACACTGGACCAGAGATTCTTGCTGTTCTGCAGGGACCGGCCCAGAGGTGGTTTATACCACGCTAGCTGGAGCCAGGAATGGTGGTGTGTGATAATGGCTCAAACCTCCTGTCTGCCCTTAGACTGGGAAAGTTGACACATGTGCCATGTCTGGTACATGGCTTCAATTTGGTGGGGCAGCATTTCCTAAATACGTACCCAAGGTTGCAAGATGTGCTAAAGCTGGCCTGAAGAGTCTGTAGACATTTCAGCCAGTCATACACAGCCAGTGCTCGGTTGGCTGAAATTCAACGGGAAAGCCATCTGCCCGTAAACCGCCTGATTTGTGACATGCCCACCAGGTGGAACTCGACTTTGTCAAAGCTGCAGCGGCTATACATGCAGCAGAGGGCTGTCAATGAGTACCTGTGCGAATACGGCACACCGACAGGCTCAGGCCTCCTCTGCTTTTTTCCCCACGGCTGACCAATAAGGATGCATGCACTGTATTGTCACCATTTGAGGAGACCACAAAGATGGTGAGCCATGACAGTGCATGCATCAGTGACACAGTCCCTGTTGTGTTCCTGATGGAGCAGACTCTGCGTGGCATTATGGACAGGGCACTGAAGGCAGAGCAGCAGGAGGAAGAGGAGGACTCCCTTTCCTCTCAAAAGTCCACTTTATCCAGACACCATCATTTCTATGTCACAGAACACACAGGAGGAAAGAGGGGAGGAGGATGAGGAGGAGGATTCTGGCACTTTCATAGGCTTCGAAGAAGAAGAAGACATGCGTCAATCTGTAAGCGATGGCTTTCCAACCCCAGGACCCTTGGGAGTAGTGGCGTGGCTGGGATCGGGATGAGTTCCAGATGCTGTCCCCCTGATTGACCCTGAAGAGTCTGCTTCTCAAGCTCCGGCAAATTTGAGGTGCATGGGCAACCTAATGCTTCAAAGCCTGCGAAAGGACCCAACAATATGTGGCATAAAGGAGGAGTATGGTTACTGGTTGGCAATCCTCCTTGACCACTGTTATAACGAGAAGGTCTCAGAACCTATCCTGTCCCCACAGAGAGTGCAGAAGATAAAATCTCTTGAGGACACGTTAAAGAGGATTTTAATAAACACTTTTCTTGACTCCAGTAGGTTACAGTGTCGTGGAAAATGTAGTTTCAAGTCTTCTGTTGGTCAAGAGAGGAGCGTTGGAGAAGGTGTCCACCAAAGTGAGGCATTTCGGAATTTTTTTAGTCCTCGTCGCCCAGGGCTGTCAGCCTCCACATCCCATCGGCAGCATCTGCATCACATGGTGGACGATTACCTCGGGGGCAAAACAGAAATGGAGAGTTTTCCAGCTGATCCACTGACTTACTGAGTTATGAGAACAGACCACTGACCAGAACTGGGCCAGCATGCTATTGAGTTGTTGGGCTGCCCTGCATACAGCGTGCTTTCAGAACGGGCATACAGTGCTGCAGGAGGTTTTGTTACTGATCATAGAACGCATCTGTCCACAGACTCTTGACTTTTAAAAAAAGATTACCAGCTATGAAGCCCCTGATGCCAATGTGACTGATTAAGTCTTTTTGGGATGTGGAATCTCTGTAGGACTTCAAGGCTGCCTAGCTTTGAGGGTGTTCAACCATTTAATTTGGAAGAATGTTTTTGGTATAGGTTTCATGGGCACAATTAACACCCAAAGACCAATGTGTGACAGGTGCATATCAATGCAATTTTTTTGCCTTCATCAAGAGTACCTCTATAGGGTTACGGTGGGAAGGGGCCCCCGACACCCAAAGAGTAATTTTTCTGCACCTGTTTGACAGGTGCATATTATTGCAATTTTTTACAGCAAGGCCAATTCTTGCTTTCATCAAGAGTACCTCTATAGGGTTACGGAGGGAAGGCGCCACCAACACCCAAAGACCAATTTTTCTGCACCCATTCGACAGGTGCCTATTATTGCAATTTTTTACAGCAAGGTCAATTCTTGCTTTCATCAAGAGTACCTCTATAGGGTTACGGTGGGCAGGTGCCACCGACACCCAAAGACCAATTTTTCTCCACCTGTTTGACAGGTGCATATCATTGCAATTTTTTACAGCAAGGCCAGTTCTTGCTTTCATCAAGATTATCTCTATAGGGTTACAGTGGGAATTTGTATGCACCCGTTACTTCTATCCAAAGTCAAAGTGACACCAGAATGTACCCAAAAAATCTCTAATCTTGTTCCCAGTGCAATACATTGTGACCTCATCATAAACACTGGCTCCCCATCTGTTGCTGAGCAAAATAAAGACAGTTTGCAGGACAATTTTCATTGTTTTGGGCTTTATAAATGCAATTATTTCTGCAGCACATTCTAGACATGGTACAGATCTGCCACTTTACATGTAGACTAAGGGGACCCCCCAGGCACTATATTGGAAGGATTTTTTCATTTTTATGCTTTCACTTTAGAAATTAAAAAATCACCGCTCATATAAAAAAAAATTTTTTTTTATTGATACATGACCCCTATAACCATTGTATGCCCAATTACTTGCATATAAGCCTTCAAAATGGGCACTTTTGATTTTTGATATTCGAGTCCCATTGACTTTGATGGGGTTCGTTATTCGGGTCGGAACTTTCACGGCGTTTCGAAAGTTCTGGTGCGAACCGAACAGGGGTACGTTCGGCCCTTCCCTATTTTTTTACCTTTGGTTACATGGAGAACCCATACAAAGACCAACAGTAGCTAGGCTTCAATCCAAACTCTCATCCTAACACAGAGGTGTCTGAGTGGGCACATCCCTCCTTTACAGTTTTACTGTAGAATGAGGTTCAAACCTCGAAAACAACTATTACTTTTTCTTGGGTTTCTTTGGGTTTGGGATGAAGAATTTCTAGGTCACACATCTTCTAGCCATATGAAGAAAAAAAAAGTAAGAATGCCCTATTAACCTGAACAAGTTGTGAAAGTAGTTGCCAGCCTTTAATAGATTCTGAATGGAAACAGCTTGGTGTTCACCCTGTCCATCTGCGGGGTTAGTTGCCTCTAATGTTGATAATAAATCACGTTTGCATGTCCCCTTCAGCACCATTTACACATATGTGTATAAGTCATTTTAATGTTGTTATTACACAGATGAGGCCCTTCTTATTGAAGCGAGCCTTCAGGATGTCTTCATTGATTTTCACAGCCTTCTCTGTGGTTTTAAAATTCATACTCAATTCCCTTTGTAATCAATCAAAAATCAAGCATTTATGTTTCTTATTTCAGCGTCAAATAACACGCCACAAATCATTCTGCATCATAAACTAGAGCAGAGCAATAAGTCACCGCGCTTTTGGCATAAACTGCATTACAAACTTGATTGGGTTCGGAGATGCGTCTCTGTTACTGGAAGGCTTTTAAAATGGAGTGGCAGAGCGCCAGCGCATGTTTCATGTGTGCGCAAACTCATATGTTTTAATACTTTTTTTTTTCCTTTCTAGATCTGCTATTTTCATTGAAAGAATTCTTCAGGATTTCTCATGTGCTGCACCCCCTCACTGGAACTCATTTCCTAATGACTTTAATGAGTCTAATTTTCAACCTTTGGATAGTTAAAAGGGACCTTTCTCCCATAACAGAAAAAAAGTTCATGCGCATATATATATATATATATATATATATATATATATATACAGGGAGGCTGGATTCATGTGAATTTTGTTTTTTTCTAAGATCCCTTTTAAGAGCCCCCTCTTTAAAGAGGAAGTAAACCCTGATGAGTTTACTTCCTCTTTGATTCCCTGCAAAGGCAAAGCATAATGGACTACTATGCATCGCATAGCAGCCCATTATGTGTTACTTACCTGACACAGGAGCCAGCGAAGTCACAGCTGTCCCCTGTAGTCCGGCGCATCCATCTTCTCGGTGGGTCTCGCAGCTCTGCCGCTGTCATTGGCGAAGCCGCAATGATGTCACTCCCACGCATGCGCACGGGAGCCGACACGCGCAGCATCTTCATCGTTGACGGTGCCGCGCTCACTGCGCCTGCGTGCTGCTGTCTACTTCGCATGCGCCGTAGACAGCGGTGCCTGTCTTCGGGCAAATATCTCCTAAACCGTGTAGGTTTAGGAGATATTTCTTGGACCTACAGGTAAGCCTTAATCTAGGCTTACCTGTAGGTCAAAGTGTGTTGTAAAGGTTTACAATCACTTTAAAATATACACTATATTACCGAAAGTATTGTTTACATTGTTTACATAGGCATCTCCCCGTTCTGCGGCTCCATGACACGATCGCTGGAACACCAGCAGACATTGAGTCTGCGGGTCCCGCGGGCTCAGTCACACTGTGCGCGGGGGACACGCATGCCCATTAGCCCCGCCAATTAAAAGGGACATACAGGTACGCCCATATGCCCACTACTGCCATTATGCCAACGTATATCAGCGTGTGGCGGTCGGCAAGTGATTAAAGCAGTAAACCCAAAAACAAAAATGTAATATATTACAGCTTACCAATCCCTAGATGTGGTGGCTGCATTAGTCCCAATAAGTGTATATTGATTGGGTTGCGTAAAAGTTATAGTGTCTACAAACTATGGGATATATTTATGGATAATTTATTTATTATATTTATTTCCTGACCAGAGCACTTTTTGCGATTTTGGCACTCGGCGCTTTAACTGACAATTGCGCGGTCACGCAACGTTGCACCCAAAAAAAATTGACGTCCTTTTTTCCCACAAATAGAGCCTTCTTTTGGAGATATTTGATCGCCTCTGCGTTTTTTATTTTTTCCGCTATTTCACAATGAGCCTATATTGACTGGTTTGCACAAAAGTTACAGCATCTACAAAATAGGGGATAGCTTTATAGCATTTTGTATTATAATTTTTTTTTATTAGTAATGGTGGCGATCTGTGATTTTTATCATGACTGCGACATTATGACAGACACATCAGACACTTTTGACACAATTTCGGGACCATTGTCATTCATACAGCGATCAGTGCTTATAAAAATGTACTGATTACTGTGTAAATGACACTGGCAGGGAAGGGGTTAAACACTAGGGGGCGATCAAGGGGTTAAGTGTGTCCTAAGGAGTCATTCTAACTGTGGTGGGGATGGGCTACAACTCACATGACAGCGATCACTGCTCCTAATGACAGGGAGCAGTGATCTCTGTCATGTCACTAGGCAAAACGGGGAAATGCCTTGTTTACATAGGCATCTCCCCATTCTGTGGCTCCATAACACGATCGTCAGAACACCGACGGACATCGAGTTTGCGGGTCCCGCGGGCTCAGTCACACTGTGCGCGGTGGACACGCATGCGTGCCCATTAGCCCCGCCAATTAAAAGGGGCGTACAGGTACGCTCATATGCCCACTGCTGCCATTATGCCAACGTATATCAGTGTGTGTCGGTCGCAAGTGATTAAAGCAGTAAACCAAAAAACAAAAATGTAATATATTACAGCTTACCAATCCCTAGATGTGGTGGCTGCATTAGTCCCAATAAGTGTATATTGATTGGGTTGCGTAAAAGTTATAGTGTCTACAAACTATGGGATATATTTATGTATAATTTATTTATTATATTTATTTCCTGACCAGAGCACTTTTTGCGATTTTGGCACTGCATTGATTCAACTGACAATTGCGCGGTCGTGCAACGTTGCACCCAAACAAAATGAATTTCCTTTTTTTTTCCCCACAAATAGAGCTTTCTTTTGGTGGTATTTGATCACCTCTGTGGTTTTTATTTTTTGCGCTATAAACAAAAAAGGGAGGCATTTTTGAAAAAAAGCTATATTTTTTACTTTTTGCTATAATATATATCCCCCAAAAATATATCAACATTTTTTTTTTCCTCAGTTTAGGTCAATTTGTATTCTGCATATTTTTGGTAATAAGCGTATATTGATTGGTTTGCGCAAAAGTTAGAGCGAAATTCGTAAATTAAAAAATTCGTAAATTAGAAAATTCATAAATTAGAAAATGAGAAAATTAGAAAATCCAAAAATAAGAAAGAAAATTAGAAAATTTGAAAGAATAGCTAACTAACAAACTAATAATAACTAACTATTAAATCATAGGTATTCTAATTTCCTTTCAAATTTGTCTGTTAGTGAACGTAACAAATACGAATTTGTCCAAAGTTACGAATTAATTAATTGATATTAAATAATAATAATAATAATAATAATAAAAAGTTTTTATTATTATTATTTATCATTATAAATTCATTTAGATACGGCCTTCGTCATTTTGCATAATTCGTAACTTCGGCTAAAGTCATATTCATTACGTTCACTAACAGACAAATTTGAAAGAAAATTACAATACCTATGATTTAATAGTTAGTAATAGTTATATTATTATTAGTTAGGTATTATTTCAGATTTTCGAATTTTCCGGTTTTCGGATTTTCAAATTTTGAATTTCTGTATTTTTTAATTTCCGAATTTTTTAATTTTCGAAATAACAAATTTATGAATTTTCGAATATTCGAATTTACGAATATTCTGAAAAATTTGTTAAACACAATTTTGTTAAATTGGATATTTACGAATGAACTAATTTGTCGAAATTCCATAAAAAACGTATTCAGAAAGAAACTAATTGAACATGTCTAGTGTTCAGTTTCTCTTCTGTATGTCCAAAGTCCATGACTACGTATTTTGTTCATAGTTGTGTAGTTATGTATGTATATATATATATATATATATATATATATATATATATATATAAAATCATTTTAGTTTCCAATGTGAAAAAAGGCATTTCTTATCTTTAATTAACCCACTTCATGAGAATATAATAAATATTTGCTCTTGGGTTTACCCACTTCATGACCGCCCTATAGCAGTTTCACTGCTACAGGGCTGCCGCTGTGCGCAGGATCACGTATATTTATGTGATCCTGCACTTCCGGGTATTGGGCGCTAGTGCGTGCTTCCGGCAGCTCACTCCCACTGTGACTTTGCATGGCGGGAGCTAATCGGCGGGTATGGCAGACTCCATGTCTGCCGACACCTGCTAATCATTTGGTACACAGTCAGAATGGCAGTCTGTCTATGTAAACAAGGCAGATTGCCGTTCTGTCAGGAGGGAAGACATGGATCCTGTGTTTCTGCAAAGCAGGAAAATCTGTCTAGGCACACATCTAACCCTTTGATCGCCCTTGATGTTAACCCCTTCCCAGCCAGTGACATTAGTACAGTGACAGTGCATATAATTACCACTAATCACTGTATTAGTGTCACTGGTTCCCGCAAAGTGTCCAAAGTGTCAGTGTCCAATTTGTCTGCCCTAATATCTCACTCTCGCTATAAGTCGCTAATCGCCTCCATTACTGGTAAAAAAAAATAATAATTAATTCAAATTCCATAAATATATCTCATAGTTTGTAGACACTATAACTTTTATGCAACCCAGTCAATATACACTTACTGGGACTAATGCAGCCACCACATCTAGGGATTGGTAAGCTGTAATATATTACATTTTTGTTTTTGGGTTTACTGCTTTAATCACTTTCCGACCGCCGCACGCAGTTATACTTTGGCCCAATGGCAGCAGTGGGCAAATAGGCGTACCTGTACGTCCCCTTTAATTGATGGGGCTAATGGGCGCGCGCACATCTGCCGCGTACAGAGTGACTGTGCCCGCGGGACCCGCGGACTTGATGTCCACCGGTGTTCCGGCGATCGTGTAAAGGAGCCGCAGAACGGGGGGAGGCCTATGTAAACAAGGCATTTCCTCGTTCTGCCTTGTGCCATGACAGAGATCACCGCTCCCTGTCATTCGGAGCAGTGATTGCTGTCATGTGACTTGTAGCCCACCCCCCCACAGTTAGAATCTCTTCCTAGGACACACTTAACCCCTTGATCGCCCCCCTAGTGTTTAACCCCTTCCCTGCCAGTGTCATTTACACAGTAATCAGTGCATTTTTATATGACTGATCGTGGTTAAATGACAATGGTCCCAAAATAGTGTCAAAAGTGTCTGATGTGTTCGCCATAATGTCGCAGTCCCGATAAAAATCGCAGATCGCCACCATTACTAATAAAAAAATAATAATAGTAAAAATGTTATAAAACTATCCCCTATTTTATAGACGCTATATATATGCTTTTGCACAAACCAATCAATAAACACTTATTGTGATTTTTTTTTTAACCAAAAATATGTAGAAGAATACATATCGGCCTAAACTGAGGAAAAAAATATTTTTTTTATATATTTTTGGGGGATATTTTTATTATAGAAAAAAAAGTTAAAAATATTGCTTTGTTTTTTTAAATTGTTTATAGCACAAAAAATAAAAAACGCAGAGTTGATCAAATACCATCAAAAGAAAGCTCTATTTGTGGGAAAAAAAGGGCATCAATTTTGTTTGAGTACAATGTCACATGACCGCGCAATTGTCAGTTAAAGCGACGCAGTGCCGAATTGCAAAAAGTGCTCTGGTCGGGAAGGGGGTAAAATCTTCCGGGGCTGAAGCGGTTAATGAACTCAAAATGAATCTATTAATTAAAAATGGTTGTTCTCGCTGAAAGTAGATAAGGTCCTCTACCACCTTCAGAGCAACGAGTGATCTGAGGTCAACATGTTCCCTCTAATTACAGAACTTTAGTAGCAGAATTCTATTTTTGGACATATATCTGCTTTTATTGTAGTGGAGTATCAAGGTTTATCATGCTGTAAGTGTTACATTACTCAAACCATTTTAAAACTCCAAGCTTCTGAAGATTATCTTGAGACATTCTGTTCTTTATAACACATATCAGATTTCACATTGGGTGCAAAAAAAAAAAAAAAAAAACTCAATCTCTGTAGTTTTAAGTCTCCTCCTGAGTTCATCTTATGTTTCAAATTGAATTTCCTTCAAAACAAATTCTGTAAAATAATCTATAATGGTATATAAATGAAAAAGCTTATATGGTTATTTTGTTCTACCATTACAGTGGAGTGCTGGCAGATAGTGTTTCTGAAACTCTGACGCTTGTTCGTTTTTTCATACAAAGAGAGTTGTTAAAACAACACTTCAGGAAAATCTAAAATGCCAGCTACTGTCTGATCAAGTTAAGTGCATATTTTAAAAAAATTTTTATATATATATATATATATATATATATTATATATTATATATATATATATATATATATATATATATATATATATATATATATATATATATATATATATATATATATATATATCCTTCCTCTAAATCCAAGAAGAGGGGAGGATGGTTACCACATTATAGAGGTAAGGCCTCCACAGTGGACAACCCAGAAGTTATTGGGGCAGAAAGCTAGACTTGCTGGGATGAATTTAATATAAACTTTAATAACATCAAAAAGTTTTCTAGTAAAAAAGAGTATATCATGCGGGCAATTTCTCCTATACCCCATTAGAATTGAACTATCCTATCTCATTTAGCTTTAGGTTACGGGTCCTGCTATGGAAAGTAAAATGACACCCCAAAATGGAAACTTATTTATGGCCGACCTAGGGGACAAATTCCTTAACAGCATACAACAAAAGCCATATACACTATATTACCAAAAGTATTGGGACACCTGTGCTGGTCCAAATCATGTGGGTGGGGGGGATGGTGTGAGGCTGTTTTTAAGGGGTTGGGCTTGGGCCCCTAGTTCCAGTGAAGGGAACTCTTAAGGCATCAACATTTTGGACAATTTCATGCTCCCAACTTTGTGGGAACAATTTGCCCCCTTCCTGTTTCAACATGACTTCACACCAGTGCACAAAGCAAGGTCCAGAAAGACATGGATAAGCAAGTTTGGGATGGAGGAACTTGACTGGCCTGCACAGAGTCCTGATCTCAACCCGATAAAACACCTTTGGGATGAATTAGAGTGGAGACTACAAGCCAGGTCTTCTTGTTCACATTAGTGCCTGACCTCACAAATGCTCTTCTAAAAGAATGGAAAAATATTCACATAGACACACTCCTAAACCTTGTGGACAGCCTTCCCAGAAGAGTTGAAGCTTGTTATAGCTGCAAAGGGTGGGCCAACACAATATTGAACCCTACAAACTAAGACTGGAATGCCATTAAAGTTAATGTGTGTAATGGCAGGTGTCCCAATACTTTTGGTAATATAGGGTAGATACTATCACTATATTGATGATATTTTCATCATATGGACAGAAGGTGAAGAAAATATGCTCATTGATCAACATGTTTATCCCATCAAGCAAACTAAAAATGGATTATTCAAACACACATGTCCATTTCCTAGATACCACAGTATCCATCAGGGATGACAAGCTGCACACCTCAATATACAGGAAACCCAATGAAAGATTCCAGCTTCCACCCACAAAAAAACAAACGGCCATCATACACAGCCAGGTCATAACATACCAGTAAATATGCTCAGACCCAGAAGAGAGAAATAAACATCTCAGAATATTAGCAGATTCCTTCAATAAGAAAGGTTACAAGGACAAAATCATCAAAACAAGTACAAACACGGCCCTAAAAACCCTAAAGCCCCGTACACACGAGAGGACTTATGTCCGACAGACTTCCGAAGGAGTTCTGCCGGAGTTCTGCCGGAGTTCCGACAGAGTTCTGACTGACTTTTCGGCTGAGCGGACTTGGCCACACACAATCACACTAAACTCAGACGGATTCGAACGTGATGACGTACGACTGGATTCGAATAAGGAAGTTCATAGCCAGTAGCCAATAGCTGCCCTAGCGTCGGTTTTAGTCCGTCGGAATAGCATACACACGAGCGAATTTTTCGAAGGGACCGGGTCCGGCGGAGTTCCTTCGGAAAAATTTGAAGCATGTTCCATATTCTAAAGTCCCTCAGACTTTGGCGAGTCAAAAGTCCGTTGCAGCCCACACACGATCGAATAGTCTGACGGAATCAGTCCGTCGGACTTTGGATGTTGAAAAGTCCGCTCGTGTGTACGTGGCTTTAGAGAAAATCTCCTACAATGCAAAAACAAACAAAAAATAACCATGTAACTCAGTACTAACCACATACAATCCAACACTAGAAGGGATAAGAAAGCTAATCCAAGATTTGCAACCCATTATATCAGAGGATGAAACTATGAAATAAATATTCCAACAACCCCCAGTGCTGACTTTCAGGTACCCACCCAACCTCAGACATAAACTATTTAGCAGGGAACTTCATTTTGGTTATGAAATCACAAATAAAGGAGCCAAGCCATTTAACAAATATAGCACTGACCCCCGAAGGAGCTGCTGGTTTTATTGGGCTTACCGTTACCTTCTTGACCTCGTCTCTGTCTAGGGTTTCCCGAGGTAGATGGCCTCAAGAAATGCAGAAACTGACACTGAATCTTCTTTTGGGTTATTTATTTAGAAGATAAAACAGTCTCTTAATGAAGGGTAGAGGGTTAGGAGAAAGTTCAGGTACTTTTGAACTGCATAAATAGAAAGTCTCTTATAAGGAATTCAGAGAATAACCGTTTCACAGCTGGATTATCACAACCTCCGGATAGACCTCCTCTCACTAGGCCTAGCAGCCGGCAGGGTTTTAGGTAAAGCGAAGACTCTGCCACAGACTTGGATATGAATTACTTGAGCAAAGTCTCGGCCACAGACTTGAGCATAACCGAGGGCCATGGACAAATTTAGAGAACTATCATACAGTATCAGTATCTCTCAGCCGATCCAGCGATACCGTAAGATTATAAATCCATGAAGTGTCCTTCAACTGAGCCTCCAGGCTCCTTCAGAGAAACCAGCCTTGTGCGTGACCTCCTCCTGAAGGGTCCTCCCCTGAATGCTTCTCCAGTTGCTGGGCCTCTCCTTAGTTGAGACGGCACTGGACCACCCTTGAATCCTCAGGCCTTGACATCCATTCAGGCCTGCCCCTGCAGTTTCTTCGCCTCGGGCTATCCAGCCCCGAGACTTGGAATTGCATGGATCTGCACCCCAGGCCAGGAGGGCCATGGGGGCTGGGCAGGAGGACTAGGACCAAGCAGACAGAAAATATCTTCTGGACTGGAACCCTGTAGCATGTGATGTCAGTACCTTAAATACCACCTCCCAGAGTGCACAGCAGGAGAACATTCCCACTGGGCTGGTTCCGAGAAAACGTGGCACCCAATACACCCAACTAGACTGCGTTCTAACCACTTACCGCCAGTGACAGCGACACCTGCGGTTAAGGATAACTCAGTGCAATCCAGCTAGACTGGTACTGAAACCATAATTTTGCAAAATTAGCCCTAAAACCCAACTGTGGTTTCAGGAATATTCATTTTCAAAAACATATAGCGCATGCTCGTCAGGAGCAGGCGCTACAGAAAAAAAACACTGAAAACTGTGGAGCCAAATCAATCTATGAAAAAGTGTCACACACACAAAAGGGACCTTCAATATCACAGGATCATACAGCTGCACCTCCAGAACTATTGTATACCTGATCCAATGCCAAAAAAAGAATACAATAGCTTCATGGGAGGGATCGTGGGAATTTAATCATTTTTTTTTGTTCAACCTGCAAAAATTCATGATCTGTGGCCTACCTTACTACCCTTCCCAGTCTATAGCCCTCTCCTTTTCTCATCTCACTAACTATCCTAGTTTAATTACTATTGCTGTGTATGTTTGTTTCTGTTTTTTCCTTAGAGATTGTCTTGATTAACATTCTGCTACAACTTGATTTATTAAAACTAGAGATTGCAAAATCTAGTGCAGCTCTGCATAGAAACCAATCAGCTTCCAGGTTTTTTTGCCAACGCTTACAGTGCCTTGAAAAAGTATTCATACCCATTGAAGTTTTCCACATTCTGACATATTACAACCAAAAACGTAAATGTACAGTTGCAAAATTATATGGATTTCTGCACAAATTTGTCATAAAATGTGATCTGATCTCCATCACAGTCACAACAATAGACAATCACGGTCTGCTTAAACTAATAACACACAAAGAATTAAATGTTACCATGTTTTTATTGAACACACCATGTAAACATTCACAGTGCAGGTGGAAAAAGTATGTGAATCCTTGGATTTAATAACTGGTTGAACCTCCTTTGGCACCAATTACTTCAACCAAACCTTTCCTGCAGTTGCAGACGTGCGCAACGGTCAGGAGTAATTTTTGACCATTCCTCTTTACAGAACTGTTTCAGTTCAGCAATATTCTTGGCATGTCTGGTTTGAATCGCTTTCTTGAGGTCATGCCACAGCATCTCAATCGGGTTGAGGTCAGGACTCTGACTGGGCCACTCCAGAAGGCATATTTTCTTCTGTTTAAGGCATTCTGTTGTTGATTTACTTCTATGCTTTGGGTCGTTGTCCTGCTGCAACATCCATCTTCTGTTGAGCTTCAGCTGGTGGACAGATGGCCTTAAGTTCTCCTGCAAAATGTCTTGATAAACTTGGGAATTCATTTTTCCTTCAATGATAGCAATTCGTCCAGGCCCTGATGCAGCAAAGCAGCCCAAACCATGATGCCCCCACCACCATCTTCACAGTTGGGATGAGGTTTTTATGTTGGTGTGCTGTGGCTCTTTTTCTCCACACATAGTGTTGTGTGTTTCTTCCAAACAACTCAACTTTGGTTTCATCTGTCCACAGAATATTTTGCCAGTACTGCTGTGGAACATCCTGGTGCTCTTGTGCAAACTGTAAACGTGCAGCAATGTTTATTTTTGGACAGCAGTGGCTTCCTCTTTGGTATCCTCCCATGAAATCCATTCTTGTTTAGTGTTTTATGTATCATAGATTTGCTAACAGGGATGTTAGCATATGCCAGAGACTTTTGTAAGTCTTTAGTTGACACTGTAGGATTCTTCTTCACCTCATTGAGCAGTCTGCGCTGTGCTCTTGCAGTCATCTTTACAGGACACCCACTCCTAGGGAGAGTAGCGGCAGTGCTGAACTTTCTCCATTTATAGACAATTTGTCTTACCGTGGACTGATGAACAGCAAGGCTTTTGGAGATCCTTTTATAACCCTTTCCAGCTTTATGCAAGTCAACAATTCTTAATCGTAGGTCTTCTGAGATCTCTTTTTTGCGAGGCATCATTCACATCAGGCAATGCTTCTTGTGAAAAGCAAACCCAGAACTGGTGTGTTGTTTTTGATAGGGCAGGGCAGCTGTAACCAACACCTCCAATCTCATCTCATCGATTGGACTCCATTTGGCTGACACCTCACTCCAATTAGCTCTTGGAGATCTCATTAATCTAGGGGTTCACATACTTTTTCCACATGCACTGTGAATGTTTACATGGTGTGTTCAATAAAAACATGGTAACATTTAATTGTTTGTGCGTTATTAGTTTAAGCAGACTGTGATTGTCTATTGTTGTGACTTAATGAAGATCAGATCACATTTTATGACAATTTGTGCAGAAATCCATGTCATTCCAAAAGGGTTCACATATTTTTTTTTTGCAACTGTATTTTATTGGGATTATATGTGATAGACCGACACAAAGTGGCACATAATTGTGAAGTGGAAGAAAAATGATAAATGGTTTTCAAACATTTTTACAAATAAATATGTGAAAAGTGTGCTGTGCATCTGTATTCCACCCACTTGTATTCAAAACTTTATAGAACCACCTTTCACTGCAATTACAGCTGCAAGTCTTTTTGGGGATGTCTCTACCAGCTTTGCACATCTAGAGAGTGACATTTTTGCCCATTGTTCTTTGCATTCTCAATTGGATTTAGTTCTGGACTATAACTGGACAATTCTAAGCCCTTGTACACACGGTCGGAGATTCCGACAACCAAATCCGTTGGATTTTGTCCGACGGATCTTGTCCGAAACTGTTGCATGCACACGGTCGGACAAAGTTGTTGGAAAATCCGTTCTTTCAGAACGTGATGACGTAATTTCGTTACGATGGGACTACGTCAGAGCCGTTTGTCGGAAAATATTTCCAGCAAGTTGGAAAAATTGGTCCGATGGATATTCCGACGGAACCAGTCCGATGCATACCACACACAGTCGGAATATCCGACAAACCGCTCCGATCAGACACATTCCAAAGGAATCTCCAACCATCTGTACAAGGGCTAAGACATGAATATGCTTTGATGTAAACCATTCCATTGCAGCGCTGGCTGTATGTTTAGGGTTGTTGTCCTACTGGAAGGTGAACCTCCACCCCAGTCTCAAGTGTTTTGCAGACTCTAACAGATTTTCCTCTAAGCCCTTGTACACACAGTCAGAGAATCCATCGGAATGTGTCCTATCGGACCATGACGTCGGATAATCCGACTGTGTGTGGTAGGCATCGGATTGATTCCGTCAGAATATCCGTCGGACTCAATTTTCCAACATGTTGGAAATATTTCCCGACCAACTGGGCCGGTCGGACATACTCCGATCATGTGTAGAGAATTTTGATCGGACCAAGTGCCACGCATGCTCAAATCAAATTCCTACAGCAAAGTTATTGACTACTAGCCTGAATGTAGTCCCATCGTAATGAAATTACGTCATCACATTCTGAAAGATCGGATTTTTCGCCAACTTTGTCCGACCGTGTGTATGCAACAGTTTCGGACAAGATCCGACGAGCAAAATCCGATGGATTTGGTTGTGGAAATCTCCGACCGTGTGTACAGGGGCTAAGATTGCCCTGTATTTGGCTCCATCCATCTTCCTATAAACTCCGACCAGCTTCCCTGTCTCTGCTGAAAAAAAGCATCCCCACAACATGATGCTGCCACCACGGTGTGTTCAGGGTGATGTGCAGTGTTATTTTTTGCCACACATAGCTTTTGTGGCATGTCTGTTTGCTGTGTCCCCTACATGGCTTCTCGAAAACTGCAAACGGGACTTCTTATGGCTTTCTTTCAACAATGGCTTTCTTCTTGCCACTCTTCCATAAAGGCCAGATTTGTGGAGTGCACAACTAATAGTTGTCCTGCGGACAGATTCAATTCTCCCGTGCACTTTAGACAGTGGGGCAGAGAAGAAAGCAGGCGGGGCAATGTATGTGTGCCTCTGTCAGAGTGGATCCAATGAGGCAGAGGAAGGAGGAGTGGTAGGGCAGATTCCCATGCTCGCAGGGAGGAGAAGGGGCCCCGCCATTGGTCAGCATGGATGTGGATGGGCTGTGCGTGCTGGAGTCAGGCTGGGGGAGTGGTGGCAAAGGATAAGGTTGGAGTGGAGGAGGCTTCTGCTCTGTGCAGCTGCCACCGCCAGATTTTTATGGAGTTATTGTGCCAGTTCCAGTGACAGCTAACCCAACCTGGTGTGCTACAGATTCCTCCACTGACATCATCTGGAGGAGGAGCCACAGGACTGTCTGCAGGACTGCAAAACCCAAAAGTGTGTGTGATGGTGGAGGGGTGTGTTAGGGGAGAGGTATGAGGAGGGGGGTGTGATCAGAGTGGAGAGACATGGGGGGTGTGATCAGGCTGGGGAGTATCTGGGGGGGTGGTGTTATTAGATTGGGGAGAATCTGGTGGTGTAATCAGGGTGGGGGACACAGAAGTGCAGTAAGGCTCTGATAGGGACACAGAAGTGTGCAAAGGCTCTGATGGGCACACAGAAGTGTGGAAAGGCTCTGACAGGGACACAAAAGTGCGGAAAGGCTCTGACGGGGACGCAAAAGTGCGGAAAGGCTCTAACTGGGAAACAGAAGTGTGCTGAAAGGCTCTGACGGGGACACACACATGTGGAAAGGCTCTGACAGGGACACAGAAGTGTGGAAAGGCTCTGACTGGGACACAGACCTGCGGAAAGGCTCTGATGAGATTATTGACATTTTTATTTATTTATAAATACATTTTTTCAGCCCGCGAATATTTACAAAATCTACAATGTGGACCTCGGACTAAAAAGTTTGGAGACCCCTGGTCTATCACATAAAATCCCAATACAATACATTTACGTTTTTGCTTGTAAGTTGTAACATGACAAAATTTGGAAAATGTCAAGGTGTATGAATACTTTTTCAAGGCACTGTAAATGAAAAGGTCTATCGGTGTGAGCCCCTGAGGTAAATATGGGAATGATAAGACACGAATGGGAAAAGTGTCCAGCCCATATGAACAACGAAGTAAGGGGGGTCTCCGAACAACCTCTTTAGGTGTAGCGTTGCGGAGAGGGGGAGGGAAGGGGGAGGAGTGGAGGGGAACATCGGGGACTTTTTGGGGGGGAGGGAAAGGGAGGGGGGGTCTTTTGAGTGGGTTTTTTTTTTCCCTCTTCGAGCCCTCTCTGTCCCCCAGCAAAATGCCCTCTGGGTCAGTGCATGTGGATAGATGACCAAGTGAAATAATTAGTAAATGGTACTCATTAATGTGATAACATACAATGTGAGGGGATTAAATACAAGGGGAAAAAAGGTATAAAATTAATAAAGAACTGCAATTTATGAGGGGGAATGTAATTTGCTTACAAGAGACATATATAACCAACAACTCAGGTATAAAACTGACATCAGTTCATTTTCCACTTTGGTATTATGGGGACACACCATCTGCTCATTCAAGAGGAGTAGCCATTGTTTTCAACAGGCTATCAAGGTTTGAAATTCAAGATCGTTTGGCTGACCCAGAGGGTAGATATTTATTTATAAAAGGGAAATTGGGGGAGATGCAATGTACTATAGTAAACGTGTATGCACAAAATAGAAATCCAGATAAATTCTTAAGGAAAGTTTTAAAAAAATTGGAGGAGTTTAGAGCAGGCAAAGTGGTTATAGCAGGAGATCTGAATTGGTGCCTCGACCCTAAGATGGAGACCTCGGGGTAAGGAGCACGAGTGTCGGAACAGAGATATAAGTTGGTAAATAAAGCATTGACCAGCGCCCAGTTACAAGATTCATGGAGGATCAGTCATCAAAAAGAGAGCGACTACACTAAAGCCGCGTACACACGGGCGGACTGTCTGTCCAACTTAGTCCGCCGAAACACATTTCAGCGGACAGTCTGCTCGTGTGTGGGCTTCAGCGGACTTTTTCAGCTTGCAGTCTGGCGGACTAAGTATTTCGGAATTTCCGTAATACAGTCCGTCGGACTCGCATTTCAGCGGACAATCCGCCCGTGTGTGTGCCAGTCCGTCGTACTTTTGAAATGAGCGGACTTTTCCCGCCCGGAGAAAAGTCCGCTCATTTCGAGCGGGTCTCCAGGTAGGCGGGGCCCGCGACGGAGACGTCGCTGGCCCCGCCGCCTGGTATGGACTTAAAGGGGAACCCCAACGCCGAAAAAAATCAGCGTGGGGGTCCCCCCCAAGTCCACAACAGACCCTTGTCCGAGCACGCTACCCGGCCGGCCAGGAAAGGGGGGCGAGCGAGCGCCCCCCCTCCTGAGCCGTACCAGGCCGCGTGCCCTCAACATGGGGGGGTGCCTTGGGGAGGGGGGGGCCGCGTGGCCCCCCCACCCCAAAGCACCTTGTCACCATGTTGATGAGGACAAGGGCCTATTCCCGACAACCCTGGCCGTTGGTTGTCGGGGTCTGCGGTCGGGGGGCTTATCGGAATCCGGGAGCCCCCTTTAATAAGGGGGCCCCCGGATACCGGCCCCCCACCCTATGTGAATGAGTATGGGGTACAATGTACCCCTACCCATTCACCTGTGAAAAAAAGTACAAAAAAAACACAACACAGGGTTAAAATATTTTATTGCACAGCTCCGGGGGTCTTCCGTCTTCGGGGGTCTTCTCGCCGGACTCCTCCGCTATCTTCTTGTAGCTCTTTTGCTAGCGGAGGAGTCCGGCTTTCTTCCTCGCCGCCGGCCTCTTCTCCCGACTTCGGGGGTCTTGTCCCCCTCTTCGGTTCTTCTGCCGGGCCACCGCGCCTTCTTATAGCTCTTTTACAGGCGGTGGCCCGGTCTTCTGTCGCCACCGTCGCCGCCGCCTTCCGTTCTTCTTCTTCTTCTTCTCCAGGAGATGTTGCCTCGACGATCTCTCCGGCCGGAATGCCAGGGACGCACTGCGCGGCCACTTATATAGGGACAATGGGGCGGTGTCACATGGCTTTATGTCACATGGGTTGGTCACATGGGTTGATGTCACATGGGGACTATGACATCGTAAGGGGGCGGGGTCACCATGTGACCAACCCATGTGACATAAAGCCATGTGACACCGCCCCATTGTCCCTATATAAGTGGCCGCGCAGTGCGTCCCTGGCATTCCGGCTGGAGAGATCGTCGAGGCAACATCTCCTGGAGAAGAAGAAGAAGAAGAAGAACGGAAGGAGACGGCGACGGCGGAGACGGCGACGGCGGCGACGGCGGCGACAGAAGACCGGGCCACCGCCTGTAAAAGAGCTATAAGAAGGCGCGGTGGCCCGGCAGAAGAACCGAAGAGGGGACAAGACCCCCGAAGTCGGGAGAAGAGGCCGGCGGCGAGGAAGAAAGCCGGACTCCTCCGCTAGCAAAAGAGCTACAAGAAGATAGCGGAGGAGTCCTGCGAGAAGACCCCCGAAGACGGAAGACCCCCGGAGCTGTGCAATAAAATATTTTAACCCTGTGTTGTGTTTTTTTGTACTTTTTTTCACAGGTGAATGGGTAGGGGTACATTGTACCCCATACTCATTCACATAGGGTGGGGGGCCGGTATCCGGGGGCCCCCTTATTAAAGGGGGCTCCCGGATTCCCATAACCAAGACCCCGACAACCAACGGCCAGGGTTGTCGGGAAGAGGCCCTTGTCCTCATCAACATGGGTACAAGGTGCTTTGGGGTGGGGGGGCCGCGCGGATAGTATGGCGGACTTAGTCCGTCGTATTAGTCCGCTCAAAAAGTGCCGTGTGTGGGCAAGTCCGTTCATTCGAAAGTATGACGGACTGTCCGTCGGATTGTCTGATGGACTAAGTTGGCCAGACAGTCCGCCACGTGTGTACGCGGCTTTACTTTTCGGCAGTCCAGAAAACCTTTGCAAGACTTGACTATATTTTGATAGAACATCAATTAGTGGCTAACTTGAAAAAAGCTGAAATTAAACCTATCACTCTGTCAGATCATGCCCCCATGATAATTCAACTGGAAATTCAGGGTTATAAAGGGATAGAAAGAACTTGGAGGATGAATGATTCACTTATTCAAGAACAGGATGTAAGTAGTAAAATTGAACAGGAATTGAGGGACTTTTTGAGTTTAATGATTCGGAGGAAATTTCCAGGGCTACCATATGGGAGACACATAAAACAGTCATTAGAGGCAGGCTGATCCGGATTGGAGCAGGGAAAAAGAAGGAAAGGGAGAAAAGGAAAGTTCAATTATACAGTGAGATTGAAGAGTTAGAGCAAAAAACTAGACCTGGAGGGATCCAGGAGTGTCAGGAATTACAAAAAAAAAAAAAAAAAAAAAAAAGGGAGTTGGAAGAGTACTTAGAGCAAGAAAGGAGAACAGTTTTCCATAAGATAAATAAGGAGAGATACCAGTGTTGGAACAGGTCAGGTAAGTGGCTGGCGAGAAGAGTAAAGGAACAGAAAAACAGGACTTTTATACCCAAAATTTGAGATAAAAGGGGCGAGATGAAGTTTGCCACTCCCGATATTGCAGAGAATTTCCATACTTATTATAGCGCCCTGTATAACATAGGAGTAAGAGGGGGTGAAGAGGGGAAAAGGAAGGAAGTTATACGGGAGTATCTTATGAACCTTGATTTCCCAAAAGGTGCGAGTGAGGAGATGGAGGCGCTAGAGGCCCCTATCTCGGCAAGGGAAGTGGAGAGAGCAATTAAGGATATAGCACTGGGTGGAAGTCCTGGCCCGGATGGATACTCCATCCTATATTACAAGAGATTCCAGAGTCTCTTAGTACCAAAACTCTGTGAATACTTTAATGCAGTTGGAGAGGGGCAGGGCTTTCGCAAAGAGGCGCTTCATGCCCATATTGCTTAGATTTTGAAGGAGTGTAAAGACCCGGCAGCCCTAGAGAGTTATCGCCTGATATCACTATTAAATACGGACATAAAAATTTACGCAAAAATAATAGCCGACACTCCTCCCGGGATGGGTTCACACCGATCAGGTGGGATTCCTGCAGGGATGGAAGGGGAGGGACAACTCTTTGAAGTCTATCATTCTGATCCAGGAGGCAATTAGAGGGAAGACTCCCACAGTCCTTTTATCAGTTGACGCCGAGAAGGCCTTTGATAGAGTAGACTGGGAGTTTATGAATGAGACCCTAAAATATATGTGGCTGGGTGAAAGAATGATGAGATGGATTAAGGCATTGTATACTCAGCCGACCGCCAGGATTAGAGTGAACGGGTACCTGTCTCGTCCCCTTGACTTGTTCAACGGGATAAGACAGGGATGCCCTTTATCACCGATTCTGTTTGTGGTGATCCTAGAACCCCTCTTAGTAGCAATCCGAAGGAACCAGGATCTTCAGGGAATCCGGGTGGGAGGGATAGAATATAAGGTATCTGCATTTGCAGATGATGTATTATTATATATAGCAAATCCCAGAACATCGATCCCGTCGGTCCTTAAAGAATTAGAACAATACGGAAGATTATCAAATTTCAAAATAAATCTGACGAAGACAGAAATTTTAAACTTGAATTTATTAGATAAAGACCAGAGAGCCCTCTCCGCAAGCCTGCCCTTTAAGTGGTGTAGAGGAGAGTTGAATTACCTGTGGATAAAATTAACGGCACAAAGGTCTAAGCTCTATGAGGCAAATTATATACCCCTCTTAAATAAAATTAAAGGGCAAATGAAAAGTATGAGGTACAAAGCATTATCTTGGATGGGTAGAATAAATGTAATAAAAATGTTCATACTGCCAATCGTAAATTATACATTTTTAAATGATACCTGTCCCGGTACCAGTGAGTTTTTTTAGGAAATTAAAATCCTTGGTCGTGGCATTTATATGGGCACTGAAAAGACCACGCATTGCATACAATGTCCTAGTGATGGAAAAAGAAAGTGGAGGAGTGGCATTACCAGATTTCAAAAAATATTATGAGGCAATAGTAATATCTAGAGTAGCGGACTGGTTATATAACCAGAAAGAGAAGAGTTGGGCTGAGTTAGAAATTAGATTGAGCGGGACGGAATTAACAAAAATAATATGGATACCACCTCACTGCCGGAACTTAGGAGTAGACACGAGCACTTTAACAAGACATACATTAAAAACATGGGATAAAATTAATAAGGCACATAACTGGACTCACAATTCCCCATTAATGTCATTGTTGGACACAAATTATTTTTTGCCAGGGAAGGAGGAGCGGTTATATTTTAGTAGATGGGCAAAGAAAGATTAAATAACATTAGGGGAGGTGATTAAAGGGAATAGGTTATACACATATAGGGAAATCACACAAGAGTGGGGGCACAAACCGTTAGCCCACGTACACACGGTCGGAGATTTTGCCAACCAAATCCGTCGTATTTTGCCCGTCGGATTTAGTCCGACGGATTGTGTCCGACGGATTGTGTCCGAAACTGTTGCATACACACAGTCGGGCCAAGTTGGCGAAAAATCCGATCTTTCAGAACGTGATGACGTAATTTCGTTACGATGGGGCTACATTCAGGCTAGTAGCCAATAGCTTTGATGTAGGAATTTGATCTGAGCATGCGTGGCACTTGGTCCGATGAAAATGCTCTACACATGATCGGATTAGGTCCGTCCGGCCCAGTTGGTCGGGAAATATTTCCAACATGTTGGAAAATTGGGTCGGACGGAGATTCGGACGGAATCAGTCCGATGCATACCACACACAGTCGGATTATCTGACGACACGGTCCGATAAGACTCATTCCGACAGATTCTCCGACCGTGTGTACAAGGGCTTAGACAAATGGAGACACCTTCAACTATCACACTTTACACAAGGGTTGCCACAGCCATTACGGGGAATGTTAAGGTTAAGACCATTAGAGAATTTGCTTAAGGACAGAAAATACTTAAAATGACACACTCAATCCCAAGAGATTCTCGAACGATTGAAATGTCTTATAAATTAATATCAAGATGGTATATGACACCTCAAAGAATGCAGAGGTTTGGAGGGGAAGAGCAAGCAACTTGTTGGAGGGAATGTGCAGAACAGGGTTCCCTAAATCATCTATGGTGGGACTGCCCTAAAATAGCCCCTTTTTGGGACAAAATAGTAGAAATCATATTTTTGGTGACACGAAAGAGGATCAGGAAAAGCCCTTGGGTGTGTTTATTTCATGACACAGAGATAGGAGTAATGCAATATAGAGGCACGATAGTCCAGCACTTGTTGAATGCAGCCAAAGCGCTGATCCCATGCTATTGGAAATCTACACAGGTTCCAAAAATATCAGAGTGGGTGAAGAGGGTGGAGCAAATTAGGTTAATGGAAGAGTCGATACACAAACTACAAGATACAGAAGGGAAATATCATGGGATGTGGCAACAATGGCTGACATTCTTGGAGAGGGGGGACTGTCGTGCAACATTTGAGGGATAAGGGGACAGAGAGGGAGGCGAACGAGAAAGGGGAGATAGAGGGGCATACCCCCTTTTTTTTTCCTTTTTTTATGTTGATTGGCCCCAGGGTTGAGGGAGGGGGGTAAGAGGGGAAGGGGAGGGTAATAGAATCTGATGATAATGCGTAGAAAGAGGTGGTGTAAAAAGAACTCTTAATAAATTGTATTTAATGTTTTTATAAATGTGACATGTATAAAGATGAAAATGAAAAATAAAGAATATAAAAAAAAAGAGTGGAGAGATATGGGGGGTGTGATCAGGCTGGGGAGTATCTGGGGGGGTGGTGTTATTAGATTGGGGAGAATCTGGGGGTGTAATCAGGGTGGGTGACACAGAAGTGCAGTAAGGCTCTGATAGGGACACAGAAGTGTGGAAAGGCTCTGATAGGGACACAAAAGTGCGGAAAGGCTCTGACGGGGACGCAAAAGTGCGGAAAGGCTCTGACTGGGAAACAGAAGTGTGCGGAAAGGCTCTGACGGGGACACACACGTGGGGAAAGGCTCTGACAGGGACACAGAAGTGTAGAAAGGCTCTGACAGGGACACAGAAGTGTGGAAAGGCTCTGACTGGGACACAGACCTGCGGAAAGGCTCTGACGAGATTATTGACATTTTTATTTATTTATAAATACATTTTTTCAGCCCGCGAATATTTACAAAATCTACAATGTGGACCTCGAGCTAAAAAGTTTGGAGACCCCTGGTCTATCACATAAAATCCCAATACAATACATTTACGTTTTTGCCTTTAAAGTTGTAACATGACAAAATTTGGAAAATGTCAAGGTGTATGAATGTTTTTTCAAGGCACTGTAAATGAAAAAGCCAAAGCTAGAAGCTGATTGGCTACCATGTACGGCTGCACCAGATTTTGTACTCTCCAGATTTAGTAAATCAACGCCTTTGCATATTAGTACTGCTTTGACTTTAAGGAAGGGCATACACCCTGAAAGCTTGTCCTGAAAATTTGGATAATAGTGCTAATAAAAAAATATCACAGACAGTGCTTATTTGTTCTTGTTACAAAATAGAGGAAGGGTGCAGAGAAATGTGAATTAACTGCATTTTAAATGACTTTTTTCTAAATGAAACTTCTGCTATTTCAAAGGCAAGGACCCCCCCCCCCCCCCCCAATCAGGTTTTGTAAAGGAATAGTGCATTTTTAATGTTGCACTTTCAGTAGTATGAAATTATTTAATGCTCCCCGCATAATGGTATTTAAAAAAAGATGTCTGTATTGGTACATGTCTCCTTGGGCACTGCTCAGCCCTGCACTTTTTTGGCCAAAGCTTAGTTATTGGCATTAAGAATGAAGAAAAATGATTTAACAGATTCAGCTTCCATTGACCTCTATGAACCGAACCGATGTGTGTACCCCTACTCAGGAAATACACTAGCTGAAAAACACTGCACAAACTGGGATGATTCACACAAACTAAACATTTCAAGCCTAACTGAAGCTTCCTTAACCACTTGCTGACCAGGCCTTTTCAAGTTTAAATTAGTATTTTTTGCTAGAAAATTACATAAAAAAACCCCAAACATTTTCTATCTATCTATCTATCTATCTATCTATCTATCTATCTATCTGAAAAATAAATTAAGCTTTGGCGCTAAAACCTAAATGGTGTACTAAAAATGCTAATATTCTGCAAATTACATAAAATGAAGCCCAATGTGGGAATTTCACCAATACACTGTATATGTGATATTAAAAATATATGTGAATGGGAATGTGTATCCGTTATCTTACATAACAACTATGCACAAGTGTGGTAAAAAATAATAATAACTATGCACAAGTGTGGTAAATAATATGATGAAAAATACAACTAATCTATCACAACTAAAAATGTAAGTGCTTTGGTAAAAAGTGCTTTTGCTCACATAAATGAGCCAATACTTATACTCTAAAAAGTGATAATCAAAAAGGCATTGTGAAACTACCAAGTGAAAACATCAAAAAGATCATATAATGTCCAATCCAAAATATATTATAATGTCCAACTGAAAATATTTATTCAAAGTCGCATCATCTAGTTGCTGAAAAAACGCATAAGACTTTTATCAGATAGGAAGGTGAAGCAAGGTGACTGGTGAAAACAAGGGTTAAATTCCTCTCCGGTGCGCCACTCTGTGTTAGAGAAGAAATGTATATATGCGCTCACCAGACATTAAACCCCCAATGGGTTAGCCAAGCAGTCACAGTATGAGCCACTGTGCAGCTCTCTCAAGGCTCTGCCACCGCTGTGCTGTGGGGATATTTTACACTCTTCCTTCCGTGAATGGTCCGTTTAGCGTTTGTACATGAAGGGAAACAGAAGTACAGCCATGGTGCAATATTGTTGTGTAAACGTACAATGTTTATTAAAATCAGTTTTACTCACAAATTCCAAAAAAGATAGATCGCTGTGAAATATGTTCCGCCGGCGTTACTGCTTGAATAGCAGTGTAAGGTGCACGTTCTAGGCCACGCCCTACGCGTTTCGTCAGAGCGACGTCATCTGGAGCGGCCATATTGGTGCACCTTCACGTTTATGTAGGGTGCAGTGCTCTTCTGCGCTTGCGCGATGTATTAGCGCCATTTTAATTGTGGGAATGCCCTATCCGAGCCGCTGTGCGTCTATATTGTATGGTCTCTTGTGACAGTATAAACGTGGGAAGACTCTTTGCTTATTGTCAATCCAGGGTATGCCGTCTTCTATTGTGTAACGGTCACAATTAAACTTTTGCCTACATGTTTGTAATTGCGGACTCCGGGCATGGTGAGATATAATAATGTAGCACCGCAACCTACATAACTATTCCAGTATACTTATAAAGGGAATATCAGCAATTATGCATGAATACAATTGGTATCTTTCAATATACTCATAAAAAGAGGTTAACCACTGTACATAAAAACAATTAGTAAAATTAATATAAAATTAATACAGTGTATGTAAAAAATATATGTAAAACATACAGAAAAGAAAGGAGAAATTATTAAAATATATAAGGACCAAGTATATAAAATTTAATATAAAATTTAATATATTTAATATATTTAATAGTAATACCCTGACCAGCTGCATATTGCATGTGTTACCTGCTGGGCTTCCTGACTACAGGATTTTTATATGTGTTTATTTTCAGTCTGAATGGTTAAAAACAAGAATACAAAAAACTATATGTCCACTATATTAATAAATGGACATATTCCCCGGTAAAGAGGACAGGAGGAGAGGAAAAAAAACTAAAAGTAAAAAAATGTGTATGTGTGCTACTAAGCTCACACAAATTAGAAAAAACTTTTTTTCTCTTTTACCAATAAGCTGAAATAAATATATTGTGGGGAGATATTGATATCTGCTCATTTTTAAAAGGCCTTATTTTAAAACATTTGTTAATAGGGCAAACTAGATAGAAGAAGTGCAATGAAAGGAAACTAATAGTGAAGTTGAATGGGGAACTCAGTGTTTAGATGTATACCTCGTTTCAAGGCCTTGTGCATGGCCTTACATGTTGCTAGACATATTCTCCAGTAGGGGGCAGACTTTTTTCTGTAATGTCAAACAATTATTGGTAGGGGGGGGGGAGATGGGAAAGGAAAACCTTCTAGGTTATGGTTCGAATGTTATATTGTGATTTATTGGTTTATTTGGTCTATATTAGTCCTGCCCTGAGCCGATAATGTATAGTTATAAGTTTAGACTGGGGGAGTTTTAAAAGTTCGTTAAAAAACAATTCAAATCCAGCTCTACATTCATTCCCTGGGGTTGGAGGGTGTCTAAATTGTATATCCATTTGGTTTCATTTCTGGATATTTTGATGGTTTTATCCTCACCTCTCCAGTGGGCCTTTACTTTGTCAATACCATAAAATGTCATCTGTCCTGGGTCACGATTATGGTAATCCCTAAAATGTCTGGAGACACTGTGATTGGGGTACCCTTTTTTGATATTCCTAATATGTTCACCAATTCTAGTTTGGAGTTCTCTCGTGGTGCGTCCTACATATTGTCTAGAGCAGGGGCACTCTATAATGTAGGTGACATAAGTGCTTTTGCATGTAATGAGCTCATTTATTCTATATTCTTTTTTATTTGAAGCTGACTGAAAAGTGGTTCTTTTCTTTTCAGTTTTTTTACTATTTCTACACGGGAGGCATTTACCGCACCTGAAAAAACCTTTCAGATTACCCCCTACTTTAATTTGTTTCGGGGGATCAATGGTGTTTTTAACAAGTTTGTTCCTCAATGTAGGTGCCCTTCTGTAAATGAATCGCGGTTTTTTTGGGAGGATATCTTTGAGTGTGTGATCTGCTTTCAAGATAGGCCAATGTTTCTTGATGATGGATTCCACCTCTTTATGTTGCCTATTGTATCCCGTGAGGAAAGCAACTGATGAGTTGTTAATTCTATCTTGTTTTTTATCTTCCAATAATTTGTTCCGTTCCATTTGTTTTATTTCGTTTTTGAGTTTGCGCAGGCCCCTTTCATCATATCCCTTATTTTTGAACCTTTCTATTATTATTTCCGCTTGTTGTTCGTAGTCAGTGCTTCTGCTGCAGTTTCTGTAAAGTCGCATCAGTTGGCCTTTCGGTATGTTCCCCAACCATTTAGCATGATGACAACTATTTGTGGGAATGTAACCGTTACGGTCGGTGGGTTTGAAGAAAGTGCGTGTGCCCAGTTTGTTTCCTTCCTTGTATATTTGTAGATCTAAGTAATTTACACTATTGCTGTTGTAATTACCAGTAAATTTTATGTTGTAAATATTATGGTTGATCTCGTTGAAAAATTCTTGTAGTTGTTCTGCTGTGCCACCCCATATTATCACGATATCATCTATATACCGTCGGTACATTTTGAGGTTCTCCCTATGTACACCATATATTTGCTCTTCCTCCCATCTATTGAGAAATAAATTCGCTACACTGGGGGCATATTTGGCCCCCATGGCTACGCCTTTGATCTGATTGTAGTATGTTCCCTTATACCAAAAATAATTGTGGTGCATTGCCATTTTAAGACCTTCCGTTAGATATTGTATTTGCTCTTGTTTTAGGTCAGACATCTGTTGCAATGCCCACTCGACGCTACTGAGCCCATCATCCTGTCTTATATTGGTGTATAACGATTCCACATCAATCGTAACCAATAGGTCTTTCTCTTGAATTGTCAGATTTTTCAGTTCTCCAATCAGTTGTTTGCTGTCACGTAAATAAGACTTTCCTTTGATTACCAACGGTTGCAGGAAGCCATCAATATAGGCCCCTAATCTGGAGAACAAGGAATCGATCCCACTCACAATTGGTCGCCCAGGTGGGTTGTTTTGATTCTTGTGTATTTTAGGGACGTGGTATATAATTGGAGTTTTAGGTGCCTTCTGTATTAGATATCTGGATTCCTTTTTGTTTAAAATGCCGAGGGTTTTTCCTTTTTCTACAAATTTTTTAAGTTTCCTTTCGTATTCGGCTTTGGGATTTTTCTTCAGTTTCTTATAGGTGTTAGGGATGTTAAGTAAATTCTCCATTTCCCTCTCGTAGTCCTGTTTGTTTAAAATTACCAGGCCCCCCCCTTTGTCCGCTGGTCTGATTACTATGCCTTTCTGTTTTTCTATCCGCTTAATGGTGTTCCATATGTTTTTTCCTTTAGTTCTTTTTACTTCCAAGTTCTTCAAATCGTTCTCCACCATCTTTCTGAAAACTTTTATATTCTCATCCTGCGTTACCTTAGGGTTGAATGTGGAGTTGTTCCTTAATTGGGAATGTTTGTATGGACCGTTGTCTTTGTCCCTAGTATTTGGCTTTGTTGGACCAAAGAACTTGGTGATATTAAGTTTCCTCACAAATTTTTGGAGATCTATGTAAGTTTCAAATTTATCCAGACCTTTATCAGGTGCAAATTTCAACCCCATGTTTAAAACTCTGAGTTCCTCTTCTGTGAACACGACTTGGCTGAGATTGTAAATGCCATCTCCTATTGTTCTCTTCTTCTTTTTCTGGAGGCCTCCTCTCTTCCCCCTTGTACGTTTTCTGTTTGCCAGTCTGATGGCCTGTGTGGTTCCGCCCTTCTCTGTTGCCAAGGGCGTTCGTGTTCTCCATGGTTTCTCCTTGGGTTGTCTTGTCTGGTCCATCTCGGGTTCCAACCTCCATTTCTGTAATGGCTTCTTTGCTGGTTTCTTCCCGGGTATCGAAAAGGTCCTCCTTCTCTCCATGGGTTGTGATAAGTGTCCGGTATTCTGGGTGGTCTGCGCTCCTGCCCCCTGTGAAAAAAATCTCTATTGTATCCCCTATTCCTATAAGGGGTGTATTGGGGGTATTCCCTCAGGGGTGAATACCTATTGGGATGTCTAGGGATATTTGGCGTATAGGGAGTGCGGTTGTCCCAATATCTGTTCTGAGTTTGTTCCCTAGGGGTTCTGCCTTCTGTTCTCCTATGTGCTGGGGTAGCAGGGGTGTTCTGTACAACCGTGTTACTTTGTGTCTGTATGTCCCTTACCCAATGTTGTTCTTCTTCTTGTATATCATTTTCTCCTGATTCTTCCATCAGTGAAGTTTCATTTTCCACATCACTGTAGTTATTGTCTGTCTGCCATTTGTAAACCTGCTGGTTTTTGTAGTCCAGTACGTCCCTTTTAAACTTTTTCTGTTTCTTCTGTTGCACTTCTTTGTCATACTTCTTTATGGTTTCTTGTAGTTCCCTTTCCTTGTTTAAGTATTCCTCTGTTTCTTTAAATGGTGTTAATTGCTCTCTAAGTTGTGTGATCTCCGTTTCTATGTTCCTTAATTTGTGTTGTCGTCTCACTACTATTTTTTGTAACAATTCGGTCTCACATTGATTAAAGAACCTGTACCAATCATCCATCAACTGTTTATCATTAACTGCATCATTAGGAGAAACATCCCAGCGTAATCTTCTGGGTGTTATTTTCTCAGTTATGTACATCTCTAGTATGGCCACATCCCACCATACTCTCAATTGTTTTTCTAAGCAGTGTTTTAGGTGTTTGAATAAACTTTCCAGGTCCTGTCGGATGACCACATGTTCTTGATTGAACACCTCCATTAAGTTAACTTTCCTGCTATTGACATATTTAAAGATGTCCATTGCTGCAACTTAGAGTGAAACTAACTGTTTCACAGAAAATAGCAAAAAGAAAAGATAAGATTGCGCTATGGACAAATTTACCTGTTTGCTAGACAAGTTTAAATAAGTTTAAATGTTAAAATGACTACAATAAAGTGAACTGTGAAGGGTTAAAGCTGCCTGTGCTTGAAACCTATCCCTCAAGATGGGAATAGATTAGAAATCTGAAAAATAAATTAAGCTTTGGCGCTAAAACCTAAATGGTGTACTAAAAATGCTAATATTCTGCAAATTACATAAAATGAAGCCCAATGTGGGAATTTCACCAATACACTGTATATGTGATATTAAAAATATATGTGAATGGGAATGTGTATCCGTTATCTTACATAACAACTATGCACAAGTGTGGTAAAAAATAATAATAACTATGCACAAGTGTGGTAAATAATATGATGAAAAATACAACTAATCTATCACAACTAAAAATGTAAGTGCTTTGGTAAAAAGTGCTTTTGCTCACATAAATGAGCCAATACTTATACTCTAAAAAGTGATAATCAAAAAGGCATTGTGAAACTACCAAGTGAAAACATCAAAAAGATCATATAATGTCCAATACAAAATATATTATAATGTCCAACTGAAAATATTTATTCAAAGTCGCATCATCTAGTTGCTGAAAAAACGCATAAGACTTTTATCAGATAGGAAGGTGAAGCAAGGTGACTGGTGAAAACAAGGGTTAAATTCCTCTCCGGTGCGCCACTCTGTGTTAGAGAAGAAATGTATATATGCGCTCACCAGACATTAAACCCCCAATGGGTTAGCCAAGCAGTCACAGTATGAGCCACTGTGCAGCTCTCTCAAGGCTCTGCCACCGCTGTGCTGTGGGGATATTTTACACTCTTCCTTCCGTGAATGGTCCGTTTAGCGTTTGTACATGAAGGGAAACAGAAGTACAGCCATGGTGCAATATTGTTGTGTAAACGTACAATGTTTATTAAAATCAGTTTTACTCACAAATTCCAAAAAAGATAGATCGCTGTGAAATATGTTCCGCCGGCGTTACTGCTTGAATAGCAGTGTAAGGTGCACGTTCTAGGCCACGCCCTACGCGTTTCGTCAGAGCGACGTCATCTGGAGCGGCCATATTGGTGCACCTTCACGTTTATGTAGGGTGCAGTGCTCTTCTGCGCTTGCGCGATGTATTAGCGCCATTTTAATTGTGGGAATGCCCTATCCGAGCCGCTGTGCGTCTATATTGTATGGTCTCTTGTGACAGTATAAACGTGGGAAGACTCTTTGCTTATTGTCAATCCAGGGTATGCCGTCTTCTATTGTGTAACGGTCACAATTAAACTTTTGCCTACATGTTTGTAATTGCGGACTCCGGGCATGGTGAGATATAATAATGTAGCACCGCAACCTACATAACTATTCCAGTATACTTATAAAGGGAATATCAGCAATTATGCATGAATACAATTGGTATCTTTCAATATACTCATAAAAAGAGGTTAACCACTGTACATAAAAACAATTAGTAAAATTAATATAAAATTAATACAGTGTATGTAAAAAATATATGTAAAACATACAGAAAAGAAAGGAGAAATTATTAAAATATATAAGGACCAAGTATATAAAATTTAATATAAAATTTAATATATTTAATATATTTAATAGTAATACCCTGACCAGCTGCATATTGCATGTGTTACCTGCTGGGCTTCCTGACTACAGGATTTTTATATGTGTTTATTTTCAGTCTGAATGGTTAAAAACAAGAATACAAAAAACTATATGTCCACTATATTAATAAATGGACATATTCCCCGGTAAAGAGGACAGGAGGAGAGGAAAAAAAACTAAAAGTAAAAAAATGTGTATGTGTGCTACTAAGCTCACACAAATTAGAAAAAACTTTTTTTCTCTTTTACCAATAAGCTGAAATAAATATATTGTGGGGAGATATTGATATCTGCTCATTTTTAAAAGGCCTTATTTTAAAACATTTGTTAATAGGGCAAACTAGATAGAAGAAGTGCAATGAAAGGAAACTAATAGTGAAGTTGAATGGGGAACTCAGTGTTTAGATGTATACCTCGTTTCAAGGCCTTGTGCATGGCCTTACATGTTGCTAGACATATTCTCCAGTAGGGGGCAGACTTTTTTCTGTAATGTCAAACAATTATTGGTAGGGGGGGGGGGAGATGGGAAAGGAAAACCTTCTAGGTTATGGTTCGAATGTTATATTGTGATTTATTGGTTTATTTGGTCTATATTAGTCCTGCCCTGAGCCGATAATGTATAGTTATAAGTTTAGACTGGGGGAGTTTTAAAAGTTCGTTAAAAAACAATTCAAATCCAGCTCTACATTCATTCCCTGGGGTTGGAGGGTGTCTAAATTGTATATCCATTTGGTTTCATTTCTGGATATTTTGATGGTTTTATCCTCACCTCTCCAGTGGGCCTTTACTTTGTCAATACCATAAAATGTCATCTGTCCTGGGTCACGATTATGGTAATCCCTAAAATGTCTGGAGACACTGTGATTGGGGTACCCTTTTTTGATATTCCTAATATGTTCACCAATTCTAGTTTGGAGTTCTCTCGTGGTGCGTCCTACATATTGTCTAGAGCAGGGGCACTCTATAATGTAGGTGACATAAGTGCTTTTGCATGTAATGAGCTCATTTATTCTATATTCTTTTTTATTTGAAGCTGACTGAAAAGTGGTTCTTTTCTTTTCAGTTTTTTTACTATTTCTACACGGGAGGCATTTACCGCACCTGAAAAAACCTTTCAGATTACCCCCTACTTTAATTTGTTTCGGGGGATCAATGGTGTTTTTAACAAGTTTGTTCCTCAATGTAGGTGCCCTTCTGTAAATGAATCGCGGTTTTTTTGGGAGGATATCTTTGAGTGTGTGATCTGCTTTCAAGATAGGCCAATGTTTCTTGATGATGGATTCCACCTCTTTATGTTGCCTATTGTATCCCGTGAGGAAAGCAACTGATGAGTTGTTAATTCTATCTTGTTTTTTATCTTCCAATAATTTGTTCCGTTCCATTTGTTTTATTTCGTTTTTGAGTTTGCGCAGGCCCCTTTCATCATATCCCTTATTTTTGAACCTTTCTATTATTATTTCCGCTTGTTGTTCGTAGTCAGTGCTTCTGCTGCAGTTTCTGTAAAGTCGCATCAGTTGGCCTTTCGGTATGTTCCCCAACCATTTAGCATGATGACAACTATTTGTGGGAATGTAACCGTTACGGTCGGTGGGTTTGAAGAAAGTGCGTGTGCCCAGTTTGTTTCCTTCCTTGTATATTTGTAGATCTAAGTAATTTACACTATTGCTGTTGTAATTACCAGTAAATTTTATGTTGTAAATATTATGGTTGATCTCGTTGAAAAATTCTTGTAGTTGTTCTGCTGTGCCACCCCATATTATCACGATATCATCTATATACCGTCGGTACATTTTGAGGTTCTCCCTATGTACACCATATATTTGCTCTTCCTCCCATCTATTGAGAAATAAATTCGCTACACTGG
This sequence comes from Lithobates pipiens, assembly GCF_037356315.1. Taxonomy (NCBI): domain Eukaryota; kingdom Metazoa; phylum Chordata; class Amphibia; order Anura; family Ranidae; genus Lithobates; species Lithobates pipiens. The sequence continues at coordinate 306,288,817 of NW_027507785.1, forward strand.
GGGCATATTTGGCCCCCATGGCTACGCCTTTGATCTGATTGTAGTATGTTCCCTTATACCAAAAATAATTGTGGTGCATTGCCATTTTAAGACCTTCCGTTAGATATTGTATTTGCTCTTGTTTTAGGTCAGACATCTGTTGCAATGCCCACTCGACGCTACTGAGCCCATCATCCTGTCTTATATTGGTGTATAACGATTCCACATCAATCGTAACCAATAGGTCTTTCTCTTGAATTGTCAGATTTTTCAGTTCTCCAATCAGTTGTTTGCTGTCACGTAAATAAGACTTTCCTTTGATTACCAACGGTTGCAGGAAGCCATCAATATAGGCCCCTAATCTGGAGAACAAGGAATCGATCCCACTCACAATTGGTCGCCCAGGTGGGTTGTTTTGATTCTTGTGTATTTTAGGGACGTGGTATATAATTGGAGTTTTAGGTGCCTTCTGTATTAGATATCTGGATTCCTTTTTGTTTAAAATGCCGAGGGTTTTTCCTTTTTCTACAAATTTTTTAAGTTTCCTTTCGTATTCGGCTTTGGGATTTTTCTTCAGTTTCTTATAGGTGTTAGGGATGTTAAGTAAATTCTCCATTTCCCTCTCGTAGTCCTGTTTGTTTAAAATTACCAGGCCCCCCCCTTTGTCCTTTTTTGTATTCTTGTTTTTAACCATTCAGACTGAAAATAAACACATATAAAAATCCTGTAGTCAGGAAGCCCAGCAGGTAACACATGCAATATGCAGCTGGTCAGGGTATTACTATTAAATATATTAAATATATTAAATTTTATATTAAATTTTATATACTTGGTCCTTATATATTTTAATAATTTCTCCTTTCTTTTCTGTATGTTTTACATATATTTTTTACATACACTGTATTAATTTTATATTAATTTTACTAATTGTTTTTATGTACAGTGGTTAACCTCTTTTTATGAGTATATTGAAAGATACCAATTGTATTCATGCATAATTGCTGATATTCCCTTTATAAGTATACTGGAATAGTTATGTAGGTTGCGGTGCTACATTATTATATCTCACCATGCCCGGAGTCCGCAATTACAAACATGTAGGCAAAAGTTTAATTGTGACCGTTACACAATAGAAGACGGCATACCCTGGATTGACAATAAGCAAAGAGTCTTCCCACGTTTATACTGTCACAAGAGACCATACAATATAGACGCACAGCGGCTCGGATAGGGCATTCCCACAATTAAAATGGCGCTAATACATCGCGCAAGCGCAGAAGAGCACTGCACCCTACATAAACGTGAAGGTGCACCAATATGGCCGCTCCAGATGACGTCGCTCTGACGAAACGCGTAGGGCGTGGCCTAGAACGTGCACCTTACACTGCTATTCAAGCAGTAACGCCGGCGGAACATATTTCACAGCGATCTATCTTTTTTGGAATTTGTGAGTAAAACTGATTTTAATAAACATTGTACGTTTACACAACAATATTGCACCATGGCTGTACTTCTGTTTCCCTTCATGTACAAACGCTAAACGGACCATTCACGGAAGGAAGAGTGTAAAATATCCCCACAGCACAGCGGTGGCAGAGCCTTGAGAGAGCTGCACAGTGGCTCATACTGTGACTGCTTGGCTAACCCATTGGGGGTTTAATGTCTGGTGAGCGCATATATACATTTCTTCTCTAACACAGAGTGGCGCACCGGAGAGGAATTTAACCCTTGTTTTCACCAGTCACCTTGCTTCACCTTCCTATCTGATAAAAGTCTTATGCGTTTTTTCAGCAACTAGATGATGCGACTTTGAATAAATATTTTCAGTTGGACATTATAATATATTTTGGATTGGACATTATATGATCTTTTTGATGTTTTCACTTGGTAGTTTCACAATGCCTTTTTGATTATCACTTTTTAGAGTATAAGTATTGGCTCATTTATGTGAGCAAAAGCACTTTTTACCAAAGCACTTACATTTTTAGTTGTGATAGATTAGTTGTATTTTTCATCATATTATTTACCACACTTGTGCATAGTTATTATTATTTTTTACCACACTTGTGCATAGTTGTTATGTAAGATAACGGATACACATTCCCATTCACATATATTTTTAATATCACATATACAGTGTATTGGTGAAATTCCCACATTGGGCTTCATTTTATGTAATTTGCAGAATATTAGCATTTTTAGTACACCATTTAGGTTTTAGCGCCAAAGCTTAATTTATTTTTCAGATTTCTAATCTATTCCCATCTTGAGGGATAGGTTTCAAGCACAGGCAGCTTTAACCCTTCACAGTTCACTTTATTGTAGTCATTTTAACATTTAAACTTATTTAAACTTGTCTAGCAAACAGGTAAATTTGTCCATAGCGCAATCTTATCTTTTCTTTTTGCTATTTTCTGTGAAACAGTTAGTTTCACTCTAAGTTGCAGCAATGGACATCTTTAAATATGTCAATAGCAGGAAAGTTAACTTAATGGAGGTGTTCAATCAAGAACATGTGGTCATCCGACAGGACCTGGAAAGTTTATTCAAACACCTAAAACACTGCTTAGAAAAACAATTGAGAGTATGGTGGGATGTGGCCATACTAGAGATGTACATAACTGAGAAAATAACACCCAGAAGATTACGCTGGGATGTTTCTCCTAATGATGCAGTTAATGATAAACAGTTGATGGATGATTGGTACAGGTTCTTTAATCAATGTGAGACCGAATTGTTACAAAAAATAGTAGTGAGACGACAACACAAATTAAGGAACATAGAAACGGAGATCACACAACTTAGAGAGCAATTAACACCATTTAAAGAAACAGAGGAATACTTAAACAAGGAAAGGGAACTACAAGAAACCATAAAGAAGTATGACAAAGAAGTGCAACAGAAGAAACAGAAAAAGTTTAAAAGGGACGTACTGGACTACAAAAACCAGCAGGTTTACAAATGGCAGACAGACAATAACTACAGTGATGTGGAAAATGAAACTTCACTGATGGAAGAATCAGGAGAAAATGATATACAAGAAGAAGAACAACATTGGGTAAGGGACATACAGACACAAAGTAACACGGTTGTACAGAACACCCCTGCTACCCCAGCACATAGGAGAACAGAAGGCAGAACCCCTAGGGAACAAACTCAGAACAGATATTGGGACAACCGCACTCCCTATACGCCAAATATCCCTAGACATCCCAATAGGTATTCACCCCTGAGGGAATACCCCCAATACACCCCTTATAGGAATAGGGGATACAATAGAGATTTTTTTCACAGGGGGCAGGAGCGCAGACCACCCAGAATACCGGACACTTATCACAACCCATGGAGAGAAGGAGGACCTTTTCGATACCCGGGAAGAAACCAGCAAAGAAGCCATTACAGAAATGGAGGTTGGAACCCGAGATGGACCAGACAAGACAACCCAAGGAGAAACCATGGAGAACACGAACGCCCTTGGCAACAGAGAAGGGCGGAACCACACAGGCCATCAGACTGGCAAACAGAAAACGTACAAGGGGGAAGAGAGGAGGCCTCCAGAAAAAGAAGAAGAGAACAATAGGAGATGGCATTTACAATCTCAGCCAAGTCGTGTTCACAGAAGAGGAACTCAGAGTTTTAAACATGGGGTTGAAATTTGCACCTGATAAAGGTCTGGATAAATTTGAAACTTACATAGATCTCCAAAAATTTGTGAGGAAACTTAATATCACCAAGTTCTTTGGTCCAACAAAGCCAAATACTAGGGACAAAGACAACGGTCCATACAAACATTCCCAATTAAGGAACAACTCCACATTCAACCCTAAGGTAACGCAGGATGAGAATATAAAAGTTTTCAGAAAGATGGTGGAGAACGATTTGAAGAACTTGGAAGTAAAAAGAACTAAAGGAAAAAACATATGGAACACCATTAAGCGGATAGAAAAACAGAAAGGCATAGTAATCAGACCAGCGGACAAAGGGGGGGGCCTGGTAATTTTAAACAAACAGGACTACGAGAGGGAAATGGAGAATTTACTTAACATCCCTAACACCTATAAGAAACTGAAGAAAAATCCCAAAGCCGAATACGAAAGGAAACTTAAAAAATTTGTAGAAAAAGGAAAAACCCTCGGCATTTTAAACAAAAAGGAATCCAGATATCTAATACAGAAGGCACCTAAAACTCCAATTATATACCACGTCCCTAAAATACACAAGAATCAAAACAACCCACCTGGGCGACCAATTGTGAGTGGGATCGATTCCTTGTTCTCCAGATTAGGGGCCTATATTGATGGCTTCCTGCAACCGTTGGTAATCAAAGGAAAGTCTTATTTACGTGACAGCAAACAACTGATTGGAGAACTGAAAAATCTGACAATTCAAGAGAAAGACCTATTGGTTACGATTGATGTGGAATCGTTATACACCAATATAAGACAGGATGATGGGCTCAGTAGCGTCGAGTGGGCATTGCAACAGATGTCTGACCTAAAACAAGAGCAAATACAATATCTAACGGAAGGTCTTAAAATGGCAATGCACCACAATTATTTTTGGTATAAGGGAACATACTACAATCAGATCAAAGGCGTAGCCATGGGGGCCAAATATGCCCCCAGTGTAGCGAATTTATTTCTCAATAGATGGGAGGAAGAGCAAATATATGGTGTACATAGGGAGAACCTCAAAATGTACCGACGGTATATAGATGATATCGTGATAATATGGGGTGGCACAGCAGAACAACTACAAGAATTTTTCAACAAGATCAACCATAATATTTACAACATAAAATTTACTGGTAATTACAACAGCAATAGTGTAAATTACTTAGATCTACAAATATACAAGGAAGGAAACAAACTGGGCACACGCACTTTCTTCAAACCCACCGACCGTAACGGTTACATTCCCACAAATAGTTGTCATCATGCTAAATGGTTGGGGAACATACCGAAAGGCCAACTGATGCGACTTTACAGAAACTGCAGCAGAAGCACTGACTACGAACAACAAGCGGAAATAATAATAGAAAGGTTCAAAAATAAGGGATATGATGAAAGGGGCCTGCGCAAACTCAAAAACGAAATAAAACAAATGGAACGGAACAAATTATTGGAAGATAAAAAACAAGATAGAATTAACAACTCATCAGTTGCTTTCCTCACGGGATACAATAGGCAACATAAAGAGGTGGAATCCATCATCAAGAAACATTGGCCTATCTTGAAAGCAGATCACACACTCAAAGATATCCTCCCAAAAAAACCGCGATTCATTTACAGAAGGGCACCTACATTGAGGAACAAACTTGTTAAAAACACCATTGATCCCCCGAAACAAATTAAAGTAGGGGGTAATCTGAAAGGTTTTTTCAGGTGCGGTAAATGCCTCCCGTGTAGAAATAGTAAAAAAACTGAAAAGAAAAGAACCACTTTTCAGTCAGCTTCAAATAAAAAAGAATATAGAATAAATGAGCTCATTACATGCAAAAGCACTTATGTCACCTACATTATAGAGTGCCCCTGCTCTAGACAATATGTAGGACGCACCACGAGAGAACTCCAAACTAGAATTGGTGAACATATTAGGAATATCAAAAAAGGGTACCCCAATCACAGTGTCTCCAGACATTTTAGGGATTACCATAATCGTGACCCAGGACAGATGACATTTTATGGTATTGACAAAGTAAAGGCCCACTGGAGAGGTGAGGATAAAACCATCAAAATATCCAGAAATGAAACCAAATGGATATACAATTTAGACACCCTCCAACCCCAGGGAATGAATGTAGAGCTGGATTTGAATTGTTTTTTAACGAACTTTTAAAACTCCCCCAGTCTAAACTTATAACTATACATTATCGGCTCAGGGCAGGACTAATATAGACCAAATAAACCAATAAATCACAATATAACATTCGAACCATAACCTAGAAGGTTTTCCTTTCCCATCTCCCCCCCCCCTACCAATAATTGTTTGACATTACAGAAAAAAGTCTGCCCCCTACTGGAGAATATGTCTAGCAACATGTAAGGCCATGCACAAGGCCTTGAAACGAGGTATACATCTAAACACTGAGTTCCCCATTCAACTTCACTATTAGTTTCCTTTCATTGCACTTCTTCTATCTAGTTTGCCCTATTAACAAATGTTTTAAAATAAGGCCTTTTAAAAATGAGCAGATATCAATATCTCCCCACAATATATTTATTTCAGCTTATTGGTAAAAGAGAAAAAAAGTTTTTTCTAATTTGTGTGAGCTTAGTAGCACACATACACATTTTTTTACTTTTAGTTTTTTTTCCTCTCCTCCTGTCCTCTTTACCGGGGAATATGTCCATTTATTAATATAGTGGACATATAGTTTTTTGTATTCTTGTTTTTAACCATTCAGACTGAAAATAAACACATATAAAAATCCTGTAGTCAGGAAGCCCAGCAGGTAACACATGCAATATGCAGCTGGTCAGGGTATTACTATTAAATATATTAAATATATTAAATTTTATATTAAATTTTATATACTTGGTCCTTATATATTTTAATAATTTCTCCTTTCTTTTCTGTATGTTTTACATATATTTTTTACATACACTGTATTAATTTTATATTAATTTTACTAATTGTTTTTATGTACAGTGGTTAACCTCTTTTTATGAGTATATTGAAAGATACCAATTGTATTCATGCATAATTGCTGATATTCCCTTTATAAGTATACTGGAATAGTTATGTAGGTTGCGGTGCTACATTATTATATCTCACCATGCCCGGAGTCCGCAATTACAAACATGTAGGCAAAAGTTTAATTGTGACCGTTACACAATAGAAGACGGCATACCCTGGATTGACAATAAGCAAAGAGTCTTCCCACGTTTATACTGTCACAAGAGACCATACAATATAGACGCACAGCGGCTCGGATAGGGCATTCCCACAATTAAAATGGCGCTAATACATCGCGCAAGCGCAGAAGAGCACTGCACCCTACATAAACGTGAAGGTGCACCAATATGGCCGCTCCAGATGACGTCGCTCTGACGAAACGCGTAGGGCGTGGCCTAGAACGTGCACCTTACACTGCTATTCAAGCAGTAACGCCGGCGGAACATATTTCACAGCGATCTATCTTTTTTGGAATTTGTGAGTAAAACTGATTTTAATAAACATTGTACGTTTACACAACAATATTGCACCATGGCTGTACTTCTGTTTCCCTTCATGTACAAACGCTAAACGGACCATTCACGGAAGGAAGAGTGTAAAATATCCCCACAGCACAGCGGTGGCAGAGCCTTGAGAGAGCTGCACAGTGGCTCATACTGTGACTGCTTGGCTAACCCATTGGGGGTTTAATGTCTGGTGAGCGCATATATACATTTCTTCTCTAACACAGAGTGGCGCACCGGAGAGGAATTTAACCCTTGTTTTCACCAGTCACCTTGCTTCACCTTCCTATCTGATAAAAGTCTTATGCGTTTTTTCAGCAACTAGATGATGCGACTTTGAATAAATATTTTCAGTTGGACATTATAATATATTTTGGATTGGACATTATATGATCTTTTTGATGTTTTCACTTGGTAGTTTCACAATGCCTTTTTGATTATCACTTTTTAGAGTATAAGTATTGGCTCATTTATGTGAGCAAAAGCACTTTTTACCAAAGCACTTACATTTTTAGTTGTGATAGATTAGTTGTTTTTTTCATCATATTATTTACCACACTTGTGCATAGTTATTATTATTTTTTACCACACTTGTGCATAGTTGTTATGTAAGATAACGGATACACATTCCCATTCACATATATTTTTAATATCACATATACAGTGTATTGGTGAAATTCCCACATTGGGCTTCATTTTATGTAATTTGCAGAATATTAGCATTTTTAGTACACCATTTAGGTTTTAGCGCCAAAGCTTAATTTATTTTTCAGATTTCTAATCTATTCCCATCTTGAGGGATAGGTTTCAAGCACAGGCAGCTTTAACCCTTCACAGTTCACTTTATTGTAGTCATTTTAACATTTAAACTTATTTAAACTTGTCTAGCAAACAGGTAAATTTGTCCATAGCGCAATCTTATCTTTTCTTTTTGCTATCTATCTATCTATCTATCTATCTATCTATCTATCTATCTATCTATCTATCTATCTATGTGTATGTATATATATATATATATATATATATATATATATATATATATATACATAAAATATTGCAATGATTGTTGCAATATTTTATGTTACACTGTATTTGTGCAGCAGTCTTTCAAATAGATACCTAACATGTCATGCTTTAAAATTACACGCGCTTGTGGAATGGTGACAAACTACAGTACTTAAAAAGCTCCATAGGCGATGCTTCAAAAATGTTTACAATTACCAGTTTAGAGTTGCAGATGAGGTCTTGTGCTAGACTTATTGCTCTCACTCTAACGATTGCGGTGATACCTCACATGTGTGATTTGAACACCGTTTACATAGGCGCGACCTACGTATGCATTCACTTCTGCGTGCGAGAACAGAGGGATGGGGTGCTTTAAAATATATATATATCTTATTTATTTTACTTTTTATTTTTACACTGTCCCTTTATTTATTTTAATTTTTTTGATCACTTTTATTCCTATTACAAGGAATGTAAACATCCCTTGTAATAGCGATAAGCTTGACAGGTAATCTTTATTAGCAAAAAAAGCAAAAGAAAAAGAATTTGACGTTATGACTTTAAGCAAAAAAAAAAATGTATTCATTCTGAGAACCGAAGGTGGTCCTCCAAGCGCATAAAGCCGAGTGAGGGCCATCTTGCCCTCACTTGACTTCGTACTCAGCAAACGGTAGCACTCCGGGTTTACCAAAGGCTCCGGTAAGCTCGGAAAAGACCGGGAAGCTGCAGGGGGTGGGGGGGGGGCACCTCTCCCACCTCCTATAAAAGTGATGGCAGCAGCAAGCTGCCATAACCCTGGTATTGTTATTTACCATGAGTGATTCTCTACATGATAAAAGTGGTCCCGCGGGCGCATTCGCCGCGGGACCACTTTTTTAACACCGGTATTAATGTTAAAGTAATGACGTATAATTACTGTGGATGGCTGGCAAGTGTTCTTGCTCACTGAGCAACGTTGTTAGGACATAGGACAAGGGGGCATTTGGGACTTCTGGACACCCAGACCGATGTGCAATGTCTGGCTCTCTAGCATGCTGCTACCCCACATTATTTTAACCTGTGCAGCAAAGAGTGCTGCTGTTTATATAGCTTGACTACATTGCAGTAATTTGCAGTAATTAAGTAAATTGCAGTAATTTATAATTAATTAATGCATTAGTTAATTCATATATTAATTATTAGTAAGTAATGAAGTTAATTGCAGTGATAAAGTAAGCTTTAATTGGGCTTTAATATGCTACTAACCAAAAAAATACTGTTATGGGTCAGTAGGTCAATAGAACAGCCAGGCATTTAGCATTTTCAGAAGGAGATCAGCAATGGCAGCTTCATATTTTTCATATGACAGGTTTAATACCCATTGCAAAGTAAGAGTTTTGGCACATTTGTAATGTTTGAAAACATCTTGCCAAGTGCTGGAGTTTCCTATTAGTTCTTGTATGCTTATTTTTATGATTTCCCCAGTGTGTTAAAGGCTGGGAATAATAGTGGTACATAAATAATACAAATAAGTCTAATAAGATTCTATTTCAATACACTGGGCCTGGGAATTTATTTCACGTACAGAACCATATAACTTATTTACACTGTACTAAATTATTTTCTTATCTCTAATCTTTTGTTTGATCCCATATAACACGATAACGCCAAAGACTCATAATAGTTTTGGGTCAATTTTTTTGTTAGGTAGCACCGGTTGCCGACCCTTTAAAGAGTTACTAAACCCTGGACCATGCATTCATAATATCTGGTCTCCCACAGTACACAGAACGTGGAAATGCAACAGTTTTAGTAAATATAAGTCGTTAAATACCTTTTCTCATCAGCAGTATATAACAGTCTTGTGACTTTTATCGTTGTCTGTTTAAAACTTGTAGGAGGAGTTTTAATTCTCATATGACTGTCCTATGAGGCTGCAGGTCCCCTGACCCTCTTTATGGACAGTGCTGATTGGTCCTGTACTGATAGCATGCACCCTCCCACGGAAAAACAAAAACTCTCTAGCAATACATACTGTTGGAAGGCAACATGTTTTATTTAATAATACAAGATGTATTTGAATATGAAATCTGGACTGTAGCAGGTTGCCCATCAGAACCTTCATCTGAAAGAAGAGTAATACCCCCTGGCAGGGGGAGTATGGGAACAAAAGTTTGGCTCCTGACCAACTGGTGCGATAAAGATTGAAATCCTTAATTAACACTCTGCAAGCACACTTCAAAAAGGGCCATTGCTGCCAAGATGATTGATGAAGCTGAGCTACAGAAGATCAAAAGGCCAGCTATCACTGAAGATGACCCTGGCCAGAATATAGTGTATCTACTCTACCAATACTGGTAACACACACTAGAGGGTGCTATATATACAACATTTATTTACAAATCAGGACTCTGAGCATTTGCTGCCTACCCCACCACCCTGTACCTACACAACATGCTTAACCAATTTCTCCTTAGAGAGCTTTTGCCAGCTAATAAAGCCCATTCCTAAAGGTGTCAGTGACATTTGGATCTAGGTAATGGTGGGTCATCACTGGTGCAGGGCAGGAGGAACCCAAACAAGTCAGTGCATGCTAGACAATTGTTTTATGTATCGTTTTACTTAATGTATTTAAACTTTGTTTTACAATAAATACTGAATGACATGACAAGGGATTCCCAGAGCCCTAAGGTTTAGTTAAGAGAAAGCGCAGTAGTGGCTCTCTGCTTTGAGGCTTAATTTGTCTAATTAAATCCTAGAAAGACGCTCTCCAATAGGGATGAGCTTCAAGTTCGAGTCAAACTCATGTTCGACTCGAACATTGCCTGTTCGCCTGTTCATCGAACAGTGAACAATTTGGGCTGTTTGCCCCAAATTCGAAAAGCCGCTCAGGGTTGTGGGGATGTGCGCTTCTCCACAACAACATGGGAACATGGTGCTTTGAGGGGTCACAGACCCCCAAAGCATTCTCCCAATGTTGAGGGCATGTGGCCTTGTACGGTTCAGGAGGGGGGTGCTCTCTCGTCCCCCCCTCTTTTCCTGCGGCCTGCCAGGTTGCATGCTCGGATAAAGGGTCTGGTATGGATATTTAGGGGGACCCCCACGTCAAATTTTTTTTTTTATTTGACACGGGGTCCCCCTTAATATCCATACCAGACCTGAAGGGCCTGGTAATTGAATTTAGGGGAACCCCCACGATTTTTTTTTTTATCAATGAATGAATTGTCGGCTAATACAGAGAACACTCATTGAGTGTTCTCTGTATTACGGGGAGCCGACAATATAGCCGCAAGTGATTTTAAAAGACTTTTTACCTGCAGAAATTACACTTTGTGCAGGGACAGTTCTAAGCACAGGAAACATGTGCCCCTTCACAAGCATACTGTAGACACCCCCCAGGTACGAAATTTAAAGGAATATTACACTTTTATTGTTTCACTTTAATCATTATTAAAATCACTGCTCCTGAAAAAACGGCCGTTTTTAAAACTTTTTCTTGCATTGATCCATGTCCCCTGGGGCAGGACCCGGGTCCCCAAACACTTTTTAGGACAGTAACTTGCATATTAGCCTTTAAAATTAGCACTTTAGATTGTGAACATTCGAGTCCCATAGACTTTAATAGGGTTCTAAAGTTCACACGAAGTTTAGGTCTGTTCGCAGGTTCTGGTGCGAACCGAACAGGGGGGTGTTCGGCTCATCCTTACTCTCCAATAAGGGAGAAGTAACTCCTCTGGCACATTCATGTGTGTGTAAATTCTAATTAAAGTTAGTAATTATATATATATATATATATATATATATATATATATATATAATAAAGGGAAACATGGAAGACTAATTAAAGCTGGAGTAAACCTGCACTTTTTTTTTCTTTTTTAAGGCTGGGTTCACATCATAGCGATGCGGGAACGCCGCGAATCCGCGGCATTTTCCCGCATCGCATGCCTCCCGCTGGCAGTTCACACTGCCCTATGCGGACTGCTGGGAGTGTCAATTAAATCTTAATGACACCCCCAGACCAGTCCGCATATCGCAGTGCGATCTGCAAACTCGGACAGGAATCGGATCACATGGTATGAACACCCATGCGATCCGATTCTGCTGCAGACCAAAAAAAGGGTCCTGTGCGAGTTTGCGGCGGGTGCGATGCGAATTCAGCCATACTATCTGTATGGCTGAACTCGCATCGCACAGACAGATCGGATGTGATTTGCACTGCAGTGCAGTGCGAATCACATCCGGATCTCCCAACCGCAGCAGTGTGAACCCAGCCTAAAACAACAGACCTGCAAGGCAAAATGCATAATGAGCTAGTATGCAGCGCCTACTGGCTCATTATGAAATACTCACCTTAGAACGAGTCGCCGGTATCTCGCCCGATCCATGTCGAGAGAGCTGATATGTTGCCTCGGCGCGTCTTCTGGGTATCGTGGCTCTGGCATTGTGAGTGGCTGAAGCTGCGAAACGTCACATACGTGCAGGAGTCTCTTTCCCGGCAAGGTCTGCCAGTTCTGCCGCACCTTCAGCCAGGTCGGACCGCATGACGTCAGCAGCTGCATTAAACGTAAATATCTCCTAAACCGTACAGGTTTAGAAGATATTCATTTTACCTACAGCAGGGATGCAATTAGCGGACCTCCAGCTGTTGCAAAACTACAAGTCCCATCATGCCTCTGCCTCTGGGTGCCATGCTTGTGGCTGTCAGAGTCTTGCTATGCCTCATGGGACTTTGTAGTTCTGCAACAGCTGGAGGTCCGCTAATTGCATATCCCTGACCTACAGGTAAGCCTTATTATAGGCTTACCTGTAGGTAAAAGTAAAAAAAAAAAAGACTATACAACTGCTTTAAAAGGACTTCAAAGCTCAGAATTCTTAAAACGGATCTCTGAAAAATCCTCCGTAGTACGTTTTGCCCAGCCCACCCCACCCCTCTCTAGCTTGTCACATAATTAGATTAAAAAAATAAACGACTCAATTTCTTTCCTGAAATTGTTGTGACATGACGGGAGGGATATACCGGTAGTTTTATTTATTTATTTATTTATTTATTTTAATTGTGCAATGAAGGGTGGGAATGTTCTTCTTTGGGTGTTCTTGTTGCTGCCTGGTGATGTGGAAACTTTTAATTGGCTGCAAGAAAAGTTCATCGGAGGGATCAGAAAACCAGTCTTCACTACCAAATAAGGCGTCACAAAGGGTCATGCGATGGTGGATTTGGGTAAATTCACCTGGAGACACGCTTTCATTTTTTATTTTTATTTTTTGCTTTTATTTTGACCATAATAAACAAATAAATAATAACATCCATACCAAACCGCCATACAGCACATTTCCTTTAATAATTCTATGTTTAGGTAATATATACATTCTTTTTTTTTTTTTTTTTTTATGGAAACTGGTAGAAAAGAAGAAATACAGAAACAAATGTAGGCTACCATTGCTGATTTCTCCTGCTGAAATACTAATTACTTACCTGTCATGGTTGTCCAGTTCACTGACAGCCAGGCAATTTGTTTTTTTTTTTGTTTTTTGTTTAAAGAAAATCAGCTATGACAGTATATTGCATTACATATTGCTCTGATTACAGGTAAAAAAGAAATGTAAAAAAATCTATCCAAAAATGTATAAATTCTAATTTAATTTATAAAACTAAATTATTATAATGATTATTATTTTTATAATAATAAGATCAAAGGCATTTTATTGATAAAAAAATGAATTGGTAAAGCTCTATTATAAAAAATAGAAAAAAATACAATAAGCCTATGTAAAACCAATGAGAATATTCAAAAATAACATGTCCATGCTCACATCAGACAAGGCTGTGTAAGGTCACCATAATAACTCGCAGCTGAATAAAATATTTCATCTATTTACACAAGGAGAAGTAGAGAGCAGGTTTTCCATGATGCCCCCCCAAGGCTGAAGCCTGCTGTACAAATCCCAGCACAGCACATGTAAATGAAAACGCAGACCAGGGACTACATACATGAATAACAAGCAGCTGCTAATTTTACATGCGGAGGAAAGGTCGCATGGTCCCATATGGCTGCCGTGCGTTTGTCGCTGCTCACATGGGACCTCCTAAAGGGTGCAAACGGCATGGAGTCACGGGCATTGGTACAGTCATGGAAATATGTAAATGTCAATATTATGAGTTTATTATATTATGGTAGTTCAGAATTAATTGTAAAATGTAGTAAAGGCTTGGCATAGCTATTTTTTATTACTTTGTTTTCTTTTTCTAATAGAAATAATATATCTGTCGGTTATTCCCTTATTTCTATAAAATAATTATTAAATTGGCATAATAACTAAGTAGCAATACTAACCAGGATATGGGATTAGGAAAAACAACTGACGCCTTACCCATACATAATTATAGTCTACGTGAAAAATGTAAACACTCTAATGAAATAATTCAATTGAATCAGAACTCCAGGCAAGAATCAAAATCTTATGAATTGTGATACAAATCAGCAAATTGCAGTTATTGTTATTCAACTGATAATATACATGTAGGCAGGGATTTTTTTGAGTCACTTTTGCCCCTACCCACCTCCGTGTACCGTTTCTTGGTCCCACCCTTGGCCCTCCTCCCAGTACCACTCCTTTTACAGAATACAGAGCCAAGTATCATTTTGTAGTGCTAAGTAATGTGTGTTGAATTTGTTAATGATAACAAGAAAAGTAGTAAAATAGATCCCCCTCAGGCAACAGCTATAGACCCCCACCCCTCCAGCAGCAATAGATTTGCCTAGAAACAATAGACCACCAACAACAATGGACAACAACAAAATACCACCCCAGCAGAAACAAAAGATCTCCCAGCAGGCAGCATCAATAGACTTTCCAGCAGCTAGCAACAATAGACCCCACTCCCTCAACAATAGATCTCTTCCAGCAACAAGTGGCCCCTAAGCAAGAGCAGATCTACCACCAGGAACAATAGACCTCCCCAGCAATAATAGAGTGTGACGCAAAAATAGATGCCCCTCCAACAACAGTAGTTCCCCATAATAGACTCTCCAGAACACCCCAGCACCCCTTGCCATTACATACATTCAGTGTCAGAGGTGTCAGAACTGCGTTCCCCCGTGTTCTCGCTGAAAAAAGCCCTGAATCACAATTGCCTGGGTTCCTGAACTAGATCTAATCAGGATTCCAGTGCCATGCCATGATTGTCAAACTATGGCCCATGTGCTTGTTATGGTCTGCTTGTGGTAAATTGACCTCTGCAACCAAAACACCCAACAAGGAGAGATTTGGTATTGCTCACTGGAGCTTCTGGATGTAGAGCAGCAGAAGGCAGTGGCGGGCAGTGGGACTCTTTGTGAGTTATGACCCTTAGGCAGTGAACAAACATTTTTCAATTCCCTTGGGAATGCTTGGGCATTTTTATTCCCAATAACCACCAAATGCAGGGACTATTGTTTACTCCCATTGATGCCCCAACATTCTTTACTCTCACTGACTACTAATACTCAGACTTTTTCTTATTTCCTTTGATTACCAATGCAGTGGTGGTTTCTTACTCACTTTACAAAGTTACATACTTAATCAGGTTGAAAAAAAGTCCATCTAGTTCAACCAATAGAAAAAATAAATAAAAATGATATATATATATATATATATATATATATGCATGGAAGTTAGACAGTCCAATGTATTTAGAAAGAAGCATGGTGAGATTTTTGAAGTTGTATTTTTTTTTTTGTCATTTTTGGAAAATTAAGGAATTTAAAAAAAATTCAAATTTTTTTATTTTTCTACATACTGTTACCAGTACAGAACAGTGTTGTCATCTTACTGCTGTGGTGGTGATCAGGGACACTGACTGGTGACATTATGAAAAGAAAAAAAACTTTTTTTCAATTGTTTTAATTTTTTTATTATTTTTTATATTTTATTTATGATTTTTTTTAACACACTGTGACCAGAGCAATATAATCTTATCATGGTCACATTGTACTACACTGGGGAAGTGATCAGGATTTGTAAACATTTTACAGAATGAAACTGATTAATTCCATTTTTTTTATGTGATTAGCTGCGGCTGGTCAAAGCTAATCACATGGTACAGCTGGGCTGTGATTGGCCCTGTCTGTACCATGTTATCACATTTGTCCAATCACAGCTAGCAACACAATTGCACGCAATGGATGGCATGAAAGGAAGTCATCCATTGTTTACAACTGTCATGTGACCTGTTGTGATTGGTCACAGTGGTCACATGGTGGTGGCAGCGAGACGGCACACTGATCAGTCTTCGGCTGTGTCGTACAAAAGTTCTTTGGACAAAAATTCTCGTACAATTTTAGTATAGTGTGTACACAACTTTCTAAAGGCGATTCTAACCTTCTGAATGAAAATTTCCAACGGGACAGGCTCCAAAATTTTTCTTGCATGGGAACAGAACGAACAATTTTCGCTTAATGCTTAATTCTTAAGGCTTTCTTATAATTTTCATTCAAAATCAGAAGTGAAAGACATGATCAGAGACAATAAACAGAAAAAAAAACCTTTGTCGTACAAGATTTTTCGTACAAACTTTCCTTCATCGATTCCAATTTGCTGTGAAACAACGAGGGATATCGGATGATTGTTTGCCCGATTTTCTTATAGTGTGTACCCCACATTAGGCTCTGCTTAATCCCATACAATATGGTCAGATAATCTTATACTCTGGCATATAATGGAAAATTGTATCAAATACTTACCGTAATTTTCCTTTCCTGACACTAAGACATGGCAGCATACATATGATATAGCTCCGCCCTATATCCTATGTATGCTGCCATGTCTGGTGTCAGGAAAATTGTATCAAATACTTACCGTAATTTTCCATTCCTGATGCCAAGACATGGCAGCATACATATGATATAGGGGCGGACCTATATCATATGTATGCTGCCATGTCTGGCGTCAGGTAAATCAAGTTCTACGATCAGGTCTCCCCTCACCACCGAGGTATCTATTTGTAAATATCCGCTGGGATATGTACAAAATCCTCACTGATAACTCCCAAAACTTGAATACCCCATCAATGCTACGTTGGGAAAAACTGCTACAATGCTCCTACACTGCTCAGCAATGGTATTGTTCCCTTCAAATGCCTCTGAAAACCTCTTGCTGCACACTGCACTGGGAATCAGTCCAGA
Source organism: Lithobates pipiens (assembly GCF_037356315.1). Lineage (NCBI taxonomy): Eukaryota > Metazoa > Chordata > Amphibia > Anura > Ranidae > Lithobates > Lithobates pipiens. The sequence goes on from NW_027507785.1 coordinate 306,306,125, forward strand.
AAATATTTCATAATTGGTATCTCGCGCCATCTAAATTCACTCGCATTTACACCTCTTCCACTAACTTATGCTGGAGACACTATGGAAACCTGGGATCTTCACTATACATTTTGTGGAACTGTCCAGTGCGCACTCAATTCTGGTCTACCCTTACTAAATTGCTCTTTTCTATTATACCACTCTCTATTTCCCTCTCATGACAGGTGGTTCTATTGGGTTTGGATATATATACATGGCCCTGATTCTCCTACACTGTCATTTTCAGCTGCCTACCGGGCTATCTATCAGAGAAGGACTGGCAAATATGCCAATATCCAATATGGCCTCAGTGCCCGGCGAACACGTGTACACAAAACAAGCTAATTACCCGTGTTCACAGGCCTATATGAGGACACCAGTGGCTCTTACAACTTGCTGGATTATCTCCAGTTTTGCATCCTGTGTTCCTGTGCCTTGTACTTCTGCTTGATTACCCGTTAGCAGCCCTGCTTACCCCTAACTTGCTCTGGCTTATCTCCTGGCTTTGAAATCAGTGGACCTGCTCCTGCCTATGCCAGATTGAAATCCTGTGTTTGACCCCAGCTTGATCTCAACTACGCTTCCTGCCTCTGCTCCTGATTGACTTCCTGTGTTTGACCCCCGGTCTGGCTTCTGACCTTGCTCCTGCTTTACCCATCTGTCTGGATCCACCAGCACCTCCAGAGAATCATTGACTGTGACCACCTTCTCTGCTCCTGCGTGTCCTCACATCTGGAATCATCAGGCAGCTTCACCTTCAGGCAACCTGTGCATCTTTTGGCAAAGCACCCTCTGTCATCACCTTCAGGGGTACTCTGCACTCAGCTGCAAGGGAAGCCCTCTCGTCACCTCAGCCTCCAGTCTTGTATGTGACACCATTGCCAGAAAATGGAAAGCCCCTCACTCCCCCTCCACTCTAGAAGTGATCTCTATCTTGAACAATCACTGTTTGATGGAATATATGTATGGCAAATCTCAACATTTCAAAAACAATGGGATCTTTGGCTCAAACACTCTAAATGCCTGAACCTCCTATGAGTCAATAATCTTTATGATATTTGAAAGTAATGCATTATCTCCTCTATGTAGCGACGACACTTTGGACGAGGTGTCTGTCATGTATACATTTCGTTTTTGCCTCAGAACAGTAATCGGGTTCTGAGGGTTAATTGTGTAGGTTAAAGCGGGTTTACACCCTAAAGTGGAACTTCCGCTGATCGGAACCCTCCCCCCCTCCGGTGTCACAATTGGCACCTTACAGGGGGGAGGGGGGTGGAGATACCTGTCAAAGACAGGTATTTACACCCACTTCCAGGCATAGACTCCCATGGGAGTCTATGTCATTTCCTGTCCTGCCGCGCTGTCTGCTGGGACACACACGGGTCCCAGTGACAGCGCGGACAATTCCTATGGCGCTGCGCGACTCGCGCATGCGCAGTAGGGAACCGGGAAGTGAAGCAGATTTGCTTCACTTCCTGATTCCCTCACCTAGAATGGTGACGGCAGCAGCCGAGCGATCGATCGGCCTCGGCTGCCGGCATCGCTGGAACCCGGGACAGGTGAGTGTCCATTTATTAAAAGTCAGCAGCTGTAGTATTTATAGCTGCTGGCTTTTAATATTTTTTTTTTTAGGTGGAATCCCTCTTTAACTTTGACATCCGTTTTGCTGGGCTGTGTTAGAAGCTCTGCCTGATCATGTGCACAGTTAGGTGCACATGACAGGCTTAGAACCAGGCCTGGTTGGACGCTTTGGGTATAGGTGTTCCCCAGAACCAATCAGTGGGTGTGCCGGGCCCTGCTGAGGAGTCTGGGGAAGGGAACTTAAGATGTTGAAGTCACGTGTTCCGGGTTCGTTCATAAGGCCTTAGCGATCTGTTTCTGATTCTGGACCGGGGTAGCCGCGCGAGGGATCCCGGTCACAGGAGCATTCCTCGCTCCACAACATGCTTCGGTTGGCTAGCCCCAATAGACTCGCCTGGTCTGGGGTAGGGATCCGTCTGTTCCCTACTGCACCTCGGAACCAGCTGGTCCGAGGTGCAGTAACTGAGGGAGGATTCAAGGCGTCCGGGTGTGCTCTCGGCTTGGAGGGGCACCGGAGCTCGTGTAAGTGACCGGGGGAGGACTCTTCGGAGTAGGGCCGACAAGCTGGCATCCTGAGAAGTGCCTGGTTGCTGAGTTGTGAAGGAAACCAACGGATTCACGCTTTTTCCAGTACTGCCAAGGAGACGGAGAACGTTCCAGGTACTGAGGAAAAAGGTTCCTGTTCACTTCCTTTACAAGTTACTTAAGGTCCAAGGTTTCACAAGTTCTGGATCAAAGTGCTGACTGCCATAATCTCTGGCTAGAGATTTGTTTAGCTTTGAAGTGCCCAGCTGTGAGTGGCTACTCTCTGGGTGGTATTAGAGACTTTCTGATATTAGCAGTTCAAGGTGCCTGAGTTCTTAACCCTTGCCCTCTGTTCCCATACAAGACTGTGTTGTTGGATGTTACCCCTGCAAATAAAAACCCTTTTCTAAAGGACTTTTATGGTGTCAGCATCCAAAGTTGTTGGGTACTAACTCTGGGAACCCCTAAACATGGAAGAACCAGCCAAGCCAAGGGTTATGGCCTCTACATCTATATGTCTAACACCCAATGGTGCCCCCCCCCCCAATCCATGCACCCAGCCTCTAATCTACATGCAGGGTGCTGGATGAATGGATTTCAATGGGTTTTTGTTGGAAGCACATGATAAGAGTCTGAGGCTCCAATTGGCTTAAAAAAGGGTGGGCTTGGGGTGAAAAGCACTGCGCCCTGAGCCCACCCAGTTGTGTGACATTAGTGAATTAATATTCGCTAATGTCTTACTGCTTCTCCTCCCGGCCCATCAGGAAGCGGGTCCTGAGACCCGATTGGCAAGGGAGTCTTGGGACTCCTGGCCAGTCGGGTCCCAGGACCCACTTCCTGTTCGGCTGGGGAGAAGTAGCAACGCCTGTTCGGCCAGGAGGAGAAGCAATAGCCCCAGCTATTCCCTCAGCAAGCTGGAGCGAGGGGCAGAATCAGCCTCTTAAGGTAAGGCCACTGATCAAATGGAAGCTGCTACTGAGCAGGAAATAGCCAGGGCCCTTTTTCAGGCTCGTAAATTGATTCTTAGACATTGGAAGTTGACTGACCCACCCTTATGGAAGGATTGCCCAAGTGGGTGACACACTGTGCCTTGAAAAATACATCTTTCAACATAAAGGGATACACCAGGGCTAGTCCCGATGGACTTAATATTGGATAGAATATCTCTTGCCTTGTCACTTTTGGTGTAGCAATAGTGACTTGAGTCTACATAAGAGCAGTGGCGGCTGGTGGTATTTTTTTTGGGGGGGGGGGAGGGTGGAAAACAATGCAGCACAGCCAATCCCCGATCGGTCGATCAGTCACCCACAACCCTTCAGTCAGTCGGTCACCAGCCCTGCACTTACCCTATCTAGCTTCCCCTGCGTTTCCTCCTCCTCTGCATCATGGCGGCTTCTGCCATGTGTCTCCTCCCTCCTCCTCCTAGGCAGCCAATAGGATCGTTTATCCTCTTGGCCAGTCGGGTGATGGGTCTCAGGACATGCTTCCTGATTGTCCAGGAGGAGAATCAGGAAGACAATAGCGAATATTATTCGCTATTGTTACACAACCGGGTGGGCTCGGGGCACAGTGTGCCCCAAGCCCATCCTTTTTTGAAGCCCATTAGAGCCTCAGACTCTAATCATGTGTTTCTAAGAAAAAAAAACCCAACTGGAATCCATGCATCCAACACCCTGCATGTAGATTAGGAGCTCGGCGCATGGATTAGGGGGGCAGCTCCTCTGCGCCCTGTATGGATGGGCCGCCACTGCCTAATAAAATAAGGATGTTTTGTTGAATGAATAGTCTTGACACTAGATTATGCCATGACATTGTTGGAATATGGTATTGCCTAATGGTTTTGTATGTTGTAACTTCTCTGGGACATATAATTTTGTTTATTGTGTCTTTGTTTTCAAAAAACCACAATACATAAATACATTAAAAAAAAAAAAACGGGCATGGGGTCGATGCATATAATGGTGGTCAACAGCTCATCGTCATGTACAGTTTCTTCTGCTTTGTAAATCTAGTATTTAGCACTTACTTTTATTATTTATGTATCTGACTGTACCGTCTCTCACTCTTATGCAAAAGAAGTATTTAAATAATAATAAAAACAGTCACGATCATGAAATATTTACCAAAGAAAAAAAAAAAGTCAAATTTCTTTTTTAATTCAATAGCCACTAGACCGCAAAAATACTTGATGGGGTAGAGTCGAAATAGCATCTCATGATTCATAACCTATCAATATATACATGAATCCTCTGCAAATAAGATGAATCAGAATCCCGATAAAAATCAAATTAAGAGACACGGTGGTGTAAACAAGATTGAGAATTGTAAGACATCAGGTAATTGACATAAGTGGCAATGTTTGATTACATAAACAACTTATTATTTTTTCACATATCTCAGAGATGGAAAAAAAATAATAAAAAAAATAAAAAAAAAACACAATAATGTAATAACTTTTTTTTTTTTTCAAATTTTATCAACAGGAAAATTTTGATATAGCTCTTTAGAAGGAATCCATTTGGGAGAATTCTGTTTCCATGGCAACTCAGCACAAAGTTTAAATATAGCAGTTAATATTTTAGCTTGTTCACTGGTATATGTCATACAAGACATGTTTCATTTAAACAACTGCCTACAATAATATGTTAAATACAAAAATATAGGTATATAGGCTTTGGAAATTTATACATAATGGTAAAAGGGATGCTGTTTTAAATGGGAGTTATTGATGAGAGATACAGTAAGTGGCAAATATGTGCATATTAATTATCTGAATCTATTTTTAAGGAATCGTATACTATTTGAGGATGACACTAGCATGCATAGTATGTATATTTACCGCTGTCAGTCTTAACATGCTATTTCTTAACTGAAATTGTATTTTCAGAGCAACAGCTGCAAAAGAGTGAGAATATGTCACTTTCCATTCAGTGATTAAATCATTTCAAACATGCTGTCATTCGGTTTGAAGAGATGCGGCTGTATGGAATAACAGATAATGTTACATAATTCTGTAGTTTGATAATAATTGAATTCCAGGAATGAATATTTTTACATACCAGACCCGAGGGGGTTTTATGGACTCTGAGGGGAACCCCACGCCAAAATGAAGAAAAAGAAAAGGTGTGGGGTCCTCCAAAAATGCATACCAGACCCTCATCCGAGCATGCAGCCTTGCAGGCCAGGAAAGGGGGGGGGCAAGCGAGCAGCCCCCCCTCCTGAACCATACCAGGCCACACGCCCTCAACATGGTGGGGTGCTTTGGGCTAGAGGGCTCTGCCCCCTCCACCCCAAAGCACCTTGTCCCCATGTTGATGGGGACAAGGACCTCTTCCCCACAACCCCCTTAGTCTGCCTGTAAAGTGGCACATCTGTACCATGTATAGAACCTGCTGCAGCAAAAATTTCAAAAATTTGTCAAATAACAGTTAAATTGACTTGGCAATTGCCAGCCCAGCTATATAAAAAAATAATAAAGAAAAAAACAGTGTGGAACCCCGCACCAAAATAAAAAAAAAATGGCGGGCCCTCCCCCTCAGAATAAATAAGACCATTATTAAAGCATGCAGCCCAGCAGGCCTGGAGGGGGGGGGGGCGGAACGAGCGAGCGGCTCTGCTCTACCACCCCAAAGCACCTTGTCCACATGTTAATGTGGACAAGGACCTCTTCCCAACAACCCTGGGAGGTGGTTGTTGGGGTCTGCGGGCAGGGGCTTACCAGAATCTGGAAGCTCCCTTTAACAAGGGGGACCCTGATCCCCCCTCCCCCATGTGAGAGAGTATGGGGTACATTGCACCACTACTCATTCACTAAAAAAACTGTCAAAAATAAAGAAACACAGTAGACGGTTTTTGACAAGTACTTTATTAAAAAAAACAACAATGTCCCCTGATGTAGATCCATCTTCAGTCACAAAACCTGCTGTACCGCCGGACCCCCCCAAAAAACAGCTACACCCCCAACAAAGGCTAACCACCTAATGCCTACTTCATCAGGTGACAGTTCCTAAATAGGTAAGGGATGGGACCACCTGGCTTCCCACCCCCTTGTGACATCATTGGCCCAGCATGCCCCAGTCAGTGATGTCACAAGGGGGTGGGCTTAGGGGGTGGGCTTAGGGGGTGGGTCATCCACCCATGTCGTAAGGTGACTCAGCCCCTTAGCTATTTAAGAATGTCAGATGGAGGAGCAGGAAGTCCATGGGGAGCGTTCAATAAAGCCAGAGGTATTTTAAATCTTTTTTCAGGTTCAGTGGTCTGGCAACTTTTCACACATTTTTGGTGAATGGATAGAGGTATTATGCACCCCATACTCATTCACATGAGAGAGACTGGGATCTGGGGGCTCCCTTGTACCCCCACAACCACAGCCCAGGGTTGTGGAGAACAGGCCCTTGTCCCCATCAACATGAGAACAAGGCACTTCGGGGTGGTGCCCACCACCTTTCTTTTAACATTATTGTATTGCCGGCTTTGATTTGTTTACAGTTCAGCTGTCAGTGGGGAAGCCCACTGACAGCTGATGAGTCAAGACGCGGCGGCCGGCTTGCTGGACAGCTGCTTAACAACCAGTTATTCTTCACATAGAATTCGAGTCGGTCAATCATTTATCAATCGATCTGAATTCTAATCGTTCTGAAAATGTGGAATTTGTTAGAAAACGAATAAACGAAACACACGCACTGTCATAGACTGTACATATTTTAGAAGAAACTTGCATTTAGAATGTAGATATTTTAAGAGAAACTTGCATTATACTCTTTTAGAATTTTGTCAAGAGAGACAATTTAAGGCATTGATTCTGCATGAAAGTCAGGGGACCTTTAAGGAAACAAGCCTGTTTAATATTATGCCAAAGACAAAAATAGTTTCTATAAACTGCAGGTATTTACAAACCGATCACATTCGTGTACTAATTAGTTTAATTAAATTGTCTGAAGTGTGGGCTGCATTATAAAGATTGTTTAAAAAGCAAACTTAAAAAGTGGAAAAGATTGAGTAGTATAAATATGTTCTCAAGCTGTACTTAACAATGGCTTTCGGAAAGTCAATTAAGCAATGGAATAAATGAGCAGCAAGTTTCTTTTTAACATAATTTTTCCTTCCAAACACTGGGGGAATTGTAAAGTAATATAAAAATACAGTGGCAGAATGAATAAGGAATACATTCACTTTTCTGAAATTATTTAAATATATGCAGACATAGTCTGTTTTACATCAACACTCTATAGCCAAAGTATGTGTATACCTGACTTTCACACCTACACTATATGGCCAAAAGTATGTGTATGATTAGGTTCAGGGGTTTCCAGTGAAAATTACAGTTAAAAGAGAAATATGGGGTATAAAATAAAACCTTATGCTCACCTAGGTGGATACAATATTGATCCAATGCTGCATCTGTTCCTGCTGCCTCTGCACTGAGAACTGAGCGATCAAACATCGCCAATCACTCAGTATTCCCCATTGCTCTAAGCAGAGTGTGGTGACTGTCAGTCACTGGCTCTCTGCTCAGCCCCTCCAGCCCTCACTGGATCGCTGGGCTGGGATGGGAGGAAGCAGCTGGCTCAGTCTCTCAATGGTGCAGCTGAGAGGCTGAGACAGCTGCTGGTCCAGGCATCTGGGTGAATCCCTAATATAAAGTCTGGATTTTTGCTCAGATTGGACTGGCTGAGTGACATCAGCCGACAGCAGGCTTTAGCCCAGGTCACAGGACTGCAGAACAGACTGTACTTCCGTGACCCATAGGAGAAGTAGGGCCAAAAAAGCTTTGGCCATACTTCTCCTTTAATGCCTCGTCATACAAAGATATTTTGGAAAATGATGTACTACCTGTCTTGTGGTAACAGTTTTGAGAATGTTCTTTTCTGTTCTATTATGTGCTCCTTGTACACAGCCAGCTCATTAAAGACTTGATTTAATGAATTTGGTTTGGAAGAACTGGAGTGGTCTGCACTAAGGCCTGTGTCCTGATTTCAACCCTAGTGAACACCTTCTTTGAAGATGGCCAATTCCATATTTATGCCCATGGTTTGGAATAGGATGTTCAACAAGCTCATATAGATAATAATGGTCAGATATCGACAGATTTTGAACTTATATTGTAAGAACAAATCATTGTGCCACCCTTCATATAGATCTGTACTAAAAGGGGTAGAGCTCATGGTGAGCCTTGACTTCTAAAAAACACAAAAGAACAGCCCTACAACCTCTCCAATCTAATTATTGACTTCTTATCCAACATCAGTACCTAATCTCACTTGACCCTTTTTTTTTTGTTTGCTGAATTGGCACAAATGCCCACAGACACACTCCAAAGTCTTCTGGAAAACTTTCCCAGGAGAGTGGGGGCTGGTGTAGTTGCAAAAGGGGCAACTCCATATTCACAACACCCATGGTTTTGAAATGGGATGTCTATCAACCTCAAATAGGTGTGATGGTCGGTTGTCCGTAATCTTTCAGCCATAAAGTGTTTATTTTGGTCATGTGTATTAGTACCTAATTGGGAAATATACTACTTTTTATGTAGTTAGTTATTTCACAAAGGGGCTACAGTGCTACGGTGCTAAAACGGAAAGGATCTCCATTTGAGCCCACCAGGGGACCCGGGGTTACCTGAGGTTTCCTTGGAGAACTGATCTCGTGCTTGGGATTAGGCGGGATTTCATGTTGACACGCCATGATGTCAGAGGCATACTAGTAGTTAGTAGTTTGGACCACTTTACCAAGCTCCTGGAGCATCCTGGTGAATCTGCAAGACTTGCTACCAATTAAGGCTCATACAAATCAATCTGTTCTTACTATAAGTATATTTTGTTATCAAATGTATGAGCACCATATAGGCAAAATCTATTAATTCCTCATCTAGTCTTTTATTTTACATGGAAGGCATAGTTATCCCATAACCCCCTGCAATGCTAAAAGCCACATCCTTGGTGAATCACAACAGGTGACCTAAAGTCACCCAATGAACAAAAAGCTTGCACAGCATTGGAAAACTCCTGCTGGTAGGTGTAGAGGAGTCATATTGACTCTGTGTGATGTTGGACACAAAGTGCTAAGCAGTTGCTTGGACCACTTGACCAGGTCACAGAGCTTCATGGTGAGCCAGTTGAGTTTGCTGTTAGTTCTGACTCTTGCTTAAAATTTGGTTATTTGACATGGGCCATGGTCTGCTATTCAATAAGTGGATCTTGCATTTTAGTGCAAAGTCCACTTTAAATAAAGACCAAGATAAAACTAAAGAAGGCTGAAAGAGTACCAGATTGCTTGTCGTGCTCTGAACAACTTATAACTGAACAGGTTAAGTTTAGTTTCATATAAAAACTGCATGAAGCCTCTTTATTTCATTTGCCGGAAAACACAGCTAATACCACCAAATGACTTTGAATTGCAAATGATGCAGGCTTTGATTTTTTTGAATCAGAACATGAATAATCATCATACTCCCTACGCTTGAAAAAGTGTGTGTTTTATGCCACCTGAACATTTATTTAACAAAGGAGACTTTGGTGCTACCCAACAATACCGGTCTAATGCAGAAGATGGAAGGGGAAAAAAAAAACATTTTCATTTTCCAACTGACATCTGTGCAGACAAAACAAAGACGAAGCTGGTCCTTCTCATCCTTCGTACACCTCTTCAATTATTTTCCATCTGTTCTGACACGTTAAAAGCTAGATTTAACTTCCTTTTAGCACCATACCGACTTCAGGCTTTTCTTCATCTCTCCATGCTCCCTTCTCACTTCTGATAAAAAGACGGAAATATAGAATGAAATGGGATTTCTAGACCTGAGAACAGACACAGAGTAAAGGTCAAAGAATGCAAGTATATTCATCTCTTTCCTTTCTTCTCTCAAAGGTGAGGAACATGCAGATCTCTGCTTTCCAACCTGACTATGGTAGGGTGAAAGGCTGTCTGTGAATAGGTGCTCCTCGTGAGTTCAGAACAGAGCAATCATTCAGAAGTGTGCGCTCACCACCCTACCGTGACTCAAGGAGGCTGCTGGGAGGTAATCGGAAATAAAATCTCAGCCTCGATTCATCCAGCAACTCACTTCCCGCCTTTTACTATTTTCTCTGTGGGCCATTACTTTAGCCTTTACTTGGAGCTCCCATGTGCAAAACCTTTTAAGATCTTTTATCTGATTCTCTTTCATTCTCTAGAACTTAGTTCGTTTTGGTTTTTGAATACCTGTATTTGCTTTCTCTTTAAAGTAAAAAAATAAAAATAAAAATCCTGGTAGTGCACAATGTTCCATATTTTTTGGTAAGAGGTGATAGGTTCTCTTGAGTGTGGACCACCAGGTTGGGGAGGGCTTCCCTTCTAATGAGGAACCCTGTCTCTGTTACTTTTTGGCAGTAAGAGGCTCAAACGGGAGGCATTTCGAGCTGAAAAAGGCACACAGAGGAGGCTCATGTGATACATTTGTAGCACAGACCCCAGACCGGGCTGGATGTTTGATCCAAGATTCCATTCCCTGATAGGCGTATGGCACACAGTACAGTAGTTTACAGTCCCTCAAGTCAGAACAGGCCCTCAAAACAGGCCATCTATGTATTTTTGAAGTTTATTTGTTGTTTTAACTTGAATGGGGTCAGGATGACCCTTGTGATACTCCAAACCTAGCAAAAATACAACAGAGGACACCCTCTTGAATGCAGAGTTTAAAATAACCAACAATGTAGGAATTCCCTCAACGGGGTTATAGTCCTGAATCAAGAAACTGTATTGAGCTCCCCCGAAGGTGGCAAAGACAGTTTCTAGGATCCCCGAGGCTAGTACTCACTGTGCTCTGGGTACTATAATGCCTCCTGTAGCACCAGCTAGTCTCTGTACTCGATGCCTCCAGCCTGGATCCTCTGCAAAGCTTCCTGCACTGCTTCAGGATACTCTAGAGAGAGGTCCCAGGAACTCTAACTGGTGTTGGGACCCCCGTCCCCTAATAAGAGGGGCTTCTTCTGTTCTGCAGCTGACAGCCCAGGGGTGAGGTCCATAAAGACTTGGATGAGGACGTTTGGGATGGAGGAACTTGACTGGCCTGCACAAAGTCCTGACCTCAACTGATAGAACGCCTTTGGGATGAATAAGAGCATCATTCATCATATATCAGTGCCTGACCTCACAAATGTGCTTCTGGAAGAATAATCAAACATTCCCATAGACACACTCCTAAACCTTGTGGACAACCTACTCAGATAAGTTGAAGCTGTTATATCTGTAAAGGGTTAGCCAACTCAATATTGAACCTTATGGACTAAGATTGGGATGCCATTAAAGTTCATGTGTGTGTAAAGGCAGGCATCCACATACTTTTGACAATATAGTGTACTAACTTTACCAGCCTCTCAAATAGGAGGCCCCCCTCCTACCCTAAGGCCTCATAGCAGTTACATGGGCTGCTATAGCTAGTTACGTCAATGATGTTGAAATAGAAGATAAACAATGGAAAGATAGCAAAACACCTGTCTTAAAAAATTAAATGCTGCATCTTGTTACAAAAAAATAGGCTATGCTGTCATATTTCTTTTCTTTGTAATAAGATCTGCAAAAACTGATGGTGATTCCAATGTGTTTTTTTTTTAATGTTCTATGTGGAGTTCAGCATCAAATTATGCCGGCCATACACGGTTCGAATTTCGAAAGAATTTTCTTTCGAAAATCGTATCTAAGAATTTTCGTATGAATTTCGCACCATTAGTGGGCTGCAGCAACAGCCGATTTTCGTGCGGAAATAAAATTTGAGGAATCGGACATGTTGGAAATTTTTAGAAAAACGAACGATTTTCTAATCAATGATGGGAGAATCGTGCGAGAAACGTAATAAGAAAAGAAAATGTATGGAGATAAAAGAAAATGTACGGAGAGAAAAGAAGATTCCCAGCCAAGAAAATTCTTTTCTGTAGCAACATGAGGTGAAATTAAAGGCTTGGTCGGCCGAATTTCGAAAATCAATGGTGGCATCATCGGATCACAAAAGAAACAAATTTTCTGATTTTGAAAAGAAAATTCGTTCGAAATTCGACCGTGTATGGCCTGCATTAGATAAAAACCCTAAGGCCTGATTCACACCTGTACTTTCCTAGCATGCATTCCCAGAAACGTGCCAAAACAAACATTGAGCTTTCAGTGCCATTAATTGTTAATGGCACCTCAAACGCGGCTAGCAGATGCGCATTTTGCTGTGTGACAAATGCACTAAGACATGAAGTACAAAAACGTGCAAGGCTCACCACCCAAAAGAGGGCGCAGGAGCTACTTTGGCACCTTTGTTGTGCGCAAGTGAATGGGCTGCCCTATGCAGTTGCACAATAAACATGCAAAGAAATGCACATAAGCACGACACACACAGGTGCAAATGGGGCCTAACTGAATGACATGAACATAATTAAAGGGATACTAAAGTCTTTTTTTTTTTTATTTAAAAATAACAAACATGTCATACTTACCTTCTCTGTGTAATGGTTTTGCACAGAGAAGCCCAGATCCTCCCCTTCTCGGGTCCCCCAAAGGCACGCCTGGCCCCTCCACCCTGCCGACAAGCAGCTTGCTACTATATGTGTCCATTCAGATATGAAGCTGCAGTTCAGCCCCACCCCTTCTCTCTCCTCATTGGCTCACTGACTTTAAATGACAGCCAATGGCGCCCCGCTGCTGTCTCAGCCAATGAAGAGGGGAGTCCTGGAAAGCCAAGACTCTCCTGCAACATCGCTGGTTCAAGATGGGGCTCAGGTAAGTATTAGGGGAGCTGAGGGAGGCTGCTGCGCACAGAAGGTTTTTTATCTTAAACGATGACATTTCTTTAAATTGAGGGAGCACATTAGGAGATTTAGGAGATAGATCCATGTCTGTGTTGATTGTATTTTATGTTTTGTTTATTATGAATGTTATGTATATGACTAATATATATATATATATATATATATATATATATATATATATATATATATGTATGGTATTGAGATGGAATGTTTTTATATGTATAATAATTCAGAAAAAATAATCGAAAGATAAATCTTTGTTATACATCCTACATCCTATGTGCAGCCACTTTCTGTCTACAAGCACTCCATTTATGGTTGTATGGTAGGTTTCCTGATGGCAATAACAGTGGACCCTTTTTGCGTAAATGTGAGCTGAATTGGGCAATTGCAGTCTTCATCAGACTTGGTGACATCACAGGAGCACAATTAGAAAATATCAAAAAGGAAGGACATGTGGGACTTTAAAAGGTGTTGAACCCCCCTCTCAGAATAATTAATAATACAAAATCATATAATATTCATTTAAAAATAACTGCATTAGTATTAGGGATATATATCCATTTAAAAGCATAAGAAGTTTTTAACAACAGATATCTAAACCCGTAGCACCCCTGAAGGTAGGGATCCCTCCTAATGTATGTACACAGTATGGAGTCAATCAGTGTTTGAAACCACCATACACATAGTGATCATACATAAGGTATCACACAAGGGAGGGATAACTCATACTCACACATTTCGCCTTTGTCGGCTTTTTCGAGGGGTAAAACTGGTTTACTAGAAAGAAAGAGAAAAATACATAATGTATATTCAAAAACACATTATTTAATATGCATTGCTTCTACAACAATATTTGCATATCTGATTATCTTTATTAACTTACAAATTGTAAATAGAGTATAACTCAGGAGGAGGATCCAACATGAGATTTCTCTCTGTGCAGCCAGACCAATTAGAAAAAAGGAACAGAGTGTTGTCACTCTATAACAGGAAGTGCACAAACCATGAATTTCATGGCAGAATCACCCGGTATTATTCTCATAAAAGCTGCAGACTTGAAAATATTTAAAATTAATTTTGAAGTGCCATTAACTTGTTAAAGCTTATATGAGATTTGAGTGATTGGGTTTCTATCTACTTTTTTAAAGAGCATAATCTCAATCATCGTCATTATCATCAGTTAAAAATAGCTACAGTAAATCAGAGCTTCAATTTTGTAAGATTATCACTTATTACCTATATCATTAAGATCTTCTTCACACCTTCAGAAATAGCCCCTGGAGGGTAAGTGATGTATTCCGATATACTCCACTGAAGGGACAATATTCTTAATGGGATCCTACACCTGTGCGTAGCATGATATTACTATTTTAACACGTTTGTATGAAATATATTTATAGGATATTCAGCCATTCCGCTCACTCTGATTCTGATTTAGTCACATTAATTGCTATATATATATATATATATATATATATATATATATATATATATAAACAACTGTTTGTTCAAAAATATATTTTTGCTTTGTGCTATAGTTCTATTTTAATGCCTTGATGTAAACTCTGGCTGCATTAAAAAAAAAAATAGCAAAGTTGGAGTTTTCTTAACCACTTAAGGACCAGAAGATTTCCCCCTTTATTGACCAGGCCATTTTTTGTGATTCGGCACTGAGTCTCTTCAACTGACAATTGCGCGGTCGTGCGACGTCGTACCCGAACAAAATTGACGTCCTTTTTTTTCCCACAAATAGAGCTTTCTTTTGCTGGTATTTGATCACCTCTGCACTTTTTCTTTTTTTTGTGCAATCAACAAAAAAAGCAACAATTTTGAAAAAAAATATATATTTTTTTACTTTTTGCTATAATAAATATCGCCCAAAAATATATAAAAAAAACAAATTTCTTCCTCAGTTTAGGCCCGATATGTATTCTTCAAGATATTTTTGGTAAAAAAATTCTCAATAAGTGTATATTGATTGGTTTGTGCAAAAGTTATAGCGTCTACAAAATAGGGAATAGATTTATGGCATTTTTATTATTATTATTATTTTTTTACTAGTAATGGTGGTGATCTGCAATTTTTAGCGACACTGTGACATTGCAGCAGACAGATCAAACGCCTAAGTGACATATTTTTACACTTTTTCGGGAACCAGTGACATAATTACAGTAATTGGTGCTAAAAATATGCACTGTTTTTGTACTAATGACACTGGTAGGGAAGGGGTTAACACTAGGGGGCGATAAAGGGTTTACCGGTAAATGTGTTCCCTGCCGGTGTGTTGTAACTGTGTGGGGGATGGGATGCCTGGGGAAACAAACAGATCCATCTTCTTGCAAAGCAGAAAGACAGGAGCTGTGTGATCTCTCCTTTTAGAACAGAGATTTGCCTTGTTTACACAGGCAGATCCCCGTTCTGTCACTGGCTGGCCGGCGGACATCGAGTCCGTCCCACCCGCTGATTGGCTCTCCCCGCTGGCCAGTGGGCCCACAAACTGCAGTTCCCGAGGCCGATGTACAATGACGGCGAATCGCGGAAACCTGCCGATCGGCCGCAGTACAATGACGGGGGCTGGTCGGTAAGTAGTTAAAGCGGCATTCCAGCCGCAAAAAACACTTACCTGTCCAGGAAGCCCACGATGTCGCCCCCCCCCCCCTCGGCCGATTTGTCCACCAGCTTGGATGCAGGCACTGACGGTTTCCTACGGCACATGCGCACAAGTCGCTCGGCGCTTTGTGAATGGCCAGCTCATCTTCTGGGGCACACACGGGTCACCAGGAGGCAGCGGGGGAGAAGAAGGAGGGCTCACAACAGAAGAGGATGTGACATACTTTGCCATGGCCAGTCTAGGATAGAAGTAAACTATGTACTTCTAAAAAGATAAGAAAGAAAAAATGGATATCCAAAAACGAGCGGTGGAGGGGAGGTCTTTAGTTTAACAGCACCTTTTAAAAGTGGGAGGAACTCCGCTTTAAATGTTTCTATAACAGTTGTGCAGTTCTGTGCAAAGTCAATTAGGCTTTAAAGCAATATTAAACCCAAAAGCAAACATTTATTATATTTCAACTTACCAATTCTTAGATGTGATGACTGCATTCATGTTCTTTTTAGTTTTTTTTTTCTTCTTCTATCTTTACCTGGTGATCCAACCAGTAAGTCTGTTCAGGTTGGTGTGGGTGAATCCTCATTTAGGTAAAGCACCAAATCCCTTAAATACTGATAGAAAATGAAAAAAATTACCAACATGTTTCGCCAACTGGGCTTCTTCAGGGAATGGATGCCTGCTAAAAGGTCATGGCACTGTATCAAACAAAGACAGAGTATAAATATACATCAATTCCACAACAATTGTGTGCATATTTTCAACAATGTTGATCCAACATGTTTACCTCAAGGGCTATAAGAAATGGGTCATGTCTATACCTGGATTTTATATGGATATACTGTTTTTAACTGAATTCTATAATAAATGTAGTATTTTTATAAATTCTTGCTATTTTGTTAATGCAACCGAAAAATTCCATAAAACCTCCTTTTTCCATTTTCTATCAGTATGTCTGTTTTTCCAAAAGAAAAAGCTGTCTTACAGATGTAAAGTTTACAGGGATGAGACAAACCATTTACTGTTGGCAGGGGTGATTACAATCATCATCTTTTATTTATTTATGTAAAACCTTTATTGCAAAACAAAAAAAACACAGTTTGCTGTAACTGCTCATAATGTAATAGCTGGAATGTAGATTCAATGTGTTTGTGTATCTAAATATGCTGGTACATGTAGCACTCCCCTCCCCCCCCCCAAGACTATCAATGTTGCTGTCAAAAGGTGTCCCATGTGCTCCTTCATCCAGAGTGGGGGAACTGTAATACTGGAGTATTGCAGTGCAGTATTGCAGTACTGCAGTGCGTGCCCTTCTTTGAAGCCAAAGCCAGGCACCCACAGTAAGAATGCCGGCGCCGTGGGGAGCAGGGGGAGAGGAGCGGGGCTTCGTACACCCGCAAAGTCGGACCGTGGGACAGGTAAGGCCCCTTTCCCACTAGGGCATTTTTCAGGCGCTACAGCGCTAAAAATAGTGCCTGTATAGCGCTGAAAAAATCTGTCCGGTGGGCTTTCACACTGGAGCCGTGCGCTAGCAGGACGGTGAAAAAAGTCCTGCTAGCCGCATCTTTGGAGCGGTGAAGGAGCGGTGTGTTCACCGCTCCTAAACCGCGCCTACCCATTGAAATCAATGGGGCAGCGCAGCTATACCGCTATACAATGGGGCAGCGCAGCTATACCGCTATACAGCTATACCGCCGGCGGCCGCTAGCAGGGCTTGAAACTGCCCCGCTAGTGGCCGCATACCGCTGCTAAAACGTCAGTAGAGCGGCGCTAAAAATAGCGCCGCTTTACCACCGACGCCGTTCCCGCCCCAGTGTGAAAGGGGCCTAAGTGTCTGAAGTCAGCAGCTACACTTTTTGTAACTGCTGACTTAAAAAAAAAATAATAATTTCAGCGGAACGCCACTTTAATGACAGCACCATCTACAAGTATGTAACTTAACTATTGATATTTGCATTGTTTTGCACTGCAAACTGAAATTTGGGAAACGTTTTTTGAAGTGTCAGTAAAATGATTTGGCTCTGTCAGTAAATTTCATGATTTGTATCAGTAAAAAATTGTCGCTATCAAAACAGTTTTGGCGTTCTGTCTGTAAATTTCATTTTGGGAGGCTGGCAACACTCCCTATAGCTACAGCAAGGCTCTGGTGGTAGTAACTCTTACATGAAAAATCCAGATTTGCATAAAAACTCAGCTGCCTATAACTGTGGATCTACTGATGCAAATTTTACTGAATTAATCATCAGTCAACAAATATGTATGTAAAATACAATCTTTTAGATCTGGAATAGCAAGCATGTAATAATAGCAAATAAAAAATAGCTTTTGGGTGAGTGATTTAAAGTCTAATGACTGTAATGTGCATTAGCTGGAAATAATGTGTCCCCTTAATAAAAAGATTAACTGAATTGTATAATATTATTATTATTATTGTTATTATTATTATTATTATTATTATTATTATTATTATTATTATTATTATTAATAATAATAATAATAATAATAATAATAATATCAACACATTAGGCATTCTAATTTTTCAGATGAGTTTACTTACTTTCCTCTTAAAAAGTATTGATATTCGCAAGCTTGTATATTCTTACCAGGTACTCTGCAGAACTGATTCATGACCAGTGAGTACGTAAAATAAATTAAAGGAATTCAAATAAATGGATTAAAAACACTGAAGAGGATTAGTACAAGCCATATCCTCCTTTTTCATACTTACATTCAGAATTTTAATGGCAGTTGACTCTGAAATCATTTCAGTAAACCGGAAAATTAATATTTTAATATGTCTAGCTCTCCAGAACTCAAAACTTAGTAAAGTGGAATGCACAAAAGTGTCTGAAAAAAAAAATATTTAGCTGTGTGCTACCCGGAATAAATATTTTGATGTTCTACTTTTTAAAATTCAGTTCCTATGTTAAGTCTAAAGCTTCAGTGCACATTGCGAAAATTATTTGTGTTTGTCTTACTTTTAAGGTTAAAAAGTTTTCAGTCGGCCTTCCAAACACCTCACCACACGAACACTACTCAGAATATTAAACATAAAGTGAAATACATAATCTAATAAATAATTCATTTTGCAAAAATTATTTATCTGTGATAACTTTTTCATTTTTTTTTCGAGCTCATCCGCAAGACAGACTGTTGTATTAACTGAGTGATGAGCTGTGATTCATGAGGAATATAATAAAATAAAAAATAAATAAAAAAAATGTGTTTAATATTTTACCGAAGTCTGAAATAAAATTATATTTAAAAATATTTTTCATCATACCCAGTAAGACATTGTTCGACTATATAACTTGCTCGAGTCTGTAGGGTATTGAGGATTTGATTTTGCTAACAGAAAACTTGTTCTCAGTTTAAACATTCAAATATTTTAAGAGAGAATCCATTCTGCTTGATCCCAAGCTGCAACCACTTGTTGTTGACCCTTGGCTTTTTCTTGACTACGCGTCTGGGAGATCCTTACCAGCTAAATCCGCTACTGGATCCCAGCTTGCTCACCTCCTGGTGGGGCAATCTTGAGGAACGCGACCTGGTACTAAAAAAAATATCTCTACCATGAGGAGCTCTGGTGAACACCAGTTAGTACTTAGAATCCGCATCTCAGGTGAGCCAACATCATCCACCAGGGCGACCTGCTTGTATACCTATCCTGCTGGTCAGTGGGAGTTCCACTACTGCTATAGCTACTGGTCTCTGGGCATGACCCCTGACCTGTGGAGATACAGTGCATGCACACTGGCACGGACACGCTGAAAACTAGCCAGCTGCGGCAACTGAAGTGGGAACCACCACCCTGGGTATGGGTACATTGTCCCCTTTAAGAGCCTGGGTATGTGTACGTTGTCCCCTTTAACAGCCTGAGTATGGGTATGTTGTCCCCTTTAAGAGCCTGGGTATGGGTATGTTGTCCCCTTTAACAGCCTGAGTATGGGTATGTTGTCCCCTTTAAGAGCCTGGGTATGGGTATGTTGTCCCCTTTAAGAGCCTGAGTATGGGTATGTTGTCCCCTTTAAGAGCCTGAGTATGGGTATGTTGTCCCCTTTAAGAGCCTGAGTATGGGTATGTTGTCCCCTTTAAGAGCCTGAGTATGGGTATGTTGTCCCCTTTAAGAGCCTGGGTAGGGGTATGTTGTCCCCTTTAAGAGCCTGAGTATGGGTATGTTGTCCCCTTTAAGAGCCTGAGTATGGGTATGTTGTCCCCTTTAAGAGCCTGGGTAGGGGTATGTTGTCCCCTTTAAGAGCCTGAGTATGGGTATGTTGTCCCCTTTAAGAGCCTGAGTATGGGTATGTTGTCCCCTTGAAGAGCCTGGGTATGGGTACATTGTCCCCTTTAAGAGCCTGGGTATGGGTATGTTGCCACCTTTAACAGCCTGGTTATGGGTATGTTCTCCCCTTTAAGAGCCTGGTTATGGGTATTTTGTCCCCTTTAAGAGCCTGGGTATGGGTACATTGTCCCCTTTAAGAGCCTGGTTATGGGTACGTTGTCCCCTTTCATAGCCTGGGTATGTTGTCCCCTTTAAGAGCCTGGTTATGGGTACTTTGTCCCCTTTAAGAGCCTGGGTATGGGTACGTTGTCCCCTTGAAGAGCCACCTGAGACATGCACACACACGCCCTGCATGGTGGGGGACCCGATGTGTGTGCGATCACGGCCACTAGAACCAAAATGGGGATGTGTGTTCTGTCAGGGAAGAGAAGACAGATCGTTTGTCCCTAGTAAGTCGGAACACGTAATGTCTCCTCTCATAGTCAGTCCCACCCCCCCCCCCCCACAGTAAGAAACACTAACTAGGGAACACATTTAACCCCTTGATCGCCCCCTAGTGTTAACCCCTTCCCTACCAGTGACATTTACACAGTAATCAGTGGATTTTTATAGCACTGATCGCTGTATAAGTGTCAGTGGTCCCAAAAATGTGTCAAAAATGTCAGATATGTCTGCCACAATGCCGCAGGACCGCTAAAAATTGCAGATCACTGACATTACTGGTAAAAAAAAAAAAATGCCATAAAAATGCCATAAATCTTTCCTATAGTTTGTGCCTGACCTCACAAATGGGCTTCTGAAAGAATGGTCAAACATTCCCATAGACACCTTGTGGACAGCCTTTCCAGAAGAGCTGAAGCTGTTATAACTGAAAAGGGTGGGCCAACTCAATATTGAAACCTACGGACTAAGACTGGGATGCCATTGAAGTTCATGTGCTTGTAAAAGCAGGTGTTTCAATACTTTTGACAATATAGTGTATATATAATTGTTTATAGTTTTTTTTTCCAATATTATTTATTTATTGTGGCAAACATAGATTTGCTTTAACTTACAACTTTCAATTCACACCAAATTAAAAAAATTTTAATAAAAAAAAAATAGATTTTTCAGTACATATGGAAAACCAAAGATGTATGGCATAATTAGCAACTGGCAGCTGTACACGTCCAATAATCATAGCAAAATACATATACAACAAATCAATGACTACACAAAGGATCGTGAAAATATTAATTTGTTCCTAGAAATTGCAAACAATAATGTTGTGGAAATGTTAAAGAGAGGCAACGCCTCTCCTAATATTGATCAGCGCCGGTTCCAAATGAATAATAACTACTGCAGCAGGAAACAAATACAAAAAGATATATCCAGTATCTTTCCAAAAACTGTTCGGTTTACTTGGTACATTTTTTTAATGATGCTTACATAGGTATCATATTAATATGGCAGTTGTAAGCAGTACATACAGTAGGTGCAGGGCCCTCTTTAATATAGATTGGACCATGGGCAAAAATTTTCTTGGGCCCCCCATGCAATTTCACTCTCCACCTGTTCTGAGACATACAATAAATAGCAGCTAGACTTAAAATCAGTTTAATGTATCAGATCAGGCAGCAATTGCGATTGGTTGCCAGCTGTTACAGAATATCATTACTGCTTGTTAATTGGTTGCTAGAGATTACTGCACAATAATACTGCTCACTGATTGGTTGCTAGAGGTTACAGCACATCATCTCCTGTATGCCGCCTGTATTTACCTATCACTGCCGCTGGCCGCGGCTGTTTACTTATGAATGCCACCACTATTTACATACGAATGCTGGTTATTTACATGTACACAGGGTCTACAGGTGAGTCATCTGTTCACAACAATAGGGCAGAGGTGGGCAGCATTAGTAGCAGCACTTCACACTGAGATATCAGGACACAGCACAGGACTAAAACTTCAAGGGCCAAGGGCATTTAAACTGAGATAGTTAGCAAGTATGAGGCAGCTGCTTTGGGCCCCACAACAATGACAGGGCCCAAGGCAGCTGCCCCTTTTGCCCTGCCTTAAAGACGGCCCTGAGTAGGTGGGCTAGTGTCTTATCAGGGTATTAGGAATGTGAGCATGTGGCAGAAGAGTTAGTATAATGCCAAGAACATCGGCTGCAGTAAGCATACAAAAGGAAATACATGTATATACAGAGTATAAAAAATTCACTGGATATTTCTCATTTATAATTTTTTGTCCACCTCCCGCCTGACCTATTATTATTATAATAGAGCTGGGCTGGAGCATTTTTATCCAGGGAGGAAGTGATATAATGTACTCCCACCCGCACCCCTAGAACACGCAGTGGCGCGATCTGTCACCATCTGTAAAAAAAGAAAAAGAAGTTAAAAAAAGTTTAAAAAAAAGTATTTAAAAATTTGAAAACAAGTTATATAAAAAAATTATAATTTTGTTATGAGTTTTTATATATATATGGTCACCAGTCAGTGTCCCTGTTCACAACTACACCATTCATATGATGATTCTGTACTGCTGGTGATAGTATGCAAAAAAATGATAAAAAATAAAAAATATAGATATTTAATTTCTTAATTTTCCAAAAAAATTGTGACAATAAATTTCAACTTCCAAAAACACTCCTGGCTCAAGAAATTGCCGGTACATCAGAATTGATCAATTTTCATCGACAGTATATTCCATAATTTGTAGACTCTACTTTCACAGAGACTAAATCATATATCACAAACAAACAAGAAATTCCCAGCACACTTACCAGCTAGCTTGCAAACAAACCAAACTGACCCTAACAGTTCACATTAAAAACAGAGGGTTTTGTTTTTCACACATTTGCAAATAAATGCCCCCCTACCCTCACCCTCCCCCTGCCTTCTCTTTACTTCTCCTCTCCCCTCTTCCCCTCCCTTCCTCTTCCTACTCCCCTCTCCTTTCCCCTCCCTCCTCTCTCCCCTTTCCCTCCTTCTCTTCTCTTCACTCTACCATCCCTTCCTTACATTTCCTTTTTCTTCTCCTCCCCTTTCCTCTCCTCTCTTCCCTAATCTACATAATTCCATTTCCTCTCCTTAACTCTGTTCCCCTCCTCTCCTTCCTTCTCCCCTCCTCTCTTCCCCTTATTCCCACTCCCTTTTGCCTCACCTCCGCTCACTTCTCCTTGCCCCTTCCCCTCTCCCTCTCCTGCCTTACATTTACTTCTCCTCTCCCCTCTTCTCTTCCTACTCCCTCTTCTCCACCTTCCCTCCTCTCCCTGCATTGTTCTTCTCTTCATTCTTCATTCCTTCCTTTCTTCCAGTCCCTTCTTACATGCCCTCCTTCCCCCCCTCTCCCCCTCTTCTCCCTTTTCCTCCCCTCTCTTCCCTAATCTCCCTACTTCCCTCTCATCTCCTTAAGTCCCCTCCCCTCCTCTCCTTCCTTCTCCCCTCCTCTTTTTCCCTTTTCTTCCCACTCCTTTTTCCCCTGACCTCTGCTCCCCTCCTCTCCCTGCCCCCCTCCCATCTACTTCCCCCTGCCTTCTCTTTACTTCTACTCTCTCCTCTTTTCTTCCCTTCCTCTTCCTACTCCCCTCTCCACCCCCTCCCACCTCTCTCTCTCTCCCCTTCTCATCTCTTCTCTTCATCTTTCTTTCCTTCCTTTCTTCCTGTCCCTTCTTTTTTTTCCCTTTCCCCTTTCCTCCCCTCTTCTCCCTTTTCCTCTCCTCTCTTCCCTACTCTGCCTACTTCCCTCTCCTTAATGCCCCTTCCCTCCTCACTTCTCCTCTTCCCCTCCTCTTTTCCCCTTTCTTCCCACTCCCTTTTTCCCTGACCTCCCCTCTCCTTCTCTCCCTGCCCCCCTCTCCTTCCCCTGCCTTCTCTTTACTTCTCCTCTGCCCTCTTTTCTTCCCTTCCTCTTGCTATTCCCCTCTTTTTCCCCCTCTCTCCTATCTCCCCTCCCTTCCCTTCCATTCCCTTCCCTTCCCTTCCCTCCACTTCCCTCTCCTCTTCTTCCCTTCCCTCCCCTTCCCTCTCCTCTTCTTCCCTTCCCTCCCCCTCCCTCTCCTCTTCTTCCCTTCCCTCCCCTTCCCTCTCCTCTTCTTCCCTTCCCTCCCCTTCCCTCTTCTCTTCTCTTCTCTTCTCTTCCCTTCCCTCTCCGTCCCGACCCTCTCCTTCCCTACCCTCTCCTTCTCTTCTCGTGCCTTCCCTTACCCCCCTTCCCTCGTTCTCTTCCCTCTCCTTCCCTTCCCTCTCCTTCTCTTCCCTCTCCTTCTCTTCCCCCTCCCTCTCTTCTCTTGCCTTCCCTTCCCTCTCCTTCTCTTCCCTCTCCTTCTCTTCTCTTGCCTTCCCTTCCCTCTTCTTCTCTTCTCTGGTCTTTCCTTCCCTCTCCGTCTCTTCTCTTATCTTGCCTTCCCTTCCCTCTCCTTCTCTTATCTTGCCTTCACTTCCCATCCCTCTCCTTCTCTTCTCTTGCCTTCTCGTGCCTCTCCCCCCACCCTCTCCTTCTCTTCTCTTGCCTTGCCTTCCCTTCCCTCGATTTCTCTTCTCTTGCCCCCCTCCCCCCGTCCTTCTATTGCCTTGCCTTCCTTTCCCTCTCCTTCCCTTCCCTTCCCTTCCCTTCTCTTCCTCTGTTGTCACATCTCTTATTTGTTATCCATTGGGTCACTCAAGCTCAATAAACAGTGTTTAGCCTTTTCAAGTCAAGTATCTTGCCTGTAGCTACACGGTGAAGACTCCCCCGGGTTTTACACGGTGACGGTGTTTATAAGGCCAGCAAGGAGCAGGAATAAATCACAGGAGAGTCATTTGGGTTGGCTCCTTGTATTACTGACACATGTAGTAATAATAACACAGAGAACGGCTGCAGATTTCATGCTCTTCCAAAAAGCTCAGCCACTTTCCTTCGTATTGCGGAGATTGTGTATATGTGTCTACTCACAAGAGGCAATTACAGATAATAACCTCTGATTTTATGCATCTTTCTTCTCTCTTGATGCCAGGTATCAAATCAAATTACCTGCAGCACGGAAAGCAACGTCTTTCCCTATAGGAAACGAATTTAGTGACATTTAAAGAGGAACCCCAGGCAAACGCTGGAGCCTCTGCTTGGTGTTTTTTTTTATGTATTCGGCAACTGCTAAACTTATTTCCAAACCTTGTTATACTGAACTATCTTTAAAGTCCTTTATATTATATTCAAAGTGTTTCTTAAATAACAGCTAAAATTTCACATTAGGCTGACAGTGGAAGTGCCTGTACTGGCTGATAGAACGATTGATCGATGCTACTTTTTTTGCCTGGAGCTACTCTTAAACAACTTGCAATTTGAAATATCTACCAGTTATTTTAAGTACAAAAGTAGTAAAATGTAGGGGAAAAAATAAAAAAAAATCTCCCTATCCCTCCCTTTCCGCCGCTCCACAGATTTTAAGAAAAAGAGTCACTATATGGAATTGTGAAGTGGAAGGAAAATGATAAATGGTTTTCAATTATTTTATTTTTTTACAAATTAATACAGTGAAACCTTGGATTGCGAGTAACTTTATCTGAGAGTGATTTGCAAGACAAGGAAAATATTATTTTTTTTTTCAATAAAGTTTATTAAGCCAATGGGCAGGTACAATAGAAAACAAGAGTTATATCGTAGCAAAATACAAAGCTGATTACTACTTAACCACTTGGGACCCGCGCTATAGCCGAATGACGGCTACAGCGCGGACCTCCTTTGCCGGGACTACGTCTATTGACGTCGTCCCGTGCCTGCGCGCCCCTCTGTGATCGGCCCTCTGTGATCGGTGAGTCTATGAGATCCGAGCAAGGGGTCGATCCCGACCCCTTATCACGTGATCAGCTGTCAGCCAATGACAGCTGATCATGTGATACAACGGAGCCGGTAATCGGCTATTATTCCTGTCAGCGCGAGGAGAAAAAAAAGAGCCGATCACCGGCGGCCGTGATCGGGACATCAGTCCCGATCACGGCCAGCCCTGCCAGTGCCCACCTGCCCCCTGCCAGTGCCATTTAATTAAAAAATAAGTCCCCCACGTCAGTGCCACCCAGCAGTGCCCACAGTGCCACCCAGCATTGCCCACAGTGCCACCCAGCAGTGCCCACAGTGCCACCCAGCAGTGCCCACAATCTGCCTCAACAAAGGTGCTGCACCCCAGTGCCACATATCCGTGACCATCAGTGTCATCTACCAGTGCCCATCAGTGCCCAGCAGTGCTGCCCATCAGTGCCCAGCAGTGCCACCTATCAGAGCCACCTATCAGTGCCACCTATCAGTGCCCATCAGTCCCATCTATCAGTGGTACCTATCAGTGCCCTTAGTGCCACCCATCCGTGCCATCTTATCTGTGCCCATCTTTGCCCATCAGTGCCGCCTTATCTGTGCCCATCGGTGCCGCCTTATCTGTGCCTATTAGTGCCGCCTTAACTATGCCTATCAGTGCCCACCAGTGCAGCCTATCAGTGCCCACCAATGCAGCCTATCAGTGCCCACCAATGCAGCCTATCAGTTCCCACCAGTGCAGCCTATCAGTGCCGCCTCATCAGCGCACTTCAATGAAGGAGAAAAATGACCTGTTTGCAAAATTTTATAACAAACTATTAACCACTTCCCGACCGCCGCACGACGATGTACGTCGACAGAATGGCACGGGCAGGCATAAGGGCTTACATGTACGTCCTTGCCTTCCCACGGGTCGGGGGCCCGATCGGGCCCCCGCCCGGTGCCTGCGGCGGTCGGTATTAGTTCGGGAGCGATCCCGGATGAGGGGACGGCCATTCATTCATGGCCACCCCCTCGCGATCGCTCCCGACGAATGAAAATCCTCCGTGACATCACTTCCTCTCCTGTAATGTAAACACAGGAGAGGAAGTGATGTAATCTCTCCTCCGTGTCGGTATTTTTCGTTCCGACACCAAGGAGAGAGGTTCGGTGAGTTGCACCAACACGACACTACACAGTAGAACATGCCAGGCACACTCACACCCCCCCGATCACCCCCCCCAATTACCCCTGCCCCCCAGTCACAGTGACACCAATGTCATTTTTTATTTTTTTTTGCATTGGTGTCAGTTGTGACTGTAATAACTGTTAGGGCAGTTAGGGTTAGCCCCCTTTAGTTCTAATGTACCCCCCTAACCCCCCCAATAAAGGTTTAACCCCGTGATCACCCCCCGTCGCCAGTGTCACTAAGGCTGGGCTCACATTGCAGCGGTTTATGAGAACGAATGTGATTCGCACCGCACTGCAGTGCAAATCACATCCGATCTCTGTGCGATTCGAGTTCAGCCATACAGATAGTATGGCTGAATTCGCATCGCACCCGCCGCAAATTCGCACGGGACCCTTTTTTTGGCCCGCAGCAGAATCGGATCGCATGGGTGTTCACACCATGCGATCCGAGTTTGCAGATCGGTACTGCGATATGCGAACTGATCTGGGGGTGTCATTAACATTTCACTGACACTCCCAGCAGTTCGCATAGGGCAGTGTGAACTGCCGCCGGGAGGCATGCGATGCGGGAACCCGCCGCGGATTCGTGGCGTTCCCGCATCGCTCCAGTGTGAACCCAGCCTAATAAGCAATCGTTTTTCTGATCACTGTATTAGTGTCACAGGTGACGCTAGTTATGCAGGTAGGTATTTAGGTTCGCTGCAGCTTTTTATAGCGCCAGGGACCCCCATATACTACCGCATAAAGCCCCCTGATTGCCCCCTAGTTAACCCTTTCACCAGTGATCACCATATAACTGTTACAGGTGACGCTGGTTGGTTAGTTATTTTTTTATAGTTTCAGGGCACCCGCCATTTATTACCTAATAAAGGTTTAACCCCCTGATCACCCGGCGGGTGTCATTTGTGACTGTAATAACTGTTAGGGCAGTTAGGGTTAGCCCCCTTTAGTTCTAAGGTACCCCCCTAACCCCCCCAATAAAGGTTTAACCCCGTGATCACCCCCCGTCGCCAGTGTCACTAAGGCTGGGTTCACATTGCAGCGGTTTAGGAGAACGGATGTGATTCGCACCGCACTGCAGTGCAAATCACATCCGATCTCTGTGCGATTCGAGTTCAGCCATACAGATAGTATGGCTGAATTCGCGTCGCACCCGCCGCAAACTCGCACGGGACCCTTTTTTTGGTCCGCAGCAGAATCGGATCGCATGGGTGTTCACACCATGCGATCCGAGTTTGCAGATCGCACTGCGATATGCGAACTGATCTGGGGGTGTCATTAACATTTCACTGACACTCCCAGCAGTTCGCATAGGGCAGTGTGAACTGCCGCCGGGAGGCATGTGATGCGGGAACCCGCCGCGGATTCGTGGCGTTCCTGCATCGCTCCAGTGTGAACCCAGCCTAATAAGCGATCGTTTTTCTGATCGCTGTATTAGTGTCACAGGTGACGCTAGTTAGGCAGGTAGGTATTTAGGTTCGCCGCAGCTTTTTATAGCGCCAGGGACCCCCATATACTACCGCATAAAGCCCCCTGATTGCCCCCTAGTTAACCCTTTCACCAGTGATCACCATATAACTGTTACAGGTGACGCTGGTTGGTTAGTTATTTTTTTATAGTTTCAGGGCACCCGCCATTTATTACCTAGTCTCACTAGTGTACCCCTAAATTTAGGGGTGTCTACTTTCCAAAATGGGGTCATTTGGGGGGGGTTTGTGCCATCTTGGCATTTTATGGCCTTCAAAACTGTAACGCCCTTAGAAAGCCTGAAGGCGGTGCTTGGTTTTCGGGGCCCCGTACGCGGCTAGGCTCCCAAAAAGTCCCACATATGTGGTATCCCCGTACTCAGGAGAAGCAGCAGAATTTATTTTGGGGTGTCATTTCACATATGCCCATGGCATGCGTGAGCAATATATCATTTAGTGACAACTTTGTGAAAAAAAAAAAAAAAAAAAAAGTTTGTAATTTTCCCGCAACTTGTGGCAAAATATAAAATATTCCATGGACTCAAAATGCCTCTCAGCAAATAGCTTGGGGTGTCTACTTTCTAAAATGGGGTCATTTGTGGGGGTTTTGTGCCATCTTGGCATTTTATGGCCTTCAAAACTGTAATAGGTAGTGAGGAGTGAAGTCAAATATTTACGCCCTTAGAAAACCTGAAGGCGATTCTTGGTTTTCGGGGCCCCGTACGCGGCTAGGCTCCCAAAAAGTCCCACATATGTGGTATCCCCGTACTCAGGAGAAGCAGCAGAATTTATTTTGGGGTGTCATTTCACATATGCCCATAGCATGTGTGAGCAATATATCATTTAGTGACAACTTTGTGAAAAAAAAATAAAAAAAAATTAAAGTTTGTAATTTTCCCGCAACTTGTGGCAAAATATAAAATATTCCATGGACTCAAAATGCCTCTCAGCAAATAGCTTGGGGTGTCTACTTTCTAAAATGGGGTCATTTGTGGGGGTTTTGTGCCATCTTGGCATTTTATGGCCTTCAAAACTGTAAGGCCGCGTACACACGCGGGGACTGTTCGCCCAACTTTGTCCGCTGAACAGTGTTTCGGCGGACAGTCCGCTCGTGTGTGGGCTTTCAGCGGACAGTTTCAGCGAACAGTCCGCTGAACAAGGTTTTTCGGAAATTCCGAAAAACTGTCCGCTGAAACTTTGTTTCAGCGAACAGTCCCCTCGTGTGTAGGCTTGTTCGTCAAACTAAGTTCCGCGCATGCTCAGAAAGGATTTACACGCCGAAAGTTATAATGCAGTGTATAGGACGTCGTATTTTTCGTCCCGTCGTACGTGCCGTTCACGTCATCGCGCACGGTTTCAGCAAACTGTTCGTTCGTCGTGTGTGGCCATGTCCGTCCATGCTAATTTTGAGCGGACTGTTTGCCGAAACTGTTTGACGGACAAAGTTGGGCGAACAGTCCCCGCGTGTGTACGCGGCCTAATAGGTAGTGAGAAGTGAAATCAAAAATTTACGCCCTTAGAAAGCCTGAAGGCGGTGCTTGGATTTCGGGGCCCCGTACGCGGCTAGGCTCCCAAAAAGTCCCACATATGTGGTATCCCCGTACTCAGGAGAAGCAGCAGAATTTATTTTGGGGTGTCATTTCACATATGCCCATAGCATGTGTGAGCAATATATCATTTAGTGACAACTTTGTGTAAAAAAAAAAAATAATTTTTTTTTGTCATTATTCAATCGCTTGAGGCAAAAAAATAAAATATTCAATGGGCTCAACATGCCACTTATCAATTTCCTTAGGGGGTCTACTTTCCAAAATGGGGTCATTTGGGGGGGTTTTGTACTGCCCTGCCATTTTAGCACCTCAAGAAATGAGATAGGCAGTCGTAAACTAAAAGCTGCGTAAATTCCAGAAAACGTACCTTAGTTTGTAGATGTGACAACTTTTGCGCAAACCAATAAATATACAATTATTGACTTTTTTTTTACCAAAGACATGTGGCTGAATACATTTTGGCCTAAATGTATGACTAAAATTGAGTTTATTGGATTTTTCTAATAACAAAAAGTAGAAAATATCATTTTTTTTCAAAATTTGCGGTCTTTTTACGTTTATATCGCAAAAAATAAAAATCGCAGAGGCAATCAAATACCATCAAAAGAAAGCTCTATTTGTGGGAAGAAAAGGACGCAAATTTTGTTTGGGTACAACATTGCATGACCGCGCAATTACCAGTTAAAGCAGCGCAGTGCCAAATTGTAAAAAGACCTCTGGTCATTTACCAGCAAAATGGTCCGGTCTGAAAGTGGTTAAACATGATTTTTTTTTTTTTGCATCTTTTTTTTTTTTTTAGCAAAAAATAAAACTCCCAGCTGTAATTAAATACCACCAAAAGAAAGCTCTATTTGTGGGAAAAAAATGATAAAAATTTAATTTGGGTACGGTGTTGTATGCCCTCGCAATTGTCATTCAAAGTGCATCAGCGCTGAAAGCTGAAAATTGGTCTGGGCAGGAGAGGGGTTTAAGTGCCCAGTAACCAAGTGGTTAAGGCAAACCTTATATCTGTTAACAAAAAGAGATATTTTTTTGCATCTGAACGTCATGTCCAGTTATATGAACAGCTTAGTGATGCAAACCATACATATGTGTCTACACATTAGATTTGTGCCATAGAAATCCAGTTCAGGAAAATTGTTTTTATAAGTTTTGACTTGATAGATGAGCGATGTCTTCATATACAAGTACATCATGCCGCAATGAGTATAAGAGAAGTATAATGCCGCGTACATACGGTTGGATTTTCCAACCAAAAATGTTCGATGGCAGCTTTTTTTTCGGAAATTCTAACCATGCGTAGGCTCCAGACATTTTCCATCGGAATTTCCGTCAGACAAAATTTGAGATCTGGATCTCAAATTTTCCAACAACAAAAATCCGTTGTCAGAAATTCCACTCGTGTGTAGGCAATTCTGACGCACAAAGTGCCACGCATGCTCGGAATCAAGCAGAAGAGCCGCACTGGCTATTGAACTTAATTTTTCTCGGCTTGTCGTACATGTTGTACGTCACCACGTTCTTGACGTTCTCAAATTCCGACCAACTTTGTGTGACCGTGTGTATGCAAGACAAGTTTGAGCCAACATCAGTCAGAAAAAATCCATGGATTTTGTTGTCAGAATGTCCGATCAATGTCTGATCATGTGTATGCGGCATTAGAGTATAAGAGAAGAGAGGTGCCTCTAAGTGTAGCAATATGATTATATTTAATGAAGGTACAACATTTAGCAACTCACATGGTTGATGATTAAAAGAGGCACATCTAAGTATGAAGGCATCCGGGGTAAAGTTGTTCACATAGACCGTCTTCCTCACCCCCGGCTCTCAGCGCTGTCAGTCTGCAATCGTGATCAAAGACTACCCTGCAGTAGAGCGATCTGAAAGTGGGGCTTGAACCGTTCGTGGAGCGCAGCAAGGAAGGGACAACCTCAATTGCGGTGGGGAGGACGGTCTCTGTGGACAGCTTTACCCCGGATGCCTGCATACTTAGATGTGCCTGTCTTAATCATCGACCATGTGAGCTGCTAAATGTTGTACCTTCATTAAATGTAACCATATTGCTACACTTAGAGGCGCCTCTCTTCTCTTATATTCTAATGCCGCGTACACACGATTGGACATTCTGACAACAAAATCTATGGGATTTTTTCTGATGGATGTTGGCTCAAACTTGTCCTGCATACACGCGGTCACACAAAGTTGGTCGGGAATTTGCGAACATCAAGAACGCGGTGACGTACAACACGTACAACGAGTCAAGAAAAATTAAGTTCAATAGCCAGTGCGGCTCTTTTGCTTGATTCCAAGCATGCATGGAAGTTTGTGCGTCGGAAGTGTGTACACAGAAGCGGAATTTCCAATGGATTTTGTTGTCGGAAAATTTGAGATCCAGATTTCAAATTTTGTGTGACGGCAATTCCAATGGAAAATGTCCGATGGAGCCCACACACGGCCTGAATTTCCGACAAAAAGCTGCCATTGAACATTTTCCTTCAGAAAATCCGACCGTGTGTACGCAGCGTTATACTTATACTAGTTGTGACATGGCGTACTTGTATATGAAGACATTGCTTGTTTATCAAGTCAAAACTTATAAAAACAATTTTGCTTGTCTTGCAAATCACTCTTATTCCGCGTACACACGATCAGAATTCTCATAGGAAAAAGCTCTGATGGTTTTCCCGTC
This sequence comes from Lithobates pipiens, assembly GCF_037356315.1. Classification (NCBI taxonomy): domain Eukaryota; kingdom Metazoa; phylum Chordata; class Amphibia; order Anura; family Ranidae; genus Lithobates; species Lithobates pipiens. Next base: position 306,338,550 of record NW_027507785.1, read on the forward strand.
GGAATTCCATTCAAACTGTCTTGCCTACACACAGTCACCCCAAATTCCGACCACCGAGAACGCGGTGACGTACAACATGTACTACAACACGGACTAGTTGGAACAATCATTAATTCACGACTGGACTATGCAAACTCGCTTTACATAGGATTACCACAATATCAACTTGCGCGATTACAACTGATCCAAAACACGGCGGCAAGGCTGATAACAGGAAAAAAAACCTGGGAATCCATCTCTCCTTCGCTGAGGAGCTTACATTGGCTAACCGTAAAAAATCGGATCACGTTCAAAACCCTTTGCCTCACCCAGAAAATGCATGCATAGAGAAGCTCCGCAATACCTAATGGAGAAAATAAATCATTACACACCAAACCGCAGTCTTCGATCAGCCAACAAAAACCTCCTCCTCGTGCCCAAAGCCCGGTTTAAATCCAAGGGGGATCGGAGATTCGCTGTCCAAGGGCCTCGGCTATGGAAGGCTCTACCAATCAACATCCGCCTGGAAGAAAATCACCTGGCTTTTAGGAAAAAACTCAAGACCTTCCTCTTTTAGCAGATGATCAAAGCTCGCCACAGCGCCTAGAGGCGATTCAGTTCGCATTGTGCGCTATACAATTATTTCATTCATTCATTCATTCACTAGAAAAAGGAAGTTCAATACCCAGTAGCCAATAGCTTCCATCTCGTAGTTGAATCTGAGCATGCGTGAGATTTTGCGCATCGGAATTGCATACACACGATCAGAATTTCGGATAGAAAGTTTTTCCATCTGGAAAATTGAGAAGATGCTATCAAATTTTTGCTGGGGGGGAATTCGGCCAGCTAAATTCCGATGGCGCATACACACTGTCACATTTCCCGATGAAAAGCTCTCATCGGTCTTTTACTGGACGAAATTTCGATCGTGTGAACGCGGCATCAGATAAAGTTACTTGCAATCCAGGGTTTTACTGTATTTATTTAAAAAAAAAAAAAAATTATCATTGTCCTTCCACTTCACAATTATGTGTCACTTTGTGTTTGTCTATCACTTAAAATCAAAGTCAAAATTCCAAGGGGTATGAATACTTTTTCAAGGCACTGTACATGGCCACTGTTATTTTTTTGGTTATGCCAATATTCTAAACGTTTTTCACAAATAAAAGTTGATATAAAAAACAAACATTTTCATTTTTATCTCTGCCCTGGAGATTCCCCCTACAATTCCACCAGTCATAGCCAGCAGAACCTGACAACACGGAGGGGATTTTTGCTGTGTGGGTGGCATTTGGCCAGCAGGAACCTTTTCAAGGAAAGCAACGCCTGTGTTTATTCTGCCAACCAGTCATACCGAAAACAATGTAAATAATGATATAGGAGGAAACAACAACATACTCACATTACATTGCTGTTCGCTGACAGTATTTTATTAATTCACCTAAAATATAGGTATGTCATATTAAAGTCACCTGAAATCAGACCTTTTTCGGCGAGGAAGCATTGTTCCCACTTCTTAGCAGGGGGTTGACAGGCTGTAGTTGCATTGTTAAAGGGAAAAAAAAGAAAATAATAATTTAAAAGTTGTTGGAATTTCTATTTTTCTCATATACTTGGTCAACTCTTTTGTGACCAGAGGTCATTAACCACTTGCTGACCGTATACCTAACATATACTGCGGCAAGGTGGCACTGCTGCACCGGATCACGTACCTACCTAGTATGTGATCTATTGCTGCGTACACACGGTCGGAATTCCAGACAGAAAAAGGCTTTTCATCGGAAAATGCGACCGTGTGTATGCTCCATCGGAATTTAGACGTCCGAATTTCCGCCAGCCAAAAATTGATAGCATGTTCTCAATTTTCCCGACGGAAAAACTTTCTATCGGTAATTCCGATCGTGTGTATGCAATTCCGTCATGCCAAAAATCACGCATGCTCAGATTCAACTACGAGACAGAAGCTATTGGCTACTGGCTATTGAACTTCCTTTTTCTAGTTCCGTCGTACATGTTGTACGTCACCGCATTCTAAACTATCGGAATTTGGTGTGACCGTGTTTAGGCAAGACAGCTTGAGCGGAATTCCATCGGAATTCCGTCGGGAAAACCATCAGAGCTTCTTCCGACGAGAATTCCGATCGTGTGTACGCGGCATAACACTTCCATGTAATGGGTGCGCATGCACGCTGGTGGTCGCCCACTCCTGCCATGATTATACCCGGCAGGAGCTGATCTGCCCGTACCACGGACTCAATGTCCGCCGGCACCCACCAATCATCCAGCACAGAGGCAAAACGACGGTCTGCCTATGTAAACAAGGCAGATCACCGTTCTCACAGGAGGGAAGGTATGGATCTTGTGTCTCTGCAAAGCAGGGACGCTGATTCATGCCTTCTCCTAGTAAAAGCCCCTCCCACACTACACTAAAACACTGGCTAGGCATGCAGTTAACCCTTTGATCGCCCCTGATGTTTAACCCCTTCCCAGCCACTGTCATTAGTAGACATGTGCAATTCGTCCTTGTTCCCAATTAGTTTTTTTAACAAATTTTGACAAATTCGTTCATTCGGAAATATCAGATATAACGAAAACCCGTTTTTACGAATTTTTCCAAAAATTCGTAAATTCGAAAAGCCGTAAATTCGAAAATCTGAACATTCGAAAATCTAAAATAATACCTAACTAATAATATTGTAACGATTACTAATTATTAAATTCTAGATATTGGAATTTCCTTTCAAACTTGGCTGTTAGCGAAGGTAACGAATACAAATTTATCCAAAGGTAAAAATTATCCGAAATAATGAATGCCGTATCTACTGGTAAAAAAAGGAACACGATGAATTAATAATAACAAATAATATTAATAATAAAAACATATTATTATTATTATTATCTATTATTAATTAGTTCTGTTCCATTTATAATTTTTTTTTTATATAGTACACTGTTTTTATATATTTTCTGCTCATGTTTTTATACATTTGGTGCCGTTGAAAATGAATGACATCTCAATACACTAATATATGAAGGATGTGTTTCCAATGTGTTATGGTAATGGGTGCTTTAACCATTTGACCTCCGGAAGATTAACCCCCCAAACTCCCCCCCCCCCCCCCCCCGACCAGGCCATTTTTTGCAATACGGCACTGCGTTACTTTAACTGACAATTTCACAGTCGTTCGATGCTGTACCCAAATGAAACGTTTGTCTTTTGTTCCCCACAAATAGAGCTTTCTTTTGGTGGTATTTGATCATCTCTGCGTTGTTTTTGTTTTTTTTACATTCCTTGTGACAGCAATAAAAGTGATCACATTAAAAAAAAATTCAAATAAATAATGTACTAATATAAAAATAAATAAGAAAAAAAATGTAAATCGCCCCCATCCCCGCGAGCTTGCGCAGCAAAGAAAACGCATACGGAAGTCGCTCCCGCATATGTAAACAGTGTTCAAATCACACATGTGAGGTATCGCCGCGATCATCAGAGCGAGAGAAAAAATTCTAGATCTAGACCTCCTCTGTAACTGTAAACTGGTTACCGTAAAAAAAATTTAAAGCGTCGTCTATGGAGATTTTTAGGTACCGTAGATTGTCGCCATTCCACGAGTGCATACAATTAGAACAGCATGACATGTTTGGTATATGTTTACTCGGCGTAACATCATCTTTCCCATTATATAAAAAAATGAGATAACTATACTGTTTAGTTTTTTTTTAAATTCATGAAAGTGTCCTTTTTCCCAAAAAGTTGCGTTTAAAACACCACCGCACAAATACCGTGTGACATAAAATATTGCAACAATCGCCATTTTACTCTCTAGATTCTCTGCTAAAATAAATATATATATATAATGTTTGGGGGTTCTAAGTAATTTTCTATCAAAAAATATGGATTTTAACTTGTAAACACCAAATGTCAGAAATAGCCTCAGTCATGAAAGGGTAATGCCCCATACACACGATCGGACATCACAAAGACAAAATCCAGTGGATTTTTTCAGACGGATTTTGGCCCAAACTTGTCTTGCATACACACAATCGCACAAAGTTGTTGGAAAATCCAATCGTTCAGAACGCGGTGACGTACAACACGTATGAAGGAACTATAAAGAGGGCCAGTAGCCAATAGCTTTCATCTCGTAATTTATTCTGAGCATGTTTGGCACACCTGTGCGTCAGAAATTGTCTACACACGATCGGAATTTAACCACTACAATACAGGGCACTTTCGCCCCCTTCCTTCCCAGCCCAATTTTCAGCTTTCATCGCTCTAGCGCTTTCAGTGACAATTGCGCGGTCATGCTACACTGTACCCAAATGAAATTTTTATCATTTTGTTCGCACAAATAGAGCTTTATTTTGGTGGTATTTATTCACGACTCCGTTTTTTATTTTTTGCGATATAAGCGCAAAAAAGCAGAAATTTGGAAAAAAAACAATATTTTCTTTTTTCTATTTTAAAAGAAATCCAATAAAATCAAATTTTGTCATAAATTTAAGCCAAAATGTATTCTGCTACATGTTTTTGGTAAAAAAAATTCCGTTAAGTGTATAATAATTGGTTTGTGTGATCACGGACATATGTACGCAAATGATCATGTACATATGTGTGCAGGTGATCACGTACATATGTGTGCACATAATCATTGGGACAAGTGATTTTAGTGGGACATATGTGGGGGACATGTTTTTATTATTAGGGACATGTGTTTTTATTTTTTGGGGACATGTATGTTTTGGGGACATGTGTGTTATGGGGACATATGTGGGGACTGTGTTTGTACTGTGTGGTGTGTTGTGTGGTGACAGTAGACTGAAGATCAGTGAGTAAAAAGCTGTAAAAAACAGCTCATACTCACTGATCATCAGCCGGCTGCAGCAATCTGCTCTCCTCTCCTCAGCGATGACTTCCGTGTGAGGAGAGGAGGAGCCGATTGCCTAGCAACCGGCTGTTTGTTTACATCACATGACGGCCATGATTGGACACGGCCGTCATGTGATCAGGAGGACCAATCACAGAGCCCTCCTGCCGATCTGAGATGCGCCGTGTCCCGGTGACACGGGCGCATCGGGATCGCGCCGCTGCGCGGGCACGCGATCCCGCTCCTCCTGATGGACGTTCCTGAACGTCCTATCAGGAGTAGACGGCTCCCACCCGGCCGTATATGTGCATTGGCCGGGTGGGAAGTGGTTAAACGATTGGATTTTGTTGTCAGAAAATTTTAGATCCTGCTCTCAAACTTTGTGTGTTGACGGAAAAAGTCCGATGGCGCCCACACACGATCGGATTTTCCGACAACAAGATCCGATCGCACATTTTCCGTCGGAAAGTCCGACTGTGTGTACAGGGCATTAAATGAATTTGTGTTTTGAACATATATGAATTTTGCATGTATATTTATTATGTGCTAGCTAATGCTATACTCTCTGACAATAAATATGCTTATACATTTTCTATTGGTCTGTCTTTATGCTTAATCTAAAGCCCCAAACTTTTCCGCTTTGTTAAAGTCTTTGATCTCAGAAATATGTTTACAGTTTAAATTCGAATAGAATTTGATGTAAAATTTGATTTGAATTCCGGAAATTCGGACAAATTTCCTTTCATTATTCGGATCATTCGGTAAACTTTGTTTATACTGTATTTCGGGTTTCCTAATATATCTAAATCTGCGAATAACGGAAAATTTGTCCTGTACTAGACAAGCCGCACACGTCTGAAGGGCAGCGCGTTTTGCATGCGGTGCGGGAAACCTGCACGGATCACAGGGTTTCCCGCACCGCATTAGTGTGAACCTAGGCTTAGTGAAATCTTAATGAATTCTTCATCTCCAGTGCTGACTTACTTTAGGTTTATATCTTCTGCACTAGATACGCCTTATAAAGATTCATTAGCTAGAGCGTCGCTCTCCCCAAACAGAACTTCCAGATCTCGTTACTGCTTTCTTTTGAGAGCGAGCCCAGTGCTATTAGCAGCTTTGGCAGGGGTGGAAATATCAGCTGTATGATCATGTTGAATTAGTTTACATCATTTTCCGGTCTACATCTTAGTTTCATTCAGCTGGTCTGGAGTGACAGGAAAATGGCAAAAAGTCAATCTTGCCTCAACATTGCTCGAAGCAGTGGAAAAATGTAGCAGGAATGTTGATTAATATTTATCATTTTTAGTACTTCTTGTGTATTCCGTTGACTGTAAGTACTGTATAAAATTAAAATGTTAAAGCCGAACTCTGAGCAGATATAAAAGACATTTAAAAGGAACTGCAATCTGCTCACATAATTTGTAATAAAAAAACATCTTTGCCATCCTGAAGCTTCCCTCCAACCACTTTGCATATTATTTTATATATACTGTGATTCTGTACTTGCCAAATATGCTGTAAAAATCTCCCTCCACTGAGTCTGGCTGCAGCCATTTTAAGTGTGGGCAGCTGAAGCTGCTGCCTGTTCACTTCCTGGATTTACACAGACACACAGAGGCACACCTCCAGCCCTGCAGCTCTCATTGGTCTGCTTATGACTCACCCCCCCCCCCGTTTCTGGGCAAGAGAGAGCTATGAATGATGTCATAAGCCTTGGCCAGTGATGGCGAACCTTGGCAGCCCAGATGTTTTGAAACTACATTTCCCATGCATGAGCATCATGGGAAATGTAGTTCCAAAACCTCTGGGGTGCCAAGGTTCACCATAACTGGCCTAGGCTAATGGCCAGACAGGAAACAGGAAGTGGGCTGTATAAGGTATTTACTGGCAGAAAAAAAATGTTTTACTATCCAAAAACAACAAGGACAGAAGATTTAATAGATGGAAAGATGAAAAAAGGACTGAAGTTCCACATCATGAGAAATGTAGTTCCAAGAGAGCTGTGCATGATGTCATAAGCCTAGGCCAGTGATGGTGAACCTTGGCAGCCCAGATGTTTTGGAACTACATTTGCCATGCATGAGCATCATTGGAAATGTAGTTCCAAAACCTCTGGGGTGCCAAGGTTCACCATTACTGGCCTAGGCTAATGACCAGACAGGAAACAGGAAATGGGCTGTATGAGTGTAGTGCCGTTTCCTGAAGAGCACGCGCTATGTGTTTTTCAAATTTAAGGTTACACCTGAATTACAGTTTGGTTTGGGTACAATTGTCTAAATTTGGACTTCAGCATCAGTCTGACTGGACTATGAGATGTTCAGCCTCACCACAGGGGGCACTGTCTCTTCTGCAGGCATGGAACTATGGTCTGGTTGGGTGCTTAAGTTACTCTCTCTCAGAGCCCGCCCAGTGGGAGTGGCGCTCTTGCTGTGCTTTCTGGGAGAGGGTATTTAAGATGCTGTTGTCATGTGGTTTGGGGTTCCGGTCCAGAAGGATGTACTGACTTCATGGTCCTGGTCCACCTGACCAGCCCCCAAGAAGGCTATGGCCTGGGGTGCGGATCCATCCGATCTTGTTGTCTTTAGGCTGGCTAGCCTGAGGCAAGGAAACTAAAGGAGGATTCTGAGGTTTTGGGTGCCGTCTATGTTTTTGCAAATAATATCCATTTAAGTGGATCTGTCGTCAGTCTCTCAAGTTACTGGGCCATCTACCACGGGACACCCCTAGACGTGAAGTGAGGAGAAAGAAGGTAACGGTAAGCCCAATCTAACCAGCAGCTCCTTCGGGGGTTAGTGCTACATAAGGTATTTACTGGCAGAATTTTTTCTGTTTTGAAGCTGAATATTGCAGTAAAAGCTAGTGTTGTTATTTTTATCTATTAATGAGTTATTTATTTTTATTTTGTTATTTTTGGCTGGAGTTCTGCTTTAAAGGAAATATCCTAAATAGCAAGTAAGTGTGCTGCAGGTTTGAAGATGATTTGATAAGCTAGTGCTAGACTTGTCAGGCTTCCTAAGTTTGTTGCACGATTGAATGAATGAATGATTTTTATGGCGCTACAACTGCAAACTGAATTGCCTCAAGGCACTTGATCCGTCTTGTGTTTTCCTGCTTATTAGAAGAGGTAGATCTTGTGTTTTTGTCCATGTGGATGTTAGTGGGTAGATCGTTCCATAGCCGTGGTGCTTGGACTGCGAATCTTCATTCTCCCTTTGATTTGTAGTGGGATTTAGGGATGAGGAGGAGGTTTTGGTTAGTTGATCGGAGGCTGCGATTGGGTGTGAAGTGTTTTATTTTCTCGCATAGGTATTGAGGAGCATTTCCTTGTGTACACTTGTGGGTGAGGCAGAGGGTCTTGAAAGTGATCTGATCCTTTACGGTTAGCCAATGTAGGGTCCTTAGGGATGGGGAGATGGATTCCCAGGGTTTTTTTCCTGTGACTACTCTTGCTGCCGTCTTTTGGACCAATTGCAGTAAGTCTGCATTGCATGGTCAACTTTCTTTGCAAACATTCTGCAAAGTTCTGGTTGAGTTATGTTGTGCAATAGTCATCCCACCACAGGGGTCGCTGTGGCTAAATTTTCAAGCTGTAGACTTGCAGAGCTCTTGCTGTAGACTCACCACTGCGACTTTGCTCTTGCCACGCAAATTTGCTACAAATTGGAAAAGTGTCAACTAGAGCTTCAAGTGCTCTGCAAGTATACAACTTGCCAGTGAAAAATGTGCAGCAAGTTAACAGACTTACAATTCAACACTGCCACAAATTTGTGGCAAGTTATCCTTGCTATCTGGGATGTAGTCAGAGAAATCAATGGGCTGCAGCTGCTAGTCTCCTTGTGAAAATAACTAAACAAGCCTCGGAATCTCTGGAAAAAGTCATAATGACGAAACACGTCAGGACATGGCTGTATGGCAACCAGAAGTGACGTTGTGGCGGTGACGAAGGAGCGGTCATGTGAGACGCCAACACAGGCAGGGAACGGATCCTGAGCTCCGAGGAAGTGGTATGAATAAGGCTGGCTTTTAGACTGAGGACATCTAGTGGAAGAAAATATAACTAAGGACATCTAGTGGAAGAAAATATAACTAAGGACATCTAGTGGCAGAAATTAGAACTGCAGGGGACATCTAGTGTCAGCAAATAGAACTGCAGGGAAAATCTATATATTGAAACTGAATATTGCAATAAAAACTGTTTATTTTATTGTATCTATTAGTGCGTTATTTATTTTTATTTAGTTATTTTTGACTGGAGTTCTGCGGGTGCTGGTCTTCATGTGAACATAACTAAACAAACCTATAGCCTAGAAAGCCAAAGAAAGGGCTCCTGATCCACATACAGATTCCTGGTCAGTGGGGTTGATTTACTAAAGGGTTAATAGGCCATTCCATTTGCAAGGGAATCTACCCCAGAACTAATTGAATGTGATGAAGTTTCACTTTGCAAAAAAATACCCAATCACACGTAAGGAAATATTTTTTTAAAAAAAAACAGCATTTTTGCTTGCACCTGATTGGATCATAGGAAGATAGCAGAGTTTCACCTCAATCACTTTAGTAAATCAAATCAACTTCATTGGCTCAGAAAGTATGGAAGAAATGCATTCCAATTCACTATAGAATAAGTGTATTTGCCATTGTATTCATTTAAAAGATGCAAATTTAAAGAGACAGCGCACAAGATTTTATTGTTATTTTGTTTATCTTTACACTACTTTATTCTTACGAGATTTTTTTTTTGGTATATAAGAATGAAATATACCAAAAAGATAAGGGGGAAAAAAGCCAAAAAAGTGTACTGTCTAAATGTTTTTTTGGAAGGGGGGGAGGGGGACCGGGGGGGCACCACACTGATCTAATATATCTAGCTGTTCTCCCATTGCTCAGAAGGTATTAGGTACAAAATAGGTAAAAAAACAAACAAACAAAAAACACCGATGCCCTCATCTCCATAACCACTTGACCTCCAGAAGGTTTACTCCCTTCATGACTTCACAAACATTTTATGCGATACGTCATGCGACACTGTACCCAAATAAAATGTTTGTCTTTTTTTACCCACAAATTTAGCTTTTTTGGTGATATTTGATCACCTCTTTTATTTTTTGCGCTTTAAAGAAAAAAAAGACATAATTTTGAAAAAATATATATTTTTTTACTTTATATATTTATAATTTTATATATACTTTATATCCAATAAAAAAAAAGTAAAAAATTTAATTTCTTCATCAATTTACACCAATATGTATTCTGCCACAAGTTTTTGGTAAAAAAAAAAAAAAAATCCCAACAAGTGTATTTTTATTGGTTTGCGCAAAAGTTATAGCATCTACAAACTATGGGATATTTTAATTTATTTACTTTTACTAGTAATGGTGGCGATCAGCGACTTATAGCGGGACTGTGATATTGCGGCAGACAAAATGGACACCTAACTGACACTTTTTGGGGACCAGTGACACTAATATAGTGATCGGTGCTAAAAATATCTACTGTCACGGTATTAATGACACTGGCTGGGAAGAGGTTAACATCAGGGGTGATTAAAGGGTAAACTGTGTTCCTAGCCTGTGCTTTCTCACTGTGGGGGAGGTGCTTTGACTAGGGGAAGACAAAGATCCATGTTCCTGCTTTGCCGAAGCACAGGATCAATACCTTTCCTTCTGACGGAACAACAATCTGCCTTGTTTACATAGGCAGATTGTCGTCCTGCCTCTGTACTGTCTAATCGGCAGGTGGCGGTGGACATCGGGTCTGCAGTACCCCCCACTGGGCTCCCACTGTGTATAATCACCAGAAGCAGGTCGCCAGTGGCTCGCACGCATGCCCCAGACCCAGAAGTGTCAGATCACGTACAAGGTATGTGATCTGGTGCAGAGCGGCCGCCCTACCCCTGTATTTTTGAGGCGGGCCGTCGTTAAGTGGTTAATTTATTTGGCAATGAATATATGTGCCTTCTGTATAGGCAGAAGGGGTCCACTCTCCATAAGGAAAAAACTCCCCCTCCCAAGTCTAACTATTCCAAAGGCACTCTCAATGTGACAACGCAGGAGCACAGTTGTTACACACTTGTCACCCTTTTACAGGAAGTGACTGAACAAAAACCTTCCTGGCAGGATCAGCAGCCATTATTTTAATAAAAGCTACCAATTTCCAAAGACTGATAGCTTTTGAATATGACATAAACATGTTAAAGCTCCTTTGAGAGTTTAATGATTGGGTTAAGTTCTACTTGAAGGCATTTTTATTGCAGACGTTTTTTTTTTTTTCAGAACAGAGTTCATTGAGCGCAATATAAATGCATTTTTATTTTAGCGCCAACATGCCTCGATTTACAGGATATCATACTATGATGTTCCATCAGCAGGCCATTATGAGTCTAAGGTCACAGTCATTATCCACACACAAATGGGTCATTCTCTGTGAGAAATTGGGTGATGGCGCAGGTCCCAAGACCGGCCCGCGAAGGCACAGTCTCTGAAAAGCAGACAGTTCAATAATAATGCATCGGCAGCTGCATTATGGTTTATTGGATTACAGAAACAAATACATTGCCAGTTTATGGTTTTAATGGTTGAATTGATTTTTTTTCTTTTCTGCAAAGTAATTTCATTTATATTTCTCAATTTCAGATCATCTGTATTAGAATTCTTTCAAGAGCCTGGGGTCTTCGAGAGACAACAATCAACATGTGGTGCTGACTTAGCTAAATTCAAGCAAGTCTCTACTTAATTATAGTAGCACCCTTGGGTCGGCACCCCAGAAAGGAGAGCTAGAGGGGGCAGCGACCTTCAAAATCTATAAATTGTAGTAACTATTTCCTTATGTTGTTGCCAAATCTCTAAACATTATTATAACTGTGATTTCCTCTTCCGGTCGCCTCTAAGCATTTGCGGTGGACCAAGCAAGAGGACTGTGATCTAGTACTAATCTGGTTCCTCTGCAGTAATATCTCAAAAGTTATTAAGATGTGCATTAGTTACTACAGGGAGAGGTGAGGTGCTCTGTGGTTCTTACAAACTACCTCTTGTTACATACCTGACTTAAGGCTTAAGTGGCGAGAGAGCTAAGTGCTGAGTACCCCTGAAGGTAGTGACAGAGGGTGCTCAAATGTTCCCTTCCACCCAAAATTTTCCCAATCTAATTATTTTTCTCAAACAAGTGACATCGGAAATTAAAAAAATGAAAAATTTGGAGCAAAAAAAAAATCCAATATATCAAATGGCTAAAAAAAAGCACTTAGGAATTTAACTGATAATAACAATTTGGTTATAAAATCCTCCAATAAAGGGGGAAATATTGTGATGATGGATATAGAACATTATAAAAACATGTGTATGAAATTACTGTCAAATAAGAAATGGTACAGACCTATAAAGTGGGGACAAGAGTCCTGAAATTAATCATAATTTTTATCAACTAATTGACACTCCATATCATCAAGGTATTATCTCTGAACAGATTTGGGAATATGTTCGTACACCATTTCCGCAGGAGGCATGCTTCTATGCCTTGCCTAAGAATCATAAGAATGTGAAGGACCCCCCCCCCCCAGGTCATCCCATCATATCTGGACACGGATGTGTAACCGAAAATGTGTAACCGAAAATTCGATATTACGTCCTTTTGTGTTGACTATTCCCTCGTATCTACGCGATATGTTGCATTTTTTGCAAATACTCGATGCAATGCAAATCCCAGCTTCGGCAATTTTGGTTACCAGTGATGTCAAAGCACTCCACACAAACAGGGGATTGATTTATTCAACTCTTTTCTTATTCAAAAGGACTGGCAAGAAGGTCAATTTCAACATTTTGTAACAGACTTACAGTGCCTTGCGAAAGTATTCGGCCCCCTTGAACTTTTCAACCTTTTGCCACATTTCAGGCTTCAAACATAAAGATATAAAATTTTAATTTTCTGTGAAGAATCACCAACAAGTGGGACACAATTGTGAAGTGGAACGAACTCTATTGGATAATTGAAACTTTTTTACCAAATAAAAAACTGAAAAGTGGTGCGTGCAAAATTATTCGGCCCCTTTACTTTCAGTGCAGCAAACTCACTCCAGAAGTTCAGCGAGGATCTCTGAATGATCCAATGTTGTCCTAAATGACTGATGGTGATAAATAGAATCCACCTGTGTGTAATCAAGTCTCTGTATAAATGCCCCTGCTCTGTGATAGTCTCAGGGTTCTGTTGAGAGCGCAGAGAGCATCATGAAGACCAAGGAACACACCAGGCAGGTCCGTAATACTGTTGTGGAGAAGTTTAAAGCCCGATTTGGATACAAAAAGATTTCCCAAGCTTTAAACATCCCAAGGAGCACTGTGCAAGCGATCATTTTGAAATGGAAGGAGTATCAGACCACTGCAAATCTACCAAGACCTGGCCGTCCCTCTAAACTCTCAGCTCAGACAAGGAAAAGACTGATCAGAGATGCAGCCAAGAGGCCCATGATCACTCTGGATGAACTGCAGAGAACTACAGCTGAGGTGGGAGAGTCTGTCCATAGGACAACAATCAGTCGTACACTGCACAAATCTGGCCTTTATGGAAGAGTGGCAAGAAGAAAGCCATTACTCAAAGATATCCATAAAAAGTCTCGTCTAAAGTTTGCCACAAGCCACCTGGGAAACACACCAAACATGTGGAAGAAGGTGCTCTGGTCAGATGAAACCAAAATCGAACTTTTTGCCCACAATGCAAAACGATATGTTTGGCGTAAAAGCAACACAGCTCATCACCCTCAACACACCATCCCCACTGTCAAACATGGTGGTGGCAGCATCATGGTTTGGGCCTGCTTTTCTTCAGCAGGGACAGGGAAGATGGTTAAAATTGAGGGGAAGATGGATGCAGCCAAATACAGGACCATTCTGGATGAAAACCTGTTGGAGTCTGCAAAAGACCTGAAACTGGGACGGAGATTTATCTTCCAACAAGACAATGATCCCAAACATACAGCAAAATCTACAAAGGAATGGTTCACAAATAAACGTATCCAGGTGTTATAATGGCCAAGTCAAAGTCCAGACCTGAATCCAATCGAGAATCTGTGGAAAGAGCGGAAAACTGCTGTTCACAAACGCTCTCCATCCAACCTCACTGAGCTCGAGCTGTTTTGCAAGGAAGAATGGGCAAGAATTTCAGTCTCTCTATGTGCAAAACTGATAGAGACATACCCCAAGCGACTTGCAGCTGTAATCGCAGCAAAAGGTGGCTCTACAAAGTATTAACGCAAGGGGGCCGAATAATTTTGCACGCCCCACTTTTCATTTTTTTTATTAGTTAAAAAAGTTTCAAAAATACAATAGATTTCGTTTCGCTTCACAATTGTGTCCCACTTGTTGGTGATTCTTCACAATAAATAAAAATTTTATATCTTTATGTTTGAAGCCTGAAATGTGGCAAAAGGTTGAAAAGTTCAAGGGGGCCGAATACTTTCGCAAGGCACTGTATTGTTGTTTATCTTGTCCAACAATGCTTTTTGTTTTGCCGGCTCCCACTACCTCCTGGTGCAGGACGTCGCTATGGGCACAAGTTGTTTGTAAGCGAATAATTCCCGGTGATCTAAAACACAGGAATTATTCGCTTACAAATAACAGAAAGTCCGCTCCCCTCGGGTCCCAGAAAAGTTGCACTGGATGTGACGTCAGACAATAACATAACAATAGGAGTCCGCAGAGATGTCGGAGATGTCTCTTCAAATATTGTAACCACATACACTCAAGCATTGGAGAAAGGGTTACCTCCACAGTGAGACTTAGTAGATCGGAGATTGCAAGGCCAGTGCCCCAGAATTTGGAGCAATAAGCGATTTATGACCCCTTGAACATACGTTTAATCGGGTCATTAATGTCTGGTAAGCCTGAATTCTTTATGGTGATGGTACCAGCACAGTGGTGAATTCTTTGGGCATACCTTTTTGGAGGCTCCTCAGATTATTCCTAGTTCTCTTTGGGACTTCACTCCATGCACAACGGACTTGTGATATGAACTATATCTAATCACTTTATGTATTATTTTTACAATAAGTCGATGTTTGTATAAATGCTTGGGTGCATTTAATGTTACAGAGCGTTTCTTACATACTCTCTTATACACACGTTTCTTTTTTTTTCTGTATATTTTTTTGTATTTATATTTTTCTGTATATGATAAATTGTCCCATTTTTTATCAATGTACACATAGCGCTGCACTTTATATTTTTCACATATTTTGGCTAAAAACATCCATATTTTAGCGTGTTGGCTGCTTTTTTTACACATTTGGAATTGCGCAGTGTCACATTTGGTGTATTGAATTCACAGGTACATCGATGACATCTTTATTGCCTGGGATGATAGCCTAAAATTACTGTTGACGTTTCTTATGAGATTAAATGTAAACGATTGGAACTTACAATTCACTATGACCTACAACTGTAACAAAATTCCCTTTTTTGACATAATGGTTCACAAAAATGAGAATGGCCATCTGTCCAGTGGACTATATCGAAAGTCTACATCAGGCAACACTATCTTACACGCCACGAGTGCACATCTTGCACCCATAGTACGTTCTATACCCTATGGACAGTACCTTCGGTTAAAACGTAATTGCAACACAAATGAAACCTTTGAGATTGAGGCAGGTCTTTTGAGGGATCGACTCAAAGCCAGAGGATACAGCAAAAAATGTTTAGCTAAAGTTTATAACAGAGCTAGAGGCAAAACCATTTCACAAAAAGGTTACAAAAGCAGTGATGTCCGTTTTGTCACTCGTTAGTTCCCAACATGAGGACTTTAAAGCCATATTACAAAGACATTGGTATTTGCTGACAGGTGATCCAGTTATTTTTGGGTTTGTCGCTCCTCAGCCGTTAGTAGTATACCGACGGGCCCTGTCCCTCAAGGACAAGCTTGTGCACAGACATCTGGCATGTTCAAATTTCAAAAACCCATTCCCTCAAAGGTGCTTTCCAACGTGGGGGATGCCCATATTGCAAATATGTGAACATGGGCCAAAATTTGAGCTTATCGAATGAGAAGAGATTCTACCCCCAAAAAATTACAAATTGCCAAACAAAAGGAATTGTTTATTTGATGACTTGGGAATGTGGTGCATTTTACGTAGGGAATTTTGGAAACGTATTTATGACCACACATATGCCTTCGAAATAGACAATCTATATTCCCTAAATGGTAGGCATGCAGCCCAGGACCATGCATATGGTTCTCCCAAAGGCCTATTTTTGTTTCTTGAACACATTCCACAGGACCCACATGGGGGAAACTGGGATAAGGTTATTCTCCAGAGAGAAATTAGGTGGATTTTCTCACTTGGAGCCACTAAGGCCCCCAGTTTAATTGAAGCCACCTCTTTCAAGTCCTTTCTGCCCACTTAGGGTGTAACAACTATGTATTATTTTTTATGTTTACCTACTGTTATTTTAATTTAGGGGCCTGTATTGTGTGTCATGTATGATGTCGTTTCTTATTTGGTGCACATGATTGTGTTTGGAGATCTATATTGGTATATATATTTATATTTGGCAAAATCATCAATATTATTTTTTTACACCCCCCCCCCCCCTCGTCTTTTTATCCATTACCACCCCATCTCTTTTTTTTCCTTCAGCCTCCCATTCCTCCCTTTATTCTTCTTCCTGGGAGCTGCAATCCCTCCTGGTTTTCCAGGCTCCTCCCTTTTTGCCACGCATGCTCATCTCCTTGGGGAGATATGCCTTTTTGGAGCAGCATGGGTTTTTTTTTACATTGGGACGTGGTTGCCATACGTCTCCTTTCATTTTCATATTTGGAGACTGGTGGAATTGGCGTCCTCTTCCTTTTTTTTCCCCAGTGTTGCATCTTTCCATTGCAGTCATTGCGTCACCATGCCAGTGCCACAGTGTTTGTGTGTGTCTCCTTCAGTGATAAATATGCAGCAACAGGCAATCGGCAGGGCTTCTGTATCCCAGCGTCACTGTGCATTCGCCATTGAGTGTTCTCCGCTGTGGCGGTGTCACTCAGTACACTGAGGGGCAGTTTCCCCTTGATCAGCGATAGGGGGTGACACCCCTTTACCGTATCAAGCTGCAGATCAGTGGCTAGCAACCAGTGGACCACAGCTTCAAGTCTGCTCTGACAGCTACTGCTGTCACACTGTGTTCTTACATGCCCACTCCCCACCTCATCTGCTTTCAGCTGACACAAAAGCACACTATGCTGGTGCAATTACCTTCCTTCTAGCTGCTAGAAAGAAAACAATTGGTCTCACATATGCACACTCCATGCCAACCATGAGCAGATAGTTCAAGAAAGCAGAGAATGGGTACAGGCAGTACACCTATACTATACCATGCAATTGGAGCTTAGAAGGGGGCACAGTTCAGCAACCTAGGCCTGGGCACTGGACAAACCTCTCCGGGTACTGGTTGGCACCCTAGGACAGAAAGTACTGGTAGCATCACCAGGTGAACATAAAGGAAAAAGACAACTATTCTACCCATTCCCTTTCCCCCTCTATCTTTTCATGCAAAAAAATCCAGCCAGCCAGAGGACTACATGAGTACCAGCCAACCCTGACTACTTAAGAGCTTGTATTTTAGACCTACAATTGGAGGGGAACAATACAATCCTATGCAGCTTGAATATTGTTGTATTGTGCCTGCTTATTTTTTCCTGGTATCACTACTATAATGTGACCATAGTACACTCGCCTGCCAGAAAATATATATCCAGCCTCTAGACTTGTACCTGTACTCTCACTTTTGAACCCTCTTTCCTTCGACCCCACTTAGAAGCTAAATGTCATTTTACCGCAGGTTAAAAGCATTTTTTCTTTGTAAATGTTGGTGCTTTAACAAAAATTACTGCTCCTGGCCAATTGTTTTTTTGTTTTGTTTTTTGTACTGGTACATGTTCCTCGGGGCAGTGCTCACCCCCCCCCCCCATACTATTTTAAAACCCTTCGCTTATTAGCCCATAAATTGGTCTATTTTTATTTGAAAGCTCCCATTGACTTTAATGGAGTTTGGGTTTAGCACCTGAACCCTGCTTGAATCAAACCCAGGGCAGTTCGGCTCATCCCTATTTGTGTATAAAAAAAAAAAAAAAACTCATACCGGTTATCCCAAAATTGGGAGCTGACAGCAATCTCCATCACAACTATATACTGCTCACTCAACCTTCAGTATACAAAAATTAAAAAGAACTCCGCGCTTTAGGAATAAACAAGGTGTGCAGCTTTCCATATTAGACCCCCTAGGGGGCTAAAAAGTTAATAGGTAAAGTAAGTGGGGTGATTGGCGCTACCTATAAGTGGGGAACAAAACTTGGTCCCTGACCAATAGTACCCTCTGACACTATAGTGCTAAGGTGATTAAATATAATTAAATCATATATACTGACATATATGTGCATTAATAAATTAAACATGCAAGAAAATATGTATTAAAAAAGTGCTACCAGACATCAATGATAACAATGCATATGTGGTTATTAATGAGTGTCCAAATTATGTGAATAATTACTCAAACCATTAAAAATTCCAGACCATCAGATGATAACGAGTGTCCCAGCCAAAAATGTAACAAGTTTACCAACCAAAAATATAATATATGTACCAGCCATGGGTATATAATAGAAAATACTTGATACTTGAAAATGAATCTTACATCTTTACATGAAAAATAAATAAGTACAGAAAAAACAATATGGGTGTTATAGAAAAAGTGAAGCTCTAAAATGACCAAGTGTTCAGTGAAACAAGTGACTCTTGTGCTCAGCAGATCAGGTGACTCTTTTGCTCCCCATTGGTCGATGCGTCACTTCTGGTATACGGAGCTTGCGTTCCACGCTGAGGCGCACTTCCGGTTCCGGCCTCTTGGCTCGCCGGACGCTGTACAGCCCATACACCACTGTTATTCCAACATCCACAAGGCGGCAATTTTTTCAAAATCAACAATTACAGAGCTTCTACTGCTACACCACCTCTGATGGGTTTATCAGCAAGCAACCATCCTCGCTCCTCCGTGGATAAGTGACTTTGAACACTTCTCCCTTCACTATATTGACATGCCTGACCATTATCTATCTTTGTGAGTAGCCATTTGGCTGTGTGTTTTTATCATATTAAATGCAATTTTATATAGACTGCACTTAGTTTGGCGCACTTCTTTCTTTTTCTGCTCTCCCTCCAGGGTCCCCACTCACCAGCTCCCACTACCCCTACAGGGGTAATAGGCGTACATAGATAACCATGGATATTGGTCAGGGACCAAGTTTTGTTCCCCACTTATAGGTAGGGCCAATAACCCCACTTACTTTACCTATCAACCTTCAGTATGTCTAGTGTATCTAAAATATTAAAATATAAGAAGTCTAAAGAGGTAAAGATCATCCAAAAATCTTTTTATTTTAATTATTACAAAATAAAAATAAAATTAAATATGACTACATAAATTAAAACAAAATATAATAAAGAAAGACTCAACCACAAAATCCTGCTATATAAAGTAATGCCAGTGCCCCACCTGTTTCGTCACTGTAACGAATCATACCACATTCCGCTTGAGTGCTTTTGTCATATACCGCTTCCTCCAGTCTGAATATAGATATCAGATATTCCAACAGCTTGCAACCACAAACTAGGCAGTACTCATTTTGGTTACTCAACATGAACTGTTTATTGAAACACAGGTACACAGAGATATTCAAACTTCACATCAGTAGACTGTCCAATCAGCAGGGCTGTTGGAGGAATCCCCCCTCCCCTCTCCTCCCTGCCCCTGGTTTGAATGCTAGAAACACAAATACAAATGTCAATCCCATAATACATTACTCCCAATTTCTCCCAAGGCAGACAGACACAATAGAACAATTGGACACAGCCACACCCCAAACGATCCTAGTAAAGAGTCCACAACACTGTATATATGTATATATATATATATATATATATATATATATATATATATATATATATATATATATATATATATATATATATATATATATATATATATAATTTTCCAGTGTGGTTGTACAGTGAGTCTGACTAGTACAGATTAGACTGGGGTTCTTGGTCACTCTGTGCCCCGAATGGACACGGGGTGACTTACACATAGGAGGGGCCATGGGAGCTGGACTAGGAGCTTCCAATGCTTTCCAAGGTAAGCTGGGTTCTACAAGCCCCCTGCCCAAAAGTGACTCCCGTCACAGTCACGAACAGTCAATGTTTGCGGGACAGTAAAAAATTGTTTTTGCCACTTCATTAGTGGAAGTTATTATTCAACACATGGAAGTGCTGCAGTTATTCTTTTTTTAGAGCTCCGCTCTTCTGCATTGGGCAAATCACCTTATTTTAAACAATCCGCCTACCTCTGTTCTTTTATGCCTTGTCTGTAGATCCCCTTAATCCACTCTCCAAAAAAACTTTGTTTAAAGTATGACAAGCACTTGACTACAAGCCGTGTCAAGGAACCTTATTGAGTAGGATCTTTTAGATTTTCATCTGTGCATCCAGCCTCTTGATTCATATTGAACAGATTGCCGAAGATGTTTCATATTCACTAATTTCCCTTGGTACATATTATGTATGTTCCAGCGCTGGACTGCGCCTTACAAAAACCGAAATTCCTTGACTGCCTCCACTCAATTACACCTGAAAGCCGGCATTCAACTGATGTATATGCATGACTTTGTTTGGGAAGTTGACGCGCAATGTAATAAAAATGCAGACGTTCCGAATACAGCGCGGATATTTTCTCTCCCTTACAATGAAATATATCCCTTTTAAATTGCTTTATCTAGTTTTATTTTTAGAGCAAGAATAGGCTCGGTGCTCAAGATTTGGACAAAATATTCCATCTTAACTCCAAGCAGGTTCCTGTGCCAATCCTGACAGAATACTGTTATCAAGAGATATACGTCTATATATTTTTAGAACAGAAGCTTCATTATTGAAGTTGAGGTTTTTTTTTTAGCGCACAGACTTTTCACCTTTGCTACTATTTGATGGAAGTTTATTTTTTGACCTAAAAAACTGACTTAAATCATATCTTAACCCAAGAACAAAATTGTAATAGATTGCAGATTATTATTCCTTTTTTTCAGGTATTTTCCTGACCCTGCCAGCAACACACTCCTTGTCCTGTGACAAGTGCATGTGAAGTCAAAAATGTTCTATCTATCTTCTTTGGATAGTGTGGTGAAGGGCTAGAACTACTGCTGTGTTGTTTTTTTTTTCTGCTATGTTCGGCTCTATAAGAAGGATTTACCCTTACTTCCTGTTTTGCTGATAATGGTTTCACCAGACAGTAGGAATGTGGTTGAGGTTAGAGAAAATACTTTCAGGTTAAAGATCTCCACAAATCTGTGCAATCTTTGTAACCATAATACACTGCAAGGGCTTTAAACTATGGCCTTCAGGCTTAGTAGGGCCAATAAGGAGGTTTTTGGTTAACTCAAAATTTTGTATTTCATCTCACTTGACAATTGACAATAGTCACCAGTAGAAATAAAGAGAGTGAACCTACCATAATGGCACTTGTCAAATACACGGCCTGTGGGCCAAATGTGGCCCTCCAGGCCATTTCATGTGGCCTTTGTACCCAGGGTTTTTTTTCAGCTGGAAACTGTTCCTCCTCCTCCAGTTCTTGCCCTTTCTTTCCCAACTCACAGAAGCCTTCTGTATTTACAAGAACAGCTTTCCTCTCAACAGCTCTTGTTGATCCCTTGCCTGCCCTGCACTGACTTTGGGGACAAATGAGATGCAGATCCAGTGTGGAATGGGAAATAAAATTGTAAGCTGCACCGTGATCCCCATCTGTGCCCAGATGACAGGTGTCGACTAATGATCTCCCTGCAAGTGAGAGAGGCGGAGCCACCTACACTGCTAGGAGGTATTAGAGCTGGGCCAGGTAGGTGAGATGTGAGGAAGCTTTTTGGGGGGTAGAGGGTTGTGGAGTGTGATATATGCAGAGGTGGGGGATGGGGAAGAGTGGTGCAGTGGTCAGAGCTAAGGAGGGGTGTAAGTGAAATGTTGGCAGGCTCTTAAAGAGAGCTGTACCCTGCACACTGTGAGTCGCACACCCCTCAACCCTGCACTCTGTATGTAGAGAACCTCAACCCTGAAGTCTGTATACAACACAACCGTGAACTCTGCACTTTATACATAGGGCACCCCTGAAACGACACTCTGTACATAGCGCACCCCTAAACCCTGCACTTGATACATAGTGCAGCCCTAAACTCTGTACTTAGGGCACCTCTGAAACTGATACCTGATCTCCGCGCATAACACACTCCTAGTATTTATTGGTCCTTTAAGATCTTACCACTGTTGTCATTTGGCCACACCCACCGTTCAACGTGGTTCATCTGGGAAGAGGGGTTAAGTTCCTGCACCAATTCTTTGAGAAAAAAAACCCTGGATACATATATATAGTTTAACAGATATAGTCAACAGGCCTTTTGAGCAATGACCAATGATCTTTTTAGCTGTCTGTAGGGGTGACATTCTGACCAGCACTGTATGGAGGGCATTCTTACCAATGACCACCAAGGGAAGGAACATTATTCCTTCTCACCATCAATGTAAGGAGCATTAGTCTCTCTGACCACCAATGTAGTGAGCATTCTTCTCACTGACCACCAATATAAGGAGCATTCATCTCTAACCACCAATGTGAGTAACATTTTTCTCAATGACCATAATCAATGGAAGGAACATTCTTCTCACTAACCACCAATGTAAGGAACATTCTTCCCACTGATCACCAATGTAAGGGACATTCTTCTCACTGACCACCAATGTAAGGAACATTCTTCCCACTGACCACCAATGTAAGGGACATTCTTCTCACTGACCACCAATGTAAGGGACATTCTTCTCACTGACCACCAATGTAAGGAACATTCTGCTCACTAACCACCAATGTAAGGGACATTCTTCTCACTGAATATATACAACAAATGTTACACTGCGCTGTCCAAACAGAGCAGCTAACACAGTAAACGTAGATATTTTAGCACACACGTAATAAAAATTATATATAAAGTGTAGCGCTGTATATTACTATGTGAATCTGTACACACATTAATTTAATAAAGAAAAAGTACAACCACTTGCAATATTATAATACCACAGTGAGGTGTCCACCAATAGTACTGTGTATTAATACCTGTTAATATGCATTCTACAAAAGTGAACACTGCATGTGAAAAATAAAGAAAAAAACACTGTGAAAATCTAAACATAAAAAGTCCATATATGAGCATATGTACACACGGTCGGAGATTCCGACAACCAAATCCGTCGGAGTAATTCTGACGGATTAATTCCGGAAGAGGTCCGGAAGTGATGTTGCATAAACACGGTCGGACAAAGTTGTCAGAAAATCCGATTGTACATAACATAATGACGTTATTTCGTTACGACGGGACTACGTTCACGCTAGTAGCCAATAGCTTTGGTCTAGGAATTTGATCTGAGCATGCGTGGCACTTTGTCCGTCGGAGTAGGCTACACATGATCGGAGTATGTACGATCGGAGCATTTTGTCGGAAAATTTTACCGGCAAGTTGGATATTCCGACGGAAACAGTCCGATGGAGACCAAACACAATCGGATTAGCCGACAAAACGGTCCGATAGGACACATTCCGTCGGAGTCTCCGACCATGTGTACAAGGGCTGAGAGTGAAGTCCCAAGTATAAGATGAAGATTTAAAAAGGCATTCCAAAAATGATTCTCCATAAGCGTCACCCGAGTGCCGATACCACCACCTCACCAGATATAGGCTTACCGGATATTGTTGACCCAAATTAACTTATATTCAAGGGGCCATACGTGCTTATCACTCTGGTTATAAGGAACATGCTCCCAGCTCACAAATCGATCAGTCAGACCATAGAACTTACCCTCCTCCGATTCCCAAATATACTTTGGACTTTATCACTTAAAAGAGATCTCCGACACCAGCCGAAATCCACATAAGACAAAAAGATGTGGCCAAAATAGCGTGATACCGTTTAAAATAAAATGTATTAAAAATAGTAGCAAACTTACATATTTGTAGTTGTTCAAGCGCTTATCAATAAAATAGGCAGTAGTAGAGTCCTCCCGACGCGTTTCGTCCACTTGGACTTCATCTTCTCACTGACCACCAATGTAAAGGAACATTCTTCCCAATGACCGTAATGAATGTTAGGAGCATTCTTCTCACTAACCAGTAACCACCTATGTAACGCTCATTCATCTCACTGACCATGACCACCAATGTAAGAAACATTAATCTCTGAGTACCAATGTAAGGGACATTCTTCCCAATGACCACCAATTAAGGGACATTCTTCTCAATGAACATAATCAATGTTATTAACATTCTTATCACTAGCCACCAATATAAGGAGCATTTTTACCACTGACCACCAAAGAATTAATTTTAGCAAGGGTTCCCTGAGACCTTAAAATAGTTTCAAGAGTACGTCTGATGTAAAAAGGTTGAGGAAGGCTGGTCTAAGGATGGCCATACACTATACAATTTTCCTATTACATTTTCTTTAGATTTACCTTTAACTATGTAGTGCAAGAGCCTGCCTGATTGCATAAACATTGAAAGGGTTTAGATTTGAGCTCATATTATATGGTTTTGGTAAATCTAAAGGAAAGCTGAACAAGAAAATTGTATAGTGGATGGTCCGCCTAAACCTTTTATACTTTATTCAAAAGGTATTGCCTAGAGGTAATCTGAAGCAGAGAAAAAACAGGTCTCCATGTTCTTGTTCATATATTTTATTGAAGATAAGAAAGGTGGAACAGAGTTCAGATGACACTTTGTTATAAATAAGATATGATAGTGAGGAATAACGTCATAGCATACTACATAGGGTTGCCACTTTTTCTTCAAACCAAACCCCAACACTTTAGCGGCATCATTTTTTTTTTCAGGTGTACCCTATGGGATAACAGACCTGGCACTCCTTTGGGTGCTCCAAAGAGAATAGTAATGTGGGGCGCATAGTGCTCCTTCACCCTCTTGTCAGGCCCTGTTCCAAGCTATATTCCTCTCTGAATAATGTTTCTGGGTTTCAGGGGGACTGAAACCCGGACACATGACTCAAAACCTGGACTGTGTGGGTGAATCCCGTACAGGTGGCAACCTTAATACTACAGTGAGTTACAAACATTATGTTAATAACATTGGAAAAAGATGTTGAGCATACTCTGTGTACAACATAACAGTGAAACATAGAGGGATGCGGGTTTCCTAGGCGCCAGGTCTCCATGTTCTGACAACTCTCTGTTGAAAAGCAGTGTATATTTCAGGACTGGATGGATAGAAGAATACATTTTTTGATAACTAAAACAGCTCCCATATATACAGTATCTCACAGTATCTCACACCCCTCATATTTTTGTAAATAATTTATTATAACTTTTCATGTGACAACACTGAAGAAATTACACTTTGCTACATACACAAGGTCAAACCAAGTTGTCAGAAAATCTGATCGTTCGGAATGTGATGACGTTCATTCGTTACGATGGGACTACGTTGCGGCTAGCAGCGAATAGCTTTGGTCTCGTAATTTGATCTGAGCATGCGTGGCACTTTGTCCGATCGGAATTCTCTACAAACGATCGGAAAAAGTCAGATCGGATTTTGTTGTTGGAAAATTTGAGGTCCTGCTCTCAAATTTCTTCCGTCGGAAATTCAAACGGAAAAAGTCAGATAGAGTCCACACACGATCGGATTTTCTGACAATATAATCCAATCGGATCTTTTCTTTTGGAATTTCCGACCGTGTGCAGAAGGGCTAACATCCACCAGCTCCGTGATGTCGTCATGGGGGAGAGGAAGAGGACTCCAGTGGCAACATGTGAAGCTCTGGTGAACTCCAGGCAGTGCTGGAAAATAATGGTAACCACACAAAATATTGACTCTTTGGGCCCAATTTGGGCATTTTCACTTAGGGGTGTACTCACTTTTGTTGCCAGCAGTTTAGACATTAATGTCTGTGTGTTGAGTTATTTTGAGGGGACAGCAAATGTACACTGCTATACAAGCTGTACACTCACTACTTTACATTGTAGCAAAGTGTCATTGTGTTGTCACATGAAAAGATAGAATAAAATATTTACAAAAATGTGAGGGGTGTACTCACTTTTGTGAGATACTGTATGTATTTCATTCAGCTGTTCACCTGAAGTTCAGCTTTAGGCTAGGTTCACACTATTGCGATGCGGGAACGCCGCGAATCCGCGGCGTTTTCCCGCATCGCTCACCTCCCGCCGGCAGTTCACACTGCCCTATGCGGACGGCTGGGGGTGTCAATGTTATGTTAATGACACCCCCAGATCCGTCGGCATATCGCAGTGCGATCTGCCGACTCGCACAGTAATCGGATCGCATGGTGTGAACCCCCATGCGATCCGATTCCGTTGCGGACCCAAAAAAGGGTCCTGTGCGAGTTTGCTGCGGGACAGCTGCGAGTTCAGCCATACTATCTGTATGGCTGAACTCGCAGTGCTACGGAGATCGGATGTGATTTGCTGTGCGAATCACATCCGGATCTCCCCCCGCAGCAGTGTGAACCCAGCCTTAAGAAGCCAGCGTTTGTTTAAAAAGTTGACTGTACTGTACAATCTTTGATGAGCTATCTACACAAGGAAGCTGGGATGTAAGGTGTGTACAGTGCTTACTATAAATGCACAACCTCTTACTTGGCATTCCTTTTAAAAATTTCAGCGAGTACAATACCACGGCCTGTGCCGCGTATCTTCAAAAGAGCAGTAGGTAAAAATCTGCAATAAAAGTTTTGCTGAAGTTCCTAAAATACTGCCAATATTCAGGTCAATTTTTTTTTTCTTTTAACAAAGCTGGAGTCTCCGTTTCCTCGGAGTGTGTTTATTTACCAGCCCCAACAAAGTTCTCTTATCAAGAAGAAATGTGCCTCTATATTTTTAGAACAGATGCTTCATTACAGGAGCTGAGTTTTTTTTTTTTTTTCAGCGCACCGTCTTTTAACCTTTTCCAATATCTCCGCCGGTAGTTTGGGGCTGTTAAACTGCTTTAATAGAAACTGAATCCAATCTCTTGCTCTTAAGCCATGAAAGAATCCGATAGTTTTTATTGCTTCGTGCCATCATGCTTGGTTAAGTACAACGCACGGCTATTTTATGCGATTGCTCGGACCTTAGAAGGACTTGACAGGTAAATGAAAGTTGTCAGTCTTCTTCATGCTCTTGCAAGATGAGGTAATAAAAGGGTAAAACCTGGGAGCGACGCCGTTCCGAAGTGCAGACGGAATAAAAGAGAGAGGCAATGAGATCCGGAAAAGATGCAACGGGGAAAAGTTTCCAAGGATTCAAGCCATTGTTCAAATAGAAATTGATTGTAAAAATCTATATGTATACGGTATGCTTTTAAAGAGATTTATGGTATAGAAAGCTGCAGTGGAATAAGGCATGGGATTACAAAAGTATTGCTCAGCATTTCCTACTGCAATAGAGAAGTCGTTTTCTTTTTCAGTTGGCCTAAAGTGCACTCAAAGGCTTGGTGTACTTTTACAGAGCTTAGAGAAGTGCTTGTTAAGTTGCAAGGGAAAGGGGGCCTCAAGTGTGGCCCTTAATGTCTCCAAAGGTCCCCACATAATATTTATTACATATAATGCTACAGAAAACTGTCCCAGACTGAAGACTCACTAGAGAAAACGGTCAGATATTATTCTACTGGAGTGGTTGGAGTTTGAACTCATGCTACAGGAGACCATCAGAGACTAGAGAGTTGTTGCATGAAATCGCTAGATTGCATGAAATCACTAGATTTTTCCCTTTGGAAAACTTTGGCATCCATGGATAAAACATCACCTTCCTTCGACTTTTGATGAGAATGTTCTCTTGCCATGGTAGTTAATCTACATATATCCAGACTATATCCACAATGTCCTTAGAACCTGCCAATTGGACACCCCTATCTTAGTCTTTCCACCCTCTCTCTTTCTCTTTGTTCTCTTTGGTTCACCCCTGCCTACCTCTCATGAACTTGAAGATCTTATTACGACAGTATTTTTTTTTTCTCTATACCTCAACCTATCAACCTTACCTGTTACTCCTTATAACTAATTTGAAGTGGTTGTAAACCCTTACAGACCACTTTGACTTACAGATAAGCCTAGATTAAGGCTTACCTGTAGGTGCAAGAAATATCTCCTTAATCTACACAGTTAAGGAGATATTTGAAAGAAAGACGACACCGATGTATACGGCACATGAGCGCCGTAGACAACCGTGCAGGCACACTGAGCGTGCCGTTTAATGAATGTGATCATGACGTCACTGAAGGCTCCCATGCTCCTGTGCGGGAATGAAGTCATCACGGCTCTGGCCAGTCACAGCGCCAGAGCCGTGATACACGGAAGTCACTCCGGGTATCATGGCGGCAACGGAGGAGGTGACCGAGGACCGCTGCGGGGACTTAGATCTCAGGTAAGTAATTCATAATGAGCTAGTATGCTATGCATACTAACTCATTATGCCTTTGTCTTGCAGGGTGTTTTTTTTTTTTTTTTTAGAGAGGGTTTACTTCCTCTTTAACTTATTGGCTTTATTAACAAAAATGTCCTTTTTCTTTGTTTTTACTTACTTACATGACAATTTATGGTTACACCATACTAATTAAGTATGAATATATACCACCATAATTTTGAGCTTCAACTCAACTATCATTTTGTAATTTATTATTTTTTCTGTTATCACCTTACATGTATTAAATAAAATCTTTTGACAGGGAAATCACTGGATTTTACTACAGTAAAGGAACCCTTTAAAAATCAATGCTTTCAGTGCTGACTGCTGGGGCCCAAGGGCCACACTTCAAACAGCAAAGGGCCACACGTGGCCCTCGGGCCTTAGGTTGGGCACCAGGGGCTTAGAGGGCCAGAAGTAGTTAAAGCTGAAGTTTAATCATCTGCTTATATTTTGCCTTCCTTGGTTTCTCCTTGAATCCCTCACCGGCATGCCAATTAATATGTTTTTATTTTAATTTTTTTAATTTAAAAATGTTGCAGTCATACAGAGAATTTGAATAACACACATTAACCACTTCAGCCTCAGAAGGTTTTTCCCCCTTCCCAACCAGGCCATTTTTTTTTTTACTTTAACTGACAATTGCGCGGTCGTGAGACACTGTACCCAAATAAAATGTATGTCCATTTTGTCCCACAAATAGAGCTTTCTTTTGGTGGTATTTGATCACCTTGTCACATTGCCACCATTGTCACATTGTTTTATGATAAAGCACTGGATACATTGAAGGATTATATTAAATTCACAGAGGAACTTAAAGAATTAATTTACAGAAGACTTTTTACAGATTTATTTATTCATTAACTGTTTTTGGGTGCAATTAATTTCAAATTCACAATGTATTGATATTGTATTTATTTATTATGTACTGTATCTATTTTTGCTGCCCTACACTGATTTATACTATTTTGTTGAGGTGTTGTGAAATCACTTACACAGTGGTAGGCGGGGTAAGCATATCTATATATATCTATATTATATATTATATAATATATTATATATATATATATATATTTCTTTACATATATATTATCTATCATCTTTTGTGCTGATGCTACACCCTTTCTTTGATCACCTCTGCGGTTTTTATTTTTATATATAAACAAAAAAAGACCGACAATTTTGAAAAGAAAACCAATATTTTTTTTTTACTTTCTGCTATAAAACACATACAATAAAAAAATGTAAACTATCTAATTTCTTCATAAATTTAGGCCAATATGTATTCTGCTACATATTCCCAAACAAGTGTATATTGATTGGTTTGCACAAAAGTTATAGCGTCTACAAACTATGGGATAGATTTAGGGACTTTTTTTTATTTGTTACTAGTAATGGCGGAGATCAGCTATTTTTAGTAGGACTGCGACATTTTGGCGGACAAATCTGACACTAAGTGGCTATTTTTGGGGACCAGTGACAACAAACAATACAGGGACCAGTGCTAAAAAAAAGCACTGTATAAATGACACTGGCAGGGAAGGGTCAACATCACAAAACAGCAAATGTGTTCCTTATGTGTCTCTAACTGTAGGGGGAGTGCTTTGACTAAAGGAAAACAGAGATCCATGTTTCTGCTTTGCGCTAAAGGGCTGCCCTGCCACAGTATATGTATGTGGGGTGGTCCTTAAGCAGTGACAATGTGAAACTGAACTCATTACAGCATGTCAACTCCCGTAGAGGTAAACTGTTTTCTGAGTGGGTGGAGGGGGGGGGGGGCTGATTCTACCCAATAAGTAATGCATCCCCTGCAATTCTGTATACTTGTTGACCTGTAAGGACCATTAAAGTGTTTGTTACCCTAAAAAAAAAAGAAAAAAAGGATACTGTTCCTTTAAAGCATGTTACACAGCACAGTGCTTGTACTGTGTAATTTGGCCCCCTGGATCACCTTAAATAACTGACTGATGTTCCTGGTTCTGCCCTCCCCCTGTAAACTGACCATGGTTTATCAGGGCTGCTGAGCCCTGGCACCATGATCAGTTTACGTGTCTCCTCTGTCCTCTCTCTTCCCCCCCCCCCCCCGGCCTGTCAGCTCTAGATCACCCCTCCTGCTGTAAAAATAACTGTGTTATCGCTTTATAGTTCCCTCTGCTAGATAACATGATGCTCCCAAGTATATGTGATTTATAAAAATATGCTGTCTAATACCTTATTTCAGAGCAATGCTTGATGCTCACGTAACTGCCCGCTGGTCTACTCCACTCCTCTCTTCCTCCCAGCTGAAGTCAGTGGGGGTTACCCAGCCCCTCCCCCTGCAGCTATTAGATCGGGAGAGGAGATCAGTGGGCAGTCACGTGAATGCCGAGCGGCGCTTAGAAATAAGGTATTAGGCCACATATTTTTTTAAATCACATACACTGGGGAGCATTATGTTATCTAATAGAGGGAACCATAGAATAAAAAAGTGGCTCTACAAACACTTTAACAAAGCATTTACTATCTTGATGACTATTATTTAATATCTTCTTTGTGGAAAAACACAAAGAAAAAACAAGGAGACCGGGAGTGCCTCCTAGAATAAAAAGAGGGGGGAGGAGCAGTTGATGAAATCCGTATGCGCCTTTCCCCAAGCAAGCCTCCAGGTCAAGAGGACTGTCTTGACTCAAATTTTAAGTATCAATCAGCAGAGCATAGTATTAAGTGGATGCAGTGTTCATGTGAATGAAGAGTAGTGTGATTTGTATGTGAAGAACCTGAACTTTACAGTAAAAAGGAACTTTATTTAAGCAAGAGATTGTCGGTTACTCTTACTAATACAAGTGGCGTAACTCTGGTGTATCCAGAGGACCTCAATATGGTAGCCAAGCCATGCAATCCTTCTGGTTGAGCAGCCTTGGGCTGCACAGAATTGTTGTACTGTGTAATTTGTTAAAAGAAGTACATCTGCAGATATGCACACTTTAACATTCAAGGCCGCACACTACTCGGGATGGTGGCCTGTCTCAAAT
Source organism: Lithobates pipiens (assembly GCF_037356315.1). Classification (NCBI taxonomy): domain Eukaryota; kingdom Metazoa; phylum Chordata; class Amphibia; order Anura; family Ranidae; genus Lithobates; species Lithobates pipiens. The sequence goes on from NW_027507785.1 coordinate 306,369,926, forward strand.
AAAAGTGGGTGACTGTGGCTGGTGTCCGTTCCCCTCTTGGGATGGGAGGACAAGTGCACCTTATGTCCCTCATGTCGCTGCTGGATACTCATATTGCAGCACAGGGTCCACCTATGAACCAGGCCTGTATAGTGACAAGGCCTCGCAACATGTACAAAGCGGTTGCCTCCTGCATTGTATAAAGTAAGATGGGTTCTGCAAACAAGTGATTATGGAATTAATGCATTACTTGTCTGCAGGGAGATATGGGGACTGGTGGAGCATGAGGTGTGCTCTGGCTCCCACCCTGTAACAATCACCTGGGAAGAGAGGAAGATGAGATGACAGTGCCTGTTGGTTCCAAGAAGAAACCAAAGTCTTAAGAGTTATCTAACATGGCTGTTAGTCTCTGACCCACCCTCTAGGGTGTGATCTCCCTGACTCTGTGGGTACTAGTTCACAAGTGGGAGATTTTCCACAGTTTACGAAGAGCCCAGGGTGCTCATGACATCATTGACCTAACATGGCCACATAGACAATCATATTAGGTCGATTATGTCACCAGCATCCCTGCCAGGGAGTTTGCTGTCTGTCCGGATGTAGCTCCTTGGGTTGGCAGGGATGTTATCATGTCACAGTTTTCCAAGGGTTCAGATGAACTGGATTCGGACCAAATTCTGAACCCGAACCCAGCTCATCTCTATCTCTTAGGATAGGCTATGCAAATATTAAATTACCTTGATGTGTGGATGACCAAGTGTGGAGGTATGGGTGTAACTAAACAGGCATCAATTGCATACAGACTGCCCTAGACAATACCCATATGTAATGTTGAGCCTCCATGATTGAAAGAAATCCAATTCAAAGAAAGAAAAAAGAATGAAAGAGACAGGCCAGGGACAGTCAAGCAGTCAAGATGGGGGGGGGGGGGGGGGGGTATAGAAAATATGAAGTGACTGGGATTGTTTTTTTAGGTGACCAGACACAACACAGCCTAGTTAAAATTATACATGTTTACAATTTATAAAATAATGTAGAGTTAAAAAAATAAAAGCATTAAATCAATAAATATATACTGCCTATACCAGGTACAGTATATATATATATTTATACTGTATATATTCCTGGAAGATTTTCTCAGTCTCAACTCCCACCATTGGACTCAGCCTGAGTAGTTGCCCAGTAGGGGATATTGAGCAATTAAACATAGTGCTGGCATGCACTATAAGCATGTGTGTGAGTGCTTTCAATGGTTTTAAGATTTATTTTTTAAATAAGCAGAATCTCAAAATTAGTCATTGACATTGCTCCAGTTCTTTCTACGGTTTTGAGGAATACCAGGATTTGGTCCCACTCCAGGGTAAGGAATTATGTTCCAGGAGGAATATCCCACAGTCAACATTGATGTTTGGAAACGTATTAACCTTCCTGTGCCATGGCGGTCAATGACATATCGTGGTGAACTGCTTTTTAGAGTTATATGAAGGTACATATTGCTTATGCACAAGATGTTTGAGAACTTACATTGTTCACATGCAAGATATTAAGGACTTACTTTATAGGCCAGTGGTCTCCAAATTGCGGCCCAGTAGCCGGATGTGTCTCTTTGCTTGTCTTTATCTGGCCTTTGGGGCACTGTTCCTCTCACTGATACAAGACACTATTCCTCCCACTATCACAAACGATTGGGCATTATTTCTCGATTTTCACGATTTGTCAGAGCTGGGCTCAGCCCTTCCTTCTCTGAGCTGGCCGCTCAGCTGTCAGCTAATTGCCAGCTCCCATCTCTCTCCACAGTTATCCAGCTGTTGATGATCCTGCTCGTCAGTCCTGCCTACTTAAGCCGTCCAGTCCAGAGGAGCTCTGTCTTTGTCCTTGGTCACATCACAAGAGACTATCCCCTGCATTCCTGTTTAAAGATTGGCTTTACTGACATCTCATCTGGTTCCAGATCCTGCTTGCTGTTCCACTACTTTGATCCCTGACTTCTGCTTGGCTGACTATCTGTTTCGGTTACTGAACTTTGGCTTTGCTTTGACTACGTTTGTTCTTTTTACTTTTATTATAAAACAAGTGTGATATAACTGTACTTCTGTCTCGGTCTGATTTCATGGTTTCTGACACTATCACTGTCGATTGGGCATTATTTCTCCCACTGACACCAACGATGAGGCACTATTCTTCCTACTGACACCAATGATGGGATACAATACCTCCCATTACCAATGATTGGGCATTATTCCTCTCACTGATGCCAAGGCTGGGGCACTATTCTTCCACATTTTAAAGTCCTTTAATTGTTACCTGTTCAGAATTACAGGGTAAGTCTTGCACTAGAATTTTTGCTCTCGCTCTAACGTTGGCGGTAATGCTTCACACATGTGGTACGAACACCGTTTACATGCGTTCGCTTCTGTGTGCGAGCATGGAGGGATGGCGGAGCTTTCATTTTTTTACTTCTTATTTATTTTATTTTTTATTATCACACTGTCTCTTTAATTTTTTTTTATCACTTTTATCACTTTTTATCACTTTTATTCCTATTACAAGGAATGTAAATATCCCTTTTAATAGAAATAAGGGATGACAGGTCATCTTTATGAAGAGATCTGGGGTCAAAAATACCCCAAATCTCTTTAATTTTAAAAGAAAAAGCTTCCCCCCCAAAAATATTGATCTTTTACTTAAAAAAAAAACTTGTTTACTTTCACCCTGAATTGGAAGTGACGTCATGACGTCGATCCGGTCTTCCAAGGCCATAGAGGAGATCAAAGCAGCTCTACTCTTTGATCCAGTCGTTGGCACTCTCAGATCGTTTCTCGGGTGGTTAAAAGCTGTGGCCATATTACTCCAATTAAGATAATTTGTGTCATATTGTATTATTTATGAGGGTTAAAGAGGAAGTAAACCCTGATGAGTTTACTTCCTCTTTCATTCCCTGCAAACGTAAAGCATAATGGACTACTATGCATCGCATAGCAGCCCATTATGTGTCACTTACCTGACACAGGAGCCAGCGAAGTCACCGCTGTCCCCTGTAGTCCGGAGCATCCATCTTCTCTGTGGGTCTCGCTGCTCCGCCGCGATGACGTCACTCCCGCACATGCGTACGGGAGCCGCCACTAGCTGCATATCGCCATTGACCATGGTGCGCTCAGTGCGCCGTAGACAGCGTTGCCTGTCTTTCGGCAAATATCTCCTAAACCATGTAGGTTTAGGAGAATTATTCTTGGACCTACAGGTAAGCCTTAATCTAGGCTTACCTGTAGGTCAAAGTGTATTGTAAGGGTTTACAACCACTTTAATGTGTTTGGTTTTAATTTCAATATCACTCCGCCCCCTCAGCCCTACCGGGGTCATAGACTGAGCCTTTAACTTTTTCACTTTTTGACCCGTCCTTATATACAGGTTTTAATGTAGACTGACTATGTATTAAATTGTGGATAGTTTAAATGAGGGGTCCCAGTGTTATTTGTGTGACCTTTTTATAATGCAATCTGCTATTATTTCAGCTACTTCATTTGAATGGATGCTGATGACAGAATGTTTGTCACTTGCACTGGTGACCGGATGAGAACATCGGGCATCACTACTCTTGATGTTATTTACAAGAACAGACAAGCAGGCATATAAATAACTTGTATTTCTAAGTTTAAGGATGAGACAGGTCGTCAATGCTACATTAATTTTACTGTATCAAGCTGATGCTTTCTCAGTGGATTCTCTTCAAGCTGAACAATAGCAACTGACAGCAATAAATTCAAATACAAGCCAAATTCTTCCAGCATTGAAAGGAAACAACATTGTCTTCACATCTGACAGATTAGCCTTAACTAGCCTTTAACCACATCCTTGCACAGAGGTTACTACAGTGCCTTGGTGAAAAGGATTCACCCCCTTGGCATTTTTTGTGTTTTGTTGCCTCACAACCTGCAATTAACATGGATTGTTTGAGGATTTGCATCATTTAACCACGTCCCTACCCACTCATAGTCATATGACGCCCACAGATGGGATCCCCCATCCTGGGTGGGCGTCATATGAGGTCCTCCCATTCCCGGCCGCCTAGGGGGCGTGCACGCACCCACGGCGTAGCTCCGGACCCGGAGCTCGTGCCCGGTGGCCGCGATTGCCCGGGAACACAGCAGGACCGTGGATCTGTGTATGCAAACACACAGATCCACGTCCTGTCAGTGGAGAGGAGACCGATGGTGTGTTCCCAGTACAGAGGAACACCAATCGGTCTCCTCCCCTTGTGAGTCCCCTCCCCCCACAGTTGGAATCACTCCCATAGGGAACATAGTAACCCCTGCAGCGCCCCCTGGTGTTAACCCCTTCCCTGCCAGTCACATTTACACAGTAATCAGTGCAATTTTATAGCACAGATCGCTGTGTAAACGTGAATGGTCCCAAAAATGTGTCAAAAGTGTCCGATATGTCCGTCACAATGTCATGAAAAAAATTGCAGATCGCCCCCATTACTAGTAAAAAAAAAAAAGTCATAAATATATCCCCTATATTGTAGATGCTATAACTTCTGCGCAAACCAATCTATATACGCTTATTGTGATTTTTTTACCAAAAATATGTAGAAGAATACTTATTGGCCTAAACTGAGGGAAAATTATAATTATTTTTTTTTAATTGGGATATTTATTATAGCAAAAAGTAAAAAATATTGTGTTTTTTTCAAAATTGACGCTCTTCTTTTGTTTATAGCGCAAAAAATAAAAACCACAGAGGTGATTAAATACCACCAAAAGAAAGCTCTATTTGTGGGAAAAAAATGATGTCAATTTTGTTTGGGTGCAACGTCACAAGACTGCGCAATTGTCAGTTAAAGTGCCGAATCGCAAAAAGTGCTCTGGTAAGGAAGGGGGTAAAATCGCCCGGGGCTGAAGTGGTTAGTTTACAGAACATCCCCACAACTTTGAAGATGTTTTTTTTTTCCTCTCTTTTATTGTGAAGCAAAAAACAAATAGGACAAAATAACAGAAAAAGTAAATGTGCATAACTATTCACCCCCTTAAAGTCAATACTTTGTAGAGCCACCTTTTGCGGCTATCGCAGCTCCAAGTCGCTTTGGGTAAGTCTCTATGAGCTTGCCACATCTTACCACTGGGACTTTTGCCCATTGCTCCTTGCAAAACTGCTCCAGCTCCTTCAAGTTGGATGGTTTGTGCTTGTGGACAGCAATCTTTAAGTCTGACCACAGATTTTCTATTGGATTGAGGTCTGGGCTTTGACTTGGCCATTCCAACACATTTACATGTTTCCCCTTAAACCACTCAAGTGTTACTTTAGCAGTGTGTTTGGAGTCATTGTCCTGCTGGAAGGTGAACCTCCATCCTAGCCTCAAATCACACACAGAGTGGTACAGGTTTTGCTCAAGAACATTTCTTTATTTAGCACCATCCATCTTTCCCTCAACTCTGACCCGACTGCTGAAAAACATCCCCACAGCATGATGCTGCCACCACCATTTTGCACTGCAGGGATGGTGTTCTTTGAGTGATGTGATGTGTTGGGTTTGCGCCAGACATAGCGTTTTCTTTGATGGCCAAAAAGTTAAATTTTAGTCTCATCAGACCAGAGCACTTTCCTCCATACATTTTGGGAGTCTCCCACATGCTTTTTCGCAAACTCAAAGCATGCCATTTTGTTTTTTGCTGAAAGTAATGGCTTTCTTCTGGCCACTCTGCCATAAAGCCCAACTCTATGGAGCGTACGGCTTATTGTCATCCTATGTGCAGATATTCCAGTCTCTGCTGTGGAACTCTGCAGCTCCTCCAGGGTTACCTTAGGTCTCTGTGCTGCCTCTCTGATTAATGCCCTCCTTGCCCGGTCTGTGAGTTTTGGTGTGCGGCCGTCTCTTGGCAGGTTTGTTATTGTGCCCCATTCTTTCCATTTGGTTATGATAGATTTGATGGAGCTCCTAGGGATCATCAACGATTTAGATATTTTTTTATAACCAACCCTGACTTGTACTTCTCAACAACATTGTCCCTTACTTGTTTGGAGAGTTCCTTGGTCTTCATGGCAGTGTTTGGTTAGTGGCGCCTCTTGCTTAGGTGTTGCAGCCTCTGGGGCCTTTCAAAAAGGTGTGTATATGTAATGACAGATCATGTGACACTTAGATTGTACACAGGTGGACATCATTTCGCTAATTATGTGACTTCTGAAGGTAATTCACCAGAGCTTTTTATGGGCTTCATAACAAAGGAGATGAATACATACGCACATGCCAATTATCAGTTTTTTTATTTCTGAAAAATAGTTTTATGTATATATTTTTATGTATATATTTTTCTCATTTTATATCACCAACTTAGACTATTGTGTTCTGATTTTTCACATATAATTCAGATTGCAAAAACATTGAACTAAAGGCTGTAATGTAACAAAATAGGTAAAAAGCCAAGGGGGGTGAATACTTTTGCAAGGCACTGTATAAGCCCCATCAACATATTCTATCTCTTGTAGTATACATATCCCCATATTGCACGTAATTAGGGGAGTGAGTTATAGGCAGGGGCAGTCAATATTCTCCCCTGCAGGTGCCAGCGGCGCTTGTCTGCAGCAGCAATGCAAATGGGGGAGGATGTCAAGAGGAACCTAGTTCCTCTATGGTTTTCTCAGTCAATATCAGTCAGCTATCTGATTGGAAGCTGGCGCCCCATGTGACTTCAGTGGCCATCTTGGGTCAGGCAGAGTCACTTTAATACAAACAAATGGCCACTGCCCCCACCCATAACTGGCCTTTGCAGAAAGGAGCACATGGAAGGGCGATGCATGTCAAACAAAACCAAAGAAAATTCCCAGCTCAACTTACCGACCAGCCTGCGACCAACCAAATTATCCTGCCTAATGGCATGCGTTAAAAACAGGGGTTTAGTATGCAAACTAAACTGGATCCCGGGTTTGGTGTGCATTTTTGCAAGTGACAGTGTAGGGAAAGGATCAGGGACAGTGCTTTGTGTCAGGGAAAGGTTCCAGAGAAGTAGGGAAATTACAAGGAAATGCCATTCTTCGAGGAAGCGTCCTCATTTGGGTACAGACCAGCTCCTCAAGGCACCTCTGATTCTTCAATCTATTGTTCCATTGCTGTACAATTAGTAAGTGTTCCCGCCAGGGCAGGACTTAGGGTGGTGGGGGCCCCTGGGCTTGAGTCACTTTCGGGCCCTACCTTCTATACATTACCGTATTTATCGGCATATAACACGCGCCGGCGTATATAATATGCACCCCAAGTTTAGGAGGGAATTTTAAGGAAAAAAAACGTACATTTAGATGTCCGTCAATGTAGCCTTATCAGTGTCTATCTACAGCCTTGCCCATCCATCTGCAGCCTTGTCCAGTGTCATTGCAGCCTTGTCAGTGTAGCCTTGTCATTTGCAGCCTTGCCCCAGCTCTCGGGTCCTCTCGCAGTCCCAAGCGGAGCCGAGAGTAGCTGAGTGTACTCGGCTCGGCTCACAGTCACACCCAGCCCCTGTATTATGTCCCTCATAGGGCGGGGCTGGGCATGACTGTGAGTGGAGCCAAACCGAGTACACTCGGCTATGTATCTCGGCAGTGCCTGCGGGGCTCCCTATTGGGTGGGGCCCATGGGCTTGAGCCAAGTCAAGCCCAATGGTAAGTCCTGCCCTGCCTCCAGCACACCTAGCTCCTCCAAAATCACCCCTGCCCAGCCCCCACTTTTTATAAGCCCACCTCTCTTTTCTCACCCCTTCTTTCAAAAATGCACTTTCTTTCTTCTCTCTCTCTTTCTCTAAATGAAATTATTATTTTTTTGTTTTTCAAAAAAGATTTTTTTTTTCATGGGGTGGTCATAATATTTTGGCTGATCATGGGGTTGTCAGCTTTTGTCACCTCCCACTGTAGTTAGAAGCTTTGGTAACCATGGAAACAAAACAGATAAGAAAAGCCTGGCTGCCTTAATCACTTGCCTACAGGGCACTCTATGCACGCTATGCAAGAACACTTAATAAAAGGTAGAGCCAGGCTGCCGGTGACAAGTACAAGAGGCTTGAAAGAGATCCTTGTTATTACCTACGGCCACACCACCCTGAATGAGCCCGCTCTCGTCTAATTTCGGAAGCTAAGCAGGGTTGGGCCTGGTTAGTACTTGAATGGGAGACCGCCTGGGAAAACCAGGTGCTGTAGGCTTTTGCTTTTGCTTTTGCTTTTCTTCCAGCAAGGGTCACTCTCCTCTATGCCTCTTTTTACATTCATTTTTACCCAAAGCGCTTTGAAAGCCCTCCGGCACACCTAGCTCCTCCAAAATCACCCCTGCCCAGCCCCCACTTTTTATAAGCCCACTTCCCTTTTCTCACCCCTTCTTTCAAAAATGCACTTTCTTTCTTCTCTCTCTCTTTCTCTAAATGAAATTATTATTTTTTTGTTTTTCAAAAAAGATTTTTTTTTTCATGGGGTGGTCATAATATTTTGGCTGATCATGGGGTTGTCAGCTTTTGTCACCTCCCACTGTAGTTAGAAGCTTTGGTAACCATGGAAACAAAACAGATAAGAAAAGCCTGGCTGCCTTAATCACTTGCCTACAGGGCACTTTCAGCCCCTTCCTGCCCAAGCCATTTTTCAGCTTTCAGCGCTGCCATACTTTGAATGACAATTGCGCGGTCATGCTACACTGTACCCAAATGAAATGTTTATCATTTTTTTCCCCAAAATAGAGCATTCTTTTGGTGGTATTTAATTACAGCTGGGAGTTTTTTTTGCTAAACAAACAAAAAAAGATGGAAAAAAAAAACAAAATCATGTTTAATAGTTTGTTATAAAATTTTGCAAACAGGTAATTTTTGGCCTTCATTGATATGCGCTGATGAGGCGGCACTGGTGGGTACGGATAGGCGGCACTGGTGGGCACTGATAGGCACAGTTAAGGCAGCACAGATAAGGTGGCACTGATGGGGACAGATAATGCAGTACTGAAGGGCACAGATAAGGAGGCACTGATGGGCACAGATAAGGTGGCACTGATGGGTGGCACTGATGGGTACCACTGATGGGTACCAATGAAGGATGGGACTGATGGGTACTGATAGGTGGTACTGATACGTGGCTCTGATAGGTGGCACTGATGGGCGGCACTGGTGGGCACTGGTAAATGACACTGATGGGCATTGATATGTGGCACTGAGGTGCAGCAGTGTTGTTGAGGCAGATTGTGGGCACTGATGGGTGGCACTGTGGGCACTGATGGGTGGCACCGGCATGGGGCAGGTAGGCACTGGTGAGCTGGCGCCAGCTCGCCATGAGAGGGACTAATGTCCCTCTCACGGCCGCCAGTGATCAGCCTTTTTTTTCAGCATGAGGAGGAAAAATAGCCCATTACCGTCTCTGTTGTCGTCACATGATCAGCTGTCATTGGCTGACAGCTGGTCACGTAGTAAGGGGTCAAGATCGACCCCTTACTCCGATCTGTGATCCAGCGAGTCTCATAGACTCGCTGATCACAGAGAGCACCATGTGCACCCCTCAGGGGGAGCGCAGGCCGCTCGTGCACGGGACGATGTCAATAGACGTCGTCCCGGCAAAGCAGGTCCGCGCTGTAGCTTTCATTCGGCTATAGCGCGGATCTCTAGTGGTTAATTTAATGAAATTTTCTGAAATGATCACTAAACTTAAACAGCTTTTTCACAAAAACTGTAAAAGATATCAAACTGAAAAGATATAGCAAGATAGTTGAATATTTTGTGAACGTTTTAAAGTTTGTTTGGCGTCTGTAGGTAAAAGTATGAAGGAGCTGAAACTTTTGGCAGCGGAAGAAGATTTTACTATTTTAAGCATGCTCTCATTGACTTCAATGTTAAAAAAAATGTTACAAAGCTTAATATTTTAAAAAGTATAAATAGTAGAAAAAAAGTTGAAGACATCCCATCATCAACTGAAAGAGCTGATTTTTCAGCTTTCAGCGCTGTCATACTTTGAATGACAATTGCGCGGTCATGCTACACTGTACCCAAATGAAATGTTTATCATTTTTCCCCAAAAATAGAGCTTTCTTTTGGTGGTATTTAATTACAGCTGGGAGTTTTTTTTGCTAAACAAACAAAAAAAGATGCAAAAAACAAAACAAAATCATGTTTAATAGTTTGTTATAATTTTTGTCCTTCATTGATATGCACTGATGAGGCAGGAACTGGTGGGTACGGATAGGCGGCACTGGTGGGCACTGATAGGCACAGTTAAGGCAGCACAGATAAGGTGGCACTGATGGGGACAGATAATGCAATAGTGATGGGCACAGATAAGACGGCACTGATGGGTACCACTGATGGGTACCAATGATGGATGGGACTGATGGGTACTGATAGGTGGCACTGATGGACACTGATGGACACTGATCGGCGGCACTGATGGGCACTGGTAAATGACACTAATGGGCAATGATATGTGGCACTGAGGTGCAGCAGTGTTGTTGAGGCAGATTGTGGGCACTAAGGGCACTGATGGGTGGCACTGTGGGCACTGATAGATGGCACTGGCAGGGGGCAGGTGGGCACTGGCGAGCTGGCGCCAGCTCGCCATGATCGGGACTGATGTCCCTCTCACGGCCGCCGGTGATCGGCTTTTTTTTTCAGCGTGAGGAGGAAAAATAGCCCATTACCGGCTCTGTTGTCATCACACGATCAGCTGTCATTGGCTGACAGCTGGTCACATGGTAAGGGGTCGGGATCGACCCCTTACTCCAATCTGTGATCCAGCGAGTCACATAGAATCGCTGATCACAGAAAGCGCCGCGTGTGCCCCTCAGGGGGCGTGCAGACCGCTCGTGCACAGGACGACGTCAATAGACGTAGTCCCGGCAAAGCAGGTCCGTGCTGTAGCCGTCATTTGGCTATAGCGTGGATCTCTAGTGGTTAATTTAATGAAATTTTCTGAAATGATCACTAAACTTAAACAGCTTTTTCACAAAAACTCTAAAAGATATCAAACTGAAAAGATATAGCCAGATAGCTGAATATTTTGTGAACATTTTAAAGTTTGTTTGGCGTCTGTAGGTGAAAGTATGAAGGAGCTGAAACTTTTGGCAGCGGAGGAAGATTTTACAGATTTTAAGCATGCTCTCATTGACTTCAATGTTAAAAAAAAAAATGTTAAAAAGCTTAATATTTTGAAAAGTATAAATAATAGAAAAAAAGTTGAAGACATCCCATCATCAACTGAAAAGCTGAACATTTTAAAAGTTGAATGGCTTTAATAGCTGAAAGTATGCAGAAGTTACGCAGAGCCAAAAAACCTACGGAATAATAATAAAAAGATGATGATTAATAAATAAAAAAATGAATAACAATAGTGGGACTGCTAAAGCATTCCCACTAATAACAGTAAGTGGTCTTGCTTATTAATAAAAGGCAGAGCCAGGCTGCCGGTGACAAGTACAAGAGGCTTGAAAGAGAGCTTTATCATTGCCTATGGCCACACCACCCTGAATGAGCCCGCTCTCGTCTAATCTCGGAAGCTAAGCAGGGTCAGGCCTGGTTAGTACTTGAATGGGAGACCGCCTGGGAAAACCAGGTGCTGTAGGCTTTTGCTTTTCTTCCAGCAAGGGTCACTCTCCTCTATGCCTCTTTTTACATTCATTTTTACCCAAAGCGCTCTGCAAACCCTCCAGCACACCTAGCTCCTCCAAAATCACCCCTGCCCAGCCCCCACTTTTTATAAGCCCACTTCCCTTTTCTCACCCCTTCTTTCAAAAATGCACTTTCTTTCTTCTCTCTCTCTTTCTCTAAATGAAATTATTTTTTTGTTTTTCAAAAAAGATTTTTTTTTTTCAGGAGGTGGTCATAATATTTTGGCTGATCATGGGGTTGTCAGCTTTTGTCACCTCCCACTGTAGTTAGAAGCTTTGGTAACCATGGAAACAAAACAGACAAGAAAAGCCTGGCTGCCTTAACCACTTGCCTACAGGGCACTTTCAGCCCCTTCCTGCCCAAGCTATTTTTCAGCTTTCAGCGCTGTCAGACTTTGAATGACAATTGCGCGGTCATGCTACACTGTACCCAAATGAAATGTTTATAATTTTTCCCCAAAAATAGAGCTTTCTTTTGGTGGTATTTAATTACAGCTGGGAGTTTTTTTTTGCTAAACAAACAAAAAAAGATGCAAAAAAAATAAAAAATCATGTTTAATAGTTTGTTAGAAAATTTAGCAAACAGGTAATTTTTGTCCTTCATTGATATGCACTGATGAGGCGACAGAGTAGCAGCAAAATAGCAGCAAAAATGTGGATCTCGATAAAGTATCCCATACACAGTCCAATCGTGCAACTTTAGAGTGTGATTTCACAACCAAACATAAAGTGCAATGTGCAAAAATAGCTCTCCTCCAAACGGTGTCCCGTGTCAGTGCTGGTATTCCTAAATAATTACCTCACAGCTGCAAGGTATACAGCAAGACAACAAATTTGCAGGGGGAATTCCGGGGGGTCAGATAGGCTGTGGCTGGGACTTCTGACAGTGCCGCTCTTCCTTGCGGTTTTGGCCGACAAACAATGCTCAAAATAACAAGTGAAAGATATCCTCCATGGTGTAGTAATTTAAAACAAGCGATTTATTGTAAAGATAAAACTACTCACAAACAGGAGCGAATAGGCAGGCACATACAGCTAAACAGATCGGTGGACGGTACGAACGTCACTTCCGGTTTCCTACGCGTTACGTCACGAGTGGACTTCTACTGGGATCAGGTAGGCACTGGTGAGCTGGCGCCAGCTCGCCGTGAGAGGGACTAATGTCCCTCTCACAGCCGCCAGTGATCAGCCTTTTTTTTTCAGCATGAGGAGGAAAAATAGCCCATTACCGTCTCTGTTGTCATCACATGATCAGCTGTCATTGGCTGACAGCTGGTCACGTAGTAAGGGGTCAAGATCGACCCCTTACTCCGATCTGTGATCCAGCGAGTCTCATAGACTCGCAGATTACAGAGAGCACCATGTGCACCCCTCAGGGGGAGCGCAGGCCGCTCGTGCACGGGACGATGTCAATAGACGTCGTCCCGGCAAAGCAGGTCCGCGCTGTAGCTTTCATTCGGCTATAGCGTGGATCTCTAGTGGTTAATTTAATGAAATTTTCTGAAATGATCACTAAACTTAAACAGCTTTTTCACAAAAACTGTAAAAGATATCAGACTGAAAAGATATAGCAAGATAGCTGAATATTTTGTGAACGTTTTAAAGTTTGTTTGGCATCTGTAGGTGAAAGTATGAAGGAGCTGAAACTTTTGGCAGCGGAAGAAGATTTTACGTATTTTAAGCATGCTCTCATTGACTTCAATGTTAAAAAAAATGTTACAAAGCTTAATATTTTAAAAAGTATAAGTAGTAGAAAAAAAGTTGAAGACATCCCATCATCAACTGAAAGAGCTGAACATTTTAAAAGTTGAATGGCTTTAATAGCAGAAAGTATGCAAAAGTTACGCAGAGCCAAAAAACGTACGGAATAATAATAAAAAGATGACGATTAATAAATTAAAAAATGAATAACAATAGTGGGACTGCTAAAGCATTCCCACTAATAACAGTAAGTGGTCTTGCTATGCAAGAACACTTAATAAAAGGTAGAGCCAGGCTGCCGGTGACAAGTACAAGAGGCTTGAAAGAGATCCTTGTTATTACCTACGGCCACACCACCCTGAATGAGCCCGCTCTCGTCTAATTTCGGAAGCTAAGCAGGGTTGGGCCTGGTTAGTACTTGAATGGGAGACCGCCTGGGAAAACCAGGTGCTGTAGGCTTTTGCTTTTGCTTTTCTTCCAGCAAGGGTCACTCTCCTCTATGCCTCTTTTTACATTCATTTTTACCCAAAGCGCTTTGAAAGCCCTCCGGCACACCTAGCTCCTCCAAAATCACCCCTGCCCAGCCCCCACTTTTTATAAGCCCACTTCCCTTTTCTCACCCCTTCTTTCAAAAATGCACTTTCTTTCTTCTCTCTCTCTTTCTCTAAATGAAATTATTATTTTTTTGTTTTTCAAAAAAGATTTTTTTTTTCATGGGGTGGTCATAATATTTTGGCTGATCATGGGGTTGTCAGCTTTTGTCACCTCCCACTGTAGTTAGAAGCTTTGGTAACCATGGAAACAAAACAGATAAGAAAAGCCTGGCTGCCTTAATCACTTGCCTACAGGGCACTTTCAGCCCCTTCCTGCCCAAGCCATTTTTCAGCTTTCAGCGCTGCCATACTTTGAATGACAATTGCGCGGTCATGCTACACTGTACCCAAATGAAATGTTTATCATTTTTCCCCAAAAATAGAGCTTTCTTTTGGTGGTATTTAATTACAGCTGGGAGTTTTTTTTGCTAAACAAACAAAAAAAAGATGCAAAAAAAATAAAAAATCATGTTTAATAGTTTGTTATAAAATTTAGCAAACAGGTAATTTTTGTCCTTCATTGATATGCGCTGATGAGGCGGCACTGGTGGGTACTGATAGGCGGCACTGGTGGGCACTGATAGGCTGCACTGGTGGGCACTGATAGGCACAGTTAAGGCAGCACAGACAAGGTGGCACTGATGGGGACAGATAATCCAGTACTGATGGGCACAGATAAGGCGGCACTGATGGGCACAGATAAGGCGGCACTGATGGGTGGCACTGATGGGTACCAATGATGGATGGGACTGATGGGTACTGATAGGTGGCACTGATATGTGGCTCTGATAGGTGGCGCTGATGGACACTGATGGGCGGCACTGATGGGCACTAGTAAATGACACTGATGGGCACTGATATGTGGCACTGAGGTGCAGCAGTGTTGTTTAGGCAGATTGTGGGTACTGATGGGTGGCACTGTGGGCACTGATGGGCGGCACTGGCACGGCGCAGGTGGGCACTGGTGAGCTGGCGCCAGCTCGCCGTATGAGGGACTGATGTCCCTCTCATGGCCGCCGGTGATCGGGTTTTTTTTTCAGCGTGAGGAGGAAAAATAGCCCATTACCGGCTCTGTTGTCATCACATGATCAGCTGTCATTGGCTGACAGCTGGTCACGTGGTAAGGGGTCGAGATCGACCCCTTACTCCGATCTGTGATCCAGCGAGTCTCATAGACTTGCTGATCACAGAGAGCGCCACGTGCGCCCCTCAGAGGGCGCGCAGGCCGCTTGTGCATGGGACGACGTCAATAGTTTGTTTATAGCACAAAAAATAAAAACTGCCGAGGTGATCAAATACCACCATGCAGGGCAGGACTTAGGGTGGTGGGGGCCCTTGGGCTTGAGTCACTTTCGGGCCCTACCTTCTATACATTACCGTATTTATCGGCGTATAACACGCGTATAACATGCACCCCAAGTTTAGGAGGGAATTTTAAGGAAAAAAAACTTACATTTAAATGTCCATTAATGCAGCCTTATCCATGTCCATCTTCAGCCTTGCCCATCCATCTGCAGCCTTGTTCAGTGTCATTGCAGCCTTGTCAGTGTAGCCTTGTCATTTGCAGCCTTGCCCCAGTGTCATTTGCAGCCTTGTCATTGCAGTCTTGAAGTATAAAAATGGCGCTCGGGTCCTTTCTTGGCAGCTCTCGGCGGCTCTCTGCGGCTCTCGGGCCCTCTTGGCAGCTCTCAGCGGCTCTTGGGTCCTCTTGGCAGCTCTCGGCGGCTCTCTGCGGCTCTCGGGCCCACTTGGCAGCTCTCAGCGGCTCTTGGGTCCTCTTGGCAGCTCTCAGCGGCTCTCGGGTCCTCTCACAGTCCCAAGCGGAGCCGAGAGTAGCTGAGTGTACTCGGTTCGGCTCACAGTCACACCCAGTCCCTGTATTAAGTCCATCATAGGGCGGGGCTGGGCATGACTGTGAGTGGAGCCAAACCGTGTACACTCGGCTATGTATCTCGGCAGGGCCTGCGGGGCCCCCAATTGGGCGGGGCCCATGGGCTTGAGCCCAGTCAAGCCCAATGGTAAGTCCTGCCCTGGTTCCCGCCCAGGTAGCCTTCCTACCCAGTCTGTTTGCATTGTTGGACTTTTGAGACAATATATTCCTGTTACTTCATTGGACTCCATGTGTTTTTTGCCCACCACATCAAGCTGCATTTACCCACAGAGTGGTCATGAGGAGGTGTGCGGAACGCAATATTATTTGCTTGTGGAATCCTAGTGCAGGGCTGTTGAAGTGGCTGTCCCTGGAACTTTCTTTTGTCGCCCATGAGGTCCTAACTGCATAGTTGCCAACATTTTGTACATTGTCCCGCAGTGTAGGCATCCCCATGGGCTATCTCAGAGGTTTTAGGACAATGCAGAGTAGCAGTAGTGCGTTCCACTGTAATGATGCACTGCCTTTTGGGGTGCAGTGACCTTTTGCCTGATGGGGATAGTATAGTTTTGGTTCAACATCATCAGGGAGGGAGATAACAGTGGGGGAGCATATGTATAGGTAAGTAACCACTAAACACCAATAGAGGCGGGTTCATTTTTGTTCCAGATGAAAATCAATGAAAGGGTGGTATTTATTGCTGCTGCCAAAAAAGGGGGATAATTATTCCTGCCACTGCCACCGATAAGAGTGGGTTATTATTGCTGCCACTCGCTCCAATAAAGAAGGGTTATTATTGCTACCACTGCCACCAAATTATTGCTGACCTCAGCACTTAACACTAATAAAGGGTCTTTAGTATTACTGCCTCTGAATATAACTCGAAGTGTGTGGGTTATTATTTCTGCCATTGACACAAATGCTGAGATTTATTGTTGATGTCATTATCACCAATAAACTATGGGGTTTATTGATGCCTCTGCTACAAGCACCCCAAACCCAGAAGTTAGCCATACTGTTGGCCCAATGAGCTGCAGGCATGAGATTCCCCACATATGCTTGTGTACAAGGAAGCAGGGATGCTCTTGACATATTGACCTATTATGGCCACATGGCCGTATTAGGTCTATGATTCTAAAAGGGCAAAGCTATCACATAGTTACATAGTAAGTAAGGTTGAATAAAGACACCAGTCCATCTAGTTCAACCTGAGTGAGTGTCTACAATTGTCCCTATACCTGTACATTGCGCACTCACATTGGTCCCTACCCTCAAGGAGCCCACACTCCAAGGTCCCCATTCATATAATAGGGCCAATTTTTGGACAGAAGCCAATTAACCTACCTGCATGTCTTTGGAGTGTGGGAGGAAACCAGGGTACCTGTAGAAAACCCACGCAGGCACAGGGAAAACATGCAAACTCCAGGCAGGTAGTGCTGTGGTTGGGATTCAGACCAGCGACTGTTTTATTGCTAGGCAAGAGTGCTAACCTCTACACCACTGTGCTGCCCACGATTGCATTCCTGCTGATCCAGTGACCTGTGTCCAGGAGATTTTCTACTCTACAGCTGCACATAACAAAGGAGGGGGGTGATTGAGACATCATTGACCTAATGTGGCCTTGTGGCCATAGTAGCTCATTGATGTCAGATCACTGAGCCAGTGGGGATGCAATCATGTAACAACTATATCCTTAAAGTGTCATTGTCCTAATATTGGATAATATTAGAACAATGACCCTTTAAGAACAAAGTGGCCAATGGTATATTAGGCCAATGGTATCAAGACCACCCTGGCCCCTAAGTATACAAGCAACTGCGGGGTGATGAATCTCCTGCCTGCAGCTCTCTAGGCCAGCAGTATGGTAACTTCTGGGCACGGACCAAAACCAAGCTTATCCCAGCGTGTAACTATGGACAATACTGCACACAAAACTCCTCAAGGAATTATATCTCCTGCTCATGCTCTTCTTTATTCTTCTCAACAGTTTGTTACTACTAAAGTTGGACTAATCACAAGACTTTATCAGGTAGACCTTCCTGTGCAGGTCATTGTGTAAGCAGGGGACGTGATCATGGGACTGTTTCCCTAGGTTTGGGCAAACTGGATTCGGATTGATTTCAGATCTGAACCCAACTCATTCATCCCTAGCCACAAGGAAGCCATATTTAAGTATTTGGACAGTTTAAACCCTTGACCTCTGGAAAATTGACCAGGCCATTTGTGTTGCTTTAACTGGCAATTGCGCGGTCATGCAACACTGTGTTGCGCTTCCTTAGATACCAAGAAAGAAATAAAACTCATAAGGTAAATAGAGACTAACAATTCTCCTCAAAGTGTGAATAAGAAATAAGTGCGATAGTGCTTAATACTTAAAACTTATAAAGTTGCATTGAAATAAACATCTGATATATAATGTGCTTGTGCATCATTCCAGTGTCTAGAAATAAGCGAAGATGTGTCTAAGGCTATAAAGTGCATATAATTGGTTAATATTGCAATGTGTATATAGAAAAAAGGTGAAGCATCTGTGATTAAACTACAAACAAATATGTACCAATAAATCAATGTGATAAAATGATCTAAAAAAGATTCTATGGATACTTTAAAAACGATGATCTAAAACGTGCAAAAAACAGAGAGAAGTAATATTATATTCCTTGATACAAAAGGAAACAGAGTAGCAGCAAAATAGCAGCAAAAATGTGGATCTCGATAAAGTATCCCATACACAGTCCAATCGTGCAACTTTAGAGTGTGATTTCACAACCAAACATAAAGTGCAATGTGCAAAAATAGCTCTCCTCCAAACGGTGTCCCATGTCAGTGCTGGTATTCCTAAATAATTACCTCACAGCTGCAAGGTATACAGCAAGACAACAAATTTGCAGGGGGAATTCCGGGGGGTCAGATAGGCTGTGGCTGGGACTTCTGACAGTGCCGCTCTTCCTTGCGGTTTTGGCCGACAAACAATGCTCAAAATAACAAGTGAAAGATATCCTCCATGGTGTAGTAATTTAAAACAAGCGATTTATTGTAAAGATAAAACTACTCACAAACAGGAGCGAATAGGCAGGCACATACAGCTAAACAGATCGGTGGACGGTACGAACGTCACTTCCGGTTTCCTACGCGTTACGTCACGAGTGGACTTCAACTGGGATCAGGTAGGCACTGGTGAGCTGGAGCCAGCTCGCCATGAGAGGGACTAATGTCCCTCTCACAGCCGCCAGTGATCAGCCTTTTTTTTTGAGCATGAGGAGGAAAAATAGCCTATTACCGTCTCTGTTGTCATCACATGATCAGCTGTCATTGGCTGACAGCTGGTCACGTAGTAAGGGGTCAAGATCGACCCCTTACTCCGATCTGTGATCCAGCGAGTCTCATAGACTCGCAGATTACAGAGAGCACCATGTGCGCCCCTCAGGGGGAGCGCAGGCCGCTCGTGCACGGGACGATGTCAATAGACGTCGTCCCGGCAAATCAGGTCCGCGCTGTAGCTTTCATTCGGCTATAGCGTGGATCTCTAGTGGTTAATTTAATGAAATTTTCTGAAATGATCACTAAACTTAAACAGCTTTTTCACAAAAACTGTAAAAGATATCAGACTGAAAAGATATAGCAAGATAGCTGAATATTTTGTGAACGTTTTAAAGTTTGTTTGGCGTCTGTAGGTGAAAGTATGAAGGAGCTGAAACTTTTGGCAGCGGAAGAAGATTTTACGTATTTTAAGCATGCTCTCATTGACTTCAATGTTAAAAAAAATGTTACAAAGCTTAATATTTTAAAAAGTATAAGTAGTAGAAAAAAAGTTGAAGACATCCCATCATCAACTGAAAGAGCTGAACATTTTAAAAGTTGAATGGCTTTAATAGCAGAAAGTATGCAAAAGTTACGCAGAGCCAAAAATAGTACGGAAAAAAAAAACGTACGGAATAATAATAAAAAGATGACGATTAATAAATTAAAAAATGAATAACAATAGTGGGACTGCTAAAGCATTCCCACTAATAACAGTAAGTGGTCTTGCTATGCAAGAACACTTAATAATAAAAGGTAGAGCCAGGCTGTTGGTGACAAGTACAAGAGGCTTGAAAGAGAGCCTTATCATTGCCTACGGCCACACCACCCTGAATGAGCCCGCTCTCGTCTAATTTCGGAAGCTAAGCAGGGTCGGGCCTGGTTAGTACTGGAATGGGAGACCGCCTGGGAAAACCAGGTGCTGTAGGCTTTTGCTTTTGCTTTTCTTCCAGCAAGGGTCACTCTCCTCTATGCCTCTTTTTACATTCATTTTTACCCAAAGCGCTTTGAAAGCCCTCCGGCACACCTAGCTCCTCCAAAATCACCCCTGCCCAGCCCCCACTTTTTATAAGCCCACTTCCCTTTTCTCACCCCTTCTTTCAAAAATGCACTTTCTTTCTTCTCTCTCTCTTTCTCTAAATGAAATTATTATTTTTTTGTTTTTCAAAAAAGATTTTTTTTTTCATGGGGTGGTCATAATATTTTGGCTGATCATGGGGTTGTCAGCTTTTGTCACCTCCCACTGTAGTTAGAAGCTTTGGTAACCATGGAAACAAAACAGACAAGAAAAGCCTGGCTGCCTTAACCACTTGCCTACAGGGCACTTTCAGCCCCTTCCTGCCCAAGCCATTTTTCAGCTTTCAGCGCTGTCATACTTTGAATGACAATTGCGCGGTCATGCTACACTGTACCCAAATGAAATGTTTATCATTTTTCCCCAAAAATAGAGCTTTCTTTTGGTGGTATTTAATTACAGCTGGGAGTTTTTTTTGCTAAACAAACAAAAAAAAGATGCAAAAAAAAGAAAAAATCATGTTTAATAGTTTGTTATAAAATTTAGCAAACAGGTAATTTTTGTCCTTCATTGATATGCGCTGATGAGGCGGCACTGGTGGGTACTGATAGGCGGCACTTGTGGGCACTGATAGGCTGCACTGGTGGGCACGGATAGGCACAGTTAAGGCAGCACAGACAAGGTGGCACTGATGTGGACAGATAATCCAGTACTGATGGGCACAGATAAGGCGGCACTGATGGGCACAGATAAGGCGGCACTGATGGGTGGCACTGATGGGTACCAATGATGGATGGGACTGATGGGTACTGATAGGTGGCACTGATACGTGGCTCTGATAGGTGGCGCTGATGGACACTGATGGGCGGCACTGATGGGCACTAGTAAATGACACTGATGGGCACTGATATGTGGCACTGAGGTGCAGCAGTGTTGTTTAGGCAGATTGTGGGTACTGATGGGTGGCACTGTGGGCACTGATGGGCGGCACTGGCACGGCGCAGGTGGGCACTGGTGAGCTCCCTCTCATGGCCGCCGGTGATCGGGTTTTTTTTTTCAGCGTGAGGAGGAAAAATAGCCCATTACCGGCTCTGTTGTCATCACATGATCAGCTGTCATTGGCTGACAGCTGGTCACGTGGTAAGGGGTCGAGATCAACCCCTTACTCCGATCTGTGATCCAGCGAGTCTCATAGACTTGCTGATCACAGAGAGCGCCACGTGCGCCCCTCAGAGGGCGCGCAGGCCGCTTGTGCATGGGACAACGTCAATAGTTTGTTTATAGCACAACAAATAAAAACTGCCGAGGTGATCAAATACCACCATGCAGGGCAGGACTTAGGGTGGTGGGGGCCCTTGGGCTTGAGTCACTTTCAGGCCCTACCTTCTATACATTACCGTATTTATCGGCGTATAACACGCGTATAACATGCACCCCAAGTTTAGGAGGGAATTTTAAGGAAAAAAAACTTACATTTAAATGTCCATTAATGCAGCCTTATCCATGTCCATCTTCAGCCTTGCCCATCCATCTGCAGCCTTGTCCAGTGTCATTGCAGCCTTGTCAGTGGAGCCTTGTCATTTGCAGCCTTGCCCCAGTGTCATTTGCAGCCTTGTCATTGCAGTCTTGAAGTATAAAAATGGCGCTCGGGTCCTTTCTTGGCAGCTCTCGGCGGCTCTCTGCGGCTCTCGGGCCCTCTTGGCAGCTCTTAGCGGCTCTTGGGTCCTCTTGGCAGCTCTCGGCGGCTCTCTGCGGCTCTCGGGCCCTCTTGGCAGCTCTCAGCGGCTCTTGGGTCCTCTTGGCAGCTCTCAGCGGCTCTCGGGTCCTCTCACAGTCCCAAGCGGAGCCGAGAGTAGCTGAGTGTACTCGGTTCGGCTCACAGTCACACCCAGTCCCTGTATTATGTCCATCATAGGGCGGGGCTGGACATGACTGTGAGTGGAGCCAAACCGAGTACACTCGGCTATGTATCTCGGCAGGGCCTGCGGGGCCCCCTATTGGGCGGGGCCCATGGGCTTGAGCCCAGTCAAGCCCAATGGTAAGTCCTGCCCTGGTTCCCGCCCAGGTAGCCTTCCCACCCAGTCTGTTTGCATTGTTGGACTTTTGAGACAATATATTCCTGTTACTTCATTGGACTCCATGTGTTTTTTGCCCACCACATCAAGCTGCATTTACCCACAGAGTGGTCATGAGGAGGTGTGCGGAACGCAATATTATTTGCTTGTGGAATCCTAGTGCAGGGCTGTTGAAGTGGCCGTCCCTGGAACTTTCTTTTGTCGCCCATGAGGTCCTAACTGCATAGTTGCCAACATTTTGTACATTGTCCCGCAGTGTAGGCATCCCCATGGGCTATCTCAGAGGTTTTAGGACAATGCAGAGTAGCAGTAGTGCGTTCCACTGTAATGATGCACTGCCTTTTGGGGTGCAGTGACCTTTTGCCTGATGGGGATAGTATAGTTTTGGTTCAACATCATCAGGGAGGGAGATAACAGTGGGGGAGCATATGTATAGGTAAGTAACCACTAAACACCAATAGAGGCGGGTTCATTTTTGTTCCAGATGAAAATCAATGAAAGGGTGGTATTTATTGCTGCTGCCAAAAAAGGGGGATAATTATTCCTGCCACTGCCACCGATAAGAGTGGGTTATTATTGCTGCCACTCGCTCCAATAAAGAAGGGTTATTATTGCTACCACTGCCACCAAATTATTGCTGACCTCAGCACTTAACACTAATAAAGGGTCTTTAGTATTACTGCCTCTGAATATAACTCGAAGTGTGTGGGTTATTATTTCTGCCATTGACACAAATGCTGAGATTTATTGTTGATGTCATTATCACCCATAAACTATGGGGTTTATTGATGCCTCTGCTACAAGCACCCCAAACCCAGAAGTTAGCCATACTGTTGGCCCAATGAGCTGCAGGCATGAGATTCCCCACATATGCTTGTGTACAAGGAAGCAGGGATGCTCTTGACATATTGACCTATTATGGCCACATGGCCGTATTAGGTCTATGATTCTAAAAGGGCAAAGCTATCACATAGTTACATAGTAAGTAAGGTTGAATAAAGACACCAGTCGATCTAGTTCAACCTGAGTGAGTGTCTACAATTGTCCCTATCCCTGTACATTGCACACTCACATTGGTCCCTACCCTCCAGGAGCCCACACTCCAAGGTCCCCATTCATATAATAGGGCCAATTTTTGGACAGAAGCCAATTAACCTACCTGCATGTCTTTGGAGTGTGGGAGGAAACCAGGGTACCTGTAGAAAACCCACGCAGGCACAGGGAGAACATGCAAACTCCAGGCAGGTAGTGCTGTGGTTGGGATTCAAACCAGCGACTGTTTTATTGCTAGGCAAGAGTGCTAACCTCTACACCACTGTGCTGCCCACGATTGCATTCCTGCTGATCCAGTGACCTGTGTCCAGGAGATTTTCTACTCTACAGCTGCACATAACAAAGGAGGGGGGTGATTGAGACATCATTGACCTAATGTGGCCTTGTGGCCATAGTAGCTCATTGATGTCAGATCACTGAGCCAGTGGGGATGCAATCATGTAACAACTATATCCTTAAAGTGTCATTGTCCTAATATTGGATAATATTAGAACAATGACCCTTTAAGAACAAAGTGGCCAATGGTATATTAGGCCAATGGTATCAAGACCACCCTGGCCCCTAAGTATACAAGCAACTGCGGGGTGATGAATCTCCTGCCTGCAGCTCTCTAGGCCAGCAGTATGGTAACTTCTGGGCACGGACCAAAACCAAGCTTATCCCAGCGTGTAACTATGGACAATACTGCACACAAAACTCCTCAAGGAATTATATCTCCTGCTCATGCTCTTCTTTATTCTTCTCAACAGTTTGTTACTACTAAAGTTGGACTAATCACAAGACTTTATCAGGTAGACCTTCCTGTGCAGGTCATTGTGTAAGCAGGGGACGTGATCATGGGACCGTTTCCCTAGGTTTGGGCAAACTGGATTCGGATTGATTTCAGATCTGAACCCAACTCATTCATCCCTAGCCACAAGGAAGCCATATTTAAGTATTTGGACACTTTAAACCCTTGACCTCTGGAAAATTGACCAGGCCATTTTTTTGCGATACGGCACTGTGTTGCTTTAACTGGCAATTGCGCGGTCATGCAACACTGTGTTGCGCTTCCTTAGATACCAAGAAAGAAATAAAACTCATAAGGTAAATAGAGACTAACAATTCTCCTCAAAGTGTGAATAAGAAATAAGTGCGATAGTGCTTAATACTTAAAACTTATAAAGTTGCATTGAAATAAACATCTGATATATAATGTGCTTGTGCATCATTCCAGTGTCTAGAAATAAGCGAAGATGTGTCTAAGGCTATAAAGTGCATATAATTGGTTAATATTGCAATGTGTATATAGAAAAAAGGTGAAGCATCTGTGATTAAACTACAAACAAATATGTACCAATAAATCAATGTGATAAAATGATCTAAAAAAGATTCTATGGATACTTTAAAAACGATGATCTAAAACGTGCAAAAAACAGAGAGAAGTAATATTATATTCCTTGATACAAAAGGAAACAGAGTAGCAGCAAAATAGCAGCAAAAATGTGGATCTCGATAAAGTATCCCATACACAGTCCAATCGTGCAACTTTAGAGTGTGATTTCACAACCAAACATAAAGTGCAATGTGCAAAAATAGCTCTCCTCCAAACGGTGTCCCATGTCAGTGCTGGTATTCCTAAATAATTACCTCACAGCTGCAAGGTATACAGCAAGACAACAAATTTGCAGGGGGAATTCCGGGGGGTCAGATAGGCTGTGGCTGGGACTTCTGACAGTGCCGCTCTTCCTTGCGGTTTTGGCCGACAAACAATGCTCAAAATAACAAGTGAAAGATATCCTCCATGGTGTAGTAATTTAAAACAAGCGATTTATTGTAAAGATAAAACTACTCACAAACAGGAGCGAATAGGCAGGCACATACAGCTAAACAGATCGGTGGACGGTACGAACGTCACTTCCGGTTTCCTATGCGTTACGTCACGAGTGGACTTCAACTGGGATCAGGTAGGCACTGGTGAGCTGGCGCCAGCTCGCCATGAGAGGGACTAATGTCCCTCTCACAGCCGCCAGTGATCAGCCTTTTTTTTTGAGCATGAGGAGGAAAAATAGCCCATTACCGTCTCTGTTGTCATCACATGATCAGCTGTCATTGGCTGACAGCTGGTCACGTAGTAAGGGGTCAAGATCGACCCCTTACTCCGATCTGTGATCCAGCGAGTCTCATAGACTCGCAGATTACAGAGAGCACCATGTGCGCCCCTCAGGGGGAGCGCAGGCCGCTCGTGCACGGGACGACGTCAATAGACGTCGTCCCGGCAAATCAGGTCCGCGCTGTAGCTTTCATTCGGCTATAGCGCGGATCTCTAGTGGTTAATTTAATGAAATTTTCTGAAATGATCACTAAACTTAAACAGCTTTTTCACAAAAACTGTAAAAGATATCAGACTGAAAAGATATAGCAAGATAGCTGAATATTTTGTGAACGTTTTAAAGTTTGTTTGGCGTCTGTAGGTAAAAGTATGAAGGAGCTGAAACTTTTGGCAGCGGAAGAAGATTTTACGTATTTTAAGCATGCTCTCATTGACTTCAATGTTAAAAAAAATGTTACAAAGCTTAATATTTTAAAAAGTATAAGTAGTAGAAAAAAAGTTAAAGACATCCCATCATCAACTGAAAGAGCTGAACATTTTAAAAGTTGAATGGCTTTAATAGCAGAAAGTATGCAAAAGTTACGCAGAGCCAAAAAACGTACGGAATAATAATAAAAAGATGACGATTAATAAATTAAAAAATGAATAACAATAGTGGGACTGCTAAAGCATTCCCACTAATAACAGTAAGTGGTCTTGCTATGCAAGAACACTTAATAATAAAAGGTAGAGCCAGGCTGTTGGTGACAAGTACAAGAGGCTTGAAAGAGAGCCTTGAAAGAGAGCCTTGAAAGAGAGCCTTGAAAGAGAGCCTTGAAAGAGAGCCTTGAAAGAGAGCCTTGAAAGAGAGCCTTGAAAGAGAGCCTTGAAAGAGAGCCTTGAAAGAGAGCCTTATCATTGCCTACGGCCACACCACCCTGAATGAGCCCGCTCTCGTCTAATTTCGGAAGCTAAGCAGGGTCGGGCCTGGTTAGTACTGGAATGGGAGACCGCCTGGGAAAACCAGGTGCTGTAGGCTTTTGCTTTTCTTCCAGCAAGGGTCACTCTCCTCTATGCCTCTTTTTACATTCATTTTTACCCAAAGCGCTTTGAAAGCCCTCCGGCACACCTAGCTCCTCCAAAATCACCCCTGCCCAGCCCCCACTTTTTATAAGCCCACTTCCCTTTTCTCACCCCTTCTTTCAAAAATGCACTTTCTTTCTTCTCTCTCTCTTTCTCTAAATGAAATTATTATTTTTTTGTTTTTCAAAAAAGATTTTTTTTTTCATGGGGTGGTCATAATATTTTGGCTGATCATGGGGTTGTCAGCTTTTGTCACCTCCCACTGTAGTTAGAAGCTTTGGTAACCATGGAAACAAAACAGACAAGAAAAGCCTGGCTGCCTTAACCACTTGCCTACAGGGCACTTTCAGCCCCTTCCTGCCCAAGCCATTTTTCAGCTTTCAGCGCTGTCATACTTTGAATGACAATTGCGCGGTCATGCTACACTGTACCCAAATGAAATGTTTATCATTTTTCCCCAAAAATAGAGCTTTCTTTTGGTGGTATTTAATTACAGCTGGGAGTTTTTTTTGCTAAACAAACAAAAAAAAGATGCAAAAAAAAGAAAAAATCATGTTTAATAGTTTGTTATAAAATTTAGCAAACAGGTAATTTTTGTCCTTCATTGATATGCGCTGATGAGGCGGCACTGGTGGGTACTGATAGGCGGCACTGGTGGGCACTGATAGGCTGCACTGGTGGGCACGGATAGGCACAGTTAAGGCAGCACAGACAAGGTGGCACTGATGTGGACAGATAATCCAGTACTGATGGGCACAGATAAGGCGGCACTGATGGGCACAGATAAGGCGGCACTGATGGGTGGCACTGATGGGTACCAATGATGGATGGGACTGATGGGTACTGATAGGTGGCACTGATACGTGGCTCTGATAGGTGGCGCTGATGGACACTGATGGGCGGCACTGATGGGCACTAGTAAATGACACTGATGGGCACTGATATGTGGCACTGAGGTACAGCAGTGTTGTTTAGGCAGATTGTGGGTACTGATGGGTGGCACTGTGGGCACTGATGGGCGGCACTGGCACGGCGCAGGTGGGCACTGGTGAGCTAGCGCCAGCTCGCCGTGAGAGGGACTGATGTCCCTCTCATGGCCGCTGGTGATCGGGTTTTTTTTTTCAGCGTGAGGAGGAAAAATAGCCCATTACCGGCTCTGTTGTCATCACATGATCAGCTGTCATTGGCTGACAGCTGGTCACGTGGTAAGGGGTCGAGATCGACCCCTTACTCCGATCTGTGATCCAGCGAGTCTCATAGACTTGCTGATCACAGAGAGCGCCACGTGCGCCCCTCAGAGGGCGCGCAGGCCGCTTGTGCATGGGACAACGTCAATAGTTTGTTTATAGCACAAAAAATAAAAACTGCCGAGGTGATCAAATACCACCATGCAGGGCAGGACTTAGGGTGGTGGGGGCCCTTGGGCTTGAGTCACTTTCAGGCCTTACCTTCTATACATTACCGTATTTATCGGCGTATAACACGCGTATAACATGCACCCCAAGTTTAGGAGGGAATTTTAAGGAAAAAAAACTTACATTTAAATGTCCATTAATGCAGCCTTATCCATGTCCATCTTCAGCCTTGCCCATCCATCTGCAGCCTTGTCCAGTGTCATTGCAGCCTTGTCAGTGTAGCCTTGTCATTTGCAGCCTTGCCCCAGTGTCATTTGCAGCCTTGTCATTGCAGTCTTGAAGTATAAAAATGGCGCTCGGGTCCTTTCTTGGCAGCTCTCGGCGGCTCTCTGCGGCTCTCGGGCCCTCTTGGCAGCTCTTAGCGGCTCTTGGGTCCTCTTGGCAGCTCTCGGCGGCTCTCTGCGGCTCTCGGGCCCTCTTGGCAGCTCTCAGCGGCTCTTGGGTCCTCTTGGCAGCTCTCAGCGGCTCTCGGGTCCTCTCACAGTCCCAAGCGGAGCCGAGAGTAGCTGAGTGTACTCGGTTCGGCTCACAGTCACACCCAGTCCCTGTATTATGTCCATCATAGGGCGGGGCTGGGCATGACTGTGAGTGGAGCCAAACCGTGTACACTCGGCTATGTATCTCGGCAGGGCCTGCGGGGCCCCCTATTGGGCGGGGCCCATGGGCTTGAGCCCAGTCAAGTCCAATGGTAAGTCCTGCCCTGGTTCCCGCCCAGGTAGCCTTCCCACCCAGTCTGTTTGCATTGTTGGACTTTTGAGACAATATATTCCTGTTACTTCATTGGACTCCATGTGTTTTTTGCCCACCACATCAAGCTGCATTTACCCACAGAGTGGTCATGAGGAGGTGTGCGGAACGCAATATTATTTGCTTGTGGAATCCTAGTGCAGGGCTGTTGAAGTGGCCGTCCCTGGAACTTTCTTTTGTCGCCCATGAGGTCCTAACTGCATAGTTGCCAACATTTTGTACATTGTCCCGCAGTGTAGGCATCCCCATGGGCTATCTCAGAGGTTTTAGGACAATGCAGAGTAGCAGTAGTGCGTTCCACTGTAATGATGCACTGCCTTTTGGGGTGCAGTGACCTTTTGCCTGATGGGGATAGTATAGTTTTGGTTCAACATCATCAGGGAGGGAGATAACAATGGGGGAGCATATGTATAGGTAAGTAACCACTAAACACCAATAGAGGCGGGTTCATTTTTGTTCCAGATGAAAATCAATGAAAGGGTGGTATTTATTGCTGCTGCCAAAAAAGGGGGATAATTATTCCTGCCACTGCCACCGATAAGAGTGGGTTATTATTGCTGCCACTCGCTCCAATAAAGAAGGGTTATTATTGCTACCACTGCCACTAAATTATTGCTGACCTCAGCACTTAACACTAATAAAGGGTCTTTAGTATTACTGCCTCTGAATATAACTCGAAGTGTGTGGGTTATTATTTCTGCCATTGACACAAATGCTGAGATTTATTGTTGATGTCATTATCACCAATAAACTATGGGGTTTATTGATGCCTCTGCTACAAGCACCCCAAACCCAGAAGTTAGCCATACTGTTGGCCCAATGAGCTGCAGGCATGAGATTCCCCACATATGCTTGTGTACAAGGAAGCAGGGATGCTCTTGACATATTGACCTATTATGGCCACATGGCCATATTAGGTCTATGATTCTAAAAGGGCAAAGCTATCACATAGTTACATAGT
Organism: Lithobates pipiens; assembly: GCF_037356315.1. NCBI lineage: Eukaryota > Metazoa > Chordata > Amphibia > Anura > Ranidae > Lithobates > Lithobates pipiens. The sequence continues at coordinate 306,399,382 of NW_027507785.1, forward strand.
AAGTAAGGTTGAATAAAGACACCAGTCCATATAGTTCAACCTGAGTGAGTGTCTACAATTGTCCCTATCCCTGTACATTGCACACTCACATTGGTCCCTACCCTCAAGGAGCCCACACTCCAAGGTCCCCATTCATATAATAGGGCCAATTTTTGGACAGAAGTCAATTAACCTACCTGCATGTCTTTGGAGTGTGGGAGGAAACCAGGGTACCTGTAGAAAACCCACACAGGCACAGGGAAAACATGCAAACTCCAGGCAGGTAGTGCTGTGGTTGGGATTCAAACCAGCGACTGTTTTATTGCTAGGCAAGAGTGCTAACCTCTACACCACTGTGCTGCCCACGATTGCATTCCTGCTGATCCAGTGACCTGTGTCCAGGAGATTTTCTACTCTACAGCTGCACATAACAAAGGAGGGGGGTGATTGAGACATCATTGACCTAATGTGGCCTTGTGGCCATAGTAGCTCATTGATGTCAGATCACTGAGCCAGTGGGGATGCAATCATGTAACAACTATATCCTTAAAGTGTCATTGTCCTAATATTGGATAATATTAGAACAATGACCCTTTAAGAACAAAGTGGCCAATGATATATTAGGCCAATGGTATCAAGACCACCCTGGCCCCTAAGTATACAAGCAACTGCGGGGTGATGAATCTCCTGCCTGCAGCTCTCTAGGCCAGCAGTATGGTAACTTCTGGGCACGGACCAAAACCAAGCTTATCCCAGCATGTAACTATGGACAATACTGCACACAAAACTCCTCAAGGAATTATATCTCCTGCTCATGCTCTTCTTTATTCTTCTCAACAGTTTGTTACTACTAAAGTTGGACTAATCACAAGACTTTATCAGGTAGACCTTCCTGTGCAGGTCATTGTGTAAGCAGGGGACGTGATCATGGGACAGTTTCCCTAGGTTTGGGCAAACTGGATTCGGATTGATTTCAGATCTGAACCCAACTCATTCATCCCTAGCCACAAGGAAGCCATATTTAAGTATTTGGACAGTTTAAACCCTTGACCTCTGGAAAATTGACCAGGCCATTTTTTTGCGATACGGCACTGTGTTGCTTTAACTGGCAATTGCGCGGTCATGCAACACTGTGTTGCGCTTCCTTAGATACCAAGAAAGAAATAAAACTCATAAGGTAAATAGAGACTAACAATTCTCCTCAAAGTGTGAATAAGAAATAAGTGCGATAGTGCTTAATACTTAAAACTTATAAAGTTGCATTGAAATAAACATCTGATATATAATGTGCTTGTGCATCATTCCAGTGTCTAGAAATAAGCGAAGATGTGTCTAAGGCTATAAAGTGCATATAATTGGTTAATATTGCAATGTGTATATAGAAAAAAGGTGAAGCATCTGTGATTAAACTACAAACAAATATGTACCAATAAATCAATGTGATAAAATGATCTAAAAAAGATTCTATGGATACTTTAAAAACGATGATCTAAAACGTGCAAAAAACAGAGAGAAGTAATATTATATTCCTTGATACAAAAGGAAACAGAGTAGCAGCAAAATAGCAGCAAAAATGTGGATCTCGATAAAGTATCCCATACACAGTCCAATCGTGCAACTTTAGAGTGTGATTTCACAACCAAACATAAAGTGCAATGTGCAAAAATAGATCTCCTCCAAACGGTGTCCCGTGTCAGTGCTGGTATTCCTAAATAATTACCTCACAGCTGCAAGGTATACAGCAAGACAACAAATTTGCAGGGGGAATTCCGGGGGGTCAGATAGGCTGTGGCTGGGACTTCTGACAGTGCCGCTCTTCCTTGCGGTTTTGGCCGACAAACAATGCTCAAAATAACAAGTGAAAGATATCCTCCATGGTGTAGTAATTTAAAACAAGCGATTTATTGTAAAGATAAAACTACTCACAAACAGGAGCGAATAGGCAGGCACATACAGCTAAACAGATCGGTGGACGGTACGAACGTCACTTCCGGTTTCCTATGCGTTACGTCACGAGTGGACTTCAACTGGGATCAGGTAGGCACTGGTGAGCTGGAGCCAGCTCGCCATGAGAGGGACTAATGTCCCTCTCACAGCCTCCAGTGATCAGCCTTTTTTTTTGAGCATGAGGAGGAAAAATAGCCCATTACCGTCTCTGTTGTCATCACATGATCAGCTGTCATTGGCTGACAGCTGGTCACGTAGTAAGGGGTCAAGATCGACCCCTTACTCCGATCTGTGATCCAGCGAGTCTCATAGACTCGCAGATTACAGAGAGCACCATGTGCGCCCCTCAGGGGGAGCGCAGGCCGCTCGTGCACGGGACGACGTCAATAGACGTCGTCCCGGCAAATCAGGTCCGCGCTGTAGCTTTCATTCGGCTATAGCGCGGATCTCTAGTGGTTAATTTAATGAAATTTTCTGAAATGATCACTAAACTTAAACAGCTTTTTCACAAAAACTGTAAAAGATATCAGACTGAAAAGATATAGCAAGATAGCTGAATATTTTGTGAACGTTTTAAAGTTTGTTTGGCGTCTGTAGGTAAAAGTATGAAGGAGCTGAAACTTTTGGCAGCGGAAGAAGATTTTACGTATTTTAAGCATGCTCTCATTGACTTCAATGTTAAAAAAAATGTTACAAAGCTTAATATTTTAAAAAGTATAAGTAGTAGAAAAAAAGTTAAAGACATCCCATCATCAACTGAAAGAGCTGAACATTTTAAAAGTTGAATGGCTTTAATAGCAGAAAGTATGCAAAAGTTACGCAGAGCCAAAAAACGTACGGAATAATAATAAAAAGATGACGATTAATAAATTAAAAAATGAATAACAATAGTGGGACTGCTAAAGCATTCCCACTAATAACAGTAAGTGGTCTTGCTATGCAAGAACACTTAATAATAAAAGGTAGAGCCAGGCTGTTGGTGACAAGTACAAGAGGCTTGAAAGAGAGCCTTATCATTGCCTACGGCCACACCACCCTGAATGAGCCCGCTCTCGTCTAATTTCGGAAGCTAAGCAGGGTCGGGCCTGGTTAGTACTGGAATGGGAGACCGCCTGGGAAAACCAGGTGCTGTAGGCTTTTGCTTTTGCTTTTCTTCCAGCAAGGGTCACTCTCCTCTATGCCTCTTTTTACATTCATTTTTACCCAAAGCGCTCTGAAAGCCCTCCGGCACACCTAGCTCCTCCAAAATCACCCCTGCCCAGCCCCCACTTTTTATAAGCCCACTTCCCTTTTCTCACCCCTTCTTTCAAAAATGCACTTTCTTTCTTCTCTCTCTCTTTCTCTAAATGAAATTATTATTTTTTTGTTTTTCAAAAAAGATTTTTTTTTTCATGGGGTGGTCATATTATTTTGGCTGATCATGGGGTTGTCAGCTTTTGTCACCTCCCACTGTAGTTAGAAGCTTTGGTAACCATGGAAACAAAACAGACAAGAAAAGCCTGGCTGCCTTAACCACTTGCCTACAGGGCACTTTCAGCCCCTTCCTGCCCAAGCCATTTTTCAGCTTTCAGCGCTGTCATACTTTGAATGACAATTGCGCGGTCATGCTACACTGTACCCAAATGAAATGTTTATCATTTTTCCCCAAAAATAGAGCTTTCTTTTGGTGGTATTTAATTACAGCTGGGAGTTTTTTTTGCTAAACAAACAAAAAAAAGATGCAAAAAAAAGAAAAAATCATGTTTAATAGTTTGTTATAAAATTTAGCAAACAGGTAATTTTTGTCCTTCATTGATATGCGCTGATGAGGCGGCACTGGTGGGTACTGATAGGCGGCACTGGTGGGCACTGATAGGCTGCACTGGTGGGCACGGATAGGCACAGTTAAGGCAGCACAGACAAGGTGGCACTGATGTGGACAGATAATCCAGTACTGATGGGCACAGATAAGGCGGCACTGATGGGCACAGATAAGGCGGCACTGATGGGTGGCACTGATGGGTACCAATGATGGATGGGACTGATGGGTACTGATAGGTGGCACTGATACGTGGCTCTGATAGGTGGCGCTGATGGACACTGATGGGCGGCACTGATGGGCACTAGTAAATGACACTGATGGGCACTGATATGTGGCACTGAGGTACAGCAGTGTTGTTTAGGCAGATTGTGGGTACTGATGGGTGGCACTGTGGGCACTGATGGGCGGCACTGGCACGGCGCAGGTGGGCACTGGTGAGCTAGCGCCAGCTCGCCGTGAGAGGGACTGATGTCCCTCTCATGGCCGCCGGTGATCGGGTTTTTTTTTTCAGCGTGAGGAGGAAAAATAGCCCATTACCGGCTCTGTTGTCATCACATGATCAGCTGTCATTGGCTGACAGCTGGTCACGTGGTAAGGGGTCGAGATCGACCCCTTACTCCGATCTGTGATCCAGCGAGTCTCATAGACTTGCTGATCACAGAGAGCGCCACGTGCGCCCCTCAGAGGGCGCGCAGGCCGCTTGTGCATGGGACAACGTCAATAGTTTGTTTATAGCACAAAAAATAAAAACTGCCGAGGTGATCAAATACCACCATGCAGGGCAGGACTTAGGGTGGTGGGGGCCCTTGGGCTTGAGTCACTTTCAGGCCTTACCTTCTATACATTACCGTATTTATCGGCGTATAACACGCGTATAACATGCACCCCAAGTTTAGGAGGGAATTTTAAGGAAAAAAAACTTACATTTAAATGTCCATTAATGCAGCCTTATCCATGTCCATCTTCAGCCTTGCCCATCCATCTGCAGCCTTGTCCAGTGTCATTGCAGCCTTGTCAGTGTAGCCTTGTCATTTGCAGCCTTGCCCCAGTGTCATTTGCAGCCTTGTCATTGCAGTCTTGAAGTATAAAAATGGCGCTCGGGTCCTTTCTTGGCAGCTCTCGGCGGCTCTCTGCGGCTCTCGGGCCCTCTTGGCAGCTCTTAGCGGCTCTTGGGTCCTCTTGGCAGCTCTCGGCGGCTCTCTGCGGCTCTCGGGCCCTCTTGGCAGCTCTCAGCGGCTCTCGGGTCCTCTCACAGTCCCAAGCGGAGCCGAGAGTAGCTGAGTGTACTCGGTTCGGCTCACAGTCACACCCAGTCCCTGTATTATGTCCATCATAGGGCGGGGCTGGGCATGACTGTGAGTGGAGCCAAACCGTGTACACTCGGCTATGTATCTCGGCAGGGCCTGCGGGGCCCCCTATTGGGCGGGGCCCATGGGCTTGAGCCCAGTCAAGTCCAATGGTAAGTCCTGCCCTGGTTCCCGCCCAGGTAGCCTTCCCACCCAGTCTGTTTGCATTGTTGGACTTTTGAGACAATATATTCCTGTTACTTCATTGGACTCCATGTGTTTTTTGCCCACCACATCAAGCTGCATTTACCCACAGAGTGGTCATGAGGAGGTGTGCGGAACGCAATATTATTTGCTTGTGGAATCCTAGTGCAGGGCTGTTGAAGTGGCCGTCCCTGGAACTTTCTTTTGTCGCCCATGAGGTCCTAACTGCATAGTTGCCAACATTTTGTACATTGTCCCGCAGTGTAGGCATCCCCATGGGCTATCTCAGAGGTTTTAGGACAATGCAGAGTAGCAGTAGTGCGTTCCACTGTAATGATGCACTGCCTTTTGGGGTGCAGTGACCTTTTGCCTGATGGGGATAGTATAGTTTTGGTTCAACATCATCAGGGAGGGAGATAACAATGGGGGAGCATATGTATAGGTAAGTAACCACTAAACACCAATAGAGGCGGGTTCATTTTTGTTCCAGATGAAAATCAATGAAAGGGTGGTATTTATTGCTGCTGCCAAAAAAGGGGGATAATTATTCCTGCCACTGCCACCGATAAGAGTGGGTTATTATTGCTGCCACTCGCTCCAATAAAGAAGGGTTATTATTGCTACCACTGCCACTAAATTATTGCTGACCTCAGCACTTAACACTAATAAAGGGTCTTTAGTATTACTGCCTCTGAATATAACTCGAAGTGTGTGGGTTATTATTTCTGCCATTGACACAAATGCTGAGATTTATTGTTGATGTCATTATCACCAATAAACTATGGGGTTTATTGATGCCTCTGCTACAAGCACCCCAAACCCAGAAGTTAGCCATACTGTTGGCCCAATGAGCTGCAGGCATGAGATTCCCCACATATGCTTGTGTACAAGGAAGCAGGGATGCTCTTGACATATTGACCTATTATGGCCACATGGCCATATTAGGTCTATGATTCTAAAAGGGCAAAGCTATCACATAGTTACATAGTAAGTAAGGTTGAATAAAGACACCAGTCCATATAGTTCAACCTGAGTGAGTGTCTACAATTGTCCCTATCCCTGTACATTGCGCACTCACATTGGTCCCTACCCTCAAGGAGCCCACACTCCAAGGTCCCCATTCATATAATAGGGCCAATTTTTGGACAGAAGCCAATTAACCTACCTGCATGTCTTTGGAGTGTGGGAGGAAACCAGGGTACCTGTAGAAAACCCACGCAGGCACAGGGAAAACATGCAAACTCCAGGCAGGTAGTGCTGTGGTTGGGATTCAAACCAGCGACTGTTTTATTGCTAGGCAAGAGTGCTAACCTCTACACCACTGTGCTGCCCACGATTGCATTCCTGCTGATCCAGTGACCTGTGTCCAGGAGATTTTCTACTCTACAGCTGCACATAACAAAGGAGGGGGGTGATTGAGACATCATTGACCTAATGTGGCCTTGTGGCCATAGTAGCTCATTGATGTCAGATCACTGAGCCAGTGGGGATGCAATCATGTAACAACTATATCCTTAAAGTGTCATTGTCCTAATATTGGATAATATTAGAACAATGACCCTTTAAGAACAAAGTGGCCAATGATATATTAGGCCAATGGTATCAAGACCACCCTGGCCCCTAAGTATACAAGCAACTGCGGGGTGATGAATCTCCTGCCTGCAGCTCTCTAGGCCAGCAGTATGGTAACTTCTGGGCACGGACCAAAACCAAGCTTATCCCAGCATGTAACTATGGACAATACTGCACACAAAACTCCTCAAGGAATTATATCTCCTGCTCATGCTCTTCTTTATTCTTCTCAACAGTTTGTTACTACTAAAGTTGGACTAATCACAAGACTTTATCAGGTAGACCTTCCTGTGCAGGTCATTGTGTAAGCAGGGGACGTGATCATGGGACAGTTTCCCTAGGTTTGGGCAAACTGGATTCGGATTGATTTCAGATCTGAACCCAACTCATTCATCCCTAGCCACAAGGAAGCCATATTTAAGTATTTGGACAGTTTAAACCCTTGACCTCTGGAAAATTGACCAGGCCATTTTTTTGCGATACGGCACTGTGTTGCTTTAACTGGCAATTGCGCGGTCATGCAACACTGTGTTGCGCTTCCTTAGATACCAAGAAAGAAATAAAACTCATAAGGTAAATAGAGACTAACAATTCTCCTCAAAGTGTGAATAAGAAATAAGTGCGATAGTGCTTAATACTTAAAACTTATAAAGTTGCATTGAAATAAACATCTGATATATAATGTGCTTGTGCATCATTCCAGTGTCTAGAAATAAGCGAAGATGTGTCTAAGGCTATAAAGTGCATATAATTGGTTAATATTGCAATGTGTATATAGAAAAAAGGTGAAGCATCTGTGATTAAACTACAAACAAATATGTACCAATAAATCAATGTGATAAAATGATCTAAAAAAGATTCTATGGATACTTTAAAAACGATGATCTAAAACGTGCAAAAAACAGAGAGAAGTAATATTATATTCCTTGATACAAAAGGAAACAGAGTAGCAGCAAAATAGCAGCAAAAATGTGGATCTCGATAAAGTATCCCATACACAGTCCAATCGTGCAACTTTAGAGTGTGATTTCACAACCAAACATAAAGTGCAATGTGCAAAAATAGCTCTCCTCCAAACGGTGTCCCGTGTCAGTGCTGGTATTCCTAAATAATTACCTCACAGCTGCAAGGTATACAGCAAGACAACAAATTTGCAGGGGGAATTCCGGGGGGTCAGATAGGCTGTGGCTGGGACTTCTGACAGTGCCGCTCTTCCTTGCGGTTTTGGCCGACAAACAATGCTCAAAATAACAAGTGAAAGATATCCTCCATGGTGTAGTAATTTAAAACAAGCGATTTATTGTAAAGATAAAACTACTCACAAACAGGAGCGAATAGGCAGGCACATACAGCTAAACAGATCGGTGGACGGTACGAACGTCACTTCCGGTTTCCTACGCGTTACGTCACGAGTAGACTTCAACTGGGATCAGGTAGGCACTGGTGAGCTGGAGCCAGCTCGCCATGAGAGGGACTAATGTCCCTCTCACAGCCGCCAGTGATCAGCCTTTTTTTTTGAGCATGAGGAGGAAAAATAGCCCATTACCGTCTCTGTTGTCATCACATGATCAGCTGTCATTGGCTGACAGCTGGTCACGTAGTAAGGGGTCAAGATCGACCCCTTACTCCGATCTGTGATCCAGCGAGTCTCATAGACTCGCAGATTACAGAGAGCACCATGTGCGCCCCTCAGGGGGAGCGCAGGCCGCTTGTGCACGGGACGACGTCAATAGACGTCGTCCCGGCAAATCAGGTCCGCGCTGTAGCTTTCATTCGGCTATAGCGTGGATCTCTAGTGGTTAATTTAATGAAATTTTCTGAAATGATCACTAAACTTAAACAGCTTTTTCACAAAAACTGTAAAAGATATCAGACTGAAAAGATATAGCAAGATAGCTGAATATTTTGTGAACGTTTTAAAGTTTGTTTGGCGTCTGTAGGTAAAAGTATGAAGGAGCTGAAACTTTTGGCAGCGGAAGAAGATTTTACGTATTTTAAGCATGCTCTCATTGACTTCAATGTTAAAAAAAATGTTACAAAGCTTAATATTTTAAAAAGTATAAGTAGTAGAAAAAAAGTTGAAGACATCCCATCATCAACTGAAAGAGCTGAACATTTTAAAAGTTGAATGGCTTTAATAGCAGAAAGTATGCAAAAGTTACGCAGAGCCAAAAAACGTACGGAATAATAATAAAAAGATGACGATTAATAAATTAAAAAATGTATAACAATAGTGGGACTGCTAAAGCATTCCCACTAATAACAGTAAGTGGTCTTGCTATGCAAGAACACTTAATAATAAAAGGTAGAGCCAGGCTGTTGGTGACAAGTACAAGAGGCTTGAAAGAGAGCCTTATCATTGCCTACGGCCACACCACCCTGAATGAGCCCGCTCTCGTCTAATTTCGGAAGCTAAGCAGGGTCGGGCCTGGTTAGTACTGGAATGGGAGACCGCCTGGGAAAACCAGGTGCTGTAGGCTTTTGCTTTTCTTCCAGCAAGGGTCACTCTCCTCTATGCCTCTTTTTACATTCATTTTTACCCAAAGCGCTTTGAAAGCCCTCCGGCACACCTAGCTCCTCCAAAATCACCCCTGCCCAGCCCCCACTTTTTATAAGCCCACTTCCCTTTTCTCACCCCTTCTTTCAAAAATGCACTTTCTTTCTTCTCTCTCTCTTTCTCTAAATGAAATTATTATTTTTTTGTTTTTCAAAAAAGATTTTTTTTTCATGGGGTGGTCATAATATTTTGGCTGATCATGGGGTTGTCAGCTTTTGTCACCTCCCACTGTAGTTAGAAGCTTTGGTAACCATGGAAACAAAACAGACAAGAAAAGCCTGGCTGCCTTAACCACTTGCCTACAGGGCACTTTCAGCCCCTTCCTGCCCAAGCCATTTTTCAGCTTTCAGCGCTGTCATACTTTGAATGACAATTGCGCGGTCATGCTACACTGTACCCAAATGAAATGTTTATCATTTTTCCCCAAAAATAGAGCTTTCTTTTGGTGGTATTTAATTACAGCTGGGAGTTTTTTTTGCTAAACAAACAAAAAAAAGATGCAAAAAAAAGAAAAAATCATGTTTAATAGTTTGTTATAAAATTTAGCAAACAGGTAATTTTTGTCCTTCATTGATATGCGCTGATGAGGCGGCACTGGTGGGTACTGATAGGCGGCACTGGTGGGCACTGATAGGCTGCACTGGTGGGCACGGATAGGCACAGTTAAGGCAGCACAGACAAGGTGGCACTGATGTGGACAGATAATCCAGTACTGATGGGCACAGATAAGGCGGCACTGATGGGCACAGATAAGGCGGCACTGATGGGTGGCACTGATGGGTACCAATGATGGATGGGACTGATGGGTACTGATAGGTGGCACTGATACGTGGCTCTGATAGGTGGCGCTGATGGACACTGATGGGCGGCACTGATGGGCACTAGTAAATGACACTGATGGGCACTGATATGTGGCACTGAGGTACAGCAGTGTTGTTTAGGCAGATTGTGGGTACTGATGGGTGGCACTGTGGGCACTGATGGGCGGCACTGGCACGGCGCAGGTGGGCACTGGTGAGCTGGCGCCAGCTCGCCGTGAGAGGGACTGATGTCCCTCTCATGGCCGCCGGTGATCGGGTTTTTTTTTTCAGCGTGAGGAGGAAAAATAGCCCATTACCGGCTCTGTTGTCATCACATGATCAGCTGTCATTGGCTGACAGCTGGTCACGTGGTAAGGGGTCGAGATCGACCCCTTACTCCGATCTGTGATCCAGCGAGTCTCATAGACTTGCTGATCACAGAGAGCGCCACGTGCGCCCCTCAGAGGGCGCGCAGGCCGCTTGTGCATGGGACAACGTCAATAGTTTGTTTATAGCACAAAAAATAAAAACTGCCGAGGTGATCAAATACCACCATGCAGGGCAGGACTTAGGGTGGTGGGGGCCCTTGGGCTTGAGTCACTTTCAGGCCTTACCTTCTATACATTACCGTATTTATCAGCGTATAACACGCGTATAACATGCACCCCAAGTTTAGGAGGGAATTTTAAGGAAAAAAAACTTACATTTAAATGTCCATTAATGCAGCCTTATCCATGTCCATCTTCAGCCTTGCCCATCCATCTGCAGCCTTGTCCAGTGTCATTGCAGCCTTGTCAGTGTAGCCTTGTCATTTGCAGCCTTGCCCCAGTGTCATTTGCAGCCTTGTCATTGCAGTCTTGAAGTATAAAAATGGCGCTCGGGTCCTTTCTTGGCAGCTCTCGGCGGCTCTCTGCGGCTCTCGGGCCCTCTTGGCAGCTCTTAGCGGCTCTTGGGTCCTCTTGGCAGCTCTCGGCGGCTCTCTGCGGCTCTCGGGCCCTCTTGGCAGCTCTCAGCGGCTCTTGGGTCCTCTTGGCAGCTCTCAGCGGCTCTCGAGTCCTCTCACAGTCCCAAGCGGAGCCGAGAGTAGCTGAGTGTACTCGGTTCGGCTCACAGTCACACCCAGTCCCTGTATTATGTCCATCATAGGGCGGGGCTGGGCATGACTGTGAGTGGAGCCAAACCGTGTACACTCGGCTATGTATCTCGGCAGGGCCTGCGGGGCCCCCTATTGGGCGGGGCCCATGGGCTTGAGCCCAGTCAAGTCCAATGGTAAGTCCTGCCCTGGTTCCCGCCCAGGTAGCCTTCCCACCCAGTCTGTTTGCATTGTTGGACTTTTGAGACAATATATTCCTGTTACTTCATTGGACTCCATGTGTTTTTTGCCCACCACATCAAGCTGCATTTACCCACAGATTGGTCATGAGGAGGTGTGCGGAACGCAATATTATTTGCTTGTGGAATCCTAGTGCAGGGCTGTTGAAGTGGCCGTCCCTGGAACTTTCTTTTGTCGCCCATGAGGTCCTAACTGCATAGTTGCCAACATTTTGTACATTGTCCCGCAGTGTAGGCATCCCCATGGGCTATCTCAGAGGTTTTAGGACAATGCAGAGTAGCAGTAGTGCGTTCCACTGTAATGATGCACTGCCTTTTGGGGTGCAGTGACCTTTTGCCTGATGGGGATAGTATAGTTTTGGTTCAACATCATCAGGGAGGGAGATAACAATGGGGGAGCATATGTATAGGTAAGTAACCACTAAACACCAATAGAGGCGGGTTCATTTTTGTTCCAGATGAAAATCAATGAAAGGGTGGTATTTATTGCTGCTGCCAAAAAAGGGGGATAATTATTCCTGCCACTGCCACCGATAAGAGTGGGTTATTATTGCTGCCACTCGCTCCAATAAAGAAGGGTTATTATTGCTACCACTGCCACCAAATTATTGCTGACCTCAGCACTTAAAGGGGTTGTAAAGGTAATTTTTTTATTTTCTACATAGGTTCCTTTGAGCTAGTGCATTGTTGGTTCACTTACCTTTTCCTTTGATTTCCCTTCTAAATGTTTTTTTGCTTTGTCTGAATATCTTACTTCCTGTTTCTCCTCAGTAAACTTCTCACCATCATTCGAGCTGGTGGTTAGTCAGCCAGAACAGCTTACTGAACAGCTTACTGAGGGGGAACAGGAAGTGAGAAATTCAGACAAAGAAAACAAAGAAAAAAAAACATTTAGAAGGGAAATCGAAGGAAAAGATAAGTGAACCAACAATGCACTAGCTTAAAGGAAGCTATGTAGAAAATAAAAAATTTACCTTTACAACCCCTTTAACACTAATAAAGGGTCTTTAGTATTACTGCCTCTGAATATAACTCGAAGTGTGTGAGTTATTATTTCTGCCATTGACACAAATGCTGAGATTTATTGTTGATGTCATTATCACCCATAAACTATGGGGTTTATTGATGCCTCTGCTACAAGCACCCCAAACCCAGAAGTTAGCCATACTGTTGGCCCAATGAGCTGCAGGCATGAGATTCCCCACATATGCTTGTGTACAAGGAAGCAGGGATGCTCTTGACATATTGACCTATTATGGCCACATGGCCATATTAGGTCTATGATTCTAAAAGGGCAAAGCTATCACATAGTTACATAGTAAGTAAGGTTGAATAAAGACACCTGTCCATCCTGAGTGAGTGTCTACAATTGTCCCTATCCCTGTACATTGCACACTCACATTGGTCCTTAATAGGGCCAATTTTTGGACAGAAGCCAAATAACCTACCTGCATGTCTTTGGAGTGTAGGAGGAAACCAGGGTACCTGTAGATAACCCACGCAGGCACAGGGAGAACATGCAAACTCCAGGCAGGTAGTGTTGTGGTTGGGATTCAAACCAGCGACTGTTTTATTGCTAGACGAGAGTGCTAACCTCTACACCACTGTGCTGCCCATGATTGCATTCCTGCTGATCCAGTGGCCTGTGTCCAGGAGATTTTCTACTCTACAGCTGCACATAACAAAGGAGGGGGGTGATTGAGACATCATTGACCTAATGTGGCCTTGTGGCCATAGTAGCTCATTGATGTCAGATCACTGAGCCAGTGGGGATGCAATCATGTAACAACTATATCCTTAAAGTGTCATTGTCCTAATATTGGATAATATTAGAACAATGACCCTTTAAGAACAAAGTGGCCAATGGTATATTAGGCCAATGGTATCAAGACCACCCTGGCCCCTAAGTATACAAGCAACTGCGGGGTGATGAATCTCCTGCCTGCAGCTCTCTAGGCCAGCAGTATGGTAACTTCTGGGCACGGACCAAAACCAAGCTTATCCCAGCGTGTAACTATGGACAATACTGCACACAAAACTCCTCAAGGAATTATATCTCCTGCTCATGCTCTTCTTTATTCTTCTCAACAGTTTGTTACTACTAAAGTTGGACTAATCACAAGACTTTATCAGGTAGACCTTCCTGTGCAGGTCATTGTGTAAGCAGGGGACGTGATCATGGGACCGTTTCCCTAGGTTTGGGCAAACTGGATTCGGATTGATTTCAGATCTGAACCCAACTCATTCATCCCTAGCCACAAGGAAGCCATATTTAAGTATTTGGACAGTTTAAACCCTTGACCTCTGGAAAATTGACCAGGCCATTTTTTTGCGATACGGCACTGTGTTGCTTTAACTGGCAATTGCGCGGTCATGCAACACTGTGTTGTGCTTCCTTAGATACCAAGAAAGAAATAAAACTCATAAGGTAAATAGAGACTAACAATTCTCCTCAAAGTGTGAATAAGAAATAAGTGCGATAGTGCTTAATACTTAAAACTTATAAAGTTGCATTGAAATAAACATCTGATATATAATGTGCTTGTGCATCATTCCAGTGTCTAGAAATAAGCGAAGATGTGTCTAAGGCTATAAAGTGCATATAATTGGTTAATATTGCAATGTGTATATAGAAAAAAGGTGAAGCATCTGTGATTAAACTACAAACAAATATGTACCAATAAATCAATGTGATAAAATGATCTAAAAAAGATTCTATGGATACTTTAAAAACGATGATCTAAAACGTGCAAAAAACAGAGAGAAGTAATATTATATTCCTTGATACAAAAGGAAACAGAGTAGCAGCAAAATAGCAGCAAAAATGTGGATCTCGATAAAGTATCCCATACACAGTCCAATCGTGCAACTTTAGAGTGTGATTTCACAACCAAACATAAAGTGCAATGTGCAAAAATAGCTCTCCTCCAAACGGTGTCCCGTGTCAGTGCTGGTATTCCTAAATAATTACCTCACAGCTGCAAGGTATACAGCAAGACAACAAATTTGCAGGGGGAATTCCGGGGGGTCAGATAGGCTGTGGCTGGGACTTCTGACAGTGCCGCTCTTCCTTGCGGTTTTGGCCGACAAACAATGCTCAAAATAACAAGTGAAAGATATCCTCCATGGTGTAGTAATTTAAAACAAGCGATTTATTGTAAAGATAAAACTACTCACAAACAGGAGCGAATAGGCAGGCACATACAGCTAAACAGATCGGTGGAAGGTACGAACGTCACTTCCGGTTTCCTATGCGTTACGTCACGAGTGGACTTCAACTGGGATCAGTTGAAGTCCCAGTTGAAGTCCACTCGTGACGTAACGCGTAGGAAACCGGAAGTGCCTTAGACACATCTTCGCTTATTTCTAGACACTGGAATGATGCACAAGCACATTATATATCAGATTTTTATTTCAATGCAACTTTATAAGTTTTAAGTATTAAGCACTATCGCACTTATTTCTTATTCACACTTTGAGGAGAATTGTTAGTCTCTATTTACCTTATGAGTTTTATTTCTTTCTTGGTATCTAAGGAAGCGCAACACACCCCCTTCCCCCTTTTTTCTATTTTCAATTGAGAGTTCACTCAAAAAGTGTCTGCTGCTCCGATTAGAACATACTTTTTACTTCTTTTCCAAAATTATTCTTTTTGCCATAGAGCGCAGGAGCCCCTCTACATACATGCAACACTGTACCCAAATACAATTTATGTACTTTTTTCCCTACACATAGAGCTTTCTTTTGGTGCTATTTGAACACCACTGTGTTCTTTTATTTTTAAAGCTATAAACAAAAAATACAATTTAAAAAAAAAAGCTTTTTTTTTTTACTTTCTGCTATAAAACATATTCAATAAGGAAAAAAAAATTGAAAATCGAATGTCTTCATAAATTTAGGCCAATATGCATTCTGCTACATATTTTTGGTAAAAAAAATCCCAATAAGCGTATATTGATTGGTTTGCGCAAAAGTTATTATTTCCTAACAAGAGGTGTTAGATAATTGTATCTGTTATTTATATTTTATTAAAAATTTAGATTTTTTTTTTAGGTTCAATGGCATCAGTTATGATATTTATTATTCTATGGTAAATCAACAAGTTGGTTTGATGATCAGCAGGTTAGGTTTATTATAGCACTATAGCTTTAGTAAGAACAATAGTCGCATAGTCAAAATGGCAGCCGTTGTATCTACCATTGGTTTTAATACCCTTTGCAGTATATGGGATTCCCGGTTTTAGCTCCAGGATAATTTTACCATAGCTAAAATGCCACCTGCAGTGTCAGCTGCCTAAGGCTCAGACCGAGGCATGGTTATTTGTTTGTACTATATATAGCGGTGCATCAGTATGCCGTCCATGCCCCAGGATGATGTCAGACTTGTGACGAAACGCGTCTGTATGAGCGACGTGCTGACGTTGCCATGCTCTTAATGCCCCAACTGGGCATTTGTTTCATAGCCTGCCAGCTTATGTTCTACACTGGTAACATTTTACCCACATGTAAGTGATACTGTTTTTATTTAATAAACATCATCTGGTTTTACCTATGGTGATTCTTTTCTCCCTTTCCTTTGGGCTAGTGGAGTTTGGATTTGAATGCTGGGTTCTCTGACCAGCCTCACGATCAACAGTCTATAGTGGTGTTTGGAGGCTGCTTGTGGTTCGATCGGCCATCTGAGGATCTTGAAGGAAAAGGCCCTGGCTGGGTGTTAAGCGTGTGCTCTTTGTGGTGGTGGATTCACTTTGTCCGTCATAGTCACAAGAGAAAGTCACAACATATTGTGGTTGGATTCACTCACCTTTCTTCTGTTGGAGGATATTCAAGATCTCTCATTCATATTGAAGGACTTTTTTCGTGTTTTCTTGGGGTTTTTTTGTCACATGGTTAATGTCATTCTTTTAATATTTAGAGCGCAGCTCCCAATATATATATATATATATTTATGAAAAAGTTATAGCATCTACAAACCATGGGATATATACTGGATTTTTTTTATTACTAGTAATGGTGGCTATCGGTGATATATAGTGAGACTGCGATATTGCGGTGGACATTCAGACACTAACTGACATTTTTGACACTTTTTGGGAACCAGTGACACTAATACAGTGATCAGTGCTAAAAATATGCACTGTCACTGTACTAATGACACTGGCTGGGAAGTGGTTTATCATAGGGTGATCTAAGAGTTAAATGTGTGCCTAGCCAGTGTTTTGGTGTACTGTGTGAGGTGCTTTTACTAAGGGAAGTATTGGATTTTATTCCCTGCTTTGCGGGGAAAGAAAATCCATGACTTCCCCGCCAACAGGACAGGGTGCTGCCTTGTTTACATAGGCAGGGCCCTGTCCTGTGTGAATTCCTGACGATGGGTAGGTGCAGGCGGTCAACCAATGGGCCTGCAGGTGTCGGCACCTGCTGCTCGGCATCTGCTGTGATCTGGCACCGGAAGCCTGTCTCTTGCTGTATATGTATGTTATACGGTTGGCAAGCAGTTAAAGAAAATCACAGCTGATTGTGGATATAATTGTAAAAGTTACAATAAATAACAACGCATTGCGGAATGGCTTATCGTTTCTACTTTGTTTGCTGTCTACTTTTTTTAGAGAAAATGTTTCCTATAATCGTTAACGCTCGGGTCCTGAGAGCTCTGTATATAGGCTGGAGGAGGTCACGGCACTTTGCTAGTTGCCTTATTTAAGGATTTACTCCCTTTGTGTGGATATTGTTGATTTGCGGTTGATCTTTGATGCCATTTCAAGCCAGGGTGCCGATATAATAGCGAGCATTAAGCAGACAGGGAGGGAATGGAACACATTTTGCACTAGAGCAGCTAGGACAACCGGAGGGTGAAAATTTCATTACTGATAGTACATCTTTCCTGAAGCTTATCCTTGATCTTGGCGAGGACAGCCGTATTCAGCCGTGCTGTGATCTGAGCCGCTGGAATTTCGCACACCTCTCCACTGAGGTAGGGGAAAAGTTTTTTTTGGGCTCGTTTGTTTCCTCATATTGCAAAGACACATTCTGCAGCACTTTTACAGAGTCCATTGAGCCATTCACATCAATCCCTGCTCTGGAGGAAATCCTACATTGCAATGTCCAGAGGCATTGCTAAGTCTATGTCTGGGCAAAACAAATAAAATAAAAAGAACATATGCTGTACATCTCTGCCTATTTCCATATGTTTTGTCCTTTTAAAAATGCTGCATGTACAGAAAAATTCCCATCACCTGTAGAAGTGCCACTGGTAGAATTTCCTAACTTTGTGTAGTGTGCTGACAACTCAACAGCCTCTACTGCACTGAAATCCCAAGCTGTGTTTTCAGCAATGCCTGAGGCCGCGTACACACGCGGGGACTGTTCGCCCAACTTTGTCCGTCAAACAGTTTCGGCAAACAGTCCGCTCAAAATTAGCATGGACGGACATGGCCACACACGACGAACGAACAGTTTGCTGAAACCGTGCGCGATGACGTGAACGGCACGTACGACGGGACGAAAAATACGACGTCCTATACACTGCATTATAACTTTCGGCGTGTAAATCCTTTCTGAGCATGCGCGGAACTTAGTTTGACGAACAAGCCTACACACGGGCGGACTGTTCGCTCAAACAAGGTTTCAGCGGACAGTTTTACGGAATTTCCGAAAAACCTTGTTCGTCAAACTGTCCGCTGAAACTGTCCGCTGAAAGCCCACACACGAGCGGACTGTCCGCCCAAACACTGTTCAGCGGACAAAGTTGGGCGAACAGTCCGCGCGTGTGTACGCGGCCTGAGTCTCCCCTGCTAAACTACAGAACGCCCGCCCCCCCCCCATTCCCATTATGATATGGAGAAAAGGAAAGAGGAGGTGTTCTATATGTAACACCCTCTAGCAGGGGCGGACTTACCATTGGGCTTGACTGGGCTTAAAGTGGTTGTAAACCCTTACAAACCAATTTGACCTACAGGTAAGCCTAGATTAAGGCTTACCTGTAGGTCCAAGAAATATCTCCTAAACCTATACAGTTTAGGAGATATTTACAAAAAGACAGCCACCACTGTCTACGGCGCATGCGCCGTAGACAGCGACGCGCAGGTGCACTGGGCAGGCCGCAGATCGCATGCACAGGAGTGACATCATCGCTGCTCCAGCGAATCACAGCGCCGGAGCAGCGAGACCCGGAAGTCACTCCGGGATCCATGGCAGCAGCAGACAAGAAGACGGAGGACCGCTTCAGGGGCTTCGTTCTCAGGTAAGTTATTCATAATGAGCTAGTATGCTATACATACTAGCTCTTTATGCCTTTGCAGGTTTTTTTTTTGCCAAATGGGTTTACAACCACTTTAAGCCCATGGGCAACCCCCAATGGGGGGCCCCGCCAGGATACATAGCCGAGTGTACTCGGCTCGGCTCCACTCACAGTCACGCCCAGTCCTGCCCTATGATGGACATAATGCAGGGACTGGGTGTGACTGTGAGCCAAGTATACTCGGCTACTCTCGGCTCCGCTCGGGACTGTGAGAGGACCCGAGAGCTGCTCTAACGACATATTCGGCGACCCATCTCAGTTTGCTACGGAAGTGACATTCTGTCGCCGCCATCTTGTTACACCCCACACTCGTCCATAGTAAGGATACACTAAGAAGGGGTAAAGCGGCCATGTTGTTACACCCACCGGAGTTTTGCATTTTAGACGTATTTATAACACTAAAGTTAGACTATAGTGAAATACAGGACTTACAACTCCGTCTGACTGCTTAGATGTTGAATTTTAAAAGCAGCAAACTTCTGTCAGATTAGCAAACCTGTGAGATGAGCAGGGTTGCCGCTGCTTTTAAAATTCAAGATCTAAGTAGTCAGATGGAGTTCTAAGTCCTGTATTTCACTATATAAACTGACTTTACTGTTATAAATACGTGTAAAATGCAAAACTCCGGTGGGTGTAACAACATGTCCGCTTTACCCCTTCTTAGTGTATCCTTACTGTGGACGAGTGTAGGGTGTACCAACATGGCGGCGATGGAACGTCACTTCCGTAGCAAACTGCGATGGGTTGCCGAATATGTTATTACACCGCCGAGATACACAGGACTCTGTATCACAGCAGCGCCATTTCTAAACTTCAAGACTGCAAATGACAACACTGAAAATGACACTGGGGCAAGGCTGCAAATGACAAGGCTACACTGATAAGGCTGCAAATGACACTGGACAAGGCTGCAGATGGATGGGCAAGGCTGCACATGGACACTGATAAGGCTGCATTGATGGGCATTTAAATGTAAGTTTTTTCCTTAAACTTCCCTCCTAAAAGTTTTTTTCCTTAAAATTCCCTCCTAAACTTGGGGTGCATGTTTTACGCTGGGGCATGCTATAAGCAGTAATGTATAGAAGGTAGGGCCCGAAAGTGACTCAAGCCCAGGGGCCCCCAACACCCTATGTCCTGCCCTGCCCTCAAGTGTGCAGTAGGTGTACATAGTTAGTTGTTGTGTAGGAACATTTGGCCTGGCTAAGAACCAGGCCTGGGTTGAGTTAGGGAGGCTGGATGACTAAGCAAGCAGCATCTCTGGTGACTCAACCTGCTTTCTGGAACCTTGGAGAAAATTCCAGAAGTAGAGGGTGGAGTCTAGGAGGAGCTGCTTGGAGTATTGACGAGGGTCCCAGCAAATCCCAAGCAACATGGGCTAGCAGGGGGCAAGCCACCTCATAAATACTCACGGGTCATGCCAGCAGGGGCAGTTGGGTGGAAGATGGAGACGGAGTGCTCAGGAGGCTGTCAGTGGCCCTTGAGGGTGCTCCCTAATCTGGGGGGTGACCTCAGGCCTGAGGCTCGGGTGCTGGAGGGGCCCATTACAAGACATGGAGGAATCCTTCCTGAAGGCACAGGAGCAACAAGAGAACAGCGGGAGCAGGTCAGCACATCCGGGAGATCTCCAGGGTGAAGTCAGCTGGGTGGGCTTGAGTGGGATCAATCTGGGAGGACTGTAAGAAGTATCCAGGAGGGATAGTGAAAGGGGAAGCTGTAGCCAGGCAGACTGGCAGTGCCTGAATCGGTGGTGCTGGGATCACTAGCCACAAGGATGAAAGCTGGATACTCACTTTTTCTTTGCTACACAGTTGCCTCCCTGACGGTATGATTATGTCAGATTTTTGCATCTCAAAGCAGTACAATTGTTTTGCATAGAAATTTGGTGTTTTATATTGTAGGCCTGTAATTCGCAGTAATAACACACTTAAATCTGTCCAAACAAGAGTCTAGTAGACATCCCGGGTATGATAAAGTTTGAAATACAAAAGCATAAATTATAATATAATAAATAACTATAAATAGTTATAAAAAATAATAATATAATAATAATAAAATTATTCTCCCTACGATTCACTGTCGCTCAGTTCTGCAAGTGTTTCTAATTTATTGTCGCTGTTTTCTAGCTGGTCTAAAACCACTTTTGATGTAAAGGGACATTTTAGTTGCTATGAACAATCTCAAGTTTCCAGGCACAAAGAACAGTATATACAGTGCCTTACAAAAGTATTCGGCCCCCTTGAACTTTTCAACCTTTTGCCACATTTCAGGCTTCAAACATAAAGACATAAAATTTTAATTTTTTGTGAAGAATTACCAACAAGTGGGACACAATTGTGAAGTGGAACGAAATCTATTGGATAATTTAAACTTTTTTAGCAAATAAAAAACTGAAAAGTGGTGCGTGCAAGATTATTCGGCCCCTTTACTTTCAGTGCAGCAAACTCACTCCAGAAGTTCAGCGAGGATCTCTGAATGATCCAATGTTGTCCTAAATGACTGATGGTGATAAATAGAATCCACCTGTGTGTAATCAAGTCTCTGTATAAATGCACCTGCTCTGTGATAGTCTCAGGGTTCTGTTGAAAGCGCAGAGAGCATCATGAAGACCAAGGAACACACCAGGCAGGTCCGTAATACTGTTGTGGAGAAGTTTAAAGCCGGATTTGGATACAAAAAGATTTCCCAAGCTTTAAACATCCCAAGGAGCACTGTGCAAGCGATCATTTTGAAATGGAAGGAGTATCAGACCTCTGCAAATCTACCAAGACCTGGCCGTCCCTCTAAAATTTCAGCTCAGACAAGGAGAAGACTGATCAGAGATGCAGCCAAGAGGCCCATGATCACTCTGGATGAACTGCAGAGAACTACAGCTGAGGTGGGAGAGTCTGTCCATAGGACAACAATCAGTCGTACACTGCACAAATCTGGCCTTTATGGAAGAGTGGCAAGAAGAAAGCCATTTCTCAAAGATATCCATAAAAAGTCTCGTCTAAAGTTTGCCACAAGCCACCTGGGAGACAAACCAAACATGTGGAAGAAGGTGCTCTGGTCAGATGAAACCAAAATCAAACTTTTTGCCCACAATGCAAAACGATATGTTTGGCGTAAAAGCAACACAGCTCATCACCCTCAACACACCATCCCCACTGTCAAACATGGGGGTGGCAGCATCATGGTTTGGGCCTGCTTTTCTTTAGCAGGGACAGGGAAGATGGTTAAAATTGAGGAGAAGATGGATGCAGCCAAATACAGGACCATTCTGGATGAAAACCTGTTGGAGTCTGCAAAAGACCTGAAACTGGGACGGAGATTTATCTTCCAACAAGACAATGATCCCAAACATACAGCAAAATCTACAAAGGAATGGTTCACAAATAAACATATCCAGGTGTTAGAATGGCCAAGTCAAAGTCCAGACCTGAATCCAATCGAGAATCTGTGGAAAGAGCTGAAAACTGCTGTTCACAAACGCTCTCCATCCAACCTCACTGAGCTCGAGCTGTTTTGCAAGGAAGAATGGGCAAGAATTTCAGTCTCTCGATGTGCAAAACTGATAGAGACATACCCCAAGCGACTTGCAGCTGTAATCGCAGCAAAAGGTGGCTTTACAAAGTATTAACGCAAGGGGGCCGAATAATTTTGCACGCCCCACTTTTCATTTTTTTATTAGTTAAAAAAGTTTCAAAAATCCAATAGATTTTGTTCCACTTCACAATTGTGTCCCACTTGTTGGTGATTCTTCACAAAAAATACAATTTTTATATCTTTATGTTTGAAGCCTGAAATGTGGCAAAAGGTTGAAAAGTTCAAGGGTGCCGAATACTTTCGCAAGGCACTATATAATATAAAACTGCATACAGGGCATTGGACAAAGCACTGGGGACAAAAGGGATCTGAAATGATTTCATACAGTAATGTAATCTGCAAGATTACAGTGTACTGTATGTGTTAAGTATTCTAAATTTTTTTAATTTACCGCCCTGTGTGTCGCGGAGCTCGCAGGGAACCTAGCCCAGAACACAGGACATCGGGCGGAGGACAGAGCCCACGGACACAGCTGGGGAACATCGCAGGATCCTGGGGACAAGGTAAGTACACTTGCAAAAACCGCCAGGGAGGTTCCTGCCTGTAACAGGTGGTTGCTACAATCTCTCTGAATGCTTTGTCAGATTCGCAATCAGTGTGCCAGTTTGTGTTCTGCAAGCAAGAGTGCTGGAGGGAGTGAGAAGTGTATATGTTATAGAATCTATATAGGAGAAGTTTCCCTGAAGTTGTTTAAATGTCATGTGGGCATCCCATAATACCCTTACTCCCCATGCAAGTTCTAATCCCTCTATAAAATAACAAAACACAGTGCTGAACTGTTTTCTGACTCGGGGAGACTGTAAAAATTCAGTGTGCCTGGCTGTGCAAGGTGGGGGAACCCATTCCACTTGCGGCTCCCTAGGGTGGGTGCACTACATATACTTCAGTGGTGCCCAACTCTATTGAGACCAGAGCCCTGTAAATTCTTCCAAAACTGTCCATGCTCTAACACAGCCTTTCTCAATCTTTTTAGCCCAGGGGAACCCTTAAAATTATTTTTCGGTCTCGGGGAATCCCTGATAAAACCTATTCATTGGGGGTCAGTGGGAGCAATGCCCCTTACTTTGGTGGTCAGTGTAAGAATAGCCCCTTACAGAGAGCTATAAAGATCATTGGTGTCATACCACTGGCTCCTCCAAGTGGAATTGGCTCAGAACCATGTAGGCACTAGGGATGAGCCGAACACCCCCCGGTTCTGTTCGCACCAGAACTTTCGAACGGACCCCAAATTCGAACGAACTTTAGAACCCCATTGAAGTCTATGGGACTCGAACGTTCAAAATTAAAAGTGCTAATTTTAACGGCTAATATGCAAGATACTGTCCTCAAAAGGGTTTGGGGACCTGCCTCCTGCCTCAGGGGACATGGGTCAATGCCTAAAATGTTTTTAAAAATGGCCGTTTTGGCGGGAGCACTGATTTTAATGACGATTAAAGTGAAAAAAAAATAAGTGAAATATTCCTTTAAATATGGTGCCTGGGGGGTGTCTGTAGTATGCCTGTGAAGTGCCACGTGTTTCCCGTGTTTAGAACAGTCCCTGCACAAAATGACATTAAACGGAAATAACACCATTTAAAACTGCTTGCGGTTTTAATGTTATATCTGGTTCCTGCAATATGGTTGAAAATCATTGAAAAAAATGGCATGGGTAGCCCTCCCTGCCCATTACCAGCCTATTTGGGTCTTGTACGCATATTAAGGGGAACCCTGTACCCATATTAAAAAAAGGAAATGCGTGTGGCCCCCAGGCTCTATATACTCAGAACAGCAGTATACAGGCGGTGCAAACAAGACAGGGACTGTGTAGGTTTGTTGTGTTAAGTTGAATCTGTTTGTAATTTTCAACTGGTACATTTTTAAAGTGTAGCTCCAGTCAAAAAAAATGTTTAAGCTTTTTGGAAAACATAGGGAAGGGTTATCACCCCTGTATAATTTGTTTTGTCGTCCATCTTTTTTCATCTCACTTTCTGTTGTCTCCTTCCGTTTGCAAGTAGGAGATGTTTGTAAGTTGGATGTTTGAAAGTAGGGGCCTGCCCTATATGCTCTGCAGAAATGGCGGAACAAGGTGTTGGTTTTGCCACAACATTGTAAGCCCTCAAAGTGACTCTTGGTGGGCGCTGGAGCGCCCTGCTGTGAACGATTATATCAAGAATTGTAATTACATGCCATTGTTGAACAGTGGTAGAAAAATTGACCTTTGGTGGTTGTGGTGCTGGTGCCACAACACTATAAGTCCTCACAGTTACTCTGGGTGGGCACAGGAACGGGCCCTCCTGTGAAATATTATATCAAGAATTGTAATTACTAGTCCCTGTTAAACAGGGGCAGAAAAATTGGGCCTTAGGCACTGGTGCTGGTGCCACGACACTGCAACCTCTCCCATATACTCTTGTTTTATTGCAGGAATTAGCCCTGCTGCAAAGCATTGTATCAAAAATTGTAATTAAATGCCCCTGTTAAACAGGGGCAGAAAAATTGGGCCTTAGGCACTGGTGCTGGTGCCACCACACTGCAACCTCTTCCATATACTCTAGTTTTATTGCAGGAATTAGCCCTGCTGCAAAGCATTGCATCAACAATTGTAATTAAACGCCCCTGTTAAACAGGGGCAGAAAAATTGGGCTGATGGCATCACCCAGAGCCAGAAATGTTCTTCCAACATATCAGCGGAGGAGGAGGAGGATAGACAATCAACATAACAGGACAGTCACTCAGCATAGGCAGTCTTGAAGGGATGTGATATTTCAAAAAAAATTATTCGGTTACATCAGCTTCAGGTGCTTGGTAGCTGTGGGTGATCCAAGACTGATTCATCTTGATGAAGGTCAGTCGATCAACTGATTCGGTGGACAGGCGCACCCTGTGATCGGTAACAAAGCCACCAGCAGCACTGAAGGTGCGTTCCGAAAGAACGCTGGATGCAGGACAGGCCAGTAGCTCAATTGCATACTGTGCAAGCTCTGGCCAGTGATCCATCCTCAAGACCCAGTAAGCCAGAGGATTTTCGGTGGGAAAGGTGTCCAAGTCTGACCTTGCCCCTAGGTATTCCTGCACCATGTAAATCAGACGCTGGCGATGGTTGCTGGAACCGATCATACCTTGGGGCTGCGGACTAAAAAATTGTCTGAAAGCATCAGTCAGACGGCCACCTTCTTCACTGCTCCTTCTGACCGATGCCTCAGCAACACGTTGTCCAGGACCAGGAGTTTGTAACCTCCCAGTCTCTGGGAACGCGTTGCACAGACCTTTCTGCAAGGCCTCCTGGAGATGTCTCATCCTCTGCTCCCTCTGCGATGGCAAGATAAGGTCGGCAACCTTACCCTTGTACCGTGGATCAAGGAGAGTGGCCAGCCAGTAATGGTCCCTCTCCTTGATCCGAAGAATACGAGGATCCTTCCGCAGGCTTTGCAGGATTAGGGAGGCCATGCAGCGTAGGTTAGCTGAGGCATTCGGTCCGGAGTCCTCTGGGTCACTAAGGGCAACATGATCCGCAGCTAACTCCTCCCAGCCACGTACAAGTCCACGTGTTTCTTGGGACTGTAAATCATCCCTACAAGACTGCTGCTGCTGATGCTGAGTGCCAGCCTCCACCTCCATGCTGACACAATCATCCTCCTCCTCCTCTTCCTCCTCCTCAACCTCTTCCTGTGTGATGGGTGGCACAGCAGGAACACTGTCTGGATAAAGGGGGCCTTGAGAGGCAAGGAAGTCCTCCTCTTCCTGCCTCTGTTCTGCCTCAAGTGCCCTGTCCATTATTCCACGCAGCATATGCTCCAAGAGATGGATAAGAGGTACAGTGTCACTGATGCATGCACTGTCACTGCTCACCATCCTTGTGGCCTCCTCAAACGGTGACAGGACAGTGCATGCATCCCTGATCATGCCCCACTGGCGTGGTGAGAAAAAACCGAGCTCCCCTGACCCTGTCCTGGTGCTGTAGTCGCACAGGTACTCATTGATGGCCCTCTGCTGCGTGTGCAGCCGTTGCAGCATGGCCAACGTTGAGTTCCACCTGGTGGGCATGTCACATATAAGGCGGTTCTTGGGCAGGTTTAACTCCTTTTGGAGCTCAGCCAGCCGAGCACAGGCATTAAATGATCGGCGGAAATGCACACAGACTTTCCTGGCCTGCTTCAGGACATCCTGTAAGCCGGGGTACCTGCCCAAGAATCGCTACACCACCAGGTTAAGGACGTGAGCTACACAGGGCACATGGGTCAGTTGTCCCTGACGGAGGGCGGAGAGGTTGGTGCCATTGTCACAAACCACCATTCCTGGCTTAAGCTGGCGTGGCGTCAACCACCTCTCGGCCTGCCCCTGCAGAGCTGACAAAACATCCGCCCCAGTGTGGCTCCTGTCCCCCAAACAAACAAGCACGGCATGGCATCGTTTTGCCTGCGTACTTGCGTAGCCCCTGGAACGCCTATGGAGCACCGCTGGTTCTGAGGACAGAGCACTAGAAGAGGCCATGGAGGAAGAAGAAGAGGAGGGGGTGGAGGAGAGAGGTGTGTCACAACCAATAGTAGCATTTTGGAGGCGTGGTGGTGGAACAACCTCCAACACTACTGCACCTTGTCCTGCATCCTTCCCAGCTGCCAGAAGAGTGACCCAATGGGCCGTGAAAGACAGGTAACGTCCCTGTCCATGCCTGCTGGACCATGAGTCAGCGGTAATATGCACCTTACCGCTGACCGCCCTGTCCAGCGAGGCAAGGACATTGCCTTCCACATGCCGGTAGAGAGCCGGAATCGCCTTCCGTGAGAAAAAGTGGCATTTGGGGACCTGCCACTGAGGAACCGCACATTGTACAAACTCACGGAAGGGGGCCGAGTCTACCAACTGAAAAGGCAGCAGTTGAAGTGCTAGCAATTTTGCCAAGCTAGCATTCAACTGCTGGGAATGTGGATGGCTGGGAGTGAACTTCTTTCGCCGGTCCAGCAGCTGGGGCAGGGACATTTGCCTGCTATAATCGGACGTGGATGTACTGCTAGCAGAGTGCCCGGAAGCACTTGGCTGTGACACACCTAATTCTACACCTTCATTCCTCTCAGAGCAGGTTTCAGAGAGGACTGAAGGTCTAGTGGAGTTGGAGATGCCAGCTGATGAGGAGCAAGGAGAGGTCCGCTTTGTTCTTTGGTGTGGGTCTTTGAGGTACGCTTGCCAATGAGCTGCATGGCAGGTCAACATATGTCTGGTCAAGCATGTGGTGTCCAAGCAGCTGATGTTTTGGCCACGCGAGATACGCTTGAGACATATGTTGCAAATAGCAGCGGTGTGATCTGATGCACTCGTCTCAAAAAATGCCCACACCAAAGAACTTTTAGAATAACGCGCAGAGGCAGCGCCCTGCACAGGCGGAGCTCTGCGGTGTGATTCAGTCGGTGTGCTGCCCCTAAGCTGGCCCCCGGAGGGCATCCTGCCTTGTTGGACATGTGCCTCCTCCTCCTCCTCCTCTCTCCTACCAGGCACCCACACGGAGTCAGTGCCCTCCTCATCCCCTCCCTCTTCATCGCTGTAGCAAACCTGGCAGTATGCTGCAGCTTGTGGAACATGACTGCCAGATTGCTGTCCTTCTTGAGCATCCCCTCTCTCTGCGCTCACGCTACTGCCTTCCTCTAGCTGAGTGTCATCATCAGAGCCTACAAAACACTGGGCATCCTCCTGGAGCATGTACCCAACACTGTGCTCAAAGAGTTCAGGAGACTCCTCAGGAGGACGTGGTGGGTCTAGGGAAGGAGTCACTGATGATGACATTGAGAGGAGGGAAGACGATGCGTTGGCAGCTGCTTTGCTAGTACCCTGAGACTGGGTGAGAGAGGATGAGGAGGATGAAGAGGGCTTGGTCATCCACTCTACCAAGTCGTTGGCATGTTGCGGTTCAACATGTCCAGCTGCCGAAAAGAAGGACAAGCGTGTCCCATGGCCACGTGCTGATGACGATGCACCGCGTCCACGACCAGCACTGTTGTCTCTAGACACAGAGCCTGCTTGCCCTCTTTTATCGGCTCGCGCCTGTCTGCCTCTCCTTGCTGGCCTTCCAGACATGGTAATGGCCTGAAGGGAGTTGGGTAAAACAGCAGTGTAATGGAGTCACACAACACCCACCAAGCCCTGCAGATGGCTCTATTAGAGAACAGCAGTAAACGGTAGATACAGGTGTATAATGTGCTGGAGGCACAAAAAACCCACTAACTCCAGCAGATGCCTTTTTTATAGAACACTAGAGATAAAGGGGTATATACAGATGTATACTGTGCTGTGCTGGAGGCACACACAACTTCCAATAACTCCTGCAGATGGCAAGTGGGCTCAAATAGAGAAGAGCTATGTAGGTGGATATAGCGGTGTGTACTGGGTACAGAGCACGCAGACAGCACGCACAAGCTCCTAACACTACTGACTGCAAGCTCTATTATAAAAGATAGATCACTAGCTATATAGGTGAGGTGAATATAGCGGTGTATACTGCGGTCAGGGCAAGCAGACAACAACCACTACAGAAGAGCAAGATCGAAAATCGGCCGATAACGATCGGTGTGTACTGTGTTGAAGGTACACAGAACACCCACTAACTGCTTCAGACGCCAACACACTACACTAGGCTGCCGCGCTGGCGGCCTTATATAGTGTGGGGCGTGTACTACACAGCCTGAGCTATGATTGGCTACAGGCATCCTGCCTGTGGCCAATCATGGCTCTCCTCGCTGCTGGCGCTGTGATTGGCCAAGCATGCGGGGTCACAGTGCATGCTTGGCCAATCATGAGCCAGCAATGCACTGCGATGACGCAGTGCATTGTGGGCCGTGAGCGCCACACGAATTTGGCGCGAACGGCCCATAACGTTCGGAATTTGCCGAACGGGCGAACAGCCGATCTTCGAGTCGAACGTATGTTCGACTCGAACACGAAGCTCATCCCTAGTAGGCACCATCAAACAGGAGGTAAATAAGCCACAGCTCAAGGAACCCCTAGCCACCTCTGGAGGAACCTTAGGGTTCCGCAGAACCCTGGTTGGGAATGGCTGCTCTAAAAGTAAAAAAAAAAAGTTTATACTCACCCAAGAGAAGTATGAGAAAACAAAAGATGTTGAAATGCTGGAGAGCTCTTGATAGACCTGGGTGTCTTTGTGGGGGATGGGGGTTTTGAAGGAAGTGAGGGGAATCTGAAGCACACTTAGTGGGTCACGCGCGCCCCTTTGCAGGAGGAAATGCAGGATTGCGTACAGTGCCTTGAAAAAGTATTCACATCCCTTGAAATTTTCCAAATTTTTTCATGTTACAACCAAAAACATAAATGTATTTTATTGTGATTTTATGTGATAGACCAACACAAAGTGGCTCATATATGTGAAGTGGAAGGAAAATGATAAATGGTTTTCAATTTTTTTTTCATATAAATATCTCAAAAGTGCAGGGTGCATTTATATTCAGCCCCCTTTACTCCGATACCCCTAACTAAAATCTAGTGGAACTAATTACCTTCAGACGTCACCTAATTAGTAAATAGAGTCCACCTGTGTGTATTTAATCTCGGTATAAATACAGCTGTTTTGTGAAGCCTTCAGAGGTTTGTTAGAGAACCTTAGTGAAGAAACAGCCTCATGAAGGTCAAGGAACACACCAGAAAGGATAAAGTTGTGGAGAAGTTTAAAGCAGGGTTATGTTATTAAAAAAACAAAAAAAAAAACAAACGTACATCTCAGGGAGCACTGTTCAATCCATCATCTGAAAATGGAATGAGTATGGCACAACTGCAAACCTAATGAGACATGGCCGTCCACCTAAACTGACAGGCTGGGCAAGGAGAGCATTAATCAGAGAAGCAGCCAAGAGACCCATGGTAACTCCGGAGGAGCTGCAGAGATCCACAGCTCAGGTGGGAGAATCTGTCCACAGGACAACTATTCATAGTTTCATGGTTTGTAAGGTTGAATAAAGACACCAGTCCATCCAGTTCAACCTGAGTGAGTGTCTACAATTGTCCCTATCCCTGTGCATTGCACACTCATATCGGTCCCTACCCTCAACGAGCCCACAATTCAAGGTCCCCATTCATATACTAGGGCCAATTTTGGACAGAAGCCAATTAACCTACCTGCATGTCTTTGGATTGTGGGAGGAAACCGGAATTCCCGGAGGAGACCCATGCAGGCACAGGGAGAACATACAAACTCCAGGTAGGTAGTGTCGTGGTTGGGATTCAAAGCCAAATACAGGGCAATCTTAGAAGAAAACCTGTTAGAGTCTGCAAAAGACTTGAGACTGGGGTGGAGGTTCACCTTCCAGCAGGACAACGACCCTAAACATACAGCCAGAGCTACAATGGAATGGTTTAGATCAAAGCATATTCATGAGTTAAAATGGCCAAAAGTCCAGACCTAAATCCTATTGAGAATCTGTGGCAAGACTTGAAAATTGCTGTTCACAGATGCTCTCCATCCAATCTGACAGAGCTTGAGCTATTTTGCAAAGAATAATAGGCAAAAATTTCACTCTAGATGTGCAAAAACGTGTAGAGACATCCCCAAAAAATATTTGCAGCTGTAATTGCAGAGAGAGAGTTCTACAAAGTATTGACTCGGGGGGCTGAATACAAATGCATGCCACACTTTTCTCAAAAATAATTGAAAACAATGCATAATTTTCCTTCCACTTAACAATTATGTGCTACTTTGTGTTGGTCTATCACATAAAATCCCAATAAAATACATTTACGTTTTTGGTTGTAACATGACAAAATGTGGAAAATTTCAAGGGGTATGAATACTTTTTCAAGGCACTGTATATATATATATATATATATATATATATATATATATATGATCCGGCAGAGAGCTGCTGCCCTGTAGCAGTAAAGCTGCTATAGGGCGGTCAGAAAGTGGTTAAGCCCAGCTTCATACTGAGAGTGGGAATAAAATTGTGTGAGTTCAGCTGAAGTCGCACGATTTCGTTCCTGCATGTCAGTCCCGACTCCGGGGGCGATATCAGAGGCATCTGTACGGGTTTCTACACAGATGTCTATTGAAATCGCATCCCACGAAGTAATAAAAAACAGTACAGAGACTACGTTTGGGAATCGGTGCAGCTCTCCAAATGCGGTGTCACACCGATTCGGACGGTGCCATTTCCGGCAATAGCCGTCGATTTGGTATGCAATTTCAAATTGTATACTAAATTTGCTGCAGTGTGAACCAGGGCTTAAACATTAAAGATCCAGTTCACTTCTTGTCCATTCACATTGTTGTCAATCAAGCCCTGATGAAGGGGGCACTCTTGGACCCCTGAAACACATCGGCTACCCTTTTGATTGTCCCCCTGACTTTTATTGGAATAAAGCTGTATCTCTCTGTATGTCCTAGCAGTGGTGTGGCGCTTCAGTTTGCATTTTTTGTAGACATGGGCATCGTCCAAAATTTTTCGTTTTGTTCCGTTTCGCTCCGTACGAAAAAAACAAACGTATTTCGTGTATGAAATTCAATTCGGATTCATACGAAATACAAATCTTCGCTAGGTTCATCAACTTTTCTTTAAAATAACGAAAGTTCCTTATGATGAATTTATCGTTATGTGGGGTTCCCACCATCCCTGCACTGTGCTGACTTCCTGGGTTTTTAACCTTTAGTTTTGTTAACTTTTCGTAAAAATAATGAAAGTTCCTTATGATGAATTAATCATTATGAGGGGTTCCCACCATCCCTGTGCTGTGCTGACTTCCTCTGATTGGTGAACAAAACACCAGTCATGTTTCTGTTAATTTAGATCTGAAATTCCAAAACTCGTTAACGAAATTTCGTATTTCGTATGAAATTCATAAGCATAGAAATTCCCATAGGGTTCCCACCATCCCCGTGCTGACTTCCTGGGTTTTTAACTGTTAGGTTTGTTAACTTTTCTTAACAATTACGAATGTTCGTTATGATGAATTTATCATTATGAGGGGTTCCCACCATCCCTGTGCAGTGCTGACTTCCTGGGTTTTTAACTTTTAGGTTTGTTAACTTTTCGTTAAAGTGGTTGTAAACCCTTACAACACACTTTGACCTACAGGTAAGCCTAGATTAAGGCTTACCTGTAGGTCCAAGAAATATCTCCTAAACCTATACGGTTTAGGAGATATTTGCCCGAAGACAGGCACCGCTGTCTATGGCGCATGCTCCGTAGACAGCGGTGCGCAGGCGCACTGAGCGTGGCATCTTTAACGTTGGAGATGCCGCGCGTGTCGGCTCCCGTGCGCATGCGCGGGAGTGACAGCTTCGCCGAATGACAGCGGCGGAGCTGCGAGACCCCACCGAGAAGATGGATGCGCCGGACTACAGGGGACAATGGTGACTTCACTGGCTCCTGTGTCAGGTAAGTGACACATAATGGGCTACTATACGATGCATAGTAGTCCATTATGCTTTACCTTTGCAGGGAATGAAAGAAGAAGTAAACCCATCAGGGTTTACTTCCTCTTTAATTATGAATTTTCGTTATGAATTTGGATCTGAAATTCGTAAACGAAATTTCGTATTTCGTATGGAATTCGTATGCATAAAAATTTGTATTTCAGATTCGTACGAACGTACGAATTTTCAGAAATTCCTACGAATTTTCGTTTTTGTACGAAACGAATCGCACATGTCTAATTTTTTGTTACATTATACTACAAACCAAGGAGACCATGGAGATCCACTGGGGTGTAGACGCTGTCTGCCCGGAAAAGATCACTTACATCAAAACAGTAATACCAGTGAGATAAACCTGCGGTAACTGTGTCAACCTGCATTGCACAAGTATGGTCCATTATCCTCAGCATCAGAAAATCGATCGGAGAAATGCCACGCTGTCATAGCATGTAGATAGGTTGCGGTGGCAAAGAGGCTTGCGGAGATGAGCAACACTGAGATGTGACAAAGGATGAAAAACGAGGCATGCACAAGTATTTTAATTAATAAAACACAGCAATTATTTATGATACCCCTTTAACAAATTAAATGTTATTCAGCCAGAGTTTACAACTATGTTCAATTGCTGGCCCGACTTATCTTTATTCTTTGCATCTAACATTCTATCTAAATCCCTTCTGCAGTATGATCTGATGCACCTTCAGAAAAGCTTGTAAACCTCTCTGCAGCTTACAAACCTAAATTTTCAATTTCATTTTGGAAAGATTAACTCTGCACGGGCTCCATCTTTTTTTTTTTTTTTCTTCTTCTTCTTCTTTCTTAGCCCCGCGCTGAATCGGTACGGCGTCCACAGAACAATTTCACACCTCGCTATTCGCATGCAGCAGTCCATTATACATAGGGCTGCTGCGTTCCGTCTACTTATTATGACTGTAAAACTTTCATTCCCAAGCTTCGGCTTCATTCCTCCTCTCCTTAAAATAGAAACAGAAATATTAGCAGCGAGGGCCTTTGAAACCGGCGAGTTCAAACATTTCAGGGCAGTTTGAAAATTCACTTTGAAAAATTCTTATTTTTTTTTTTTTTAGCACTGACGTGAGTTCTTCATTTGTCTCCATCGATAGCGATCTCATCAGTGTCAGTTCTGACATCTGTAACATACCTTGACATATATTTGTGAAGATACCGTAATTAGCCATGACAGCGCTTTTAAACAACAGCTCTGAGCTCTTTTTCACAGAGATCCCAACAGTTTTGGACCCTTCTGTCCGCCTTCGCTTCACGCTTTCGTTTTTAACCACTTAAGGACCAGAAGGATTTGCCCCCGACGGAAAATGTCCGATTGGACCGTGTTGTCGTATAATCCGACCGTGTGTGGGCTTCATCTGACTTTTTCCGTCGGAATGTCCGACCAAAGTTTGAGAGCTGGATATAAAAATTTTCCGACAACATGATTCGATTGGAGTTTTTCTGATCGTTTGTAGAGAATTCCGATCGGACAAAGTGCCACGCATGCTCAGATCAAATTCCTAGACCAAAGCTATTGGCTACTAGCCTGAACGTAGTTCCGTCGTAACTAAGTAACGTCATCACGTTCCAAACGATCGGATTTTCCGACAACTTTGTCCGACCGTGTGTATGCAACACCAGTTTCGGACAAATTCCGTTGGACAAAATGCGACGGATTTTGTTGTCGGAATGTCTGACCGTGTGTACAAGGGCTTAGGCTGCATTCCTGATCATATGTAGGGATGGTTGAACTGTTCAGCCTGAGCATAAGTTCTGGCCGAACTTTTACTGTTCGGACGCTCGACGAACAGAAGAACAAACGTGTAGTTTGACCATTTGTTCGCCCCCCCCCCCCCGAACTAACCACAATGCATTGTGGCGCTGTGCATGGAAAGACCTGATTGGCTGAAAAGTGAAAGCTTCCGCCAATCAGGGCACAAAGCACTGTCAGAGTTATCATTGGACACTGTCATCATGACTTTATCCAATCATGGCTCATTCCCGTCCCACAGTATAAAAGTATTCTTTCAATAGCAGACATTTTCAGTGTTATTTCGGTGTGGAGAGAGATAGAACAGGGCCCTGTTCAGTGCTATTAGTTAGTGAGCTACACTGTACTATTTTGCTTCAATTGTTAGTGTAGAATATTGGTTTGGTGTCAGTCTAGGGATAGTGTGAGTGTAATGAGCAGGACAATCATTCAGCTTTACATAGTGTGCAGCTAGAGTAGGGACAGTTCAGATAGCATCAGTGTAGTGACGGTTGATCTATTTGATTGCGTTACTGCCAGTTTAACGCCATATAGTTTTGTGTGCATTACTGCCAGTTTAATGCATATAGTTCTGTGTGTGTTACTTCCAGTTTAATGCCATATAGTTTTGTGCATAACTGCCAGTTTAACGCCATATATTTCTGTGAGTCACTCTACGTTGGCACATTACTGCCAGTTTAATGCATATAGTTCTGTGTGTGTTACTTCCAGTTTAATGCCATATAGTTTTGTGCATAACTGCCAGTTTAACGCCATATATTTCTGTGAGTCACTCTACGTTGGCACATTATATTGCAGTATATTATAGTGCATCTGTGGAGTGTGTCTGTGTAGTGCGTAGAGTACTCAAATTAAAGTTCACCAAACCATGAGTGAAAGAAACGTTTTTTCTGTTATCATTCATATTCTCTGAAAAATGGCCAAGAAATCATAAATTCTGCCAGGGTATGTAAACTTATGAGCACAACTGTATACATAATACATCAAAAAGATATGTAGTCCATAAATCTTTCAGGCTGCTATTTAACTTGTATACAAATCACATTTTCTCAGTAAGCAACAGTTTAGAACGAGCCATGTTCTTTGTCAAGCTAAATGTCATTTAGAAGTAATATTTAAATAACATTTAATTGAATTATGATACTTAATAATTATAATATATATTTTTTATACAAAAAATTATAATAATATATATATATATTGTGAAGTTTGGGGATACTAGCTCTGCGGGATTAAGTGCATAAACCGTTGTCAGGTGAAACCAAAATATATTTATTTATAATTAAATCAAAAATAAAGCTTTTCTTCAGCATGTAAAAACTGTAAATTAAAGTCCGCTTGTTATCAGCACAAAATAATACAAAAAGAAAAGCACCTACAGTTCTGTAGATAGGTCTTCACCAAAAAGAGTCCTTGCAGAGATCTTTTTGCAGCCTCCAAAACAGCAAACAGCAAATATAACAGCACAGCCAGCCAGCTCCTCAGACAGGTGTTCATCTCCTTCTCCTCCTCACCATACCTCTCTGTCTACTTCCTGTCTTTATAGGCTGTCTGTCTTCCTGGAGGTCATTAACCCCCTGTGGTCAGGGAGGGAGGCTCTTTCCCACCCAAATGTCACTTTAGAGCCTCCCAAATTCCGGGTCCCAACTACCTCTCTTAAAATATAGAGAGGACCGCGAATCAGTCGTCTCCCGAAAACTATACCCGGAATCTGTCACCCGTTTTTGGGTGACCCCCTGAGGCCTACCATGATTCCCTTAAAGGGACCACATGCTGAATATAGGCACCACATAGTACCCGTCCAGGACCCAACCTTGGCATCCTGTACATATCCCCCCCCCTCTGCCTCAACGCGGAGGTGTTGGAGGCACCATTTGACAACATACAGTGGACCCGGGAGAGGGCATCAACATTCTGATGTAGTCTCCCAGGTCTATGCTCCACCACAAAATTGAACTCCTGGAGAGACAGGAACCACCTTGTTACTCTAGCATTCGTGTGTTTATTTTGCCTCATCCAGGTCAGCGGGGCGTGGTCGGATACCAGGCGAAACCTTCTGCCTAGGAGGAAATACCAAAAAGAGTCCAAGGCCCACTTAATGGCAAGACACTCTTGCTCTACCACCGCATAGTTTTTCTCCGCTGCCGTCAGCTTTCTACTCAGGAAAACGACGGGGTACTCTTCCCCGTTGATTACCTGCGACAGGACTGCTCCTAACCCCTCATTTGAAGCGTCTGTCTGTACTACAAAATCCTTATTAAAGTCTGGAGCAACAAGCACCGGATCCTGGCACAATGCCGTCTTAAGCTTCTGAAAAGCTTTTTCGGCATCGTTATTCCATTTTATCATCACTGACTTTCTGCCTTTGGTCAGGTCAGTCAAGGGAGCAGCAATGGTGGCAAAGTTGGGTATAAACCTCCGGTAGTAGCCAACTATGCCCAAAAATGCTCTGACCTGCTTCTTGGTTAGGGGACAGGGCCAGTCCTGTATGGCTTTCACCTTGCTCATTTGGGGGCTTTACCAACCTTCTACCCACAATGTACCCTAAGTACTTGGCTTCCTCCACCCCAACTGCACATTTTTCTGGGTTTATGGTGAATCCTGCTCTTCTCAGGGAGTCTATGACTGCCTGAACTCAGGGAAGATGTGACTCCCAATCAGGGCTGAAGATGACGATGTCATCCAAATAAACCGAAGCGTACCGATGATGTGGACGCAAAGTTTTGTCCATGGCCCTTTGGAACGTAGCGGGGGCAGAGTGTAAACCAAACGGCATTCGTTTGTACTGGAAGTGGCCTTCCGGGGTAGAGAAGGCCGTTTTCTCCATAGCTTCCTTGGTCAGGGGAATCTGCCAGTACCCTTTCGTGAGGTCCAGCGTGGTAATATACCTGGCAGGCCCCAACCTCTCAATGAGCTCATCTACCCGTGGCATGGGATAAGCATCAAACTTGGAGATTTCATTCAGTTTTCTAAAATCATTACAGAAGCGAAGAGTGCCGTTGGGTTTGGGTACCAACACGATTGGACTCGACCACTCGCTCTGCGATTCCTCAATGACATCAAGCTCGAGCATTCTTTTCACCTCTTCAGACACTGCCACTCTATGAGCTTCTGGGATACGGTAAGGCTTTAACCGCACTTTTACCTTGGGGTCAGTTACAATGTCGTGCTCGATGATATTGGCGAGTCCTGGCAACCCTGAAAACATGTCCCTATTTCTTTGAAGAAATTCCTTTGTTTGCTGGGTTTGGGGTCTAGTTAAGGTAGCAGCCACCTGCACCAGGTCGATCCCTGCATGGTCTCCTGACTGTACCGCTACCACCGCGGATACCTGGTCTCGGTCTCTCCAGGGTTTCAACAAATTCACATGGTAGATCTGGTATGGTTTCCTTTTCCCTGGCTGGTGTACCTTGTAGTTTACCTCCCCCACTTTTTCCACTATCTCAAATGGACCTTGCCACTTGGCCAAGAACTTGCTCTCCACTGTGGGTATTAGGACAGCCACCCGGTCTCCTACTTGAAACTGTCTGACTTTCGCAGACCGGTTATACACCCTTCTTTGGGTTTCCTGAGCCCTCTGCATGTGCTCCCTCACCAGCGGCATCACCTTAGCCACCCTCTCTCGCATTTGAGAGATATGCTCTACTATGGTTTTGTGTGGGGAGGACTCACTTTCCCACGTTTCTTTTACCAGATCCAGCAACCCCCGAGGCCATCGCCCATACACTAGCTCAAATGGGGAGAAACCCGTGGATGCTTGTGGAACCTCCCGGATGGCAAACAAAAGGGCAGGGAGCAGGGGCGGACTGACAACTAATGGGGCCCCCGGGCAAAAGAAGCTCATGGGGCCCCCTTGGAAGCCACACCTTGCCAGGGAGACAAGGGGAGGAGCACACAGGGGGAAACTGGAGGGAGAACGCACAAACACAGGGAGACACACACACAGGTGGACACTCACACACCACACACAGGGGGACACACTCTCACACAGGGAGACACACACACGGGGACACTCACACACACACCACACACGGGGGGGGGACACACACAGGGATACACTCACGCACACACACGCTCACACAGGGGGGGAGGACACACTCTCACAAACACACACAGGGGGACACACTCTCACACACACACACAGGGGGATACACTCTCACACACACACACACACACACACAGGGGGGGACACACTCACACGCCACACACAGGAGGACACACTCTCTCAAACACACACACAGGGACACACACACACACACACAGGGGGATACACACACATGGGGATACACTCTCACACACACAAAAACACACAGGGGGATACACTCTCACACACACACAAAAACACACAGGGGGATACACACACATGGGGATACACTCTCACACACACAAAAACACACAGGGGGATACACTCTCACACACACACAAAAACACACAGGGGGATACATGCTCACACACACAAAAACACACAGGGGGATACACACACACACACACACACACACACACATACGGGAACACACACACATACGGGAACACTCACACACGCATACACATACGGGGACACTCACACACACATACGGGGACACACACATACGGGGACACACACACACACACATACGGGGACACTCACACACACACACACACGGGGACACTCACACACATACACACATGGACACTCACTCACACACATACACACATGGACACTCACACACACACATACACACAGGGACACTCACACACACACACACATACACACAGGGACACTCACACACACACATACACACAGGGACACTCACACACACACATACACACAGGGACACTCACACACACACATACACACAGGGACACTCACACACACACATACACACAGGGACACTCACACACACACACACACACACACACACACAGGGACACTCACACACACACACACACACGGGGACACTCACACACACACACACACGGGGACACTCACACACACATACGGGGACACTCACACACACATACGGGGACACTCACACACACACACACACACACACGGGGACACTCACACACATACAGGGACACTCACACACACACACGGGGACACTCACACACACACATACGGGGACACTCACACACACACATACGGGGACACTCACACACACACATACGGGGACACTCACACACATACGGGGACACTCACACACACACACACACACACATACGGGGACACTCACACACATACGGGGACACTCACACACACACACACACACACACACATACGGGAAAACACACACACACGGGAGGACACACACAGGGGAGGACACACACACACACACAGGGGAGGACACACACACACGGGTTACACACCCACACAGGGGGGACACTGGGTTGGGGAGATCCGGGGCCCCATGCATCTGTACCGCCACCCCCCCCAGAACTTGTAGGAGGCCCAGGCTTTACTTACCGGCGGATGCCGATAATACTTTTAACGGCGCAGCTCCCCGCCGGCCCCTGCACTCTTCTGCTGTGCCCGTATCTCATGCCGATTACAATAAGGCTAACTCCGTGCTGCTCCCCGCCGGGCCCCTGCACACTTCTGCTGTGCCCGTATCTCATGCCGATTACAATACGGCTAACTCCGCGCTGCTCCCTCCCGTCCATCCCAGGTGCTTGTACTGTATGCGTTGTGACATCACCTGGGACGGACGGGAGGGAAGGAGGGGCCGGCGGGGAGCAGCGCGCCGTATTGTAATCGGCATGATCGCGGCATGTGATACGGGCACAGCCGCTTCAAGTGGTCTCTCATGTGGCCGAGACCGGGCCCCTAATGACCTCGGGCCCTCGGGCGGTGCCCGAGTGACCGACTGGTCAGTCCGCCCCTGGCAGGGAGTAACATACCCCAATCCTTCCCGTCCTTCTGGACGACTCTTTTGAGCATGGTCTTCAAAGTTTTATTAAACCTCTCCACTAGGCCATCAGTCTGCGGGTGATAGACGGACGTCCGTAACTGCTTAATTTGGAACAGTTTGCACAGGTCCGCCATCACCTTTGACATAAAAGGGGTGCCCTGGTCTGTTAATATCTCTTTAGGAAAACCAGTTCGCGAAAACATCTGAAATAGTTCTCGGGCAATGGCTTTAGAGGAAGTTTTCCTCAAAGGAACTGCTTCTGGGTACCTGGTTGCATAGTCTAGGATGACTAATATATACTGGTGCCCTCTTGCCGATTTTACCAGGGGTCCCACGAGATCCATAGCGATCCGTTCGAATGGAACCTCAATAATTGGCAAGGGTACCAGAGGGCTTCTATAGTGGGGCACTGGGGCAGTTAACTGGCAAACGGGACAAGATGCACAATATCTTTTAACCTCAACTTTCACCCCTGGCCAGTAAAACCGGTCAGTTATCCTGGCCTCTGTTTTCTCTGCCCCCAAGTGTCCTCCCAGTGCGTCGTTGTGGGCTAGATAGAGTAGCATCCGCCTATACGGTTGGGGAACCAGCAACTGCTCTATAGTTTCCCCACGGCTTTCAGCCACTCGATAAAGCAAGTCCCCCTTTAAGGCAAAATTAGGAAACCTCTGGTCTGCTCCTGGCATTTGTGAGACCCCATCCACAACAGAAACCTGCTCTCGGGCATTGACCAAGGTAGGATCCCGCAGCTGGGCAGTGCCAAACGCACCCCTGGGTACATCTAGATCTGGGTGTACTGGCCTTGAGGATGTTTCCCTTTCACTTTCCTCAACCGGGGACTGCAATGGGGAGAGGTCCTCGTCATCCTCCCCCAGCATAACCTGTAACGGGAAGACTCCCCCCCCCCCCCCTCAGAGTTTAACTCGGTTTTGCAACCTGAAACAGACACATCCTTCAACTTAATATTCTCTACAGTACCTTTATCAATAATAGGTATCTCTGTATCAGTGGGGTGGGTTGTGGGAGTTTCAGGCCCATGTTCCTCAGACTCTCCTGGCTGTCCTGGCAGCCCCATCTGTACCTGGCTCCACAGTTCGAAAAATAGTGGACAGTCCCGCCCCACTATAATGTCATGTATTAGACTTCTCACTACCCCGACCTCTTGGGTCACTGAGATATGGCCATAGGACACAGTCACTGAAACCATGGGGTATTCCTTGGTGTCCCCATGGATGCACACTACCCGTAGGGTTTTCCTTACGGGGCCAAGTCTCCCAATCACCCTGGCATGTACCAATGTTACCAGAGTCCAGTAGCGCCCTGGCAGGAAGGTGGTTCACCCACACTTCACACTCGAACTGTCCTGCGATTGGATCCAGGTGAGTGGTGCAGACTCTTTGCAAATAGAAGGAGCTCCTCCGACCAATTCCGCAGTCCATAGGCTCCTCCTGAAGTGGCATTGCGCCCGGGTATGTCCCCAGGACTGACATCGCCAACACTGTAGGTCTCCTGTTCTTGGGACAGGAACCACCCTTCGAGGTTCTGTAGCAGATGATGTGGTTCTGCGGATCCCAGCGTCTGGCAGGGCTTCTCTCCTAGGCGCTATGGCTGGTCTGGTTGCCCTTGGTGTGGGTTCCCTACGCCTGGCAGGCCCAAGCAGGTCCTCCACCACGGTGTACCTTTCCACCAACTCCACCAGCTGGTCAGCGGTTGCGGGGTCTCCATGGCTTACCCAGCGCTGTAGGTCATCTGGCAGGGACCGCAGGTACCAGTCCATTACTATTCGTTCCACCATCTGTGGGCCTGACAGTTTTTCTGGCTGCAGCCATTTTTTAACCAGCTGAACCAGTTCATGCATTTGCGACCTGGGTGGTCGGTCAGGCTTGTACCGCCAGCAATGCACCCTCTGAGCCCGGACAGCTGTGGTCACTCCTAGGCGGGCCAGGATCTCTGCTTTC
Organism: Lithobates pipiens; assembly: GCF_037356315.1. Lineage (NCBI taxonomy): Eukaryota > Metazoa > Chordata > Amphibia > Anura > Ranidae > Lithobates > Lithobates pipiens. The sequence continues at coordinate 306,441,757 of NW_027507785.1, forward strand.
AGACGTTCATAGTCGCTGATATGTTCTGCAGGGAGGTCAAAATAGGCCTTTTGTGGGTCACCGGTGAGGAAAGGGGAGATAGTACCGGCCCATTGGTCACAGGGCCACCCCTCTCTCTCCGCTATCCTCTCAAAGGTGGTGAGAAAGGCCTCTACATCATCGCTGGGCGTTAATTTTTGTAAAAAATGGCTGGCCCTCACAGACACCTGGTTGCCAGTGGCAACAGCCACTTGTTCACGTCCCTGAGCCAGCCGCTGTACTGCCTCCTGCAAGGCAGCCACCTGTGCTTGAGTGGACTCCTGCTGAGCAGTAAACTGGGCGGCTAGCAGCCGTGTGCTTTCCTGCTGCTGAGCCATCGCTTCCTCATGGCGACGGTTTGCGTCTGCTAAAGCTTGCTGCTGTGTCACGGTAGCTTGCTGCTGGGTCACGGTGGCTTGTGCCAAAGCCCTGATGACCTCCTCCGTGTCTTTGCCTGCTGCTTGCAGCGTCTGGGCTGGCTTCACCCAAGACATGCAATTTGTACACAGTCTCTTTAAATGTCAGTTTTTAAACGGTTTTTGCGGCTGCAAATGCACTTTTGCCAGCATCCAAAACACCAGTTGTGAAGTTTGGGGATACTAGCTCCACGGGATTAAGTGCATAAACCGTTGTCAGGTGAAACCAATATATATTTATTTATAATTAAATCAAAAATAAAGCTTTTCTTCAGCATGTAAAAACTGTAAATTAAAGTCCGCTTGTCTTCAGCACAAAATAATACAAAAAGAAAAGCACCTACAGTTCTGTAGATAGGTCTTCACCAAAAAGAGTCCTTGCAGAGATCTTTTTGCAGCCTCCAAAACAGCAAACAGCAAATAGCAAATAGCAAATATAACAGCACAGCCAGCCAGCTCCTCAGACAGGTGTTCATCTCCTTCTCCTCCTCACCATACCTCTCTGTCTACTTCCTGTCTTTATAGACTGTCTGTCTTCCTGGAGGTCATTAACCCCCTGTGGTCAGGGAGGGAGGCTCTTTCCCACCCAAATGTCACTTTAGAGCCTCCCAAATTCCGGGTCCCAACTACCTCTCTTAAAATATAGAGAGGGCCGCGAATCAGTCGTCTCCCGAAAACTATACCCGGAATCTGTCACCCGTTTTTGGGTGACCCCCTGAGGCCTACCATGATTCCCTTAAAGGGACCACATCCCGAATATAGGCGCCACATAGTACCCGTCCAGGACCCAACCTTGGCGTCCTGTACAATATATATATATATATATATATATATATATATATATATATATATATATATATGTACACACAGACACACACACACACACATATATATATATATATATAATGTAGAGAACCATACATACTGTAAATTCCCTTTACACATTTTATGTACAAAGGCCAGTAATGTATATATTATCCACATGCTTGTTCCCAGTGTTGCGAATCTTTCATTTCTAATGTGCAGTTCTTTATAAAATCAAAAAAAAGGAAAAAAAAGGATCAAAAGTACTAGCATGAAAAAAGACGAAGATTATGCAGAGAAAGAAAAAAAAACTTGTATTTGGGCAATTTTGCTTTTCCACAAAATGTATCAATATGTATTTTCTTCTGTTCAAGGCTTCTTATCAAAACATATCATTTGTGCTGGCTATGATTCAGCTGAAGTAAAAAATCAAGATGATCACGACACGGGGTAAGCAAATAAAAAATATGTTTCAATACAGCACCAGAAAAAAATGCACACAAAGACTCGAGTCTGAATTTATTTTTCACTTCTTTCACAAAGTCATCCTGGCGTTAAAGTGGAACGGTGCCCAAAATATAAAAACTAAACAGATATGATGCAATTTGTAACTGAAATCCAAACTGGATTAACACCATGTGCGTTGTGTTTAGCAACCATTTACACTTGCTAATGTGCGTTAAAGCACATTGAGGTGCATTTTCTTGTTTATTTTTTTTCTCTTATTTGGGTTACAGCTGGAGCCAAAATACTCATGTTATAATGTGAACAATGGAACACAGTGCCTTTAACCACTTCAGCCCTGGAAGATTTCACTCCCCTTCCTGACCAGAGCACTTTTTGCGTTTCGGCACTGCATCGCTTTAACTGACAATTGCGCGGTTGTGCGACACTGTACCCAAACAAAATTTACATCCCTTTTTCCCCACAAATAGAGCTTTCTTTTGGTGGTATTTGATCACCTCTGTGGTTTTAACTTTTTGCGCTATAAACAAAAAAATACAGCAATTTGGGAAAAAAAAAGCAATATTTTTTTTTACTTTTTGCTATAATAAATATAATAATATAATAAATAAATATATAATATAATAAATATCCCCCAAAAATGTATAAAAAAAATTTTTTTCCTCGGTTTAGGCCGATGCGTATTCTTCTACATATTTTTGGTAAAAAAAAAATTGCAATATGCGTATATTGATTGGTTTGCGCAAAAGTTATAGTGTCTACAAAATAGGGGATAGTTTTATGGTATTTTTATTATTATTAAAATTTTATTTTTTTATTAGTAATGGCGGTGATCTGATTTTTTATAACAACTGCGACATTATGGCGGACACATCGGACACTTTTGACACTATTTTGGGACCATTGTCATTTATACAGCTATCAGTGCTATAAAAAGCACTGATTACTGTGTAAATGACACTGGTAGGGAAGGGGTTAAACATTAGGGGGCAATGAAGGGGTTAACTGTGTCCTAGGGAGTGATTCTAACTGTGGGGGGGAGGGGCTACCAAGGACATGACAGCAATCACCGCTCCCGATGACAGGGAGCAGTAGATCTCTGTCTTGTCACTAGGCAGAACGGGGAAATGCCTTGTTTACATAGCCATCTCACCGTTCTAAGGCTCCACACTGCAATCGCGGGCCGCCGGAGAACATCGAGTTCCCTGGACCCGCGGTCACGCTCCCGCGATGTGCGGCCCAAAAGGTGGCAAATTTAAAGGGGACGTACCTGTACGTCCATTTGCCTGCCTGTGCCATTCTGCCAACGTACATGTGTGCAGTGGTCGGCAAGCGGTTGAATGCAGCATGCTCCATTTTTATTGAGCACGCACTAATGCGCCAAGCCTATTAGAAAACAATGGATTTCAAGTGAGCAATGCAGCTCAATGCAACACAATGCTTGTGGTATAAACTGTCCCTAAAACAGCACTTTTGTTTTTCTCAATGCCCCTGTAACATAGTTTTCCTGTTGACCTGACCACCAGATCCATCATTTTTTTTACTTCCTGTATTAGGGTGACCACTCATTTTGTACAGATCCAAAAAACACGCAGAAGCGTTGTCAATCTTTGCACATGGTAGTCTTAGATGAATATGTTGTTTTAAAAGGACGTTAACCACTTGCTTACTGGGCACTTTTACCCCCTTCCTGTCCAGGTCAATTTTTTGCTTTCTGCGCTGTCACACTTTGAATGACAATTCCGCGCGGTCATGCAACACTGTACCCATATGACATTTGTATCACCCCCCCACAAATAGAGCTTTCTTTTGGTGGTATTTAACCACTTCGGACACGGAAGGATTTGCCCCCTTAATGACCAGGCCTTTTTTTGCGATACGGTACATATCTGACCATATGGGCAGTCTTGCGTTGTTGTACGCAAATAAAATTCATGCCCTTTTTTTCCCACAAATAGAGCTTCCTTTTGGTGGTATTTGATCTTCTCTTTTTATTTTTTTGCGCTATAAACAAAAAAAGACCGACAATTAAAAAAAAAAAAAACTATATTTTTTATTTTCTGCTATAAAACATATCCAATATAAAAATGTAAAAAAATCTAATTTCTTCATCAATTTAGGCCAATTTGTATTCTGCTACATATTTTTGGTAAGAAAAAATCCCAAAAAGCGTATATAGATTGGTTTGCGCAAAAGTTATAGCATCTACAAAATAGGGGATAGATTTATGGCATTTTTATTATTATTATTTTATTTTTTTACTAGTAATGGCGGTAATTACCGATTTTTAGCGGGACTGCGACATTGCAGCGGACAGATCAGACATCTAACTGACATTTTTGTCACTTTTTTTGGGAACCAGTGACATTATTACAGTGATCAGTGCTAAACATATGCACTGACATTGTACTAATGGCACTGGCAGGGAAGGGGTTAATGTCAGGGGTGATCAAAGGGGTTAACTGTGTTCCCTCAGTGTGTTTCTAACTGTGTGTGTGTGTGTATGGGGGTGGGGGGTGAGCTGCCTGGGACAACACACAGATCCGTCTTCCTGCATAGCAGAAAGACAGGATCTCTGTTTGATTCCCTGTCAGAACACAGATCTGCCTTGTTTACTAATGCAGATCCCTGTTCTGTCACTGCGGGGATGATTGCGAGCGGCTCCACCGCTGGCCAATCGGCATGCGTGTCCATGCTCACAGATTGCTGTGTATGAGCTGACGTACAGCTACGGCAATTCGCACAGCTGTGACAATAAATGAAAAAAGATCAAACATTTTGAAAACACCCCCCAACAAAAAGTTTTTCATAGTTTGTTATAAAATTTAGCAAACAAGTCATTTTTCTTCTTCCCTGATGTGCGCTCATGAGGCTGCACTGATGGACACTGATAGGGGGCACCTATGGGCAGCACTAATGAGGCAGCACTGATTAGGAGGCGCTGATGAGGCTGCAGTGATTGGTGACACTGATGGGTACTAAGAGGAGGCACTTATGGGCACTAATAGGTGGCACTGATAGGCAGCACTGATAGATGGCACTGGTAGGTGGCACTGATGGGCACTGAAAGGCAGCACTGATAGGTGACACTGATGAGGAGGCACTGATTTGCAGCACTAATGGTCACTGATAGGTAGAACTAATGGGCACTGATTGTCAGCACTGGTGGGCACTGTTGGTACTGCACTGATAATCAGAACACTGACTCTCCTCTCCTCAGGCTGTCAGTGTGAGAAAAGGAATGCCAATAACCTGCTTGTGTTTACATTGCGATCAGCTGTGATTAGACATAGCTGATCACATGGTAAAGGGGTTCTTTGATTGGCCCTTTTCCCTGATCTGTGATCCACTGAGAACAAAGGACACAGCAATCACAGAGTGCACCGCCCACTGGCCGCCCACTGGCTGTAGCGGCACACAGCAGGCACGATCACGGGGGACATCATATGATGCCCTCCCAGAACTGGCCAACTGGGAAGTTGTTAAAGCAGAATTAAACTGCATCTGTGCACCATAAACTGAAAACACTATTTAATTCATTTTTAATTATTCAAAGCAAACTCCCCCAACCATCCATGTCTCCATGTTTTATTTTGTTGAGAAAGCACTTTGAAAAACACCCCCCTAGCATTTCTAGCCACAGCCACTTTGAGTAAGGGCAGATTATGCATGTAGCATTTACTTCCAGAATCTATCTACCCTTAGTTCAGTATTAGAGATTAGAGTTAACATTTGAATTGGTGCACTTTAAAACTAGAGCCAGTATGCTTTTCATGGAGCGACGTTTGCTTCATTAGCAGACACCATAGTCTTTTGCAGAAGGTGAAGTACAAAAAAAAATTATTATACAACAAAGCACAAATGGTCACAGCAAGGTGAATATACACTATATTACCAAAAGTATTAGGACACCTGCCTTTACACGCACATGAACTTTAATGGCATCCCAGTCTTAGTCTGTAGGGTTCAATATTAAGTTCGGACTCACTCATGCATGTTTTATTAGACCTTGCTTTGTGCACTGGTGCACAGTCATGTTGGAAGGAAGGGGCCATCCCCAAACTGTTCCCACGAAGTTGGAAATTGTACAAAATGTCTTGATATGCTGATGCCTTCAGCCCTTGTACACACGGTCGTACATTCTGACAACCAAATTTGTTGGATTTTGTCCGAAACTGTTGCATACACACAGTCGGACAAAGTTGTCGGAAAATCGGATTGTACATGACGTCATGACGTTATTTCGTTACGACGGGACTATGTTCAGGCTAGTAGCCAATAGCTTTGGTCTAGGAATTTGATCTGAGCATGCGTGGCACTTTGTCGGATAGGAGTAGGCTACACATGATCCGAGTATGTCCGATCGGAGCATTTTGTTGGAAAATGTTACGGACAAGTTGGAAAACTTGGTCCGTCGGATACTCACACGGAAACAGTCTGGAGACCACACACAGTCGGATTATCCGACAAAACGGTCCGAAAGGAAACATTCCGTCGGAATCTCCAACCGTGTGTACAAGGGCTAAGAGTTCCCTTCACTGGAACTAAGGGGCCAAACCCAACCACTCAAAAACAACCCCACACCATAAGCCAGTGCCTAAATCAAGGTCCATGAAGATGTGGATGAGCGAATTTGGGGTGGAAGAACTTGACTAGCCTGGTCCTGACCTCAACCCGATAGAACACCTTTGGGATGAATTCAAGTGGAGACTGCGACCCAGGCCTCCTCTTCCACATCAGTGCCTGACCTCACAAATGCGCATCTGGAAGAATGGCCAAACATTCCCATAGACACACTACTAAACCCTGTGGACGGCCTTCCCAGAAGAGTTGAAGCTGTTGTAGCTGCAAAAGGGTGGGCCAACTCAATACTGAACCCTACGGACTAAGACTGGGATACCATTACTGTTCATGTGCGTGTAAAGGCAGGTGTCCCAATACTTTTGGTAATTCAGTGTATCAAGGACCACCACAAAGTGGTAAAGAATCCAACGAGGTAAGCTCTGTCCAGGAGCTGATAGAAGGGCAGACCCGGGCCAGGGCAGAGCAAAGGAAAAAGTGAAAACTTGGGCATAAGCCAGGAGAAGCCCAAATGGTGTGTGTGGCCCTCACAGAGCCACAGTGATGTGTGATCGTGATCTTTTTTAAATTATGGATCCTTATTCTTTTTTATTTTCAGCTTTGTGAATCAAGCCAGTGTGTAATATTGTGTATTGTAGTTAAAGTGGTTGTATACTCTTTTTTGTAACTTTTACCTACAGGAAAGCCTATAATAAGGCTTACCTGTAGGTAAAAAAAATATCTCCTAAACCTGTACGGTTTAGGAGATATTCCCCTCGGTATGCGCCGCTGACTGCAGCGGCGCATGCGCACGAGGGGATTCTCGGCCTGAAAATCCGGCAGTGGCCGGCGGCCGGAAAGAAATCTCCCGCGCGCATGCGCGGGAGTGACGCTATCGCGGCTCCGGCCACTTACAGCGCCGGAGCCGCGATACCCGGAAGAAACACCGAGGGAGCATGTCAGCTCCCTCGGCGTGGATCGTGCCAGATGTCGGGGCTTCGTTCTAAGGTAAGTATTTCATAATGAGCTAGTATGCCGTGCATACTAGCTCATTATGCCTTTTGCTTTGCAGGTGTTAAAAAAAAATAAAAAAATAGCGGGTTTACTACCGCTTTTTAATAAAAAATATTGCTAATTCTTCAACTTCCAGTTAAAGCTTTTCACTATTTTATTGTTTTTATTTTATTTGTTTTTTGTTTGGTTTTTTATACACTTGAGATTCATATCTGTTTGCATTTTTTTGTTACGTTCATTGAATTAATTGTTTTAGGTTTGTAAATTGAGCCAGTGTGTGGTATTGTGTTAAAGAAAATACAGAAAAACACCTTTAATTAATTTGTAAACAACTCCCCCATGTTTTGTAGCAGCAAAATCATACTAATACTTTGTTTCTACAGTAACGCTCAGAGTTTTGAAACTGTTACCTGTCAAAACTGGAAAGAATAGGTTTTTGTTTGTTTTTTACCTTTTTTTTTCTTTTTTTTTTCTTTAACTGATATTTTCCTTCAAAATACATTAAAAAAATGATTGGCGTAACACCATATTACCAAAAGAAATGCTTAAAAATAAAAACCTGATACATATATCTTTCTTATCATAAGTAATGACAACGTTAAAGGCACATAGCTCAGACATATACGCAGACAAAAAAGTTAACAAATAAAAATAATAATAGATAAATAAAAAATAAATAAATAAAAAACTCAATGGACTACTCTGTCTTTTTTCTGCCATCACTTTTCTATGTTTTTAAGAAATGTAAGAGCCGATCTGGTCCATAGGCGGTGAACCATCATTTGTTCTGAAGTGGTTAACAGTGGTGCTAAGCTGCTCAGGAGTGACTAGCGCCACTTAAAGCAGCACTGTTCATTTTGGATGCCTTTGGAAACCCATTGCTTTACAATAAGTTTCCAAGACCGGACTACACCTGAGTGAAACAGACCGCTATGAAAACTAATGGGATCCCAAAGGCAAGCTGTCTTGTCCGAAGCAAGCCAAGCAGTCAAGCACTGCTAGGCACAGTGCCGGTAATACTGAAGATTGGCAGGAACAGGGAGGCAAATTAAAGGTGGATGACCTTTTGGGATTTCGAGGCCAAACCACAGATGTAAATAAAATTCAACAAGCCAACATGTATCACATGTATTAATCAATAACTGTATTAGGTAGTGTTGGTGAAGGTTTTTTTTTTTATCCAGGTTGTGATAGAACTACTAGTAGTTAATCACAATCAATTGACGTGGCCTGTAATGTTGAAGACATTTCAGCACACATCCAAGTAGCTTCTTCGGTTTTAGTGTCAGGAATATACCCAAGTTTATAGGCAAAATTATAGCTCAGTTACCATAATCCAGTCTTTCACAAAATATAGGAACCATGCATCCAATATTTCTCATAGGAATTGTGAGGACTGGAAGGAGTGACTTCTCGCTCCTCCACCTCTTCTTCTACACTCTTGACTACTATCCCTGTTCACTACCACCTCACATTCTTTTCTTCTCTTGTCCCTTTATTATTTCCTCTCTTTTGTCTCAAGTGGACGCCTCCTTTGAGTTCATAACTTGATGGGATAAGCCTATGTATGCGCAAGTAAAGGCACTCTTTGGGAACCCCATTGCAAGATCAGAAAAAATGTCTGCACCAGTGGCGGCTGGTGAAGCTTTATGATGGCGGGGCCCCAGACCTGACCCTCCTTTTGGACCCCTCACACTTATAAGCCCCACCTTTTATAGCATTCACCCATGCTGTCCCCTGTATTCCATTTGCTTCTAGTCTAATGTCAGGAGTATACAGCTCAGCATCACAGGACAGAGTAAACATCCGAGACTCACAACAGAGTATACAGCCCCAGAATCACAGCAGAGTATACAGCCCAGACTCACAGCAGAGCATACAGCCCAGATTCACAGAAGAGTATACAGCCCCAGAATCACAGCAGAGTATACAGTCCAGAATCACAGCAGAGTATACAGTCCAGAATCATAGCAGAGTATACAGCCCAGACTCACAGCAGAGTGTAAAGCCCAGAATCACAGCAGAGTATACCGTCCAGAATCACAGCAGAGTAAACAGGCCCAGACTCACAGCAGAGTATACAGCCCAGATTCACAGCACAGTATACAGCCCCAGAATCACAGCAGAGTTTGCAGCCCAGAATCACAGCAGAGTATACCGGCCAAAATCACAGCAGAGTGTACCGTCCAGAATCACAGCAGAGTAAACAGGCCCAGAATTACAGCAGAGTATACAGTCCAGAATCACAAAAGAGTAAACAGCAGAGTATGCAGCCCAGAATCACAGCAGAGTATGCAGCCCAGAATCACAGCAGAGTATGCAGCCCAGAATCACAGCAGAGTATACCGGCCAGAATCACAGCAGAGTATACAGGCCCAGAATTACAGCAGATTATACAGCCCAGACTCACAGCAGAGTATACAGCCCACCCCCCACTGTAGTGTCCTTTGCCTTTCCTCTATAGTAGTGTCCTGCACCCCTAAAAGCAGTGACCTCTGCCCCCCTTCACATCACCCCCCAACTGTTGTGACTTCTGCCCCTCTGCCCCCCTTCCCCATAGCAGTGTGCTCTATCCCCCCATAGCAGTGTCCTGTACCCCCCATAGCAGTGCCCTCTGCCCCCCTACACATCACCCCCTGTAGCATTCCCTGCCCCCCTGCTCCACCCCAAACCAGTGCAATCTGTTCCCTTCCTTCCCTCCCCACACACACAATGTAAGTAGCAGTCACCTACATTACACTGGTGCAGCAGAGAGGAGAGCAAGAGATCACACGGTACTGGATGAAAGGTGGGAGCTGCGTGACTTTTCACATTAGCAAGCTGGTGACTGGTTGCTAGGACTGCCCAGCTTCCTAGCAACCAATCACCTGCTGGTTAACCACTTCAGCCCAGAAGGATTTACCCCTTTAATGACCAGGCCATTTTATGCGATACGGCACTGCATCGCTTTAACTGACAATTGTCCTGTCATGTGATGTTGTACCCAAACAAAATTGATGTATTTTTTTCCCACAAATAGAGGTTTCTTTTGGTGGTATTTGATCATCTCTGCCGTTTTTTATTTTTTGAGCTATAAACAAAAAAAGACCGAATTGTTTGAAAAAAAATACTATTTTTTTTTACTCTATAATAAATAAATAAATAAACTAATTTCTTCATCAGTTTAGGCCAATATGTATTCTACATATTTTAGGTAACACAAATCGCAATAATCATATATTGTTTAATTTGCTCAAAAGCTGATAGCGTCTACAAAATAGGGGATAGATTTATGGCAATTTTTTATTTATTTTTTTACTAGTAATGGCGGTGATCAGTGATTTTTAGTGGGACTGCAGTAGACAGATCAGACACTTTTGACAATTTTTTGGGACCAGTGACTATTATTACAGAGCTAAAAATAACCACTGATTACTGTATAAATGACGCTGGCAGGGAAGGGGTTAACACTAGGGGGCAATCAAGGGGTTAAGTGTTCCCTAGGGAGGTGTCTCTTACGGTTGGGGGAGGGGACTGACTGGAAGTACAGAGAGATCGATGCTCCTGATCACTAGGAACAGATGATCTCTCTCTATTCCCCTGACAGAACGGGGATCTGTTTGTTTACATTGACAGATCCCCGTTCTGGCTTTCTGTGGAGCAATCACGGGTGGCCGGCGGACATCGGAGCCTCCTGGAACATGCATTGGCTCTGGCGATGCGTGGCGGTTGCACGCTCGGCTATAGCCATTAAAGGTACTGCTGTACCGGTATGGTGATTCATGCAGCCAAGCCAACCAGACGCAGTATAACTGCGGTGGCTGGTCGGAAAGTGGTTAATGTGAACTGTTAACTCTGGTATCTCCCATTTCCACTTTCCAATAAAGTACTGTGATACAATGAGTCCCAGAAAAGCTTTAATTTGTTTGTTTTGAGATTAAACACAACAGTTAGTGTGTCTCAGGGGTTCATACAATTCCCGCTTCATCAGGGCATAGATAATGTGTGGATCTAGAGTTGGAAGATCATTAGCATCGGTTTTTTTTTTCTTTTTGACTTTTGCTAAGGAACCCTCTGAGCTTTACTTTACTCCACTCCTGAATTTTTTTTGAAGAGGAGGCCTTTACATTTTTCAAACCATTTTGGAAAACTACAGGGGCTGAAGTTTTAATTAAAACATTTTATTAGTCAAATTGAAATGATCATATCTGTTGTGGAAGATAAGAAATTAAACCTCAGAAGGTTCCTTTGCTAAAAACAGAAAAAATGAAGATGCCAATTATCCTGTGGCTTGAAAATTTCAGTACAGCTCAGATCAGTTTCAACTTTTTTGCTAAACAAGTCCTCCAACTCCAGATCCACGCATTATCTAAGCCCTGAAAAAGGGGAAATGTTGGATGTGGATGCTATACTGGGCACCCACGGCTCTACTAATGATAGGCTATCTGCGCCTTTTCTGCTGTGCCCTTTTTGCCCTGGCGCTTGAGTTAGGAACTCTGCAAGGGTATGGGGACTGAAGGTTGGCTCCCTGAAGGAGAAAATCTCTCTGTACGTGGATGATGCTCTATTATATCTACAAGACGCAGACGGGTTTTTAAAGGTGGCGCCAGACATATTTGACGATTTTGGTAGGTTCTCGGGAATCTGTATAAACTGGTACAAATCAACTATTTTCCCTTTGGACCCCCAGGGTAGGGACCCCAATGCAGATGTTCCGTTACTCTAGGTGGATTAATTTAGGTAGTTGGGTGTCCAGGTTCGGTGGGATCTAACAAGCATCATTGAACTAAACCTGCTTCCGATCCTGTCCCAGCTTCTGGTTAAGTGTGCCTCCTGTGCCTCCTTGCCATTGAATTTTATGGGACGCATAAACCTTCTTAAGATGCTATCCCTTCCTAAATTCCTGTATGTCTTCCACAACTGCCCAACCTGGATACCCAATTTTTTTTTGAAGATGTGGATAAGTGCATTGGTACATTTATTTGGAGGGAGCTGCCCGTAGATTGGCTAGTTCGACCCTGACTCTTCCTGTCCATTGCAGTGGCCTAGCACTGCCGGATTACTAAACCTACTACCGGGCCACTGTCCTAGTGATGATCAGATGGAGGCTATGTGCTCTCCAGATCCAATGCCACACTGTGTTTTGAGGCAGCTGTCCTGGGATCACTTCAAGAATTAGGCAATTTCGTTTATAGAGGTCATCAAGCATATGATAGCCTCCCACACCCTACCAGAATGACCCTCAAGGTTTGGACTGTAGCCAGACGGCGGTTTGTGAGTCCTAATAGATGGGCCCCATTCTGCCCTCTCTGGGGGAATCCTAGCCTCCACATTTCAGAACTCTTCCTGATCCACAGATTTGTGCTAGATATGGCGTTAAAGTACTTGGGAATATTTTCTCAGCGAGTGTCTTGCTCCCCTTCACAACCCTCAAAACCAAATACCATTTACCAGGTGGATGTATTTTAGATACCTACACATACGCCATGTAGCTCGGGTCCAGTTCCCGACCCCTCCTAGGCTGAGTATGGATCCAGTAGAGGAGTTGCTAGCCCAGGAACAGCAGTCAAAACCCCTGTCCGCTCTATACTTGGACTTACTTAATTGTACTGCATAGGTGTGCCCCCCCCCCCCCCCCCGGCCTCATGGGAAAAATAAATAAATACTGTTTTAGCACTTTATAAATTGACGTACCTTAATAGGAACTGCCCTAAGAAGTTCAACAAAATATGGCAGCCATGGACGGCTTAGGAAGGACTCATGTCCTGCTGAAGGACTTCCATAATGTAGGCTGCTATACCTTGTTGCGGTCCTAGCTAAAGCAGACTGAATGAACTAAATTACATGACTGTGGATTGTCGCTTAATTGATGTGCATACTATTACCTGCCTAATATGCTCGCCTGTACTATGTCTTTTGATTTAGTCCATACTTGGACGATTTTGAACCATGCCTTGACCTTTTTGTCTCAATAAATGAACATTCTGTTTTGTTAAAAAAGCTCTTTGGACTTGACTAATGGTCTGGTGCTCCTGTTACATCAAATGTGTCAAGGCAGTTAATTTTCCAAGGTAGGGCAGGTTGATTGTCAACCATTACATGCTGTTTGCATTTACATTATAAATCACAGAGGTGTTGTAAAGTCTCAGACAGGTGTTAATTGTTTTAGTTGCATGGCTGAAGGTATGAAATGTTGTCAAACTGCCAGGGTAAAGGTGTTAAAATGGCATTAGATATGAGCGACAGCTCCTGTTGAAGGCCTTTACTCCTGTTTATGGCTGATTGTTCCACTTTGACGTAGATGGTCTCTTTCACACCTTCTGTGAACACGTTGTCCTGTCTAACCAAGCTGTAGACTTCATGGTCTTTTGATGACATAAACAAAAGATTCTAGGGTGTATTTCTGAAACTCATTTGAACCTGGGAAAGCAACTTTGGATAAGTAGTGAAATGTCTTCATTATTACAGAATAAGACCAGCTTAACCACTAGAGATCTGCGCTATAGCCAAATGACGGCTACAGCGCGGACCTGCTTTGCCGGGACTACGTCTATTGACGTCGTCCCATGCACGAGCGGCGTGCGCGTCCCCTGAGAGACTCGCCTGATCAGGGATCGGAGCAAGGAGTTGATCCCGACCCCTTACCATGTGATCAGCTGTCAGCCAATGACAGTTGATCATGTGACAAAACAGAGCCGGTAGAAGCCGATCACCGGCAGCCGTGATATGGGACATCAGTCCCGATCACGGCCAGCTTATCAGTGCCCACCTGCCCCCTGCCAGTGCCACCTAACTAATAAAAAAGTGCCCCCCATCAGTGCCACCCATTAGTGCCCATAGTGCCACCTATCAGTGCCCACAGTGCCACCTATCAGTCCCCAAAATCTGCCTCAACAACAGTGCTGCACCCCAGTGCCACATATCCATGCCCATCAGTGTCATCTACCAGTGCCCATCAGTGCCGCCCATCAGTGCCCAGCAGTGCCACCTATCAGAGCCACCTATCAGTGCCACCTCTCAGTGCCCATCAGTCCCATCAATCAGTGGTACCTACCAGTGCCCCTTAGTGCCACCCATCTGTGCCACCCATCCATGCCACCCATCGGTGCCACCCATCAGTGCCACCCATCCGAGCCACCCATCCGAGCCACCCATCAGTGCCACCCATCAGTGCCACCCATCAGTGCCCATCTTTGCCCATCAGTACCGCCTTATCTGTGCCCATCAGTACTGCCTTATCTGTGCCTATCGGTGCCACCTTATCTGTGCCTATTAGTGCCACATTAACTGTGCCTATCAGTGCCCACCAGTGCAGCCTATCAGTGCCCACCAGTGCAGCCTATCAGTGCCCACCAGTGCCGCCTCATCAGCGCATTTCAATGAAGGAGAAAAATGACCTGTTTGCAAAATTTTATAACAAACTAAGAATTTTTTTTTTTTTTTTTTTTATTTTGCTTGTTTAGCAAAAAATAAAACTCCCAGCTGTAATTAAATACCACCAAAAGAAAGCTCTATTTGTGGGAAAAAAATGATAAAAATTTCATTTGGGTACAGTGTTGTATGGCCGCGCAATTGTCATTCAAAGTGCATCAGCGCTGAAAGCTGAAAATTAGTCTGGGCAGGAGGGGGCTTTAAGTGCCCAGTAAGCAAGTGGTTAATGTAACTAACTATTGCCTGCTGTTTTAGGGAGTAGTAAGCAGTTTGCAGTTGTTCAGTTCTCCCAATTCTCCAGGGAGTTCTGAGACAAGGAAGTGCTAATACTCCAAATACTAGTTGATTTGCTTCTCTTTGGCCTGGCACAGACACTGGGGTTGATTTACAAAAACTGAAGAGTACAAAATCTGGTGCAACTGTGCATAGAAACCAATCAGCTTCCAGGTTTTTGGTCAAAGCTTAATTGAACAAGCTGAAGTTAGAAGCTGGTTGGTTGGTTTATATGCAGAGCTGCACCAGATTTTGTACTCTCCAGTTTTAGTAAATCAACCGCATTGCCAGGTAATTAGTTCATATATTTGCCCCATGTTAATAGTGTGCCAAGAAAAGGATGCAATGCTTATCTGAGGTGGGCTCAGTGATTTGACAAATTTATGAAGTCCAGTTTCTCAACTTCAGCTCACAAAAGGATATCCTTCAACAGGAAAGATTTCAGAGAAACAGAAAAGTGATGGAAGAAAAAGACTGAATAGTCCTTCAAGTATGCCTTTTTTTTTTTCATTTTGTCTGAGTATAGATCTATGTTTGCCCCAAGAATATTTGAAGCCATTTACTGTTGACTGTCTCACTACCTCTGCTGGTAGTTTATTCCAGGAATCAACTACCCTTTCAGTAAAATAATACTTTCTAAGATTTGTTTTAAACTTTCCTCATGTTAGTTTGAGGTCATGTCCCCGTGTTCTTGATTTTGCTTTTATATTGAAAAAACTGCCCACCTGTATCTTATTCACCCCCTTGATGTATTGAAAGGTTTCAGTCATATTTCCCATTTTCCCTTCTTTGACCCAGATGTTTAAGTTTCTGAAGTTGCTCCCCTTTAACCACTTCCCGACCAGCGCACAACGATGTACGTCGACAGAATGGCACGGGCAGGCATATTGGGGTACAGGTACGTCCAATATTCAATGCCGCCCTGCAATCGGGAGTGCGCCGCCGGCGGCGCGCTCCAGCGCTGGTCGGAACCCCCGTGAGTCCGGTGGCGGGACCCGCGGACTCGATCGCCGCGGGCATCCCCGCGATCGTCTCACGGAGCGGCCGAATGGAGGAAATGCTGTGTAAACAACATTTCTCCATTCTGCCTAGCAACTAGTGATGCTGATCTCTGCTCCATGTGATTGGAGCAAAGATCAGTGTTCACTAAATGAAAGCCCAACCCCCCCACAGTTAGTAACACACCCCTAAGAACACTTAACCCCTACACTGCCACCCACTGGTTAACCCTTTCACTGCCAGTGTCATTTACACAGGAATCACTGCATTTATATAGCAGTGATTACTGTATAAATGACAATGGTCCCAAAAATGTGTCAAAAATGTCCGATGGGTCCCCCACAATGTCGCAGTCACAATAAAAATCGCTGATCGCCACCATTACTAGTAAAAAAAAAAAAAAAAAAAAATTATTAATAAAAATGCTATAAAACTATCCCTATTTTGTAAACACTATAACTTTTACGCAAACCAATCAATACTCGCTTATTGCGATTTATTTTTTTACCAAAAATATGTAGAAGAATACGTATCGGCCTAAACTGAGGGAACAAAAAGTAAAAAAATAATGTTTTTTTTTCAAAATTGTCGCTCTATTTTTGGTTATAGCGCAAAAAATAAAAACCGCAGGGGTGATCAAATACCACCAAAAGAAAGCTCTATTTGTGGGGAAAAAAGGACGTCAATTTTGTTTGGGAGCCACGTTGCACGACCGCGCAATTGTCAGTTAAAGCGACGCAGTGCGGAATCGCAAAAAGGGGTCTGGTCTTTGACCAGCAAATTGGTCCGGTCTGCAAGTGGTTAAGTTCCTGAAATTGCTCTCAATGTGTTTTATTCCCCAGACCTTTCACCATTTTTGGTACCTGTCTCTGGACTCGTATTTTATCAATATCTTTGTGTAAGTGAGGTCTCTAGAACTGGACACAGTATTGTAAATGAATCTCACTAAAGATCTATACAGGAGAGTCAGGACCTCCTGTCTCCTGTTGGTGATCCCTCTAGGTCAGGGGTCTCAAACTGGCGGCCCTCCAGCTGTTGCAAAACTACAAGTCCCATTAGGCATTGCAAGGCTGACAGTTACAAGCATGACACCCACAGGCAGAGGCATGATGGGACTTGTAGTTTTACAATAGCTGGAGGGCCGCCAGTTTGAGACCCCTGCTCTAGTGATGTATCCTGGAATTCTATTTGCTTTTCCCACTGCCTGGACACACCGTTTGCTCACTTTGCAATCATCTGAAATAGGTACCCCCAATTGTTTTTCCTCTGTAGTGCTGGCCAACACTGTACCCCCAATGTTGTACTCTCTCAGTTGTACTCTCTTAGGTGTATTACCGTATATACTCGAGTATAAGCCGAGATTTTCAGCCTCTTTTTTGAGGCTGAAAGTGCCCCCCTCGGCTTATACTCGAGTCATCGCTGTCTGCCCGCTCGATCAGCGTGTCGAGCAGACAGACAGCGGCCATTCTATGATTCAAAAGCCGCGCCTCCGGCTCCGCCTTCGCCTGTGATAGGCGGAACACTGAATTTCCCAGCAGCCTGTGTTCCGCCTATCACGGGCATCGTCTCATCCTCGTACTACGGACGAGGATGATACGACGTCCGTGATAGGCGGAACACAGGCTGCTGGGAAATTCAGTGTTCCGCCTATCACAGGCGAAGGAGGAGGCGCGGCTTTTGAATTTTACAATGGCCGCCGACGAAGAGGGCACGGGACGGAGGCAAGGCAAGGCACGGCACGGGACAGGATGGGACGGGACGGGACGGGACGAAGGCAAGGCACGACACGGGACGGAGGCTCGGGACAAAGGCTCGGGACACAGGTAGGCTGGACACACACACACACACACACACACACACACACACACACACACACACACACACACACACACACACACACACACACACACACGGATGGAGACACACACACACGGATGGATGGATGGATGGAGACACACACACACACAGGGATGGATGGATACACACACACACAGGGATGGATGGATGGATGGAGACACACACACACAGGGATGGATGGATGGATGGATGGAGACACACACACACAGGGATGGATGGATGGATGGATGGAGACACACACACACAGGGATGGATGGATGGATGGACACACACACACACAGGGATGGATGGACGGACACACAGGGATGGACGGACACACAGGGATGGACGGACACACAGGGATGGACGGACACACACACAGGGATGGACAGGCATGTCTCACCCTCGGCTTATACACGAGTCAATAAGTTTGCCAGTTTTTTTGGGGGTAAATTGGGGGCCTCGGCTTATATTCGGGTCGGCCTATACTCGAGTATATACGGTATTTTACATTTAGAAATATTGAACTGCAGTCTCCACTGCTTTGACCAATCTTTGACCAAGAATGGGCAACTAAAATCATACTTAAGTGCCATAGCAGGCCACATTTACAATATCTCACAAAAGTGAGTGCACCCCTCACATTTTTGTAAATATTTTATTCTATCTTTTCATGTGACAACACTGAAGGAATTACACTTTGCTACAATGTAAAGTAGTATGTGTACAGCTTGTATAACAGTGTAAATTTGCTGTCCCCTCAAAATAATTCAACACACAGCCATTAATGTCTAAACCGCTGGCAACAAAAGTGAGTACACCCCTAAGTGAAAATGTCCAAATTAGGCCCAATTAGCCATTTTTCCTCTCTGGTGTCATGTGACTTGTTAGTGTTACGAGGTCTCAGATGTGAATGGGGAGCAGGTGTGTCACATTTGGTGTTATCGTCCCATAAGGAAGCCTCTTCTAAAGATGGTGCATAAGAAAGCCCGCAAACAGTTTGCTGAAGACAAGCAGACTAAGGCCGCGTACACACGGGCGGACTGTTCGCCCAACTTTGTCCGCTGAACAGTGTTTCAGCGGACAGTCCGCTCGTGTGTGGGCTTCAGCGGACAGTTTCAGCGGACAGTCTGACGAACAAAGTTTTTCGGAATTTCCGTAAAACTGTCCGCTGAAACTTTGTTTGAGCGGACAGTCCGCTCGTGTGTAGGCTTGTTCGTCAAACTAAGTTCCGCGCATACTCAGAAAGGATTTACACGCCGAAGGTTGCATTGCAGTGTATAGGACGTCGTTTTCTAGTCCCGTCGTACGTGCCATTCACGTCATCGCGCACGGTTTCAGCGGACTGTTCGTTCATCGTGTGTGGTCAAGTCCGTTCATGCTAATTTTGAGCGGACTGTTTGTCAAACTGTTTGACGAACAAGGTTGGGCGAACAGTCCGCGCGTGTGTACGCGGCCTAAGGACATGGATTACTGGAACCATGTGCTGTGATCTGATGAAACCAAGATAAACGAATTTAGTTCAAATGGTGTCAAGTGTGTGTGGCGGCAACCAGGCATACAAAGACAGGTGTGTCTTGTCTACAGTCAAGCATGGTGGTGGGAGCATCATGGTTTGGGACTGCATGAGTGCTGCCGTCACTGAGGAGTTACAGTTCATTGAGGGAACCATGAATGCCAACATGTACTGTGACATACTGAAGCAGCGCATGATCCCCTCCCTTCGGAGACTGGGCCGCAGGGCAGTATTCCAACATGATAACAGCCCCAAACACACCTCCAAGACGACCACTGCCTAGCTAAAGAAGCTGAGGGTAAAGGTGATAGACTGACCAAGCATGTCTTCAGACCTAAACTCTATTGAGCATCTGTGGGGCATCCTCAAACAGAAGGTGGAGGAGCGCAAGGTCTCTAACATCCACCAGCTCTGTGATGTCATCATGGAGGAGGGGAAGAGGACTCCGGTGACAACCTGTGAAGCTCTGGTGAACTCCATGCCCAAGAGTTTTAAGGCAGTGCTGGAAAATAATGGTGGTCACACAAAATATTGACACTTTGGGCCCAATTTGGATATTTTCGCTTAGGGGTGTACTCACTTTTGTTGCCAGTGGTTTAGACATTAATGGCTGTGTGTTGAGTTATTTTGAGGGGACAGCAAATTTACACTGTTATACAAGCTGTACACTCACTACTTTACATTGTAGACAAGTGCCATTTCTTCAGTGTTGTCACATGAAAAAATGAGAGGGGTGTACTCACTTTTGTGAGATACTGTATGTGGAAAGAGTTATTCAATTTGATTTAATTTCCCTTAAAAAAATTTAAGTACATAAATATGGTCAATATAAATAAATGACAAGCTATTTATTTAAAGGATTATTGTAACCAAAATAGTTTTTCCTTGCTGTAGCTCTGGCAAGCAATCCTTTATTTGCATCCTAATCTGCTGTTAAAGCAGTTGTATAGTCTTTTTGTTTAACTTTTACCTACAGGTAAGCCTATAATAAGGCTTACCAGTAGGTAAAAAAAATATTCCCCTCGCAATGAGCTGCTGCCTGCAGTGGCGCATGCGCACAGGGGACCCTCGGCTGAAAGCCTGGCAGACGCCAGACCTTGCCGGAAAGAAGTCTCCTGCGCACATGCACGGGAGTGACGATATCGCGGCTCCGGCCACTTACAGCACTGAAGTCGTGATACCCGGAAGACACGCCGAGGGAACATGTCAGCTCCCTTCGGCATGGATTGGGCGAGATGTCAGGGCCTCATTCTAAGGTAAGAATTTCATAATGAGCTAGTATGTGGTGCATACTAGCTCATTATGCCTTTTCCCTTGCAGGTCTGAAAAAAAAAAAAACATCAGCGGATTTACTCCCGCTTTAAGGCATATCCAAATCCATAATTGAAAATGCAATACATTGTACCTTACTAGTTACTAGGTGAGCTGGCTGCATTAGCTTCTGTTTTATTTTCATTTTTACCTGGTGATCCTGCCAGTAACACACTTCCTGTGCTATGGTGACGGTGCTCATTCACTGTGTTGGGTCTTTGGAGGAGCAGTGTTTGTACCCATAGGCTGCTTTCCAGATTCAGATTACAAACATGTTCACCTCTCCTAATCTCTATTACATGGGAAGGACATATTCTGTAGTTCACAGAAAATAACTGGGGAAGCCAATACCATTGTTTGAAATATTAGTTCAGTGCACAGTAATTAAAGGACGGTGTAATTCTGGCGGGAGCAACTGGAAATTTTTTGTACTAACAAAATATGTTCTTGTACTGATATAGGAATTCTTTAGCAGCCATCATATATAAGGACTGGAAAACGGCAAGATATCAAATATTTGTTCTTGTGTTTAGATATCTTTTAATGTCTCGTATTGTGGTGTGCAGTTCTAGTTTGTAATGCTCATACAGGCCCAGCTTATCCTTTAGGTCCATGATTTACATGTGCCTGCTGTCAGCGTTAATGTTTGTTCTGCCTGTCTTTTTGCCTCCCACTAACACCTTGGCATGGGTATCGGCTTCATCTTTGCTAGATAATTCAGTATTTCAACCGGTTACCTGTTTGTTCCTCAGACTTCAGTAGAGAAGTGAACCCAAGGACCTGGGTCAAGACAAGGTGGGGCGGAAGGGTCACGTGCCCTGGGTACAGTGTTCATATGTGAAGGGGGGGGCACATTGGGAGCTTCAGAGGCTCCATTCTCTGTCACCTCACTGAGAGGGGGGTCTGTAGCATCAATACTGTCAGAAGGAGAAGTGAGGGGGGATTCTGCTCTCTCTATCCTCCAATAGCAGCATACTATGAACAGAAGATAGCGGGCAGCTGCTGATAACACACCTCCATCTTAGCGCAGAACCACTGAGGAGGGAGGGCAGACTGCTCTTCTTCCTGTCTCTTCTTGCCATGTGACATAGCAGATGACCAGAGGAATAAGAAGAGGATGCCTTTATTCCCAGCAAGCACAGTTCTGAGGAGAAGGTCTTAACTTAGTGAGCACATAATGGTTGGGTGAACAACTCAGCTACAGACCTTCCCTCTACCCCTCAGAACCCCCCCCCCCCATCAAGCCGTTACCCTCCTCCCACCCTTAGAGCCCTCCTACACCCTTCCTCTCTCAGAATCCCCTTAGATCCATATAGTTCCATGCAAGCCACAGATCCCATCTCCTAGCACCATTTTTCCTCTTACCAATATCACTGACACAGGGATATTTTTCTTCCTTCCAGTGACATCATCGAAGCATGGGCATGGACAATTTTTACTTCTCCACTGTTAGGCCCATATTTGTGCAATGCTATTAAACTCTTCAGTTTGTGCAGTGTACAACCATTGGCCCTATTTCAGCAGAGGCCCAAAACATTACATACATTTCGACACGGAACACTGCATGTGCCATTATTGGCTCTATCACCTCCTCCACCCAGAATAGGGTGGAGAACAGTTTGCCATTTTAATCTAGGTACTTGGTGACCTTGTTCTGTGACTGCCAACAGGAGAATTTTGTACAGAAAAAACCTACCAGTGGAAGCTAGGGGCACAGGTGAATAGCGGCCAATTCATAGACTTCAAACCTTCAACACCTACCACACTGACTTGAATGTCGCATACACACGGTCGGATTGTCCGAAGGAAAATGTTTCGATGGGAGCTTTTTGTCATAAATTCTGACCGTGTGTTGGTTCCATTGGACATGCAATAAGAGGGGGCTCCCAGTGGATCAAAAGACTTTTGTGTGGTGGTCTCATCCCTAATAAATGTTCAAAGAAGAAAATCCCCCTATAGGAGTGGGATTATAACTGACCACCAACACCACACAACAATTGAAACCATAAATTTATTGACAAAATACAAGACAAAAACAAACTTAAACCAGAGGGACCACTAGGCGAACGGTGTCCCTGTGGTATATCTACAAATGTGTATATACATGATTACATAAAATAAGCCAACCAATGAGTGTTAAACATACTCTTAACCTATAGACCCACACCCGACGCGTTTCTAGTTGCTGGTATCACAGAACTTTCATCAGGGGTGAAGAGCAATAATTAGATGGCTAATTGATATTTCTGGAGTAGTAATTGATGCGGTAGGAACAATGCATGGAGTGCCTGTTGCTAATGTACGTAGCTTTGTTCTAAGTTGGTGTCTGGCCACAGCTGCTTCCCTTGGGTCCACCCTTCCTAATATTATTTGTAGGAAGAGATAGGGTTGCTACAAATCTGTATCTGCCTCTGAAGTCATATAATAACAAACCTTGCTGAAAATAGCTGGTAGCCTCATTGGGCTCAGAGTTTACAAAGGAACCTTATCCACAGAGTGGACCCGACAGAGGGCTAAGAAATAACGCCCATGAATTTGCTAACAGGTGGACCATAAACCATAACATTTTTGTTATGGTTTATGGTTTATGTCAATAAAGCATTTTTTATGGTTTCAATTGTTGTGTGGTGTTGGTGGTCACTTATAATCCCACTCCTATAGGGGGATTTTCTTCTTTGTTCCATTGGACATTTTCCATTGGAATTTCCGACACACAAAATTTTAGATCTGGATCTCAAATTTTCCGACAACAAAATCCGTTGTCGGAAATTCCGATCGTGTGTACACAATTCCAAAGAACAAAGTTCTACGCATGCTCGGAATTAAGCAGAAGAGCCGTACTGGCTATTGAACTTCAATTTTCTCGGCTCATCGTACGTCACCACGTTCTTGACGTTCAGAATTTCAGACAACATTGTGTTACCGTATGTATGCAAGACAAGTTTGAGCCAACATCTGTCGGAAAAAATCCCATGAATTTTGTTGTCGGAATATCCGATCGTGTGTACACGGCAGAAGAATCCAAAAATGTTCCATGACGTGTACAGAAATGCAAACTCTAGGGCCATTTAGGATTAAATATTAGTAATGTATAGGCATGTTTTAGAAGAAGCCCCTTGTAAACACAGAAAGAACATGCAAATGATGCCTTTGGTTGTGATAAACACAGCCAGGACCCCAGTATTTTCCTTATTTTAGCTCCTTATAAGTAAACCATATGATCATCTGGCTTCTGCTGTTTTCTCCCATTTTCTCTGCTGTATTCAAACAAATTTACTGTACTGTTTAAAACATAATAGAAACCCACAAAACAGAGCCCTTACTGAGACATGCAGCATTTCACAACCCCAGCTGTTATAACCATAATTCATTATTCATTCGACTAAACCATATAAAAATGTAAATAGCTTGCACATACTTTAGAAATGGATGTGAAACCTGCAACACTACCGTGTGGCGTCCATATTAAAACATGCAAAAAGCTTAGCAGGCAGTAAAGATATGTAAAGTTCTCCCATTCAAACCAAAACACAATGCTGTAACTCATCTAAAGCAGACTTCAAGGTCAAACAAATAGGAACGGGGAAAGATTATAAGTCTTAAGGAGCTTCTTGATATAGCATCTTATAAATCATGATTTTATTGTCAAATAAACATTGGATATGTAGAGCAACTCAGGGCACACAGTTACCAAGTGATTCAAATTTTTACCCTGCCAATTACCGTGCCGCAACTGGTTTCCCCCACATGGTAAATTCTTATGGATGACAGGAACCTTAAATTGCTTCTGGGTTGGGGGTTGATTTACTAAAACTGAAGAGAGCAAAATCTGGTGTAGCTCTGCATAAAAACCAATCAGCTTCTAACTTCAGCTTGCTCAGTTAAAGTGATTGTAAAGTCTGTTTTTTTTTCTATAAAAATAACAAAAATGTTATACTTACCTGCTCTGTTGCAGTGGATTTGCACAGAGCAGCCCAGATCCTCCTCTTCTCTGGTCCCTCTTCTGTGCTCCTGGCCTCCCTCTCCTGTTGAGTGCCCCCACAGTAAGCAGCTTGCTATCGGTGCACCTGAGCCAAGCTGCAGCTCCCTGTGTCCATTCAGACACGGAGCTGTGGTTCTGCCCCGCCCCCTCTCTATCCTGATTGGCTAACTAACTTTCAGTGACAGGGGCCCTGCTGTGTCTCAGCCAATCAGGAGTGAAAGTCCTGGATGATGGAGACACTGGTGGACATTGCTGGACAGAGATGCAGCTCAGGTAAATATTAGGAGGGCTGGGGGGGGATGGGGGTGCTACACACAGAAGGTGTCATTAGTTAAAAAGGTGCGTATTCTGGAAATGTTGTGGAGACTAAGGCGGCATGATTTGGACAGGGATTGGGTGTGGGCCTGAAAGGACAGTTCAGAGTCTAAGGTTAAGGTTAGGAGTTCAGTTTTAAAATTCTGTTTCAGGAAGTGGTTTGGCATCCAGGCTGATATGTCTGTTAGTAAATCAGCGATGCGTGAGGAGATTGATGGGGTGAGCTGAGGGGCAGAGAGATAGATTTGGCTTCCATCAGCATATAAATGGTAGTGAATGTCATGGGAGGCAAGCAGCTGACCTAGGGAGGACGTGTAGATTGAGAATAGTAGAGGTCCAAGGACAGAACTTTGGGGGATCCCAACGGTAAGAGAAGTTAGAGAGGAGGAAGTGGAGTTGTAAGTGACACTTAAGGTGTGATGAGATAGGTAAGATTCGACGCAACGGAGAGTGCAGCCATGGAGACCAACACATTTTGTTTCTTGAGGCGGAGGGGGTGCTCAACTGTATCAAAGGCAGCGGAAAGGTCCAAGAGTAAGAGTATGGAATTATGACCATTGGTTTTGGCTGTTAGTAAGTCGTTTGTGAGTTTCAGGAGGGCAGTTTCTGTGAAGTGCTGTGGGCGAAATACAGACTAAAGAAGATTGAGAAAGTTATTCTCAATGAGGTGGTCTCTCAGTTGGCTGTAGACTAAATGTTCCTGTTCCTGCTCAACTGTATCAAAGGCAGCA
Source organism: Lithobates pipiens (assembly GCF_037356315.1). NCBI lineage: Eukaryota > Metazoa > Chordata > Amphibia > Anura > Ranidae > Lithobates > Lithobates pipiens. The sequence continues at coordinate 306,467,407 of NW_027507785.1, forward strand.
GAAAGGTCCAAGAGTAAGAGTATGGAATTTTGACCATTGGTTTTGGCTGTTAGTAAGTCGTTTGTGAGTTTCAGGAGGGCAGTTTCTGTGAAGTGCTGTGAGCAAAATCCAGACTAAAGAAGATTGAGAAGGTTATTCTCAATGAGGTGGTCGCTCAGTTGGCTGTAGACTAAATGTTCAAGGAGTTTGGAGGCAAAGGCAGGTAAAGAGATGGGTTGTTAAGATTGGTGGGGTCTAGTAAAGCCTTTTTTGGTATAGGATTGACTAGCGCATGTTTTAGAGGGTTGGGGAAGATGCCAGTAGAGAGTGAGAGGCAGAAGAGTGTAGGATAGAGTCAGATGGTGACCGTAGTATTTGAGAAGGAACAGGGTCCAGGGGGCAGGAGGTTAGGTGGGCGTTAGAAGTTTAAAGTTTAGTGACTTCCTCTATAGTAGCTGGGTTAAAAGAGGGAAGTATTGATTGTGCAGGAGGACAAGGAGTGTAAAGTGAGGAAGATATCTGTAGAGTGGAGATCTCAAGGCTAATTGTCTCAATCGTATTTTTGAAGTGATTAGCAATCTCCTGGGCAGTGAGTAAGTTGGTGGGTGAAGGTAATGGAGGATGAAGTAGAGTGGTAAAGATAGAAAAGAGTTGACGGAGATTGCGTGAGAGGGTGTTAATGAGAGTGATAAAGTAGGATACCAAGAATGGTATTTTTGGAGGGCAGATTTATATTGGCTGAAATCTTTATGTGACTTAGGCCGCGTACACACGGGCGGACTGTTTGCCCAACTTAGTTTGTCAAACAATCCGACAAACAGTCCGCTCAAAATTTGCATGAGCGGACTTGACCACACACGATGAACGAACAGTCCGCTGAAAGCGTGCGCGATGACGTGAACGGCACGTACGACGGGACTAGAAAAACGACGTCCTATACACTGCAATGCAACCTTCGCCGTGTAAATTCTTTCTGAGCATGCGCGAGACTTAGTTTGTCGAACAAGCCTACACACGAGCGGACTGTCCGCTCAAACCAAGTTTCAGCGGACTGTCTTACGGGAATTCCGAAAAACTTTGTTTGTCAGACTGTCCGCTGAAACTGTCCGCTGAAGCCCACACACGAGCGGACTGTCCGCTGAAACACTGTTCAGTGGACAAAGTTGGGCGAACAGTCCGCCCGTGTGTACGCGGCCTTAGTCCTACACCACAGACGCTCAAGAGTGCAGCTACATTTTTTGAGACTTCTGGTATTGTCTGTCTGCCAGGGCTGTAGCAGTCGGGGCCTGATTGTGTGTGTAGTGAGGGGAGCGAAAGGTATCCAGGGTGGATGACAGTGAACTGTTGTAGACACAAGTGGCCAAGTTGGGGCAGGACAAGGATGAGATTTTGTCGTAGAGACAATCTGTCACAGAAAAAAGAAGAGAGAGGTTAAAAATGGTGAAGGTTTCTACTGGTAATAATTTGGTAGTGGGAAGGCAAGGAGGAGGCAGACAAGGAGATTGTGAAACTAATAAGGTGGTGATCAGAGAGAGGAAAAATTCATATTGGAGAGGTTGTGGGGAGTACATAGGTAGGAGAATATGAGGTCAAGGCAGTAGCCAACAGAGTGAGTAGAAGAGTGTGTCCATTGTTTTAGATCAGATATAGGTTAGGCTCAGCAGCTTAGAAGTAGTGGGAGTTAAGATTAACAGGGATGTTGAAGTCACCAAGAATGATTGTTGGAATTGCAGAAGAGAGAAAGTAGGGTAGCCAGGCAGAGAAGTCATCAAAGAAGCTTGATACCAGTTCAGGTTGCAGATAGATCCCAGCCTTTATCGATGAAACTGTAGAAAATAGATGAATACAGTGAGCTTTGACAATATAAAACCTGGAAGCTGATTGGTTTCCATGCACAGCTACATCGGATTTTGCAGTTTCCAGTTGTAGTAAATCAAGCCCTTGGTGTCAATCTACTCACTTCCTGTGAGCCCAGGCCATCAAGGCTCCACCCCCAACCTGAACTCACAGGACAATGCTGCAAAGAATGTCAATGCATGATCCCGGAATACTACCACCACAAGAAGAAGAAGGGGGTGAAGAGGACATGTGGTGACAATGGGCTGAAGAAGCTAAGAAAAAAATTATTTTTTTGTGTGTGGTGGTGTCTCAATAAGGGGGTAGGGGCTGGGGGTGGCAGTAGGGGAAATCCTGAGCTCTAAATTGGCCTTTATTTAATTTAATGCATCATCTTCTTCATCTGTACGTAAAGAACTGTTTTGACTTGTGAAGTGTTCTCTACTTTTTTTTTTTTTTTCAGGGAAATGGAATATTTCTAAAATGCATTAATCTTTTATGTCTTATCTTTTTGTAACACCTGTAACATTACATTAAGAAAACATTGTGCTGCATGTTAAAAGGGAAGGATTGTTTCCTCTGAAATGCTAACAAATCTTGCATGCAATTGCTAATTCAAGCATACAGGAAGGTTATTCTCATAATCAAGTACAGAAAGCAGAGAGATTAAGGTGGCTGATTGGCAGCCGTAGCCGCGGATGGTGCGCTCCTGAACGCCGGCTGGATGAAAGCGCTATCATTTACTAATTGGTTTTGGTAATTGGAGTTAATATTGGGGGTGGCTTAAAACGGATGACTGCAATTTAGCGGTGATTTCTTAATCTGCCTGTGAATCATCCAGCGATTGTACAATAATACCAATCTGCTACATAGATGTGAGAATGATTACAATTAAAGTGGCACTAAATAAAAACAGAATTCATTAAAATGAAAGAGCCACTTCCGGAACACGGAAAGAAAAAAAAATCTACCTAAATCTAGAGGCAAGGCAGCTAAACTAAAGACAGAAGTCCTTGCTCTGTTTTACTGAATTTCGCACAATTCCTAGTAGAAAACACTTTTTACAATCTTCTAAGTAGAATAACGCCATTTTATCACGGGGATTCTAAGGCAGCCAACTCAACCCCTTAAAGTGGAAGTTAACTTAAATGAAATCTAAACTCAAAAACAAAAATTATATTGTAAAGTACCATATTTTGGATGAGGTGGCTGTATTAGTCTTCTTTTTTTCAGTCTTTTAACTTTTATTTTGAACCAGTCATCCTGCCAGTAGCACACTTTGGGATCTATTAATTAAAAAAATAAAAATTGCTATGCGGATATCTCAAGCATTTGCTCAGTTGTCATAAATAATCCTTGGACTAATCCCTGTGCTTTGCCTATTATGTTTATTTCCTGTGATTAGCAGCTCCATCTAGTGGCCATACTGTGATATTTTCTTGATTGTGGGTAATTATAGGAAAATACCACAGTATGGACACTAGATGGAGCTAATGAACGTAGGAAATAAACATATTAGGCAAATTACAGGGATTATTTATGATATCTGTGTGAATGCTTGACACATTTGCTCAGTGAATTCTTTATAAATAGACCTCTTTCTGTCCTTGAGTAAAAACACTCCCTCAGTGCATTATATTTATGAAGGAGCAGCTTCCTCACCCTAAGGCAGGAAGTGTATAAAACATATATACCCCTAATGTGGCATTCATTATATTCATGGAAAAGCTAAGTGCACAATAATATATAAGGAAACAGTATATAAGTACATTTATAAAACTATATAAAACAAATATACTCCATAATACAGTGTGCATTACATTCCTAGAATGCCTATGTCCACAATACTATATAGGAAAACAATACATAAGTATATTTACAAAACAATATAAAAGTATATAAAACAAATATACCCCTAATACAGCGTGCATTACATTCCTAGAATGCCTACGTGCACAATACTATATAAGAAAACAGTATATACGTACATCTACAAAACAATATAAAAGTATATAAAACAAATATACCCCTAATGCTGTGCTTAAAGTGGGAGTCAGCCGGGACTCCGCGTTTTTTTTTTTTTAAAAGCCAGCAACTACAAATACTGCAGCTGCTGACTTTTAAAATAGTGACACTTACCTGTCCAGCGCGCCCGCGATGTCGGCACCCGAAGCCGATCTCTAGGTCGTCTGTCGGGTCCTGCCGCCGCCATCTTGGGTATGGGAATCAGGAAATGGAGCCTTTCGGCTTCATTTCCCGGTTCCCTACTGCGCATGCGCAAATCGCGCTGCGCAATAAGGACGCTCCCCGCTGCCTCTGGGATCCGTGTGTTTCCCAGCAGGCAGCGGGGCACTTGCGGGAAGGGGCGGGCACTTGCGGAAAGGGGCGTAAGTTACGCCCCTTTCCGTAGAGAGCTATCCCGGAAGTAGGTGCAGTTACCTGGATTATCCAGGTAACTGCACCCCCCTCCCCCCTGAAAGGTGCCGATTGTGGCACCGGAGGGGGGGAGGGTTCCGATGAGCGGAAGGTCCACTTTAGGGTGGACCTCCGCTTTAATATATTGCTAGAACACCTAAGTGCACAATACTATATAAGTAAACATTATAGAAGTATGTTTATAAAACAATATTAAAGTATATAAAAAAGTATAAAGGTATATAAAACAAATATACCCCTAATCCAGTGCTCAATATTTTGTTAGAACACCTAAGTAAACAATATTATATAAGGAAACAGTACATAAATAATGTGTATAAAACAATATAAAAGTATATAAAATGTATAAAAGGAAACAGAGTAACAAAGAAAAACACCTATTGTACATTGTGATCAAAAATACAATGTAACAAATGACATAAACAGTTTGTCAGCTGTTAAATAGAAATAGTGAAACTTGAGTCCACCAATGAAATGGATGTGTTTGTGGCAAAGACGATTTATGTTATTTGTTACATCGTATCTTGATTACACTGCACTAGAGGTGATTTGTTTATCTTTGTTTGTTACTCTGTTGCCTTTTATACTTGAAATATATACTTTTATATTGTTTTAAAAATGTATATATTGTTTCCATATATAGTATTGTGCCCTTATGTGTTTATTTGTTTTATATACTTCTTTTTCTATGCTTCAGGCTGGGCTCACACTGATGCTGGATGTGGCTCACAGCAGGGGGTCCGGAGCGTCCCTGTTCTCTGTTTCAGGGACAAATCAGGGCCGAATTTTTGCCTGAATTCGGCTCTGATACGGAAAAGAAAAGTTTATTTAAAAAAAAACACAAGCAAAGCATATTTTATTGGAAAAATAATTTAACAAAATTGATAAAATTATGTCATACTGTAACTACATACACTATATTGTCAATAGTATTGGGACGCCTGCCTTTACACACACATGAACTTTTAATGGCATCCCGGTCTTATTCCATAGGGTTCAATATTGAGTTGGCCCACCCTTTGCAGCTATAACAGCTTCAACTCTTCTGGGAAGGCCGTCCACAAGGTTTAGGAGTGTGTCTATGGGAATGTTTGACCATTTTTTCTAGAAGTGCATTTGTGAGGTTCGGACCTCCTGAGTCTGGACCTCTGTAAGCCGGACCTTCAGAGCGCATGTGCCAGTGATGTCATTGGCTGCATGCACTCTGAATATCTCCTAAACTGTGCAAGTTTAGGAGATATTCACAGTGCCTAGAGGTAAGCCCTATTATAGGTTTGCCTGTAGGTGCAAGTGGTAGTACAGAGTTTACTACCATTTTAAATATAAAAAAAACCTTCTGGGTGCAGCTCCCTTCCCCCAGCCCCCCTAATACTTACCCAAGCCCTATCTCAATCCAGGGATGTTCTTGAGATCAGTGGCTCTCCCGAGTCTCTCTCTCCTCATTGGCTCACACAGCAGCAAAAATCATTGCTCCTGCTGCTGTCAATCACAACCAGTGAACAAAAGAGAGTGGGGGGGGGGGGGCAGAGCCGAGCCACATTCCATGTTTGAATGGACAATGTCCATTCACAGGAGCACAGCTTGGGAGCGAGCCTGCGCGAGTGCCTCCATAGCAAGAGGCTTGGGGGTATTTGGCAGGGGGGAGCGAGGACCACTGGTGGGGGACAAAAAAAGAGAAGGACCAGGCCTGCTCGGTGCAAAACCATTGCACAGAACAGGTAAGTATAACATGTTATTAAAAAAAAAAAATTTTGAATCACTTTGAACTCAGCCTGGTTTACTGATCTCCTCTTGAGCACATGCAGGTCAGGAGATGAGCAATGGGCAGTACACTGGAAACATTTTCTATCACCAATTTCCATCTACAGAACACAAGGCAGGCATCAGGGGTTAATTTTGTCACTGATGTCTCAGTAAAGAGGACCTTTCACCACCATGAAGGTGCCTAAAAACCACAGTCAGGAATATATATATATATATATATATATATATATATAGAGATATATATATATATATATATATATATATATATATATATATATGTGTGTGTGTGTGTAGCACTAACCCCCGAAGGAGACGCTGGTTATTTATGGGCTTACCGTTACCTGCCGTTCTCCTTGTTGCACGTCTAGGGCATGTCCGTGGTAGATGGCCCAGTAACTTGAGACTGACAATAGATCCACTTGAATGGATTTTATTTGCAAAACTCAGACAATTGAACAGTCTTTCAAACTTGGGATCAGAGGGTTGGAAAAGGAAGTTCAGGTACTCTTAATGTCAAAGTCCAAAAATGGTAAAGAACTTGCTTACTTTGATTGCATCCAGAGATTAGCCATTCACAGCTGGATGAACACTCAGGTTGGACAGTCCCTCTCTCACAAGGCCCAGCAGCCAACAAGGTGCTTACCCAGGAACAAAGTCTTTAACACAGACCTTGTTGCAGAACATGTAGGGAAACTTAGCTTTAGAACACTTGTAGGATACCTGGATCTTTCAGCCCGCTTGGCGATATCCACAAGACCGGATTCTTTCGGTAACTTCAGCCCTTCCAGGCTCTTGTTAGGAAAACCAACCCGTACGTGGTGTTCTTGTAAAGAGTCCTCCCGTGGAATGCTTGAAGTACTCTGGGTCTCTCCTGAACCAGGGACGGCACCCAACCACCTCAGAATCCTCCTTTAGTTTCCTTGCCTTGGGCTAGCCAGCTCCAAGACATTAAAGTTAGGTGGATCCACACCCCAGGCCATAGCCTTCCTGGGGGCTGGTCAGGAGGACCAGGACCATGTAATCAGCACATCATACTGGACCGGACCCCCGAACCATGTGACGTCCGCATCTTCAATACCCTCTCCCAGAGGGCACAGCAAGAGGGCCACTCCCACTGACCTGGCTCCGAAAGACTGTAACTTAAGCTCCCAACCAGACCATAGTTCCACGCCTGCCACAAGAGACAGCGCCCCCTGTGGCCAGGCTGAACATCTCACAGTCCAGTCAGACTGATGCAGAGGTCCAATTTAGACAAATATACCCAAACCAAACTGCAGTTTAGGCAAAGTTTAACTTTGAAAAACGCATAGCATGTGCTCTTCAGGAGCCGCCGCTACACACACACACACACACATATATATATATATATTTATAATTTTTATATATTTATAAAAAAAAATTTAACACACTACTAATACATGATAAAAAATAGTGCTATGTTGTCCTCTGGAATATATTGTTTTCTATATTGTCACACTTGGTCACATTACTATTTATGAGTTTCAAGGAAATGTTTGTCCATTTGTCTTGGGTGCCATTTTCATTAAAAAATATACAAACCGAAAAAAAAAGGTCAATTGTTGTAAATGTTGCAATGTAAAATCTTGGTTTTGAACATTGCACTGGTATATAATTTGTAAACTGATGATTTTTTTTTTCCTAGCGGAGCACAGATCTTTTTTAGCGTCTTCAGTAAGTACTCTTCTAAGACATCCGGCATCGTAAATGTCAGGAAGTAAATTACAACGCAAACACATTTGATATTTTCATGAGATGAAAGTAGAACATATTTATTTTTTTTAAAACACAGAGATTTGTTTGAAAGAAGCAGAAAAGCTCTCATTGTGACCTTTAAGATATTCATAACAGTGACGAATTTGGTCATTACTGATAACCTTTTATCAGAGACCATCTCTGCAAAAAGAATCCAGAGGATTGGAATATTCACAAGTTACATTAACACATATATTTTTACATATACTGTAAGGGATGTAATGAATACAACCCTATATATATATATATATATATATATATATATATATATATATATATATATACATACATACATACACAGTGCATCCAGAAAGTATTCACAGCTCTTCACTTTTTCCACATTTTGTTATGTTACAGCTTTTTTCAAAAATGGATTAAATTCATGATTTTCCTCAAAATTCTACAAACCCCATAATGACAACAATAAAGAAGTTTGGTTGAATTCTTTGCAAATTTATTTAAAAAAAAATGAAAAAAAATCCCATGTACATAAATATTCACAGTCTTTGCTCAATACTTTGTTGAAGCACCTTTGGCACCAATTACAGCCTCAAGTCTTTTTGAGTATGATGCTACAAGCTGGGCACACGTCTATGACGAAACGCGTCCAGCGTCATTACGTACGCCACGTCACTTCCGGTACGCCTGACCCGGTGGAGCGCAGTTGGAGCGCACGCCGTTCGAATAGGGGATTACCCCTGTGGATGGGCGAACCGGGCTGGTGCCATAATTTCTTTTAAACCTCCGTCCATTGGAGGAACATTGCTTTATTGCTTTATTAATTTAAGTAGATCTGCATCCAGTGTATGGGAAGCCTGTAGTGCCTAAGCAAACGGAACCCTTTAGAGAATTGGGTACTAAGGCTCCATATATTTGTGTATAGCGCTGGTGTGCACTAAAAAGGACTGTTGTTTTTAAGATTTTTTATTTTTTATTCATTTTTTAATATTTTTCTGTTGTTCGGGTTTATTTTAGTTTTGCTTTTGGAATTCCTGTATTTTTTCCGAGATGCATTACTGGTATATACACATATACTAAATGTACAGGCTTATAGCGCAACTGCTGTAGATCGCACTTTTGGTCCAAAAGGACATCTTTGTAAAAAAAGCGGCTTTTTGCACTAAGCACTGTAGAATAATTTTTTGGTATATGTAAATGCTCTCTCTCTTTTTTGTATTTTTTGTATTTTTTGTAATTTTTGTAATAAAGCATTTTAAGTGATCATTAGTCCTCTGCTATATACACACTAATAAGGTATAAATTATTGCAGAAGCTATTTTCCTGTGAAAGCCTATTTTTGAAGAACCCCTTTTTTGTAGCCCGTTTCCCTTTCTCTCAAGTGGTCAGTTATTGAGAATACTACACCATGAGTAGACTTTTTCTTTCTTGAGGACCTATTGGCGGATAACAAAGCCTCCTTCGTTCATCATTTCCAACCAACCTTGGGGAAGATCAGCTGAAGACAGAGCTAATTAGAAGAATCCTCAACCTAGTGGAGCACAGATTACAGGCAATATACCCCCTAGGGGGTGCGTGGATTCGGTGAGTGGGGACCCTTGAGGGGGAACGAGCACGGAAGTCACCAATAAGCAGGCTTAATCACAAAAGTCACCTTCCTGTTATTTGAAAAGGAATAATCGCATGGTTGAAAGCACATTTATGAGACTTTTTGTGGACCTTATATGAATAGATATATAAACCTATTGATACGTTTTGGATTCTATTTACACTTTTTTTCAGGTTTTTGCACACTCGCAAGGGGGTTAGGAATTACCCCGCACATTCATTATTTATTTTTTTATTATTATTATTTTTTTCTATCTTTTTGACTTTTTTCTTTATTGTTTGTATTTTTCATGGTTTTGGTGGGTTTTATTTCTTCATTGTAATATATTTTTTCACCCACGGGGAGTATAGTGGTAATATAAATTGTGCATAGGTATAGGAATTGCACAGGAATTGCACAAACGCAGTGCGATTATAAGTGTAACTTTTTCCCCTGAATAGGGGTTTTGTATATTGTGTGTGGTAGTCGGCTATGTAGTATAGTAATATATATTTTTTGAGATCACAAGAATTACTATCACAAAAAATATAGTTTGAATATTGTTTGGGATCTTTGGATTTTATATGTGGTTGTGGGGGCCTTTTAGGGTTTAACACATTTTTTCTTTATCCCTTTGGGATTTTGATTGAGTGTTCGTTCACGTTAGTAAGGATCTGTGTGCACTTACCCTTTTTAGGGTAAGGAATATAACAGATTTGTAGTGGCACTTGGTTAAATTTGGTAACAATAGAAAGAATTAGAAAGAATCTGAGGTAGCGCCATCAGCCCATTATTATCATTTAACACCTATTTTTGGGCAGTTTCTCCCATTCTTCTTTGCAGAACCTCTCAAGCTCCATCAGGTTGGATGGGGTACATCGGTGCACAGCTATTTTCAGATCTCTCCAGAGATGTTAAATCCGGTTCAAGTCTGGGCTCTGGCTGGGCCACTCAAGGACATTCACTGAGTTGTGCCATAGCCGCTCATTTGTTATTTTGGCTGTGTGCTTAGTAGGGATGAGCTTCGTGTTCGAGTCAAACGCATGTTCGACTCGAACATCGGTCGTTCGTGCGTTCGCCGAATTCCGAACGTTTGGGCCGTTCGCGGCAAAATTCGTGTGGCCCACAATGCACTGCGATGGCGCAATGCATTGCTGTCTCACGATTGGCCAAGCATGCACTGTGACCCCGCATGATTGGCCAATCGCAGCGCCAGCAGCGAGGAGAGCAATGGTTGGACACAGGCATCCTGCCTGTGGCCAATCATAGCTCAGCCTGTGTAGTGCACGCCCCACACTATATAAAGCCGCCTTTCAGGCGGCCTCGTGTAGTGTTTGTTAGCATCTGAAGCAGTGGGTGTTCTGTGTACCTTCAACACAGTTACACACCAATCGTTTTTGGCTGATTTACTATTTTGCTCTTGTGTAGTGGTTACTGTCTGTGCCCTGACCGCAGTATACACCACTATATTCACCTCACCTATATAGCTAGTGATCTAGCTTTAATAATAGAGCTTGCAGTCAGTAGTGTTAGTGCGTGCTGTCTGCGTGCTCTGTACCCAGTACATACCACTATATACACCTACATAGCTGTTCTCTATTTGAGCCCGATTGTCATCTGCTGGAGTTATTGGAAGTTGTGCTGTGCTTCCAGCACAGCACAGTATACATCTGTATATACCCCTTTAACTCTGCTGTTTTCTGGTTATTGTCTGCGTGCCCTGACCGCAGTATACACCGTGATATTCACCTCACCTATATAGCTAGTGGTCCATCTTTAACAATAGAGCTTGCAGTCAGTAGTGTCACTCAGGAGATAGTGCGTGCTGTGTGCGTGCTCTGTACCCAGTACGTACCGCTATTATCCACCTACATAGCTGTTCTCTATTTGGGCCCGATTGTCATCTGCGGGAGTTATTGGAAGTTGTGTGTGCCTCCAGCACAGCACAGTATACATCTGTATATACCCCTTTAACTCTGCTGTTCTATAAAAAAGGCATCTGCAGGAGTTAGTGGGTGTTGTGTGCCTCCAGCACAATATAAACTACCCAACCACTGTTTTACCCAACTCCCTTCAGGCCATTACCATGTCTGGAAGGCCAGCAAGGAGAGGCAGACAGGCGCGAGCCGATAAAAGAGGGCAAGCAGGCTCTGTGTCTAGAGACAACAGTGCTGGTCGTGGACGCGGTGCATTGTCATCAGCACGTGGCCATGGGACATGCTTGTCCTTCTTTTCTGCAGCTGGGCATGTTGAACCGCAACATGCCAACGACTTGGTAGAGTGGATGACCAAGCCCTCTTCATCCTCCTCATCCTCTCTCACCCAGTCTCAGGGTAGTAGAAAAGCAGCTGCCAACACATCGTCGTCCCTCCTCTCAATGTCATCATCAGTGACTCCTTCCCTAGACCCACCACGTCCTCCTGAGGAGTCTCCTGAACTCTTTGAGCACAGTGTTGGGTACATGCTCCAGGAGGATGCCCAGTGTTTGGTGGGCTCTGATGATGACACTCAGCTAGAGGAAGGCAGTAGCGTGAGCGCAGAGAGAGAGGATGCTCAAGAAGCACAGCAATCTGGCAGTCATGTTCCACAAGCTGCAGCATACTGCCAGGTTTGCTACAGTGATGAAGAGGGAGGGGATGATGAGGGCACTGACTCCACGTGGGTGCCTGGAAGGAGGGAGGAGGAGGAGGAGGAGGAGGAGGCACATGTCCAACGAGGCAGGATGCCCTCCGGGGGCCAGCTTAGGGGCAGCACACCGACGGAATCACACCGCAGAGCTCCGCCTGCGCAGAGCGCTTCCTCTGCGCGTTATTCTAAAAGTTCTTTGGTGTGGGCCTTTTTTGAGACGAGTGCATCAAATCGCACCGCTGCTATTTGCAACATATGTCTCAAGCGTATCTCACGTGGCCAAAACATCAGCCGCTTGGGCACCACATGCTTGACCAGACATATGTTGACCTGCCATGCAGCTCGTTGGCAAGCGTACCTGAAAGACCCACACCAAAGAACAAAGCGGACCTCTCCTTGCTCCTCATCAGCTGGCATCTCTAACCCCACTAGACCTTCAGTCCTCTCTGAAACCTGCTCTGAGAGGAATGAAGGTGTAGAATTAGGTGTGTCACAGCCAAGTGCTTCCGGGAACTCTGCTAGTGGTACATCCACATCCGATTATAGCAGGCAAATGTCCCTGCCCCAGCTGCTGGACCGGCGGAAGAAGTTTACTCCCAGCCATCCACATGCCCAGCGGTTGAATGCTAGCTTGGCTAAATTGCTAGCACTTCAACTGCTGCCTTTTCAGTTGGTAGACTCGGCCCCCTTCCGTGAGTTTGTACAATGTGCGGTTCCTCAGTGGCAGGTCCCCAAACGCCACTTTTTCTCACGGAAGGCGATTCCGGCTCTCTACCGGCATGTGGAAGGCAATGTCCTTGCCTCGCTGGACAGGGCGGTCAGCGCTAAGGTGCATATTACCGCTGACTCATGGTCCAGCAGGCATGGACAGGGACGTTACCTGTCTTTCACGGCCCATTGGGTCACCCTTCTGGCTGCTGGGAAGGATGCAGGACAAGGTGCAGTAGTGTTGGAGGTTGTTCCGCCACCACGCCTCCAAAATGCTACTATTGGTTGTGACACACCTCTCTCCTCCACCCCCTCCTCTTCTTCTTCCTCCATGGCCTCTTCCAGTGCTCTGTCCTCAGAACCAGCGGTGCTCCGTAGGCGTTGCAGGGGCTACGCAAGTACGCAGGCAAAACGATGCCATGCCGTGCTTGCGCTGGTTTGTTTGGGGGACAGGAGCCACACTGGGGCGGATGTTTTGTCAGCTCTGCAGGGGCAGGCCGAGAGGTGGTTGACGCCACGCCAGCTTAAGCCAGGAATGGTGGTTTGCGACAATGGCACCAACCTCCTCTCCGCCCTCCGACAGGGACAACTGACCCATGTGCCCTGTGTAGCTCACGTCCTTAACCTGGTGGTGCAGCGGTTCTTGGGCAGGTACCCCGGCTTACAGGATGTCCTGAAACAGGCCAGGAGAGTCTGTGTGCATTTCCGCCGATCATTTAATGCCTGTGCTCGGCTGGCTGAGCTCCAAAAGGAGTTGAACCTGCCCAAGAACCGCCTTATATGTGACATGCCCACCAGATGGAACTCAACATTGGCCATGCTGCAGCGGCTGCACACGCAGCAGAGGGCCATCAATGAGTACCTGTGCGACTACGGCACCAGGACAGGGTCAGGGGAGCTTGTTTTTTTCTCACCACGCCAGTGGGGCATGATCAGGGATGCATGCACTGTCCTGTCACCGTTTGAGGAGGCCACAAGGATGGTGAGCAGTGACAGTGCATGCATCAGTGACACTGTACCTCTTGTCCACCTCTTGGAGCATACGCTGCGTGGAATAATGGACAGGGCACTTGAGGCAGAACAGAGGCAGGAAGAGGAGGACTTCCTTGCCTCTCAAGGCCCCCTTTATCCAGACAGTGTTCCTGCTGTGCCACCCATCACACAGGAAGAGGGTGAGGAGGAGGAAGAGGAGGAGGAGGATGATTGTGTCAGCATGGAGGTGGAGGCTGGCACTCAGCATCAGCAGCAGCAGTCTTATAGGGATGATTTACAGTCCCAAGAAACACGTGGACTTGTACGTGGCTGGGAGGAGGTAGCTGCGGATCATGTTGTCCTTAGTGACCCAGAGGACTCCGGACCGAATGCCTCAGCTAACCTACGCTGCATGGCCTCCCTGATCCTGCAAAGCCTGCGGAAGGATCCTCGTATTCTTCGGATCAAGGAGAGGGACCATTACTGGCTGGCCACTCTCCTTGATCCACGGTACAAGGGTAAGGTTGCCGACCTTATCTTGCCATCGCAGAGGGAGCAGAGGATGAGACATCTCCGGGAGGCCTTGCAGAAAGCTCTGTGCAACGCGTTCCCAGAGACTGGGAGGTCACAAACTCCTGGTCCTGGACAACGTGTTGCTGAGGCATCAGTCAGAAGGAGCGGTGGAGAAGGTGGCCGTCTGACTGATGCTTTCAGACAATTTTTTAGTCCGCAGCCCCAAGGTATGATTGGTTCCAGCACCCATCGCCAGCGTCTAATTTACATTGTGCAGGAATACCTAGGGGCAAGGTCAGACTTGGACACCTTTCCCACTGAAAATCCTCTGGCTTACTGGGTCTTGAGGATGGATGACTGGCCAGAGCTTGCACAGTATGCAATTGAGCTACTGGCCTGTCCTGCATCCAGCGTTCTTTCAGAACGCACCTTCAGTGCTGCTGGTGGCTTCGTTACCGATCACAGGGTGCGCCTGTCCACCGAATCAGTTGATCGACTGACCTTCATCAAGATGAATCAGTCTTGGATCACCCACAGCTACCAAGCACCTGAAGCTGATGTAACCGAATAATTTTTTTTGAAATACCACATCCCTTCAAGACTGCCTATGCTGATGCTGAGTGACTGTCCTGTTATGTTGATTGTCTATCCTTTTCCTCCTCCGCTGATATGTTGGAAGAACATTTTTGGTTCTGGGTGATGCCAGCAGCCCAATTTTTCTGCCCCTGTTTAACAGGGGCGTTTAAGTAAAATTTTTGATGCAATGCTTTGCAGCAGGGCTAATTCCTGCAATAAAACTAGAGTGTATGGCAGAGGTTGCAGTGTGATGGCACCAGTGCCTAAGGCCCAATTTTTCTGCCCCTGTTTAACAGGGGCGTTTAAGTACAATTTTTGATGCAATGCTTTGCAGCAGGGCTAATTCCTGCAATAAAACTAGAGTGTATGACAGAGGTTGCAGTGTGATGGCACCAGTGCCTAAGGCCGCGTACACACGGGCGGACTGTTCGCCCAACTTTGTCCGTCCAACAGTTTCGGCAAACAGTCCGCTCAAAATTAGCATGGACGGACATGCCCACACACGACGAACGAACAGTTTGCTGAAACCGTGCGCGATGACGTGAACGGCACGTACGACGGGACGAAAAATACGACGTCCTATACACTGCATTATAACTTTCGGCGTGTAAATCCTTTCTGAGCATGCGCGGAACTTAGTTTGACGAACAAGCCTACACACGGGCGGACTGTTCGCTCAAACAAGGTTTCAGCGGACAGTTTTACGGAATTTCCGAAAAACCTTGTTCGTCAAACTGTCCGCTGAAACTGTCCGCTGAAAGCCCACACACGAGCGGACTGTCCGCCCAAACACTGTTCAGCGGACAAAGTTGGGCGAACAGTCCGCCCGTGTGTACGCGGCCTTAGGCCCAATTTTTCTGCCCCTGTTTAACAGGAGCGTTTAAGTAAAATTTTTGATGCAATGCTTTGCAGCAGGGCTAATTCCTGCAATAAAACTAGAGTATATGGCAGAGGTTGCAGTGTGATGGCACCAGTGCCTAAGGCCCAATTTTTCTTCCCCTGTTTAACAGGGACATGTAATTACAATTCTTGATATAATATTTCACAGGAGGGCCCCTTCCTGTGCCCACCCAGAGTAACGGTGAGGACTTATAGTGTTGTGGCACCAGCACCACAACCACCAAAGGTCAATTTTTCTACCACTGTTCAACAATGGCATGTAATTACAATTCTTGATATAATCGTTCACAGCAGGGCGCTCCAGCGCCCACCAAGAGTCACTTTGAGGGCTTACAATGTTGTTGCAAAACCAACACCTTGTTCCGCCATTTCTGCAGAGCATATAGGGCAGGCCCCTACTTTCAAACATCCAATTTACAAACATCTCCTACTTGCAAACGGAAGGAGACAACAGCAAGTGAGATGAAAAAAGATGTACGACAAAACAAATTATACAGGGGTGATAACCCTTCCCTATGTTTTCCAAAAAGCTTAAAAATAGTTTTTTTGACTGGAGCTACACTTTAAAAATGTACCAGTTGAAAATTACAAACAGATTCAACTTAACACAACAAACCTTCACAGTCCCTGTCTTGTTTGCACCGCCTGTATACTGCTGTTCTGAGTATATAGGGCCTGGGGGCCACACGCATTTCCTTTTTTTTAATATGGGTACGGGGTTCCCCTTAATATGCGTACGAAACCCAAAGGGGCTGGTAATGGGCAGGGAGGGCTACCCATGCCATTTTTCTGAATAATTTTCAACCATATTGCAGGAACCAGATATAACATTAAAACCGCAAGCAGTTTTAAATGGTGTTATTTCCGTTTAATGTCATTTTGTGCAGGGACTGTTCTAAACACGGGAAACACGTGGCACTTCACAGGCATACTACAGACACCCCCCAGGCACCATATTTAAAGGAATATTTCACTTTTTTTTTTTCACTTTAATCGTCATTAAAATCAGTGCTCCCGCCAAAACGGTAGTTTTTAAAACTTTTTTTTGCAGTGACCCATGTCCCCTGAGGCAGGAGGCAGGTCGCCAAACCCTTTTTAGGACAGTATCTTGCATATTAGCCGTTAAAATTAGCACTTTCCAATTCGAACGTTCGAGTCCCATAGACTTCAATGGGGTTCTAACGTTCGTACCGAACGCGGGGGTCGTTCGCAAGTTCTGGTGCGAACCGAACCGGGGGGTGTTCGGCTCATCCCTAGTGCTTAGGGTCGTTGCTCTGTTGGAAGATAAACCTTCTCACCAGTCTGAGGTCCAGAGTGCTCTGGGGCAGGTTTTCAACAAGGATGTCTCTGTACATTGCTGCATTCATCTTTCCCACGATCCTGAGTAGTTTCACAATTCCTACCATTGAAAAACATCCCCATAGCATGGTGCTGCCACCACCATGCTTCACTGTAGGGATGGTATTTGGCAGGTGATGAGCGGTGCCTGCTTTCCTCCAGACAAGGCGCTTGTCAATCAGGTCAAAGAGCTCAATCTTTGTTTCATCAGACAAGAGAGTTTTGTTTCTCATGGTCTGAGAGTCCTTCAGGTGCCTTTTGGCAAACTCCAGGTGGGCTGTCATGTGCCTTTTATTGAGGAGTGGCTTCCATCTGGCCACTCTATCATAAAGGCCTGATTGGTGGAGTGCTGAAGAGATGGTTGTTGTTCTGGAAGGTTCTCCTCTCTCCACAGAGAAATGCTGGAGCTCTGTCAGAGTGACCATTGGGTTCTTGGTCACCTCCCTGACTAAGTCTCTTCTCCGCTGCTCGCTCGGTTTAGCAGGGCGGGCCTCTCTGGGAAGAGTCCTGGTGGTTCCAAACTTCTTCTATTTACGGGTGAAGGAGGCCACTGTGCTCATTGGGATCTTCAATGCTGCAGAATTTTTTCTGTACCCTTCCCTCGATCTGTGCCCTGATACAATCCTGTCTCCAAGGTCTACAGACAATTCCTTGGACTTTATGACTTGGTTTGTGCTCTGACATACACTGTTAACTGTTTGACCCTATATAAACAGGTGTGTGCCTTTCCAAATCATGTCCAGTCAACTCAAGTTACCACAGGTGGACTCCAATCAAGCTGTAGAAACATCTCAAGGATGATCAGTGGAAACAGGATGCACCCAAGCTCAATTTTGAGTGTCATGGCAAAGGTTTTGAACACTTATACACATGTGATTTTTATCTGCTGATAGTACAGAGCTCTAGGAGGCACTCTGCACATGCTCAGTTTGGTGTGTATTGCTCAAGAGGTTTTTCTTGGGAGAGTGCATGTGATCAGCACAGGGCCAATCAGCACTGTCCAGACAGAAAGTCAGGGGCCATGCATCATAGAACAGTCATAGGAGAATGAAAACTCCTCCTACAAGCTTTAACCAGACACGCATAGAAGTCACAAGACTGCTATATACTGCTGATGAGAAAAGGTATTTAGCAGTTTATATTTACTAAAACTTTTGCATCTCCATGTTCTGTGTACTGCGGGAGACCAGATATAGTGAATGCAGGATCCTGGGTTTAGTAACACTTTAAATGTCTTTCCATGTCTGTGTAGGGATCCACTGCCCTCTAGTGTCAGTTAGTATCACACTGGAATGTATGATGATGTATGTCACTTCCTGACTTTGGGATTGTTGGAAAAGATCCTGGAAGGAGGAAATGGAGAGAGAGAGAAGGTCTTAGCCACATGTCCTATCCATGCTACTAATACTAGATCAGAAGAGGCAATCCTGCAAGTATTTCTATGTTATAATAGTTTAACTGCAGCTGCCTATAGCTTTTTGAGTGAAGTGCTGAATACTCATGACAAATAGGATATTTCCGTGTTTTTACACATGCACATATCTCACATGCACAGTGCCAGATAACTAGGACTGCATTCCAGGCTGGTTGGGTAATGACTGGAGGATCTCCTCCTCACAACAGAACTTGTCTTCAGGTCTACAACGCAAAGACAGACACCGCATTATCCTCAGGGGCCCCTGCAACTGGACATTGCTGCAACATTCATCCAGAGATATCTCTAAAAAATAACTATATACTATACCCAGGTACACTCGTATATCTGCAAAATTCCACCAAGATGCCTATTGGGCCCTTTGCTGATAATATCTGTTTGTACATTGAATAATTGTACTGTTATTAATCTTATTTTATATATAGCTTGTATTATTCATATACTGGTGTGCCTCTGTATGCTTATGGTTAATGTTATATGCTGGTTGCAGTAGTTCTTCTGCTCCCAATTACTTTGTTTAGATTATAGGTTAATTTCCCAGGAAGGCCCTGTCCTGGATTGAGGCACTGCCGACTTTATTATCAATCTGATGTACAAAAAAAACAATGGTCATGGGACTTTATATGAGGCATGTCACTTCCAAAATAATGATACTTATGCCCCGTACACACGAGCGGACTTTTCGACATCCAAACTCCGACGGACTGAGTCCGGCGGACTATCCGATCGTGTGTGGGCTGCAACGGACTTTAGCGAAGCTAAAGTCTGACGGACTTTAGAAATGAAGCATGCTTTAAATTTTCCCGACGGAACTCCGCCGGACCCGGTCCCCTTTGAAAAATCCGCTCGTGTGTGTGCTACTCCGACGGACTAAAACCGACGCTAGGGCAGCTATTGGCTACTGTCTATGAACTTCCTACGTCGAATCCAGTCGTACGTCATCACGTTCGACTCCGTCGGAGTTTGGTGTGATGGTGTGTGGTCAAGTCCGTTCGGTCGAAAAGTCCGCCAGAACTCCGTCGGAACTCCAGCGGAACTCCGGCGGAACTCCTTTGGAGGTCTGTCAGACTTAATTCCTCTCGTGTGTACGGGGCATTAGAGTACATATAATTAGAAAATGTATTACAGTCAAAATTAATTATACATAATTCAAAAAGACACAATGCAATTTTGGGTAATGAAACCCTGAAAAGTCATTAAAACCAGCTGACATACAAAATTATTTGTAAATAAATTGATTTTGTAATTATGAATGATGGTATATACATGAACAAAAAACATAATGGATGCAAATTGTAAGAACCAGACTGTCTTGACATCCTTAAAAACTTGTCTTAAATTGCTACGCGTTTCGTGGATCGTGTCCACACATCAGGAGTATGGTATAGGAAATATCTATAATAGTAAATAAGTAAACAAAGAATATAATGGTACATACAAGTATACCCCACTTTAAAGTACACAATGGGGTTTATTTACTAAAGTTGAAAAGTGCAAAATCAGGCTCACTTATGCATAGAAACCAATGAGCTTCCAGGTTTTATTAGCAAAGCTTAATTGAACAAGCCAAGGTTAGAAGCTCATTGGTTTCTATGCAGAAGTGAGCCTGATTTTGCACTTTCCAGCTTTAGTAAATAAACCCCATTGTGTACTTAAAAGTGGGGTATGCCTGTAGTCAAAAATGTTAAATGGTTTATTATAACAGGAAAAAAAAAACAATCTTGGAGGGACAAGTAGTCTGATACTTACAAGTCAGCTGGAAATTGGCCCAGCTTTTGAAAGAGGAGAATTGGGGTGTCAAGATCAATGTCTGGTCTGGGGGTGAGGCAGGAAATACCCATCCAGACCAGGGGAGCAGCCAGGGAACAGGCCAGGAAACCATGGTATGTATGGTCAGGGCCGGGACAAGGGGTGGGCAGGAGGGGCGGCTGCCCTGGGCACTGTGGTATCATGGGCGGTGGGGGGGCAACACAAGGAAATAGGGGGGAGGGGATTTGTGTTGGAAAGGGGGATTTGGGGGGCAGCAGGGAGTAAGTATTGTTCTAGGAGGGGGAATTTGGGGGTATGCTAAAATTTAGGGGAGAAGGAATGGGTGAAGAAGATTTGTGCTAGGAAGGATGATTGGGGTGCTTTGTGCTGGAAGGGGTGATTTGCAGTGGGGTTATTGGGAGGGGTAATCTTAGGGGTAGATAATTTGTGCTAGGAGGAGTGATTTTTTTAGGGGGGCACTTGAATTGGGGGGATTTGGGGGGTAAGATTTGTGCCGGGAGGGGGCATTTCAGCAGGGGGACAGATTTGCACTGGGAGGAGGGGGAATTTATGCTTAGGGGGGGTGAAAAAGATTAGTGCTCAGTTTTTTTTTGGGGGGAGATTTTCGATGATGCATAATGCTCAAACACCTTGGGGGCAGGGGGGGGGGGTGCAGTTTGGCATGTTTGCCCTGGGCTCTGGATGACCTTGTCCCGGCACTGTGTATGGTCCATGGAAAAAGTGGGATATGGGGACAACTCAAGTCCACACCGATCTGAAAAAATGGAAATGTATAAGGAAATATAGGTGAATATACCGTTTCCCCGAAAATAAGACCTAGCGTAATTGTGGGTGATAGCTGCAATATAAACTTCTACTAACACAAGGGTGGCGCTAAAGAGCTGAAAAACTACGTAGTATGTCACTACGTTCGTGTTTGCTGGCCGACAATTCCTTGCCCTTTGTATGCAAGACAAAAATCCAGGCAAATGCCTTCGGACAAAAGTCTGTGGCTTTGTCGGCCAAAAATTCAGTTGCGTGTTTTACACTTTTCAAAGTTTCTGGTTCTTTTATTTACCTACAGGTTTAGCGCAATATCCTGTTTGGGGAGCGCTAGTTCTCATAACCCCGCAAAAGAGGGCTGTACCTGGGTAGTAGGAGAGCAGAAAAGGGTGGTTTATGATTGGGATCTCTCTTGAAGTTGAGCTTGATATTTGAGGCCCCCTTCAGACATTTAACCACTTGCTGACCAGGCATTTTCGACATTATTTGCTTTCAAGAAACAACCAGTATTTTTTGTGGGAAAATTGCTTAGAACACCAAACATTGTATTTTTTTTTTTTTTAGTAGAGGCTCCACAGAATAAAATGGGGGTCATTGCAATTTTAAAAACGTGTTTTTTTATGCAGGGTTTTTTAATTGATAAAAAAAAATATATATATATATATATATATATATATATATATATATATATATATATATATATATATATATATATACCTCAACTTTTTTAAACCACAAAAGATGATGTTGTGCCAAGTAAATAGATACCTAACATTCCATGCTTTAAAACTGCCCGCGCTTGTGGAATGGCACCAAACTACGGTACTTCAAAATCTCCATTTATTTATTTTATTAAATTTTCTTATATTTTACACTGTCCCTTAAAAAAAGTTGTTTGATCACTTTTATTGCAAGGAATGACAGGTCCTCTTTAACCACTTGCCTACCAGGCACTTTCACCCCCTTCCTGCCCAGGCCAATTTTCAGCTTTCAGCGCTGTCACACTTTGAACGACAATTGCGCGGTCATACTACAATGTAGCCATATAACATTTTTATATTTTTTTTCACAGAAATAGAGCTTTATTTTGATGGTATTTAAACACTGTTGGGTTTTTTACAAAAATAAAAAAAATTCTGAAAAATAAAGGTTTTTCTTAGTTCCTATCAGAAAATTTTGGAAATAAGTCATTTTTCTGGTTCACTGATGGGCACTGATGAGGTGGTACTGGTGGGTATCGATGAGGCTTCAGTGATGGGCGGCACTTTGGTACTGATAGGCGGCACTGATGGGTGCTGATAGGTGGCAATGAAGGGCATTGATAGGTGGTACTGATGAGCACTGATGGGCACTAACAGGCTGCACTGATGGGCACTGATAGGTGACACTGATGGGTACTGATAGGCAGCAGGGAATGGTACTAATAGGTGGCACTGGTGGGCACTGATAGGCTGCACTGATGGGTACTAATAGGTGGCATTGAAGGACACTAATAGGGGGCACTGAAAGCTGGCACTGATGGGCACTGATAAGTAGCACTTATGAGCACTGGTAGGCACTGATGGGCACTTATAGGTGGCACTGATGGGTACTGATAGGCAGCAGTGAAGGTTACTGATAGGTGGCAGTGAAGGGTACTGATAGACAGCACTGATACTGATAGGTGGCAGTGAAGGGTACTGATAGGTGGCAGTGAAGGGTGCTGATAGGCATCACTGATGGGCACTGATAGGCAACACTGATAGGCACTGATAGGCTGCACTAATGGGCACTGATAGGCTGCACTAATGGGTACTGATTGGCAGCAGTGGAGGGCACTGATAGGCAGCACTGATTGGTACTAATAAGCGGCAGTTAAGGGCACTGATAGGTGGCACTGATAGATAGCACTGCTGAGCACTGATAGGCTGCAATGATGGGCACTGATAGTCGGCACTGATGGGTACTGATAGATGGCAGTGAAGGGCACTGATAGGCGGCACTGATGGGCACTGATAGGCGGCATTAATGAGCACAAATAGGCTGCACTGATGGGCAATGATAGGCGGCATTGATGTGTTCTGATAGGTGGCACTGATGGGCACTGGTAGGCAGCACTGATAGGTGGCACTGATTGGCAGCACTGGTGGGCCCTGACTGGAAGCACTGATTGGTACTGTTGGCAGCACTGGTGGGCACTGATTGCCAGCACTGACAGGCACTGTTGGGCCTGCACTAATAATCAGTGCCCTGATTATCAGTGTAGATGTCCCTTTCACACAAGCTGGTTATCGGCTCTCCTCTCAGCATAAGGAAAGGAATGCCGATAACCGTCTTGTGTTTACATCTGTGATCAGCTGTGATTGGGCAGTGCACCGCTCAGACCACTTTTATCAGAAAGACCGGCATCTGAGGGAAAAAATAATAACGGGGTTGTGGCTTCTAGCTTTAGCAATAACCCCGTACTATACGTCAAATTAATGATGGATTTTCACAGTTAGGCAGTCGGCATGTGCCTGTTGTGGTGCATTAGCATTGCATTAAGACGTTCATGGTACCAACCCATCTGAATGGCCAAAAACCTTCTTTTTTTTTTTTTTTATAATGCCGCGCACCACAATACATGGCATAGGCACATTGGGCCCTCTTGGCACTCATCATACTTATCTTGATAGCTGCCAAGTCAAGAAATATTGGAATTTAATATTAGATTACATTTATAGAAAATTCTTCTAATCTTAAATAGAATGAATATTAATTAAATCATCCAGGAATTATAACTTGAGTGGACAGTGGGGGGTCAGTATGTGGTGATTACACTTCTCCACTAAAGCTGTCCGGAGACGGCAGTAGTCAGCTCAGATCCCCGGCACCCTGCCTGTGGCACGGGGGTCACTTATTGTGCACTCCTCACTATCTTACTTTTTCTGTGCTGTCCACTACTTTTTCTTTTTAATCCTTTTTTTCCCCTCTGATCTTTTATAGTGGATCTTGCTAAAAGAAAAATCAAATGTGGCACAAGTAATTTTTAATAGGACTGTAGGGAGAATTGATGTGTAAAGGGGCTGTATTGGCAGTGATTTCCTAGCAGCCTCATGTATTCTATGACCGTCTCCTGAAGCTTGTCCTCAGACTTCAACAAACTGTGCTCCGACCATATCCGGTAGGATATCTGCAGTCTCTGACATCTTTCTGTAGTATTACATTTGTTGAATGTAAGGCTGGATTCACACCTAGGCATTTTTTGTGCTTTTTGCATTTTGCAGATTTTCACTACAGAACGTGTTCCATAGGAAACCATGTTATATGGACTGCAGTGCAAATCTGCAAAATGCACTAAAACGGCATAAGTGTGAATCCAGCCTTACTGTATGTGTGGCCCATTGGTGATATCAGGGGCCACACTTGAGACCTTCTATATCAAAAACTTTGCCCACCATTGACTCAGCGGGTTCTTGATGCAAATAATTCCAGAAAAGCGGTATTTAATCTAAAATCAAAGTTTTATATTGCAGCTTACCAATCATTAGATATGGTGGCTGCATTAGTTTTATTTTTTGGGGAGGCATTTTTCCCCTCAGTTTTCACTGGGGATCTGGCTAATAACACACCTCCAGTATAGGGTGCCTCCACTCTGGATGAAGGAGAAACAGAGACACCTTTGGACAGCAGCATTTTCAGACTGGGGGGAGAGGGGTGTTAGATGTACTAGTAGATTTAGATACACTAACAAACTGAAGCTGAACTCCAGCTAACATTTGCATACAGTTACAGAAAACTGATTTTTTTTATCCTTTTGCGATAAAGGTTTTACATACATAAATAAAACCTGGCCATCAACCACTTGCTTACTGGCTTACTGGCTTACTGCTTCACTTAAACCCCCTCCTGCCCAGACCAATTTTCAGCTTTCAGCACTGACGCACTTTGAATGACAATCATGCTACACTGTACCCAAATTTAATTTTTATAATTTTTTCCCCACAAATAGAGCTTTCTTTTGATGGTATTTGATCACCCCTGGGTTTTTTTTTATTAAAAACTGTTTTATATTTTGTTATAAACTTTTGCAAACAGGTCATTTTTCTCCTTCATTGATGTACGCTGATGAGGTTGCAGTAATGGGCACTGGTAGGCTTCTTTGATGGGCACTGATAAAGCGGCACTGGTGGGCACTGATGTGGCTGTGGCGTCACTGGTGGGCATTGATGAGGTGGCACTGTTGGGTGGCACTGATGGGCGGCACTGAAGCGTATTGATAGGTGGTACTGATAGGTAGCACTGATAGCTGGCAATGATGGGTGGCAATGATGGACACTGATGGGTGACAGTGATGGGCACTGGTAGGTAACACTGATAGGCAACACTGCTAGGTGGCACTGATGAGGCATTGATTGGCAACACTGGTGGGCATTGATAGGTGGCACTCGTGGGCATTAATAGTTGGCACTGATTTGTGGCACTGATATACACTGGTGGGCACTGATATGCACTGTGTGGGTACTAGCAGGTGGCACTGGTGCGCACAGATAAGGCGGCTATGCCTCTTCCATTACGGGACTGATGTCCCTTACACAGAGGCTGGTGAAAAATGATTACCGATCTTCTGTTTACATCACGTGATTAGTTGTCAATTGACTGACAGCTGATCATGTGGTAAGGGGCCAGGATCGGCCCCTTACTGCGATCCGTGATCACTTGAGTCCCATTGAGACTCGCCGTGCGTGCCCTGCATTATCTGTGTCGGGAGCTGTGGAAGGGACCCGCAGAAAGAGGACGAGGTGCACAAATATGATCCCCAAAAGAGAACATACACATATCCAAATGGTGATGTGAGTGGGCTTCATATCTAAAAATGAAATTGGGTATACTGTGAATACTCCAGTGACGGTCTGTCAATAGGGGGTGCACGGGCACTGCCCCCCCACCCCTCCCCAGGATTTTCACATAAAAAAAGGGGTCACATTAAGAGTGTCCAGGTGCCAGACACACAGCAGTCTAGGGGAAGCTTCAGCTGATTGCAACTGGGAAGCTGATTTGCCCGTGTTTAGGGAGTGTTCGGGGGACAAGCAATACCCGCAAAGACTCCCACTCTACAATTTTTCTCTGGCTCCTGTCCTTTTGGGGGTTTTTTTTGGCGGGGACCAGAGGACAACTAGGCAGTGCTTTTTGCGGCACCGCCATGTCACTTCCGGTTTCCCGGTTGGTTCACTATGCTGTGGAGTAGACTCTGAGACTGACTGACTATGCAATCGACTCGTGGTGGAAGCCGGCCTGAGCTTAGCGGTGCAATAATGGTAGGTAAAGCTAACGGCACTACGGACCCATCAATAGGGGGCGCACGGGTACTGCCCCCCCCCCCCAAGCTTTTCACACAAAAAAGGATCAAATTAAGAGTTTACAGGTGCCAGACTCACAGCAGTCAATGGGAAGCTTTCCCAGCTTGCAATCAGCGGATTCCCCTTCCACAGTGACATGATAGCATCACGTATTTGTTGCAGATTTGTCAACTGTACATCCATGATGCAAATCTCCTGTTCCACAACATCCCAAAGGTGCTCTGTTGGATTGAAATCTGGTGACTGTAGAGGCCATTGGTGTACAGTGACCTCATTCTCATGTTAAAGAAACCAGTGGTGAGATCATTAGAGCTTTGTGATATAGTGCATTATCCTGCTAGAAGGAGCCATCAGAAGATGGGTACACCATGGTCATAAAGAGATGGACATGGTCAGCAACAATATTCAGGTAGACCATGGCAATAAATGCTCAATTGGTACTAAGGGGCCAAAAGTGTGCCAAGAATATATCCACAAGTCCATTACACCACCACCACCAGCCTGAAATGTTGATACAAGGCAGAATGGATCCATGCTTTTATGTTGTGTACACCAAATTCTGACCCGACCATCTGAATGTTGCAGCTGAAATCGAGACTCATCAGACTAGTTTTCAAATCTTCTATTGTCCAATTTTGGTGATCCTGTGCAAAATGTAGCCTCAGTTTCCTGTTCTTAGCTGACAGGAGTGGCACCCGGTGTGGTCTTCTGCTGCTGTATCTGTTTCAAGGTTGGATGTGTTGTGCGTTCAGAGATGGTATTCTACATACCTTGGGTGTAACGAGAGGTTATTTGAGTTACTGTTGCCTTTCTATCATCTCAAACCAGTCTGCCCATTCTCCTCTGACTTCTGTCATCAACAAGGCATTTTCCTCCACATAACTGCCGCTCACTGGATATTTTCTCTTTTTTGGACCATTCTCTGTAAACCCAAGAGATGAAAATCCCAGTAGATCAGCAGTTTTTGAAAAACTCAGACCAGCCCAGCAGTAATGATACATAATCACCTGATAAATGGCTGTTTACAGTCCTACATTACTAACAATTTCATTTTTCAGTTTGTTTGCTCTCTCCAAATTTTTTTTTTAGCACCAGCCGCCACTGATCAGGGAACTGGAGAAAGTGCAGAGAAGGGCAACCAAACTGATAAGAAGCATGGAGGAGCTCAGCTATGAGGAACGATTAGAAGAACTGAATTTATTCACTCTTGAGGAGATTAAGGGGGGATATGATCAACATGTATAAATACATAAGGGGTCCATACAGTGAACTTGGTGTTGAGTTATTCACTTTAAGGTCATCACAGAGGACAAGGGGGCACTCTTTAAGTCTAGAGGAAAAAAGATTTCATCTTCAAATACAGAAGAGCTTCGGAAATGTGGAATAGACTCCCTCCAGAGGTGGTTCTGGCCAGCTCAGTAGATTACTTTAAAAAAAGGCCTGGATTATTTCTTAAATGTATACAATATAACTGGGTACTAACATTTATAGACAAAACTGATCCAGGGAATATCCAATTGCCTCTTGAGGATCAGAAAGGATTTTTTTTCCCCTGCTGTAGCAAATTGGATCATGCCTTGCTGGGGTTTTTTACATAGTAAGGTTGAATAAAGACACCAGTCCATCCTGAGGGAGGTGTCTACATTGTCCTTAACCCTGCACATTGCAAACTCACATCGGTCACTACCCTCAAGGAGCCCACAATCCAAGGTCCCCATTCATATACTAGGGCCAATTTTGGACAGAAGCCAATGACCTATCTGCATGTCTTTGGAGTGTGGGAGGAAACCGGAGTACCCGGAGGAAACCCACACAGCCACAGGGAGAACATGCAAACTCCAGGCAGGTAGTGTTGTGGTTGGGATTTGAACCAGCAACCCCTTTTACTGCTAGGTGAGAGTGCTAACCACTACACCACTGTGCCTTCCTCTGGATCAACTGTGGGTGAAGGATTGTTTTTTTTCTCTTTAATTGGTTGAACTAGATGGACTTGTTTTTTCTTTTTTCAACCCAACTATGTAACTATGTAATTGGTTGTCACTTTGGTTACATGATTAACAGTTGGTCCCATTGGCTCCTAATCATTACTAGAGACAAGGAACTGTCTTTGTCTCACCACAGAAACCTCGGCTGCCCATGGATGCCTATGTGTGGTGTGTGGGCGTTAAATGTGACCCTTTTTGCCAACAAAAATATGCATTACGTGGGCAGCGAGAGCTTAATATATAGCTGGGTTCTCTGTTTCCTTATCCACTTTAATAATCTGTTTTGACTAGACTGCACCTCCGAATCAGACCTGACGGAACTCACACTACAATTGCAGCCAGGCAACACCGATGTTATCTAATCACCTTATATTCTGAATTTTACGTTAAACCAGCATGATAGACGCCTCCGCTGTCTATAGGTGGCAAACTGTTTTCCAGATATCATATGCAAATGATAAGACAGCTAAAGAGAACGGCTGCCATTTTGGTTCATTTTCATAATGGGATTCCCCAGCTAAAAGATATTTCGGTCTTAACTGTATACATTTCATACATTTCACATGTTCACACCGAGCGTATTTAAATCCAGAAGACGCTCTAACTTGCTACACGGTAATGAATTATCCTGGTGAATGGTCACACTTTCTGCACAATTCCCCTGTAGTAAGCGTTATACATATGTATGTCATGTTTTTTTCGTGGTTTGCTCATTAGTTTTAAAATGGAACGTATTTACTGTTTAACACGTTTCGACTTGTTATTTAACCTTTGTATGGAGAATTTTACAGGTTTTATGGAAAATTATGTAAAAGGATTAAATTAGAATGCTAGGAATGCATTGCTATGCCAAGCCAAAGCTCACCTCCACTGCCAGAACAGCTCTTACCTGCCACAGCCAAGATTCATATGCAGCACTGAAGGTGAACATCTGAAGGCCCAATCTTGGAACTGGTGCTGAGGTAGACCCATCACTGTACGGGATGCTTGTAGGCAGGTGCAGTCTACTTTCTCCACTGCAGGTGGCACTCAACTGTAGCACCATGTGACTTTGGTGGCCGTCTTGGGTCAGGCATAGTCTATTTAAGACCTTGGCTCCTTAGTATGGCATGCATTTAGCATGTGGGTGGTGTAGGGACATGTTACCGGTCTGTCTGGGTCAGTAATAGTGGCAAGGAAAGGTTGAAGATGAGTAGGGAAAGACTAGGGTTATGCCATTTCTCCCCTAAACCTCCTCCCTTGGGCTTGGGCTTGGACTGGTCAGGCCACATTCTGCACATCAAGACCGACGGTGTCAGCTCAGCTGAAATCTGTTCTGCTACAATCTGCTGTCCACCTACGAGTGTTTCTAGTCAGGCTGCTGTACGCCGTGCTTGTTGTGAACGGTTATATTTTGACTACAATACAATTTCTTTCTAGTTGCAACTAGACTTTGCCTGAGTTACTGCTGCAGCACCACACTGCACCCTCCCACATGCTGAGGAAGCACACTTTACCCAAAACTAGTGCAACTTCTGGGGGTACTATTGATTCCTCCGATCCAGCTGAACATCAGTCCCTAAGCCCCTTAACTGATATCACATGGTTATTATTGCCTAGGTATTTGATCACATGATTAACTGATGTAAGAGCGCTGAGCATATAGGCATTTCTTTTCAATTGCAAAGGTGTAAAATGATCTCATTGATATTGACACCTATTGAAGCTCTTAAACTAGAAGAGTTCCAATGTTTCTGTTATTCTGTTGACAAATTGCATTGAGTTATACAATACAAGTTCACACAGCCCTGATGAAGGGGGGGAGCTTGAGCCCCTGAAACACGTTGGCTGTGTAGGATGAGGCACCAGTTGTAGTTCCTAATTTTGACCACAAGATGTCACCACTGTCAATATGTGAGCCTCAGCATTTAAAAAGGAAGTAAACCCTGATGTGTTTACTTCCTCTTTCATTCCCTGCAAAGGTAAAGCATAATGGACTACTATGCATTACCTGACACAGGAGCCAGCGATGTCACCACTGTCCCATGTAGTCTGGCGCATCCATCTTCTCGGTGGGTCTCGCTTCTCTGCCGCTGTCATTTGGTGAAGCCGTGATGACGTCACTCCCGCGCATGCGCATGCGCACGGGAGCCGTCACGCGCGGCATATTCGCCGTTGACGGTGCCGCGCTCAGTGAGCTTGCGCGCCGCTGTCTACGGCGCATGCGCCGTAGACAGCGGTGCCTGTCTTTCGGCAAATATCTCCTAAACCGTGTAGGTTTAGGAGATATTTCTTGGACCTACAGGTAAGCCTTAATCTAGGCTTACCTGTAGGTCAAAGTGTGTTGTAAGTGTTTACAACCACTTTAAGCGGAAGGCTAACTAAGCTTACATCTACTCCCACCCTCATTCTAAACCTATTTTATCCACCCTGTGAAAGGAAGATGTAAATACCTATTCTGATGTTACTCCGTCCGGTCACATGATTGGTTCCCAATGTTGTCTTCAGTGTAGTGGAGGGATAGCCGACAACAGATACCCCATTGTAAGCCTATGGGTGACGTCACCGCATAGGCTCTGCAGTTGTTGTTGGTGATTTCTCCTCTACACTGAAGCCGGGGCTGGAGAGATCATGTGACTCGACCGGAGCAAATAGGTAAGTATAGACATCTTTCCTTTTACAGGGTAGATAGAATAGGATTAGAATGGAAGTGAGAGTAGATTTAAGCTTAGTTAGGTTTTAGAATTGCTTTCCACTTCCATTTGCCTTCCTACCCAGAATTGTCTGGGAGATGTGGTAGCTTTGTCTCTGCTTAGTATGGGTGCATCATGGGGGAACATATATAATAGGAAGCCTAGAGGTCAGGAAGTAGTAACAAAGAGTTCCTGTGTAGCATTTTTCTCTGCTTGTAGGCTGGCACATGTAGCGTCATGTAGGTGGGAGGTGGCAGTGCCATGTAGCTTCCCCTTAGGAAGGAAGTTGGAGAACTTTTGCAAATGGTACTACTAGCATTTCCCCTGAGGGGGTGCAGGGACTCTTGTACACCTGGCTTTGCATAGCTAACTGGACTATATCGCTCATCTCATTACTCTCTCTTTGTTGCTACAAACCCCCTGTGATTTTTTTGGTAATGTCAAAGCCCTCTAGGAGGCTGAAGTGTTATATTCTGGTAGCGGTACCCCCCGCCCCCCCCTCCCAGGAGCTGCTTGGATATTGGTTGCCTGAGTCTCCCACCGATTACTCCACACAGCCAGGTGCACACACTCTTCCGCTCGTTATATTCAATGACCAATCTAGGGGATATGCTTTTGTATTTTATTTGGAGAACTTGGGTGGGAGTAGGGAATTGGTGGGATACTCCAGAATAACTATTCACAGGTGAGCACAAATCTCTTAATAGAACTGTGTATCGGATTATCTGTAGGACCATACAGTGCCTGTATGGAATGAACAAGTCCCTTTGTAGCTGAAGGAACACCGGTGTCCCCTTTAGCTTGCACCCAGTAGCTGACTTCTAGCACCAAGAGGGGGAATCTAATAGTTCCAGAGATCCTCTGTGGGGGTCTCTATTCACAAGGTTCCAGAAGCACTCACGGCAGCCTTCTTCAGCAGTACCAGACAGGATCCATGGATATCCTCCCTCAGTCAGCTGTCACAAGAACCATGGGATGCAACTTCCCTGCCCAGACCGATTTTTAGCTTTCAGTGCTGTCACACTTTGAATGACAATCGCGCGGTCATGCTACACTGTACTCAAATTAAATTTTTATCGTTTTTTTTCCCACAAATGGAGCTTTCTTTTGGTGGTATTTAATCACCACTTGGGTTTTTATTTTTTGCTAAACAAACAAAAAAAGACAGACATTTTTGTGAAAAAATAAAAATCATGTTTCATAATTTGTTATAAAATTTTGCAAACGGGTAATTTTTCTTCTTCATTGAAATTTGCAGATGAGGCTGGACTGATGGGTACTGATGGGCTGCACTAATAGGCACAGATAAGGTGACACTGATAGGCACTGATAAGACAGCACTGATGGGCACTGATAAGATGGCACTGATGGGCCCTGATGGCTGGCACTGATGGGTGGCACTGATAGATGTCACTGATGGGCACTGATAAGTGGAACTGATGGGCACTGGTAGGTGGCACTGATGGGCACTGGCAGGTGACACTGATGGGCACTGGTAGGTGGTATTGATAGGCAGCACTGGTGATGAGGCACTGATTGGTGACATTTATAGGTGACACTGTGGGCACTGATAGGTGACACTGTGAGCACTAATGGATTGTACTGTGGGCACTGGTAGGTGGCGCTAGAGGGCACTGGTAGGCGGCACTGTTGTGCACTGGTAGGTGGCACAGGTGGGCACAGAAGCCTCTGCAGATGCTCTCCACTATCGGGACTGATCGGCTTTTTTTTTCTCCTCGTGCTACCAGCATTTACAACACATGGTCAGTTGTAATTGGCTGACAGCTGATCACATGATAAGGGGTCAGGATCGATCCCTTACTCTGATCTGTGGTCAGCCGAATCTCATGGACTTGCTGATCACAGAGCACGCTGCACGTGACCCACAGGGGGTGCACAGGCCTCTCGAGCACAGGAGGACGTCTATGGATGCCCTCCCGGCAAAGTAGTTCTGCACTCTAGCCATCATTCGGCTACAGCGCGGACAGGAAGAGGTTAGATACACACACAGTCACCCAGCATGCATTGGGGCACATCCCCTTCTAATTAGAAATGGCTGTATAGACATCCATGTTCTCATCTGCAAGGTTTCCTCCCACTGTCCAATATACCCTATAGCTACTGGATCAGTGTGAAACATAAAGACAGCATGAGCAGCACCAGAACACACTGAGCAGACTCTAGCAATCAATCACTACTCTCTGTTAAGCAGACATAGCAGCACATAGATTTGCCTAGCTGTCTCCATGTTAAGCAGAGAAATGAAAAATTATATACACTCACTCTAGCACCTACCTAGGAGGGCACTACATTCTATTCATCGCTTTGAGCAAATGTGTAAAAAGCAATATCTGGACTGTTTGATTCTAGTCTTAAGGGAGTTTCTCTTGGAATGGGACTATGCACTGGGGTTACAGCGGGATCTGTTGCTAGCAAGGCCAGTAGCAAGTTAAAAGAGAGCCCTGGGGCAATGGTTAGGCCAGGCAGGGCTTTTTTTTTTCAGTAGGAACGCAGGGGAACGGAGGGTCTATTGTTGCTGACTGCTGGGGATCTACTGTAGCTGGAGATTGTAGTGTTCCTGGGGGATTGTTTCCTGGAGGGATCTACCATTCCAGAGGGATCTGTTGTTGGTGGAGGAGTGATGTTTTGCTCTTGGGTTCCTATGGGGGTATCCACTATTGAGTTAGGGAGGGTGTATTGATGCTGGCTACTGGGGGATCTGTTGTTTCCAGCAGGGGTCTTTGGTCTCTGGTGGGGATCTGTTTTTGCTAGGGGTGTATTTAGTTCCTGTGGGAGGGTATATTGTTTCTGGGAAGGATCTGTTGTTGCTGGAGGTGGGGTGTATTATCAATAACCAATTCCAAACAAAAAATGTAACTCCACAAAATTATATTTGGCTCTGTACTCTCTAAAAGGAGCGGTACTAGGAGGTGGATAAAAGACGAAGACAACGGATGGTGCGGTAGGTCATGGTGTAGAGCGTAACTGTAACCTATTCTTTGAGAAAAAAACATCTGATGCCAGGTCTGGTCTTTCTCAGGGTGTCCCCTTTACAAGGGAACTAGTGGGAACCCTGGAGAGCCCAGAGCTAGAACCTTAGCAGACGATTTGTGTCAATCTAGATGTTCAACAGTGGGTTAAAGAGCAGACATGCTTCCTCAATTCAGAGCAGCTGTTTTATCTCTTGTTACTCCATTTTGAAGCAATTAAAAATCCTCTGGCACTCTACGAGCATTGGGGTGGCACTCTGATTATATTTTCTATGTTTAAACCCAGTGGCGGCTGGTGCTCAAAACTTTTTAGGGGGGCGCAAACAATCAGTACCATCAAACGCAGCCACTGTGTCCATCAATTGCTGCCACTGTGCCATCAAACACCACTACTGTGCCATCAAATGCCGCCACTGTGCCCATCAAATGCCGCCACTGTGCCCATCAAATGCCGCCACTGTGCCCATCAAACGCTTTCACTGTGCCATCAAATGCTCCCACTGTGCCCATCAAATTCTCCCACTATGCCATCAAATGCTCCCACTGTGCCCATCAAATGCTCCCACTGTGCCCATCAAATGCCATCACTGTGCGCCCCGCCCCCTTTCTTGGTGAGGCAGCGGGTGACAGCGGCAAGTGGTGAACGATTTCCTCCATGTCCTTGATGTCTTCTCCCGTCTGCTCTTCCCCTCCTCTCCTATGATTGGGTGCCTGATAGGTGTCCAATCACAGTGCCTGTTGTTTCAGCCAATCAAGTGATGGGTAACAGACCCGAGCACCTGATTGGCGGAGAGGAGGTTCAGTGTTAGGAAAGAAAATATTCATTCGCTTTTCTAACACAGCTGAGTAAACTGCGAGCGCCAAGCATGGCGCTCGCTGTTTACCTTTTTTGATGCCTATTAAAGCCTATAGCTCTAATCAGGTGCTTCAAAAAAAATTAAAAATACCCCGCCGCTTGAATTTCAGGCGCCTGGAGCTTGTAAAGGGGCTGAGCGCCTAAATAGGGGGTGTCAGCGGCTGCCATAGATAGATTCATGCAATACATGAATCTATCTATTGATGATAGATGGGTGGCTGGAGAGAGGGGGTGGCGCCCATGCACCCTTATGGACGCACCGTCACTGTTTAAACCCCAAAACTGATTGCAGTGCTGATATTTGTGCGTCTGAGTTCCCAGCTGTGAATACCAGTAGCAAGGGGAATCATTTTTCCTTTTTGCAACTCAATTGCATTATAAAGAAAGTTGTCTGGCAAGTTATATGTAAGCACTTTAAACAAAGGGGTTAAGGGTTGGAACATAATTATTATGTGCTAAAATTCAACAAAATTCTGGTCCAATTAATAAAAGCAAGATAATCGTGTTATTTAACACATGCATCATTCGCTAATAAGATCATTATTTACAGCAAATATTAGCTTTAATTAATAATCATTTTGGCAAATTAGGCACATTATGTATGCATTTTAGCATTGTGAACTGACCTTTTTGTTGTTAACTGAGAAGCATTTAAAACTGCTAAACACAGTACAACCAACACTTGTGCTAAATGCAATTTGCCATCCGAGAGCAGTTTAAACCAAAATAATTTTTTTCCCCAGTTGCACAGCTCCCAATTGTCCCTGATTTGGAACAAAGTCCCTCTGTCCCTCTTTCCTCCTCATTTGTCCCTCATTTTGGTCTGATCTATATAGATGTATATAAAATGCACTTTCTATCTATCAAAAAAGGGTTTTCCAGCGCTAAACCTTTTATTCAATTTCTAAATTGCTGCATTTGTAAATTTCAAAAGCCGATATAACGGCAATTAGTAGTTGTAAAAAAACGCGCTTGTGGGTTTAACCACTTGACATCCGCGCTATGGCCAAATGACGGCCACAGCACGGATGTGAATTCCCTGGAGGCCGTCATATGACGGCCTCCCCTGTGCACACTCCCTGTACCCGGTCCCGGACCCTTTCCATGTGATCAGCTGTCAGTCAATGACAGCTGATCACATGATCAAAACAAAAGCTCAGTGATCGCTTTTTTTTTTTTCCTCACGCTGACAGCGGAGGAGAAAAAAAAAGCCGATCACCCGCTCATCTTAAAGGGACATTGATCCCGAAATGGAAGAGGCAATTATGCCTCATTTATGCCATCTGAAAGCACCCACAAGTGCCACCTATCAATGCCCACAAGTGCCACCTATCAATGCCCACCAGTGGTGTCAATCAGGTGATCAAATACCACCAAAAGAAAGCTCTATTTGGGGTAAAAAAATGATATAAATGTAATTTGGGTACAGTGTTGTATGACCGCGCAAATTGTCATTCAAAGTGCATCAGCGCTGAAAGCTGAAAATTTGTCTGGATAGGAGGGGGGTTTAAGTGCACAGTAAGCACGTGGTTAAACAATCAATTTCTTTTGTACAATTTTTCCTTAAGGGGGGTGTGTCATATGCCAACGTACTTTTGATAATATGTGATTCCTTATTCCCATCTCAGAAAGTTGGGAGGTGTGCAATTGCCCTCCAATTCTTACTATATCTCTATTCCTTGCAGACTCATCACTCGGAGATTCAGCCTTGGTCATCTTGCAGGTTGAATGACTCCCAGACTGTCCATCAGGCCACCTTGGGCTCACAGGAGAGTGCTGCAGAGACGGTGTCCATGCCACTACATGCTGCTGCTCTCTGCAACAGTCATGGCCCCAGGGCTGTCTTAATAGCATCATGGGCCCCCGGGCAAAGTAATGCTCTTGGGCCCCTACAATGGAGACAGCGCAGGTAAACAGACATCAAGTAGGTAGGAGCAGGGCCGGCGCTCCCACTAGGCGAACTAGGCAGTCGCCTAGGGCGCACTGCCGCCTAGGGGCGCAGCCACAGCCTTGGTCCGCTCCAGAGGATCAGTTCCCCCTTGGCGAGTGGTGCAGACTGTAGCAGGAGGTGGCTCCATATGGCCGGCTGCAGAGTTGCTGGGCAGGGGAGCAGGCAGATCTCACCCTTCGGACTAAGCCAGGGATGACCATGCGGATGTCCAGCAGCCATGGGTGTCAGCTCTCTGGCCGCCCCGCCTCCCTCCCTGGATGTTGCAGCCATTGGAGGAGCAGGGCGGGCGGCATGGATCCACCCAGGCCCGGACTAGCTATAGGACAAACGCAGGGCCACTTGTCTTGGAGGAGCGAGGACCAAAAAGCAAAGCTTTTCCTGCAGCTTATCCAGCCTCTCCGCGGCCGCCACTGGAGCGGGGGGGTGGATCAGCTGAACGGGGGTGGAGCTGAAGGAGGTCTCCCGGACGTGACACGGACTGCCGCCCGCTGCCTGACATGTGGAGGAAGCGAGAAAGAAGTGCACCAAGGTAAGAACTTGTCAGGTGGTGGGGGGAAGTGCTGGGGATGAAGGCTTCCAGTCAGAGCTTATCTTTGGTGTGTGATCCCATCCCATCCCCTGGCCCCATCCCTCCACCTGGCTCCCTCCCTCCGCCTGGCTCCATCCCATCCCCTGGTACCATCTCTCCGCCTGGCTCCCTCCCTCCACCTGGCTCCATCCCATCCCCTGGTACCATCCCTCCACCTCGCCCCATCCCTCCGCCTGGCTCCCTCCCTCCCTCCACCTGGCTCTATCCCATCCCCTGGTACCATCCCTCCACCTTGCCCCATCCCTCCGCCTGGCTCCCTCCCTCCGCCTGGCTCCCTCCCTCCGCCTGGCTCCATCCCATCCCCTGGTACCATCCCTCCACCTCGCCCCATCCCTCCACCTGGCTCCCTCCCTCCGCCTGGCTCCCTCCCTCCGCCTGGCTCCCTCCCTCCACCTGGCTCTATCCCATCCCCTGGTACCATCCCTCCACCTCGCCCCATCCCTCCGCCTGGCTCCCTCCCTCCGCCTGGCTCCCTCCCTCCACCTGGCTCCATCCCATCCCCTGGTACCATCCCTCTGCCTGGCTCCCTCCCTCTGCCTGGCTCCCTCCCTCTGCCTGGCTCCCTCCCTCTGCCTGGCTCCCTCCCATCGCCTGGTACCATCCCTCTGCCTGGCTCCCTCCCTCTGCCTGGCTCCCTCCCTCTGCCTGGCTCCCTCTGCCTGGCTCCCTCCCTCTGCCTGGCTCCATTCCTCCGCCTGTCTCCATCCAATCCCCTGGCTCCATCCCTCCGCATGGCTCCATCCCTCCACCTGGCTCCATCCCTCCACCTGGCTCCATCCCTCCCCACCTGGCTCCATCCCTCCCCACCTGGCTCCATCCCTCCCCATCTGGCTCTATCCCTCCGCCTGGCTCTATCCCTCCACCTGGCTCCCTCCCTCCACCTGGCTCCCTCCCTCCACCTGGCTCCCTCCCATCCCCTGGCTCCATCCCTCCGCTTGGCTCCATCCCATCGCCTGGCTCCATCCCATCGCCTGGCTCCATCCCTCCGCCTGGCCCCATCCCATCCCCTGGCCCCATCCCTCCGCCGGGCCCCATCCCTCCCCACCTGGCTCCCTCCCTCCGCCTAGCTCCATCCCTCCCCACCTGGCCCCATCCCTCCGCCTGGCCCCATCCCTCCGCCTGGCCCCATCCCTCCGCCTGGCCCCATCCCTCCTCCTGGCTCCATTCCTCCTCCTGGCTCCATTCCTCCTCCTGGCTCCATTCCTCCACCTGGCTCCATCCCATCGCCTGGCTCTATCCCTCCACCTGGCTACCCCCATCTCCTTTCCACTTTGCTATATCCTCCCTCCACCTGGCTGCACCCCATCTCCTGTCCACCTGGCTCCATCCCTCCACCTCGCTCGATCCCTCCACCTGGCTACCCCCTCCTGTCCACCTGGCTCCATCCCTCCACCTAGCTGCGCCCCCTCTCCTGTCCATCTGGCTATATCCTCCCTCCACCTGTCTGCACCTCCCCTCTCCTGTCCACCTGGCTGCACCCCTCTCCTTTCCTCCTGGCTGCACCCTATCTACTGTCCACCTGGCTTCATCCTTCCTCCCACCTGGTTGCACCTCCCCTCTCCTGTCCACCTCACTCCATCCCTCCACCTGGCTGCACCCCCCCTTTCCTGTCCTCCTGGCTATATCCCTCCCCCCACCTGGCGGCACCCCCTCTCCTGTCCACCTGGACCAGTTCTGGTGCTAAAGTTATTGAATAAATTTTTTTGGGGGGGGGGAGCAAGTAGCTGGTCTCGCCTAGAGTGCAAAATAGTCTAGCACTGGCCCTGGGTAGGAGGCAGACAAGCGGAGCTTCTCCATTTGGGTGGAGCTCCACATTAACTACATGAACAATCATACCGTACAGCAAAGAAACAGTGGAAAAATACTACATACATAAAGTAGCAAATCTGTCCTGTGCATACACAGTGGAACCTTGGATTACGAGCATAATCCGTTCCAGGAGAATGCCTGAAATCCAAAGCCAAAAAGTCAATGGAATCGAAGATAATTTGTTCCGCATTGACTTCTATTGTATGCAGTACCGCATTTGGCCAGAGGTGGGGGAGGGGGTCACCGGAGAGATTCGGAAATACTCGGTGACCGCTCTGAGCCACTCAGATGGACTCGGACACCCTCTGAAAGGTTCGGAAACACTCAGGAACGGAGTATTTCCAAGTATTTCTGAGTGCATCTGAACAGCTCCGAGAGACATCACTTGCAAATCGAGTCAGGATTTTTTAAAAGCAATAGCTCGTATTGCGAAATGCTCGTTAACCGGGTTACTCGTAATCCGAGGTATTACTGTAATATATCTGCTAGATTGATGCCTCCCCAGCACTATGGCCCCTCTACACCGTAGATACCCCCCCCAGGACTCTGACCCATCTACACCCAAGATATCCCCCAAGCACTCTGACCCATCTACACCCCAGATATGTCCCCCATCACTCTGACCCATCTACACTCCAGATATCCCCCAAGCACTCTGACCCCTCTACACCCCAGATATCCCCCAAGCACTCTGACCCCTCTACACCCCAGATATCCCCCCAGCACTCTGACCACTCTAAATCCCAGATATCCCCCCAGCACTCTAACCCCTCTACACCCCAAATATCCCCCCAGCACTCTAACCCCTCTACACCCCAAATATCCCCCCAGCACTGTTACTATATACCAGAGGATACCCCTTATTTTGTGACACCACTACATCCCTGATACCCCTACACTGTGGCCATCTCTACATCTCTGTTACCTCTAGCACTATAGCCACCCAAGCTACCCCAAGCATTGCTACCCCCTATGAACCACAGATCCCCCCTCAGCATTGTTTTCCCCCATACACCCTTGATATCCCCCCAGCACCATTATTCCATCCACGGAGTCCCCCCTTTTCCAGTGGAGATACAGCGCATGTAAACTTTTGGCTATGTGCCCACCTCCAGCACTGGACTCATCTATACCAATTAAGCAGGCAGAAGGAGGGGCGGAGGAGGGAGCATCCCTCCGGGCATTCCAAGGCCTTCGGTGCAAACAGTGCTGGACAGCTGGGCTCACCATGACACCACCCACAATGCTACTTCCGCAGGTGGGCTCTCAGTGCTGCTGACTCAGCAGTTCCCACTCCAGCTCCTACCCCGCAGCCTTCGAGTCCCGAGACTTCAAGCTGCATGGGGTGGGGTCAGCACATCACTGGCACTCCGGCCCTGCCCCTCCCTGCTGGCTGTGAAATAATAGGTATCGTTCTGCACAAATTTTGGAGGCAGCATGGGCTCAAGGACCAGATGCTTTGGGGAAAGTGCAGTGCCCAGGTGTGCCCACTAAATAAGACATGGCCCACCCCCTGCAGGAAGAAGAGGAAGACCCTAAGATGTCACATGATTAGACCAAAGATCTACACTATATTACCAAAAGTATTGGGATACCTGTCTTTACACGCACATGAACTTTAATGGCATCCCAGTCTTAGTTTGTAGGCAGTGGCGGCTGGTGCTCAAAATTTTTGGGGGTGCCCAAACAAACTGAAAAATACTGGAAAAAAACATCAAATGCAGCCACTGTGCCATCAATTGCAGCCACTGTGCCCATCATATGCAGCCACTGTGCCCCATGAAATGCAGCCACTGTGCCCGTGAAATGCAACCACTGTGCCCATCATATGCAGCCACTGTGCCCATCATATGTAGCCTCTGTGCCTATCATATGCAGCCACTGTGCCCATGACATGCAGCTCCTGTGCCTATCATATGCAGCCTCTTTGCACTGCTCATGAAATGCAGCCTCTGTGCCCATCTAATTGCAGCCACTGTGTCCATCAGTTGCAGCTACTGTGCCCATCATGTGCAGCCTCTGTGCCCATGAAATGCAGCCTCTGTGCCCCATCAATTGCAGCCTCTGTGTCCATCATATGCAGCCTCTGTGTCCATCATATGCAGCCTCTGTGCCCATCAATTACAGCCACTGTGCCCATCATCTTCAGCTACTGTGCCCATGAAATGCAGCCCCTGTGCCCCATCTATTGCAGCCTCTGTGCCCAACATATGCAGCCTCTGTGCCCATGAAATGCAGCCTCTGTACCCCATCAATTGCAGCCTCTGTGCCCATCATATGCAGCCTCTGTGCCCCATTAATTGCAGCCTCTGTGCCCATCATATGCAGCCTCTGTGCCCATGAAATACATCCTC
Organism: Lithobates pipiens; assembly: GCF_037356315.1. Classification (NCBI taxonomy): domain Eukaryota; kingdom Metazoa; phylum Chordata; class Amphibia; order Anura; family Ranidae; genus Lithobates; species Lithobates pipiens. The sequence continues at coordinate 306,508,867 of NW_027507785.1, forward strand.
TGTGCCCCATTAATTGCAGCCTCTGTGCCCATCATATGCAGCCATTGTGCCCTGCCCCTCCCGCCTTCCCGCTCGTTGTCTGACCGAAATTTGCCCCATCTTGGTGGTGGGTCAGGCAGCGGGAGATGGCGGTGGGCTGTGAGATGGGTAGCGCGGTTCCTGCGATGGCTCCTGTGTCCTCCGTGCGTCTCTTCTTCGCGGGGGAGCGCTGCAGAGACCACTATTATTAGAATGCGGACCTCCGGCTGAAGAAGAGGATACTTGGGTTATGGCAGCTAGCTGCTGCCATAACAATGATATTTCTCTTCAAAGTTAGGACGTATATTGGCGTGCGGCGGTCCATAAGTGGTTAAGGTCTTGGCTCCCAGGCTTGGCATGCATTTCTTGTGTGGGTAGTGTAGGGACAGCTCACTCATCTGACAGGGACAATGATTAGCATCAGGGAGAGGTTCCAGATGAGTAGGGGTAGGATAGGGACACGTCATCCTTCCTGGAGACCTCCCCATTAGGGTACAGACCGCTGACCAGGCCTCAATTCGACCCTCAAGACAGACACTGTCGGCACATCTGAGACCTGCTCTGCTACACACTGCTGATACATTCTGTGAGTGTCCCCGGTCAGGCACCCTCCCGCCGGGTTTGTTGTGAATGATTGTACTCTGACATTAATACAAGTTCTGTTCTCCGCAACCGAGTTTTGAGTGTTTATTGCCGCCGCAGCATGTTGCACATCCCCACATGCTGACCATCTTTCCATAAACTCCTATATTCCCTGCATGCTTTTCTACTTCTCCTCTGCTGTTTACATCCCATTTCTAAGGACTACATATCCCACGGTACCTGTGATTCCTGTCATTGGTGTGTGCAGTCTATTGCATTAGGGTGTGCACCCCAAAGCTCAAACACACATACCTTTCTCTGCAGCCTCACCTGCATGGGACGGTGAATGAATGGGAAGTGTTCTGTGCTGAGTGGCTTCATGTTATGCTTCAGTTATGAATGGAGACAGTGAGTGAGTGTGTTCACTGTGTTCATTTAGAAAATAAACAATATACTATACTATACTATATACTACTACTCTAGCTTCTTCCTCCGCTCTTCATCCTGAAACATCCTCGCAACAGCCTGGGGGAGAGGAGAGGATGGAAGCCAGCAGCACTGCAGGGCTGGGGGGGATGGGGGGGGGGGCAACAAGAGGTGGAGGGGGAGCCCGGGAAGTAGGGTGAAACGGCAGTGCACATAGTGATGAGAGTGTGCCCAGGTACACCTGGCACACCCCCTGTGTATGCCTATGATTCCTGTTATGACTCCGCTTTCCTCCTCTCCGCACCTCTGTAGTTCAGAAGGTAGGCTCTGTGAAATGTGTGATACAGAGCATACCTCCCAACATTTTGAGATGGGAATGAGAGACACCTACTAGCAAACATATGTAGGCATAGGACACGCCCCCTGCCACACCCCCTTAAAGGAGGATTAACCAAAAAAAAAGGTTATTTAAATCCTCAAGAGCTTTTTTTTACCACTACTATTCCTTTATATTGGTTTTAAAAATTTACAAATGCAGCAATTTAGAATTTGGATGAACGGTTTAACGCTGGGCAATACTTTTTGAAAGATAAAAAAGTGCAATTTATATACAAATGTATGGATCAGAGCAAAATGAGGGGCAAATGAGGGGGGGGGGGACGACAGAGGGACATGACTATAGTATAACTGATGTTTCCACTACTGCTACACCGACCACCTAACTCCGAACCTTATCCCATTACCATTAAATGAGACCACACCTTTTTGGAGTAATCAGTGGCCGTAGCAGCCCCTTTATTAATCAAAACAAATAATTAATATATCAAAACCAAACATCAATAGAATTATCATTTAACTGATCAAACTGAACTCGTTGGTCTTCTGCAGGGCATTCCCCCTCCCCACCCCATTAACATAACGAGCAACATGCACTGCGGTCGTATTAACTGTAACTAGGCCTCAAGCTGACGTGCTAGCTCAGAGACAACCAACTCTTGACTGCAGTGCACCCATTAACCATCTTCCACATAAACCATCGTTATATGGCATCTCAGCAACGAGCCCATATCTCCAATGGGTCCCGCATCAACTTCTCAGTGGGGAGGGGTTATCTTCCTTTACCTGCACCGACCAACACCCGCCAACCGCTACGACATCCAGCACCCCTGCGAAAGCAAAAGTTAGCACCTACCAAACTACAGCACCCCTGTTGCAACCACCGCCCAACAAACCTTCCTTTATTGTCTTCATTGATAAGGGAGGGAGGGTGGGAATCTTTCCTTGTGCCGACTGACGCTGGGGTGGGGTGTGCTCTCTCCTCCTCGCACTAACCCCGCCCCCCCAAAACTTTCCTACCCAATCCCCTGCTTCCACAGTTAACTCTACTCGTGCCAGCCCTCCGCCTACCCCGTGGTCCATCTCCAGGCTGTTCTTTACTCCAAATCAGGGACAATCCCTCGAAAATCAGGGACAGTTGGGAGCTATGTACAGAGGTGTCTATTAACTGGACACATTGAATACGTGTCCCAGAATGAAGTAAATGTGTGGGGGTCTTCACAAAATTTACTAACTTCAAGCTTTGTGGAACACACAAAGGTGGGAAATGAAACCGAAAAACTCCCAGGTGGGCAGGAAGAGAGTCTGGAAATAGGTCACAGGGATCTCAGTGGTAAAATATCCAAGACATCTAAGCCCCTGTACACACGGTCGGAGATTTCCACAACCAAATCCGTCGGATTTTGCGCGTCGGATTTTGTCCGTCGGATCTTGTCCGAAACTGTTGCATACACACGGTCGGACAAAGTTGGTGAAAAATCCGATCTTTCAGAACGTGATGACGTAATTTCGTTACGATGGGACTACATTCAGGCTAGTAGCCAATAGCTTTGATGTAGGAATTTGATCTGAGCATGCGTGGCACTTGGTCCGATCAAAATTCTCTACACATGATCGGATTAGGTCCGACCGGTCCAGTTGGTCGGGAAATATTTCCAACATGTTGGAAAATTGGGTCCGACGGAGATTCGGACGGAATCAGTCCGATGCATACCACACACAGTCGGATTATCTGATGACACGGTCCGATAAGACGCATTCCGACGGATTCTCCGACCGTGTGTACGCGGCATTAGAAGTCAAGGGATGATTCCATCTTACCAGGCTCCACCTATTAATAAAACATCACTTTGGGTTGGACCTTTTTATTACATTGTTGATCAATGTTAATTTTGACAGCAAATTTTGATTCAGTTTTAGTCTTAGGACTAAAATGGCATTTTAGTTTTAGTCCCATTTTAGTCTTCTACAATTGTTTTAGTCGTATTTAGTCAACTAAATATCCAGTACATTTTAGTCAACTAAAATGTCCTACGTTTGAGTTCACCAAAATCTCCAGTACATTTTAGTCGTCTAAAATCGAATGGGTGTAATTAATTGTAATGCATTAGTTAACAATTCTCTACAATTTCCAAATTCATTATATACTGCTGAAAAATCTAATATGTTATTTATAATGGTATTGAGGTATGAACATGCACTACAGACCCGTGTTAATTCTGAAGTCAAATTTCAATATAGTTTTAGTCTTATGCCCTGTACACACGGTCGGAAATTCAGATGGAAAAGGTCTGATCGGATTATATTGTCGGAAAATCCGACCGTGTGTGGGCTCTATCGGACTTTTTCCGTTGGGTATTCCGATGGAAAAAAATTTGAGTGCAGGATCGGACTTTTTCAGATCGTTTGTAGAGAATTCCGATCGGACAAAGTGCCACGCATGCTCAGATGAAATTACGAGACCAAAGCTATTGGCTACTATCCTCAACATAGTCCCGTCGTAACAAGCAAACCTCATCATGTTCCAAACGAATGGATTTTCCGACAACTTTGTCCGACCGTGTGTATGCAACACCAGTTTCGGACAAAATCAGTCGGAAAAAATCAGACGGATTTTGTGGTCGGAATGTCCGACCGTGTGTACAAGGCATTAGTCTTTTGACTAAAATGGCATTTTAGTTTTAGTCCCATTTTAGCCTTCTGACTAAAATGCCATTTTAGTTTTAGTTGTATGTCATATCAGTTGTTTTATTTTTAGACGTTTTTCAGTCGACTAAAATAATATTAATTTAGTCGACTAAAATATTTTAGTCGTTTTAGCCGATGAAATTAACACTGATTGTGAGTTATACCTAATTTTGCATCATTGCTCTAATATTTGAATCCCATACATACTGTACATCATAGTACAGTTATGCTCTATTGCACATTGAAAATGAAATTCAGTGACAGATGAAATATGTTGTGATAAGCTATAACTGCTTATGCTGTGATAATTAGGAATTATAACAAGAAGAGAAGGAAGTGATAATGATATCACTTAACAAATTTTCTCTATTGCAGATAGCACCTTCCTTATGGTTGATGCCTTTCCTATATATTCTGTGTTCAGAGACTTGCCATTGTATTGTCTCCAATGAAGTAAACATTGTGAGGATATGCTATTTGAAGTATATGACCTCTTTGTCCACTTCCATACCGGGCCTATTCTGACACTTTTCTCCTACACGCAAAAATCATAATTTGTTTGCTAGAAAATTAACCCCCAAACATTATAGATTTTTTTTTTAGCAGACACCCTAGGGAATAAAATGGCGGTCATTGCAACTTTTTATCTCGCACAGTATTTGCGCAACAATTTTTCAAACGCATTTTTTTGGAAAAAAAAAAGTTTCATGATTAAAAAAATAACAAAACAGTAAAGTTAGCCCAATTTTTTTTGTATAATGTGAAAGATGATGTTACAGATACCTAACACGTCACGCTTTAAAATTGCGCACATTAATGGAATGACGCCAAACTTCAGTACTTAAAAATCTCCATAGGCTACGCTTTAAAAATTTTTACAGGTTACATATTGAGAGTTACAGATCTAGAATTGTTGATTGCACTCTAACGCACGTGGTGATACTTAACATGTGTAGTTTGAATGGCGTTTACATATGTGGGCAGGACTAACGTGTGCGTTCACTTCTGGGGACAGGGGCATTTAAAAAAACTATTTTTTTTATTTTATTTTTTATTTTACTTAATTTTTTTTTATTTTTACAACTTTTTTTTTTCGATCACTTTTATTCCTATTACAAGGAATGTAAACATCCCTTGTAATGGGAATCATTCATGACAGGTCCTCTTTATGGAGAGATGTGGGGTCAATAAGACGCCACATCTCTCCTCCAGGCTGGAAAGCATGAGATTGTGAAAAAGAATGATCATTCTTATGGTGCACAGAATCGCCGGCTGAAAACAAAGATATCTGAATGATGCCGGTGGCTTCTAGCATCCTTCAGATATTGCCACTGAAAGTCCAGGACGTCATATGATGGCCGTGGGCGGGAAGTGGTTAAAGTGTACCTAAACCCAAGAACATAAATGGAACTTAATTCAGTTCTTAGACAAGGTAGCCACATTTTTTTTCTGATTGTTTTTTTATTACCTGGAGACCCTACAAATTATATACTTTCCGTCTCTGGGAGGCTACACTCACTCCTCCATTGTATCTGTGGAGGAACCCATGGTTGCCACCAAGGCTGGATGTTATGGAAGAGTTTTCCCCAGTGGGGCTTTAAAACAGCAATATGACTAGGTCAAATACGTTTTTCTTAATTCATATATAAAGAGTAATTTATTAGAAAAATGTCCAATATCTAGTACAATTATATACAGCATATACAATATAAAATCTGGTACAAAATACAATATATGTTCCATAATCCAATTATGGAACATATATTGTTCCATAATTGGAACAATATATAATATTAGTTAACCGACACATTTATACACATCGTTACAATACATAATGTTGCATGGTATATGAGCCCGACGCGTTTCGACCAGTGCGGTCTCTTCAGGGGGACAAACGGATCTAAAAGATATTACATACATTCAAAATGTAATATTTAAAGAAATATGTCGTTATTAGTCACATTGACTGAGCCATATGGTATATTCACCAATTTATATTCCACCAAGGCTGGACTTCAAATATATCTTCACTTCATCTCCATTACTTGGGGGTTGGTGGGATTAGTAGTTCACAGACTTAAAGGTAGTATTGGGATTGATTTACTGAAGGGAAATAGATTGCGCACTTTGCGAAGTACAGTTACCCTCTGCAAGTGTAGTTGCTCCAGAGCTTAGTAAATGAGCAGAAGCTTTACTGACTTCCATCAATCCAATCATGTGCAAGCAAAAATGCTGTTTTTTTTTTTTGTATTTTCCTTGCACGTGATTGGGTATACTTTACAAAGTGAAGCTTTGCCTCATGTACTAAGCTCTGAAGCAATTTCAAAGTTCACAGTCTATTTGTCTTTAGTAAATCAACCCCATTGTTTTTTTGCTTTCAGTGCAGCTGACAGGAAGTGACAAAGACATGCCATTTGTGGCAGATCAACAACATTTTTTGCACTTGTTAGAAATGTTCCTAACATGAAACTTGAAAATGAATACAGCCTAAAAATATAAGGATCGGTGAGCTGCAATATATTACATTTTTGTTCTTGGATTTAATCCTCTGGTAAGGACAGTTTGCATCATAACTGTCTGAAGCTGAGGTAGGGATGCAACTTTGTACAGATGTATGCTAAGACCAACCTTGTCAATGAGATGTGCATTCACAAGAGTGCTGTGGTCACGTCATACTGTGATATATGATTTTAAAGAAGAAGTCCAGTGTGATAGACCCAACCAGGCTTTTGGAGAGGACTAGGAGCAAGCCTCCTACCCACTGACTATGGGCCCTGGCATTTGAGGGAGTTACAAACATTTAGGAAGATGTCCTGCTTTATAATGCAAAAGGACATTATTACATTTAACAGTCAAGGAAGCCATGATGGTCTCTGCCAACTTGAAACGCAGTGAACAGATGTATGTGAATAGAAAGATGGTTAATGAGATTTGGACAGCCTTAGGTCTTCTTAAATACTGTTGCTGGATAGTCTGAGGCGGGGAGAGATCACTGTTTGTTTGTTGTTTGTCATGTGTTTATTGTTAAGTAGATCTATCCCATTGTTAATTGAATCACCTATTGTTTCTGTCTGTTGACTAATTTGGCTAACCCTTGGAGGTATCTATGATGGGATTAGCCTTGTGTCAGCTCTACCTGGTTATCTAAACAATTGTGAGATGTTTTGGGTAAATATTTGGTTTTCTTGTTCATGTGGTGACTGACCTACTTTTCAAGTGTATAAAAACCTGGATTTATGTTTCCTGAAGAGACATTCCTTTGGTTTTATCCCCACATCTTGTCTGTGTATGATTATTGGGGTAAAATGGGCTGGTATTAGCTCCCAGTCTGTTTGGAGGGCACTGTTTAGCAGAAGGAAGTACCCAAGCGGGGTGCCAAGCGGTTCCGTCACATCCAGGTATGGCATTTTTTACATTGCTTCATTGACTTAACTTGGATAATTGTAACTATGCATACACCATACCTGTGGAATCCCTCTAGAAGCTGGAAATCCAGTGATCTCCACTAGCTTCTGGATCCCATGCCAAGTGACTCTCCTGATGCAATTGTGAACACAGGAGGTCGGCCACTGGGCATGGACAGGGCAGGACTTAGGGTGGTGGGGGCCCCTGGGCTTGAGTCACTTTTGGGCCCTACCTTCTATATATTACCGTATTTATCGGCGTATAACACGCACCCCGGGTTTAGGAGGAAATTTAAGGAAAAAAACTTTTAGGAGGGAAGTTTAAGGAAAAAAATTACATTTAAATGCCCATCAATGCAGCCTTATCAGTGTCCATCTGTAGCCTTGTCCAGTGTCATTACAGCCTTGCCCCAGTGTCATTTGCAGCCTTGAAGTTTAAAAATGGCACTGCCTCGAGCGGAGCCAAGAGTAGCCAAGTGTACTTGGCTCGGCTCACAGTCACTCCCAGTCCCTGTGTTATGTCCATCCTAGGACGGGACTGGGCATGACTGTGAGAGGAGCCGAGCCGAGTACACTCGGCTATGTATCTCGGCAGGGGCCATGGGGCCCCCTATTGGGTGGGGCCCATGGGCTTGAGCCCTGTCAAGCTCAATGGTAAGTCCAGCCCTGGGCATTGACATCATTCAGAGAATGCTTAGCAGTTTCTCAATGAATGCAAAACATTTGCTGAATGGCATCCATGCCCAGCAGCAGACCTCCTGTGTTCACAATGCATCAACTTGGCATGGGACCCGGAAGCTAGTGGGGATTGCTGGCATAGTGGTTTCTACTACAGAGATTTTCAATTTCCAAGGAGATCCTACAGGTATGGTATATACATAGTTATATTGGTTCAAGCTGGATTAATGTACTATAAAAAAAATGTTAAACCCCAAATTCTTCTTTAATAGAAAAAAAATTAGCATTTTAACAAATACTGTACCATTTTTTCTGTATTTAATTGGGCCGGCAGAGAGAGTTTGTGGAATAATAGAGGGAAATCAGCTGAGGAAAGGATTTAATGGTCCAGAGGTTTATAAACACAAATGAAGCCCAGATTACGCATGGAGGTAGAAGAATTTATATTAAGTATTACGTGGAGTTGTAAATATTTAACTATTTTTCTTTTTAAATACCATTTGTACTATTCAGAGATTTAACTAACTGCATTTGAATATCATTTTTATTGTATATATGAAACTCTGTGTGAATGACTTATATTATCAATTACATTTGAATGGAAGAAGTGGGGTGTATTTAGGAAGTGCAGCACTCATTTTATACGCATATACATTTAAGAAAACTTCCAACCCTTGCTGTGAAAAAACATACCCCTGTATAGGGTTTCAATGCCCCTAACTGTCCTACACATTTTGAAAAATTCCAAAAAGGAAGGGCCTGTTGATCCGTAGAATTCAAGGATTTGGAGGCTGGCATTGGTTGCTCAGGGCAGAATATTTTGGTTGGTCCAGTGATGTCATGGTTCCTTCCCCAGCATCAGTGGTGGTTCATGTAATGAGGTGTGAGTGTCCACTCTGAGCCCAGACCAACATGATGGCAAGACCACAAGTAGGCATGTTGATGACAGCCTGGGCTTAGAGCATGTGGGTTGAATGATGCTGGCCGTCATTCAGCCCAGAAGACCGAGGACATTTAGTGATGGAAAGGAGAGGAACAGCATTCGATTTTTAAAGCGGAGTTCCACCTAAAAATGTAACTTCTGCTTTTCTGGTTCCTCCCCCTCTCCGGTGTCACATTTGGCACCTTTCAGGGGGGAGGGGGGAGTAAATACCTGTCTAATACAGGTATTTTGGTCCCACTTCCAGGTATAGATACCCATGCTACCCACAATTATCTAAGCTACCCCCCCCCTGCTGTCTTCTGGGAGACACACGGATGCCAGAAAAAAGCAGGGACCAGTGGTATAGTGCAGCGTGAGTCGCGCATGCGCAGTAGGGAACCAGGAAGTGAAGCCTCAAGGCTTCACTTCCTGATTCTCCTACCGAACACGGCGGTGGCAGCACCCGACAGCCGAGGGACAGGTCGGCTTCGGGTGCCGACATCGCGGGTGCCCTGGACAGGTGAGTGTCCATATTTTAAGAGTCAGCACCTGCAGTATTTGTAGCTGCTGACTTAAAAAAAATATCCCTCTTCCTAGGCTGCCTCTTTTGAAATAGTCAGGACAGCCATATCATGTGACCGGATTTTAAACTTATAACACATCATTTTTAGAAGGGGCGGTTTTCAATGTACATATTATTATTATTATTATAATATAGGATTTATATAGCACCAACAGTTTGCGCAGCGCTTTATAATGTAGAGGGGGGACAGTACAATTACAATACAACGCAATACAGAAGGGACAGGAGGGCCCTGCTCACTGAGCTTACAATCTAAAGGGAGGGGGAGGTGGTACAAAAGGTAATAGCTGTGGGGGGTGATCTGATGGAGGTGGCTTGGGTACAGTTCTTAGGTGGGTGTGGCATAGGTTTCACTAAATAAGTGAGTTTTTAGGGATTGCCTAAAGGCGGACAGGGTAGAGGCTGATCAGACATACTGGGGCAGGGAGTTCCAAAGGATGGGAGAGGCTCTGGAGAAGTCCTGGAGGCAAGCATGGAAGGTGGTAACAAGGGAGCTAGAGAGCAGGAAGTCTTGGGAGGAGCGGTGAGGGCAATATCTGCAGATGAGGTTGGTGATGTAGCTGGGTGTGATGTTATGGATGGCCTTGTATGTTGTTTTTAGTATTTAGAATTTTAGTCGTAGAGTAGGGGAAGCCAGTAAAAAGATTGACAGAGAGGAGCAGCAGTCATGGATCGGTTAGTAAGGTGTATTAGTCTTGCAGCAGCATTCATGATAGACTGAAGGTGGGATAGCTTGTGTAAGCCCCTGTACACACACGGTCGGATTATCTGACAACACGGTCCGATCAGACATTTTCCATCGGAATGTCCGTCCGTGTGTACGGGGGCTAAGGGTAGGCCAGTGAGGAGGGAGTTGCAGTAGTCGAGGCGGGAAATAACCAAGGAGTGAATACGTGGTTTGTGGTGCTGTTAGTCAGGAGGGAGCGAATTCTGGAAATGTTGCAGAGCTTAAAGGGATTGTAAAGTAAATTCTTTTTTTTATTTAAAATAACAAACATGTTATACTTACCTCCACTGTGCAGCTCGTTTTGCACAGAGTGGCCCCCGAACCTACTTTTCTGGGGTCCCTCGGCGGCTGTCTCGGCTTCCTCCCGCAGATGCTTCTCACGTTCATGCGAGCTCCCTCGCATGGTGAGAAGCATCTGCGGGCGCGCTCCCGTGATACAGCCGGCGGCTATAGCTGCTCGCTGTATCACACGGCCCCGCCCCCCGGTGCTCCGCGTCAGTGGATGTGATTGACAGCAGCGCGAGCCAATGGCTGCGCTGCTTTCCATCCATCCACTCCAGCCAATCAGCAGCCAGGCTGAGCGGTGGAAAGGACGTTGGGGGATGAGCTCGGGACTTTCGAGGGGTGAGGTAAGTAAAACGGGGGGGCTGGGGGCGCAGGCACTGTCAGATGTTTTTTCACCTTAATGCATAGAATGCATTAAGGTGAAAAAACATTTACCTTTACAACCCCTTTAAGGCAGCAATGTGTAGCCAGTGATTGGATGTGGGGGCTGAAGGAGAGTTCAGAGTCTAGGATTACACCCAGCACCCTGGCATGTGTGGAGGGACCAATGGTTATGCCGTTGATCTTGATGGTAAAGTCATCGGGGAGGAGGAAATATTACAAGCAGGGGCGGCCCATCCATTAAAGTGGAAGTAAACCCTCCTATCGTTTTCAGCCAAGGAAGCTTCCATCTTGGTCTCTGTTTGTTCTACAACTGCCATGATGCTGCACATGTGATCAGCTATGACACCAGTCATTGGATGGTTTGACAGTTTGGTTGAGAGCACAACCAATGGGAGTGTTACATTCCCGGCAAATGTAACTTTTCTTTTAAACTGTTTAATGGATTGGTTTACTTCTGCTTTAAGGGCGCACGGACGCCGCCCCCCCCCCCCCCCCCCATCCATACGTCTGACCCCTTTCAGAACATCGACTCATAGATTCCAATGTGGGGGGGGGGGCTGTTTTTTTGAAGCACAGATTAGAGCCAGAAGCTCTATTAGGCTTCAATATAGGGTGGGATCGGGTCGCAGAGAGTGCTCTCCCACCAAGGTGTTACAACAGTGAATGAATATTCACTGTTGTAACACTGATCCTCCTCCTGGCCAATCAGGAAGCCATTTTTCACACCGGTCACCCGATTGGCTGAAAGGACAGGAGATCCTATTGGATAGGGGGAGCTGGAAGCCACCGCGGAGGGCACAAAGCCAGCGAACCACGCTGCCTGCCAACCACCACCGCTGATGGGGTATGGGGTAAATGCCGGACCGACCGGCACCAGCCGCCACTGATTACAAGCTTAGTTTTTTGAAAGCTTGAGTTTGAGGAAGTGGTGTGACATCCATACTGATGTGTCTTCTCAGTAAGTTTGTGATACATATTAGGGGTTTCTGTGATGAGTTATGTCGTTATTGTGGTGCCTTGACGTCCTCTCTAAAGCCAGAGAAGGCCAAGCAATTAGTATTTCCAGACAGAGAATAGAAAAGCCACCTACATGTTTCTCTTAGTCCGTGCCTCCATTAAAAGCACAGCAAATCTCCTCCAGGATGCTGGCAATCCTGCCAGACTAAATTCTCTCTGAAAATGATATAAGCTAGAATAATGACTTCATGTCGCAACAATGAGTTGTTCTGTGTCATATTTGCACTTGAATGGGCTTTGCAATAAAAGCATCCTTCGATTGTATATATTTAAAACAGCATGATACACCCAGCTCGATCATACACATTGCATATGATAACAGTACTGAATATAAAGTGCACTCTATGTGGCTGAACCCTACTTATCAAAACATCTCTTTCTCTTTCGAGATTTCCTGCCACCAAAAATAATCAGTCATTACGGATATCACACCATAATGGCACAGATGACAATTAACACTGTCATCAGCCTATTGAAAAATGGCAAATCATTTTTTTTTTTTTTAAGATTATCTATGTAAGTAAATCACTGCCTATGCTAAATTTAGCCCGGGGCTGGACATTCATATCAGTGAGAGAATATTATGTTAATGGGTAATATAATGTATATCATTTCCGCAGAAGGGTACGCATAAAAGAGCTATTACATGTTCTGTTTTTTCCCGCACGCTAAAAAAAAAAAAAAAGCCAAGGAAGGAAGAGATAGTTACTGAAAGGAAAATATATCTCAATTTGTTTTGCAAAATTATAGGTTCTGACCAAAAAAAAAAAATCATATTTTTCGGGTGCAGGAAGATGAGCAAATAATCAAAACGCTGTTCTATGCCAATTTCTCCAATCTACTCCTACCATTCGCATTGCCAGTATTTTCTGCAATTTTTCAGCATGGAACATCGTCCTAAGCCTTTTTTTTTTATTAGCTGGCCATACACCAGTCAAATTTAGTTAAAAAAAAAAAAAAAAGATTTTTAGAACATATGCTTAAAATTATTGTAAAGGAAAAATGTGTATTTAACCTCTTGCCGACCACCCCACGTATATTGTACTGCGGGGTGGCGGCTCCTCTGCACAAAATCACGTACAGGTAGGTGATTTTGCACTTCCGGGTCTGTGCCGCACACACACACACACACACACACACACACGCGTGCCACCGGCTACCCACTCCTGCTGGGATTGCTTTTATTGGACCCGCCGATCGTTCCTGACGGAGACAGAATGGTGGTCTGCCTATGTAAACAAGGAAGATCACCGTTCTGTTAGTAGGGAAGACAGAGATCCCGTGTTTCTGCTAAGTATCACAGATCTCTGTCTTCCCACAGTTAAAGCACATCCACCCCACACAGTTACAAAGCACTCCCTAGGAACACATTTAACCCTTTGATCGTCCAAGGTGTTAACCACTTCCCTGCCAGTGCCATTAGTACTGTAGCAGTGCATATGTAATAGCACTGATCACTGTATTGGTGTCACTGGTCCCCAAAAAAGTCTCAAAAGTGTCACTTATGCCGCATACACATTACCGTACCTTTCGATGGACTAGGTCCAACGGAATGATATTATGATCGTGTATGGGCTCCAGCAGACTTTTTTTCCCAAAAGTCTGATGGACCTAGAAATACATGAAAAACTGTTTAAAATCTTTCCGGTCTAAAAATAGGTTTGTCTGTATGCTAGTCCGATGGAAGAAAACCAACGCTAGGCAGCTATTGGCTACTGGCTATGAACTTCCTTATTCTACTACCCAATCCTGTCACTGTACCTCCCTATATTACCCAATCCTGTCACTATAGCTCCCTAAACTACTATATAATCCTGTCACTGTACCTCTCTATACTACCCAATCCTGTCACTATACCTCCCTATACTACCCAATCCTGTCACTATACCTCCCTATACCACCCAATCCTGTCACTATACCTCCCTATACTACCCAATCCTGTCACTGTACCTCTATATACTACCCAATCCTGTCCCTATACCTCCCTATACTACCCAATCCTGTCACTATACCTCCCTATGCTACCCAATCCTGTCACTATACCTCCCTATACTACCCAATCCTGTCACTATACCTCCATATAATATCCAATCCTGTTACTATACCTCCCTATACTACCCAAACTTGACACTATACATAACTACAACTGATACTGTACACTCCTGACCTCCCCTCTACTGTGTTCTCCAACCCCCCTGTACTGTGCCCTCCTTCCCCCCACCCCCCATACTGTGTACAGTCATACATAAATACAGGCCACTGGGAGAGGCATTTATGACGGGGCAGTGTGTACAGGGAGGGAGATAGTTCCAAAAAAGGAGTGGGAAGAGTGTTTACAGGGAAAAATAGTCAATGTATGGGGGGGGGGGGTAGTGTAGAGAGGGGGGGACAGTGTGTATAGGGGGTGAATTTTATTTGAGATAATTCCCTAGTTGTCTGTACTTCTCCTCCTGTAGTCCCATGTCCTTATTCTCCTGAAGTCCCATCTCCTACATCCCATGTTCTCCTCTATTCTCCTCCTCCTCCAGTCCCATCTCCAACATCCCACATCCTCCTTCTCCAGACCCATCTCTTCCATCTCCTTCTCCTCCTCCAGTCCCATCTCCTTCTCCTCCTCCAGTCCCCTCTCCTTCTCCTCCTCCAGTCCCCTCTCCTTCTCCTCCTCCAGTCCCCTCTCCTTCTCCTCCTCCAGGTGCATGTTTTTATCCTCCTCCAGTTCCATCTCCTACATCCCACATCCTCCTCCTCTAGTCCCATCTCCTTCTCCTCCTCCAGTCCCATCGCCTTCTCCTCCTCAAGTTGTATGTCATTATCCTCCTCCAGTCCTATCTCCTACATCCCAAGTCCCCCTCCTCCAGTCCCCTCTCCTTCTCCTCCTCCAGGTGCATGTTTTTATCCTCCTCCAGTCCCATCTCCTACATCCCACATCCTCCTCCTCCAGTCCCATCTCCTTCTCCTCCTCCAGTTGTATGTCCTTCTCCTCCTCCAGTTGTATGTCCTTATCCTCCTCCAGTCCCATCTCCTACATCCCAAGTCCCCCTCCTCCAGTCCCATCTCTATCTCCTCCTCCAGTCCCCTCTCCTTCTCCTCCTCCAGTCCCATCTCCTTCTCCTCCTCCAGTCACATGTCCTTATCCTCCTCCAGTCCCATCTCCTACATCCCAAGTCCCCCTCCTCCAGTCCCATCTCTATCTCCTCCTCCAGTCCCCTCTCCTTCTCCTCCTCCAGTCCAATCTCCTTCTCCTCCTCCAGTCGCATGTCCTTATCCTCCTCCAGTCCCATCTCCTACATCCCAAGTCCCCATCCTCCTGTCCCATCTCCTTCTCCTCCAGTCGCATGCCCTTATCCTCCTCCAGTCCCATCTCCTACATCCCAAGTCCTCCTCCTCCAGTCCAATCTGCTCTATCCCATAACCTCCTCCTCCAGTCCCATCTCCTCCATCCTGGGATTCTGGTTCTGGTGGCAACTGTCACCAAGGGCATTTCTCTCTCACTACCTGTTGTGTCTATGGGACCTCACAAAGGGACACGGATGGTAAAAAAAAGAATGTGGTTTTAACTCTTCAATAATTTAGCCAAAATAGAAAAAAGTGCTTCCTTTATATGTACGTTTTATACATAACTAGAACATCTAATAGGGTTATATCACTGCATGAGATTTCCCCTCACTTTCTGTCTAAGTGTCATCAGAACAGGAAGGGGAGGAATCTCACTTATATATATATGGAAACAATTGCTGGCTATAGCCCTACAGGGATATTCCCTCACTTCCTGTCCTGGTGACACCAAGACAGAAAGTGAGGAGAAATCTCCTGCAATGACATAACCCTGTTAGATGTTCTAATTATGTATAAAACTAAAGTATATATAAAGCAAGAACTTTTTTCCCCATTTTGGCCAAGTTAAAAGAGTTAAAACCCCATTCGTTTTTTTCCCCCATCTGTGTCCCACGTGTTGCAAGAAAAAATGGGCTTGATTCACACTGTGTGTGTTGATGGGGGAATCTCTTTTGTGAAGCCATTCTATTCTCCCAGTGGGAGAAAAATTCGGAATTCAGAAATCCGAAAATTCAGAAATGCTAAATTTCAGAAATTCGAAATGTCAAAATTAGGAAATTCTGACCGATCATGTGAAAGGGGCCTGAAAGCAATCAGTATGGATTGCTTTTCAGGGCATTGGCTAGTTTAGTGAACCTGGACTAATAACAGTCACTGTAATGCTACCCATATTGCTGTCCTTTTAACATGATGACATAAGCTGACACCTATGCTGCACATGTGTAATGTTACTTTCACTCTGCTAAAAGGACAGCAATACAGTGATTGCAGGGCTGGTGCAAGGATTTTTGACACCCATGGCGAAACCTCATTTTCCCGCACCCCCCTTTGGCTCCACCCTTGACTCCACCTTCTTTACCCTGCCCATGTATACCCCACCTTTTTGAGGAAGTGCCCATCAAATACAGCCTCACCAGCGCCCATTAAATGCAGCCTCACCAGCATCCATCAAATGCAGCCTCACCAGTGCCCATCAGTGAATGTTTGCTTTCTTCCATTCATTCAAGGGTTGGGACACAGGCACAGTCCTCTGCTGTGACTCTGACACAATGCGCCAATGGAGCGGTGGCTGCCTGCTGATGCTGAGACTTGGATGCTTGCTGCAGAGAGAAGAGAGTAAGAACACCAGTGGCCAGGTGCCCTAGGCAGCAGTGTACCCTAGGCGGCTGCCTAGTGGTAGCACCGGCCCTGTGTGATTGATATTACCAGAGGAGGTGCAGGCTATGCATGTACAGTGTATTCTAGCAGCTTCAGGAGAAACATTTATTTTTTTTTCCACTTAAAGCGGGAGTCCGCCGGGACTCCACGTTTTTTTTTTTTTTTTTAAAGTCAGCAGCTACAAATACTGCAGCTGCTGACTTTTAAAATAGTGACACTTACCTGTCCAGCGCGCCCGCGATGTCGGCACCCGAAGCCGATCTCTAGATCGACACTCGAGTGCTGCCGCCGCCATCTTGGGTATGGGAATCAGGAAATGGAGCCTTTCGGCTTCATTTTCCGGTTCCCTACTGCGCATGCGCGAGCCGCGCTGCGCAATGAGGATGGTCCCCGCTGCCTCTGGGATCTGTGTGTTTCCCAGCAGGCAGCGGGGCACTTGCGGAAGGGGGGCGGGCACTTGCGGAAAGGGGCGTAATGTACGCCCCTTTCCGCAGAGAGCTAGCCCGGAAGTGGGTGCAGTTACCTGGATTATCCAGGTAACTGCACCCCCCTCCCCCCTGAAAGGTGCCAATTGTGGCGCCGGAGGGGGGGAGGAATCCGATGAGCGGAAGGTCCATTTTAGGGTGGACCTCCGATTTAACTCGATCTCTGCAGCAGCTTCTTTGCAGAGGAATTCCGTCCCACCAACACATGAAGCACAAGGCTCGGCAGTGATGGACAGTGATGGACAGTGCACCCTGTGTATCTACTGGCTAAGGAGGCAGCAAGAGATGGAGCAGCACCCCTCCTGCTGCCTCCTCAGCCAATGAGCAGCCTAAAGGCTGTTAAAGCGGGGTTCCACCCTAAAGTGGAACTTCCGCTGATTGGATCCCTCCCCCCCTCCGGTGTCACAATTGGCACCTTACAGGGGGGAGGGGGGTGGAGATACCTGTCAAAGACAGGTATTTACACCCACTTCCGGGCATAGACTCCCATGGGAGTCTATGTCATTTCCTGTCCTGCCGCGCTGTCTGCTGGGACACACACGGGTCCCAGTGACAGCGCAGACAATTCCTATTGCGCTGCGCAACTCGCGCATGCGCAGTAGGGAACTGGGAAGTGAAGCTGATTCGCTTCACTTCCTGATTCCCTCACCTAGAATGGTGACGGCAGCAGCCGAGAGCCGAGCGATCGATCGGCCTTGGCTGCCGGCATCGCTGGAACCCGGGACAGGTGAGTGTCCATTTATTAAAAGTCAGCAGCTGTAGTATTTATAGCTGCTGGCTTTCAATATATTTTTTTAGGTGGAGTTCCTCTTTAAGTGCCTCCTTCATAACATGTCCCGAGTCCCAGCCCTGCTAGCTTACTGTGCATGGAATGGGCTTAGCCTCCGATGCCTCTCCTGCGCTATTCCTCCTCCGGCTCCTCTCTCATGCACACTTCCTGGTTGCCAGGCTCCTCCAGACCCTCGGGCCCGGTACATGCGTTTTGGCTGTACCCCCCTGATGGTGGCCCTTGCTGTGAAATCCAGACAGATATGTCTGTTAGTAAGTTAGGGACACGTGAGAAGACTGATGGAGTGAGTTGAGGGTTAAGAGATAGATTTGGGTGTTGTCAGCATAGAAATTATATCGGAAGATGTGTGAGGCAATCAGCTGACCCAGGGAAGAGAGGTCCAAGAACGGAACCTCGGGGGACCCGGCGGAGAGGGGAAGACGCAGAAGGGAATGACAGCTCCAATCTTCTCCTCCTCCTTCCTAAAGTGATGGTGTTCCCCATTTATCAAAAATAATAAAATCATACACTGATCACAAAATAATATATATTTTGAATTTTTCTTAAAGTTTTTGTAAACGATCACCTTGTAAAACAACCCATTCAATTTAAAATTAGAAATGAAAGGCAAACCATTTGTGTATAGATATACCTTTTATTTCCTTTTTTATATGTGATCACATTCCCTCTATTCCCTCTGTTCTCAGCTGCATAAGAGCTGGGGGATGAGAAACAATAGTACACTAATCTTCCCAGTGAATGGCTGTGGGGGGGGGGGGGGGGGGTCAGGACAAGTCTTGGCTGTTGGAGGAGAACACACTGAGTTCCCGGCATAGCTAGAGAATTGACCATGGTGTGTTCTCCTGTTTAGTGTGGTCAGTTTTAATTAATGTATACATAACGTAATTTCTCCCGGCAAGTGGTTAAAAGGGACGTTACATTCTCTCTTCAATTAGTGGGGTTCACATCTATGAGAGTCTTTCCCTCCTCTGAGTTAATAAAAAGATTCCATGAAGTCCGTGTTTGTTTTACTAATCCCAGGACCCTGCATTCACTATATCTGGTCTCCCACCATACACAGAACATGGACACGCAATAGTTTTAGAAAATATAAACTGCTAAATATCTTTTCGCATCAGCAGTATAAAGCAGTCTTGTGACTTATATCAGTGTCTGGTTAAAGCTTGTAGAAGGAGATTTCATTCTGCTCTGACTGTCCTATGAAGCTGCCGGATCCCTGAGCCTCTGTCGAGACAGTGCTGATTGGCCCTGGGCTGATCACAAGCATCCTCCCAAGAAAAGAAAAAACTTTCTAGCAATACACACCAAACTGAGCATGTGCAGGCTGCCCCCCCCCCCCCCCCCCAAAAAAAAAGCTCTATTCTATACGGAGATGGATTGGGGACAGTGGAAGGAGGGGAGGATCAGAGAAGACAGGATCAAACAGCTTTTTACACAATGCGGAGGATTAACCCCTTAAGTCCCACAGTGAGTATAACAAGCATGCTTTACTGCATATACAGACTGATTTTACTGTTATGGTTAACTGCAGTAAAGACAAATGGGGTCTCCTGCCCTTTCAGGGCTGTGCTGTGTGGCAGAGCTATGTAAATCTCAGGAGTGGATGGGCTGAAATACAATTACTTTGGCAGGTAAAATATCTCCTTATATATGCATCTCCTTATATATGCATTTCATCATTATGTACCACCTGCCCCACCCTATTAGATTGTAAGCTCTTCTGAGCAGGGCCCTCTTAATCCTCTTGTATTCTATTGTATTGTAACTGTATTGTCTCCCTTTTATATTGTAGAGTGCTGCATAAACTATTGGCGCTATATAAATCCTGTATAATAATAATAATAATAATATGTATAGCTGCCTGAAAGTCAACTTTAACCTCTTCCCATCCCGCGTATAGTCAAATGACGGCCGCAAGGTGGCTCTCTCATCCTGAGCAGCCGTCATGTGACGCTCATGACTTCCTGACTGTCTAGGGGGCGTGCGTGCGCCGCATCACTCGTGAGCCGATGCGCAAGCCTGGCTGTCGTGATGGCCGCCAGGCACCCGCGATTGCCAGTCACACAGCAGGGACATGAATCTGTGTGCGTCCAGTCAGGGGAGAAGAGAATCGAACGTGTGTTCCCAGTGCAGAGGAACACCGATCAGTCACCTACCCAGTAAGACCCCTCTCCGTGAGACGATTGCAGGTTTCACGCTCACGGAGCTCCAGACGGGCGCGGGCGTGCCCGTGAGCCGCCTCTCAAAGGCAAACATACAAGTACGTTCATTTTCCTGTACGTGCCCTTCTGCCGCAGTATATCTGCGTGAATCGGTCGGAAAGCGATTAATATAGCAAAAAATAAAAAATAGAAACTTTTGCGCAAACCAATACTTATTGCATTTTTTTTTTTTACCAAATATATGTAGAAGAATACATATCAGCCTAAACTGAAGAAAAAAAATGCTTTTTTAAATATATTTTTGGGGGATATTTATTATAGCAAAAAATAAAAATATATTAAAATGTTTTTTTTCAAAATTGCCGCTTTTTTTTGTCTATAGCGCAAAAAATAAAAATCGCAGAGGTGATCAATTACCACCAAAAGAAAGCTCTATTTGTGGGGGAAAAAAATCATAAAAATGTCATATGGTTAAAGTGTAGTATGACCGCGCAATTGTCATTCAAAGTGTGACAGCGCTGAAAGCTGAAAATTGGCCTGGGCAGGAAGAGGGTGAAAATGGCCGGTACTGAAGTGGTTAATTCAACGAATACGCCAAACATGCGGTTATTTTTTATTTCTTTTTTTTTTACAGCCTATATTTTGCTCTAATTATTTTTTATCTGAAGAGTTTCAGTGGAAGTTTAGTGGAGGATAGGATGGATCCATACCACCTGCTTGGCTATTGGAGAGCAAAATGCTCGCCATATAGGAGAAATGGGCCTTGTTAACATTGCAGCTCGCTGTATAATAATAAAGATTCCTGGAAGTATTGATCAGTGAAAGCTTTTACTACGGACCGAGCCACAGACATTAATCACCCGGCATTGTAACACTCTGGAAAGTTGTAAAGGAAAAAAGAACTACGGGGGGAACTTTGTCTCCTCCATCCTACAAGATAATGGAAATAAATGACGGGATGGTGAAAGACGGTTCAGACAGACGTGACTTCTACCCGATCCGCGGGAAAACCGATGGAAAAATACGACACATCTTCTACTGACAGCTGGTAAACTACATAGTAATATATTAGTCCTCATTCCTGACAGGTCGTCTTTAATTAAGCACCACTGGGCTCTAAAATCAATTCTGCGAAACAAGTAAAACCAACCAGGGAATATCCAATAATAAAAATGTCATATATTGCAGCTCGCCAAGTCTTTAGTTGTAGTAGCTGCATTGGATTCCTTTTTTTTTCATACTAAGTAATGCAAAAAGTAAAAAAAAAAAAAAAAAAAAAAAAGTTTCTGTAGATCCTGCCAGAAATGCAGCATCCTTGTCACTTCCTGTGAGCTGAACTGAAGATAAAACAATCTTATCTTTCTTATGTAACTTACTAATCAGAGGCGTGTGCACAGGGTGCGCCTGGTGTGCCTGGGCACTCCTTAATCACCCCATGCAGCGCAGACTCCCCCTACTACACTGGCTTCTTCCCGCAGCGCTGCCAGCTTCCTTCCTCTTCTCTGGAACCAGGGCCATTTTTAAGGCAGGGCAAAAGGGGCAGCTGCCCTGGGCCCTGTCATTGTTGTGGGGCCCAAAGCAGCTGCCTCATACTTGCCAACTATCCTGGTTTAAATTCCCTTGTCCCTTGAGGTTTTAGTCCTGTTCTGTGTCCTGATATCTCAGTGTGAAGTGCTGCTACTAATTCTGCCCAGCTCTGCCCTATTGTTGTGTAAAGATGACTCACCTGCAGACCCTGTAAATTACCAGCATTTATATGTAAATAGGGGTGGCTAGCAGCATGGATATGTATATCATGCCCCAGAGGTCGTATCCACAGTAATCTCTAGCAACCAATCAACAAGCAGAAATCATGTGCTGTAACCTCTAGCAACTAATCAGTGAGACGCAATGTGTACTGTAACCTCTAGAAACCAGTCAGTGAGCGGTAATGATACACTGTAACCTCTGACAACCAATTGCAATAGCTTCCTGATCTGATTCAGTAAACTGATTTTGAGTCTAGCTGCTATTTATTGTATGTCTCAGAGCAGGTGGAGAGCGAAACTGCATGAGGGGGCCCCAAGAAAAGTTTTGCCCAGGGTCCAATCAATATTAAAGACGGCCCTGTCTGGAACAAAATAATTAGTTTTTCGTTTCAATTCATCATTTACATAAATTCGTTTAGTTAAAGAGGAAGTAAACCCTCTTAAAAAATGAGAAAAAATAAAACCCTGCAATAAAAAGGCAGAAAACGCTAGTATTGATAGCATGCTAGCTCATTATGTATTATGTATTATGTATTACTCACCTCAGATCGAAGCCCCCGAAGCCATCTTCGTCCCCCCCCCCCCTCCATCGCCCCGGAGTTACTTTCGGGTATCGCGGCTCCGGTGCTGTGATTGGTCGGAGCTGCAATGACTTCACTCTGGCGCATGCGCGTGGGAGCCGCTGGTAACGACACGGAGACTGCAGCAATGGCACATAGGTGCCATTGCTTCAGTTTTCCCAAGTGCGCATGTGCAGAAGACATCGGCACATTCAGGGGGCAGGGGATATCTCCTAAACCGTGCAGGTTTAAGCCCTTGTGCACACGGTCGGATATTCCGATGGACAATGTCCGATAGGACCGTGTTGTCGGATAATCCAACAGTGTGTGGGCTCCATCGTACTGTTTCCGCCGGAGTATCCGACGGACCAAGTTTTCCAGCTGGGCTATAAAATTTTCCGACAACATGATCCGATCGGACTTTGTCCGATCATGTGTAGAGAATTCCGATCGGACAAAGTGCCACGCATGCTCAGATCAAATTCCTAGACCAAAGCTATTGGCTACTAGCCTGAACGTAGTCCCGTCACGTTAAGTATGATCGGATTTTCTGACAACTTTGTCCGACTGTGTGTATGCAACAGTTTCGGACAAAATCCGACGGATTTGGTTGCCGGAATGTCCGACCGTGTGTACAAGGGCTCAGAGATATCCTGGGTAGCTACAGGTAAGCCTTAATGTAGGCTTTCCTGTAGCATAAGGTTGTAAAATAGGGTTTACAACCACTTTAAGTTTGTTTAATTCATTTTTAGAATTAATTTTGTTTATTCGTATTCAAATCGATTCGAATTTTCAAATTCGAATTCGGATCGGTTCGAAAAAATTTCAAATCAATTCGAAAAGTTTTCCAATTCAAAAAAGTTGTAGAATTTGAATAGTTTTCCAATTTCCAAAGAGAATAAAACAGAATAGAAATTAAAGGAACAGAATAGAAAAAAATGGAATAAAATAGAAAAGAATATAACATGAAATAAAAGAATATAATATAATAGAGTAAAGCACAATAAAATAGGATAGCAAATAAAAGAAGATAATGGAATAGAATTAAAAAAAAAGAATAGAATTAAATAGATTATAACCATCTTCTGAAATTCAAATAGTATAGAAAAGAGTAGAATAAAAAAAAAACAATAGCATAGAATAGAATAGAAATAATATAACCATTTTCCAAAATTCAAATAGAATTAATTTGAATAGAATAAAAAAGAATAGAGTAGAATAGAGTTGAAATAACACAATCGTATAGAAAACAAAAACAACAGAATAGAATGAATATAACCATCTTCCTTTTCTAATCTATTCCTTTCTAGTCTATTCAAATTCTAATAGATTCTATTTGAATTTTGGGAAATGGTTATATTTTTTCTATTCTATTCTATTGTTTTTTTTTTTTTATGTAGTCTTTTTCTATTTGTTTATTCTATTCTATTCTTTTCTATTCTATTATTTTCTATTCAAATGTATTCAATTTGAAATTTAAATTTCGAAAGATGGTTATCTTCATTATATTCTATTCTATTCAGTTTTTTTCTATACTATTCTGTTATTTTCTATTCCAAATCTATTCTATTCTTTTCAAATTTGAATTTATTCTATTGGAATTTTGGAAAATGGTTATATTCTTTCTATTCTATTCTATTTTTTTTATTCTCTTCTTTTATATTCTATTATAGGCTATTTAATTATTGTTATTATATTCTTTTCCATTCTATTCTTTTCTTATGTATTCAAATTCAAATGTATTCTATTTGAAATTCAAATTTCTGAACATGGTTATATTCTTTTTATGTTATTCTATTCTATTTGTTTCTATTATATTCTAGTCTATTCTGTTCTTTTATTTTCTGTTCTATGTTGTTCTGTTTTACTCTATTATATTCTAGTCTTTTATTTTCTGTTATATTCTATTCCTTTATTTTCTATTCTATTTTATTCTCTTTGTAAATTCTAAAACTATTCTAATTCAAAAACGAATCAAATTAGAAAACTATTCAAATTTGAAAAGTTTTTGAATTCGAAAACGATTAGAATTTTGCCCAATTTTTTTTTTTTTTGTCATTTCTGATTCGTTTAAATTTGGTACTATTGTAATTAGGAAATTCGAATACATCCAAATTTCCAAAAAAACGAAAAACTAAATGAACCGCACATGTCTACTCTTCTCTACCACTGGTTGCTGCTGTGGGCACACACAGGGGGATGTTTAAGCCCCTGTACACACGGTCGGACATTCTGCCAACCAAATCCGTCGGATTTTGTCCGTCGGATTTTGCCTGTCGGATCTTGTCCGAAACTGTTGCATACACACGGTCGGACTAAGTTGTCGAAAAATCCGATCATTCAGAACGGGATGACGTAATTTCGTTACGATGGGACTACGTTCAGGCTAGTAGCCAATAGCTTTGATGTAGGAATTTGATCTGAGCATGCGTGGCACTTGGTCCAATCTGAATTCTCTACACATGATCGGAGTATGTCCGATCGAACCAGTTGGTCGGAAAATATTTCCAACATGTTGGAAAATTGGGTCCGACGGATATTCCGATGGAATCAGTCCGATGCATACCACACACAGTCGGATTATCCGACAACACGGTTCGATAGGACACATTCCGACGGATTCTCTGACCGTGTGTACAAGGGCTTAGAATGAGTGGGGGGAAGGTGCCTGTAAATATGTCATTTCCTGGCCCCTTCCCTTTCTGAATGAACACAGTGAGTGATCGGTACCATGTGTTTGAGCTTTGGAGTGTACACCCTAAAGCAACAGGTTATGCACACCTATGTCAGTAAGTAATATACTCATTGCCAATATAATATAGATGAACAATAATGGATTCCTCCCCAAGTACAGTGGTGGAGTCAGCATTGTCACTCTACTCTAGAAGAGGAAGTATGCTGGTTAAGTTGAATCCAGAAGGCAGCTGACATTCCTGGACCAATGAGTTGCGGCTGGGGTATTTGTCGCCCCGCAGCCACACATACACAAAGAGGCAGGGCGCTTTTGGTATCATTGACCTAATATGGCCCGCATGACCATATTGGATCAATTTAATTGACTTAATAAGGTCTAGTGACTATATATGGTCAATGATGCCACAAGAATACACTATCCACAGCTCGCTGGCATGGCATGGACAACCAGTGGTGGCCCATGCATTAAGGGTGCACGGGTGCCTCTCTACTACCATCCCCTCTAGCACCATTAGATAGATTCATGCACGTATGAATCTATCTATGGCCGCTGCTGCCACCCCCCTATTCAGGCACCCAGCCCCTTTTTCGGGTGCAGAACGCCTTAATTACTGCGGCAGGAGGGAGGAGTGGTTTTGAAGCACCTGATTGGAGCCATAGGCTCTAATAGGCATTGTAATAGAAATTTGTGCTGTATATAATTGTATTCTATTTTATATGTATTGCACACTGCCCTCACTGTGCACACGGCCCTAATAATGTTTTCAGTACATGTTTTGCATTCTTTCGAGTCCTGATTAGAATTAGCCTGCCTATGTAACGCCCCTTGTTACCATATAAGTACAATTGTAATATTATTGTGATACCTACGTAATCATGTGTATAAAAAACCTTCAAATGCGTCATAATAAAGCAGAACAGTTATTTGGAAAGATGCTGAGCGTATCTTTTGTGTCTGTTCCCTACTGCAGTAGTTATTAATTTGGAACCACTAATCAATATGAGGATAGGAGTTGCCTATTTACAAAATATCTAAGTCAGCGTCAAAAAAGGTGACCTGCGAGCGCCCAGGTCACTCAGCTGTATTAGAAAAGCGAATTAATATTCGCTTTCCTAACACTAAACCGCCTCTCTGCCAATCAGGTGCTCGGATCTGTTACCCGACACCTGATTAGCTGAAACGACAGATGCTGTGATTGGACGCCAGGCATTCAATAATAGCAGAGGACGGGAAGAGAGGATGGGAGAAAACATCGAGGTGCTGTTCCACTGAGACAGGTAAGTGCAGGCGGCAGGCCGGGGGGGGGGGGGGGCACACTGGCAGCATTTGATATGGCACAGTGGCTGTTTGATGGAGCACAGTGGGAGCAATTGATGGGCACAGTGGGAGCAAATGGTGGGCACAGTGGTGGCAATTGATATGCACGGTGGCGGCAATTGATGGGCACAGTGGCTGTGTTTGATGGTACAGTGGCGCCGATTGATGGGCACAGTGGCGGCGATTGATGGGCATAGTGGCTGCGTTGGAGGGCACAGTGGCTGTGTTTGATGGTAGAGTGGCTGAAATTGATGGGCACACTGGCTGAATTTGATGGGCCCAGTGGCTGAAATTGAGGGGCACAGTGGCTGCATTTGATGGCACAGTGGCTGTGTTTGATGGCACAGTGGGCGGCAATTGATAGGCACAGTGGCTGCGTTTAATAGGCACAGTGGCTGCATTTGATGGTACAGTGCCTGCATTTGATGGCACAGTGGTGGCAATTGATGGGCACAGTGGCTGCGATTGATAGCACAGTGGCAGCGATTGATGGCCCAATGGCTGCAATTGATGGGCACAGTGGCTGCGATTGATGGGCACAGTGGCTGTGATTGATGGCAAAGTGGATGTGATTGATGGCACAGTGGCTGCGTTTGATGGCACTGTGGTGGCAATTGATGGGCACAGTGGCTGCGATTGATGGCACAGTGGCTGTGTTTGATGGGCACAGTGGCTGCAATTGATGGCAAAGTGGCTGCAATTGATGGTACAGTGAGGCTGCAATTGATGGTACAGTGAGGCTGCAATTGATGAGGTTTTTTTCAGAATTTTTCAGTTTGCGCCCCCCTAAAAATTTTAAGCACCAGTCGCCATTGCTGACAACTGACTTCTAGATTCAGCTGAGCCCAAGCTCATCCGTACTGGCAGGATAACCAGGTAGAAAAAAGAGGGACAAAGCTTGAAAGAAGAAAACTAACACAACCATCTCATCTAATAACTGGTAAGCTGCCATTTATAAAATATATGGGCTTATGTACACTTTAAGACAAAAATAACTCCCGAATCCCGACTGACCCTAGTCTTAATCTTGTGTTGGCTTTTTCAGCAGAATTTCACAAAGATCTCCATATGTAGGGTGCTTACTGAGGTCTACATCCATCAACCTTCTCTTTCAGCCTGATGTACTAAAGTTAGGCCTAAATTTCTTTTTTTGCCATGTTTTCACTTTTTATTTCAGTGAAACTTCATTCTCAAAAAAAGTTCTTGCTCTGATGCCTGCATATTCGTTTCTTACAAGCAAAAAATTTATAAATGTTTTTGCTTGCAAATTAAAGCTAAGATAAGTAAAATCCACTTTGCAAAGTAAACATGCCCTTCTCCTTTAGTAAATGAGCCCCCAATATCATGTATACACCCCGCCAAAAATTACTTGTCCCACCCCCTCCACCTTTCTTCTAGACCTGGAGTCTCCAAACTTTCTAAACAGACATTGGGGGGGGGGGCGGATTGTTGAAATTGGGAGTAGAAAAGGTCCCGACATCAGTGGGAAAAAACAATGCCCCACCTTTGGTGTCAGTGGGAGGAATTATGTCTGATCATTGGTGTCATTGGACCCCATTGTTGGTGTCATTGGGAGAAATTGTGCCCCATCATTGGTGTCATTGGGAGGAATTGTGCCCCATCATTGGTGTCATTGGGAGGAATTGTGCCCAATCATTGGTGTCATTGGGAGGAATTGTGCCCCATCATTGGTGTCATTGGGAGGAATTGTGCCCCATCATTGGTTTCATTGGGAGGAATTGGGCCCCATCATTGGTTTCATTGGGAGGAATTGTGCCCCATCATTGGTTTCATTGGGAGGAACTGTGCCCCTTCACTGGTGTCAGTGAGGGGAATTATGCCCCACTTTTGGTATCAGTGGATGAAAAATTGCCCAGAGGGCTACTGTTCTAGACTGTGAATTTGTACCCAATGACTTGCTATTATGGTCAATTTTACTGTGTCACTTCCATTACCATAATATACTATATGCTGTATACATGTATACTGTATATATTTTATTACCTAAAAGTAGACTTTTATTATTATTATATTTTTGGAGGTTTAGTGTGGCCTTTTTCAAGTACGGTGCTTACTGAAGTCTACATCCATCAACCTTCTCTTTCTGTCTGTTGCACTAAAGTTAGGTCTAAATTAATTTTTTTGCCACGTTTTCACTTTTTATTTCAGTGAAACTTCATTCTCAAAAAAAGTTCTTGCTCTGATGCCTGCATATTCGTTTCTTACAAGCAAAAAATGTATAAATGTTTTTGCTTGCAAATTAAAGCTAAGATAAGTAAAATCCACTTTGCAAAGTAAACATGCCCTTCTCCTTAAGTAAATGAGCCCCCAATATCATGTATACACCCCGCCAAAAATTACTTGTCCCCCCCCCCTCCACCTTTCTTCTAGACCTGGAGTCTCCAAACTTTCTAAACAGACATTGGGGGGGGGGGCGGATTGTTGAAATTGGGAGTAGAAAAGGTCCCGACATCAGTGGGAAAAAACAATGCCCCACCTTTGGTGTCAGTGGGAGGAATTATGTCTGATCATTGGTGTCATTGGACCCCATTGTTGGTGTCATTGGGAGAAATTGTGCCCCATCATTGGTGTCATTGGGAGAAATTGTGCCCCATCATTGGTGTCATTGGGAGGAATTGTGCCCAATCATTGGTGTCACTGGGAGGAATTTTGCCCCATCATTGGTTTCATTGGGAGGAATTGTGCCCCATCATTGGTGTCATTGGGAGAAATTGTGCCCCATCATTGGTGTCATTGGGAGGAATTGGGCCCCATCATTGGTTTCATTGGGAGGAATTGTGCCCCATCATTGTAGTGCATAAGTAGTGTTGCGCTCCACAAAAAAAAAATTAAATAAATAAATCAATACTAATAAAAAAGAAAACATTAGCTAAACATAGCTATTATAGCCGTGTTCCTTTAAATCTACACCCTCTAAAGTGCATAAGTGTCAATAACTCCAACTAAAGTGCATATAGTGACAATCCTGTTAAGCAAAATATATAAATGTATACGAATAATAATAAATCAATGATTTCAGATCAAACTTCAGACTATACAGTGCATATGGTGAGTGTGATTACACTAAAATCGCATCTAGATCCATACAGTGCATCCAGTGAAAAATAGTTTAAGAGCCAGTTAATAAACGTCCAAAAAAAAAGTTAATAAAGATATTTCTTATCTATAACATTAAAAATACATGCAGTATGTGAATTCACACTGTGTAATAGCAAAAGCTGGCCTCGTGAAAAATTAATCATAAATTAGTGATTCCACCGGTGATCTTTGTGTATCTTCAGAGTCGGGTGTTTCCACACTGAGTGCAATGGCTACCTTACCTCCCTGCTGTAAGGTAAACAGCAAACAATCTCCCAATTCCAGCAAAAAAATTTATGCTATCAGTTGGTATAGGTGCTGCAGATCATCCTCCCTAGGTTCTCAGCCATACACCATAGATCAGTTCCATATAGGAGACAAAAAAAGGGGGCTCCAATAGTGAAGTATGTAAGTATAAACTTTAATATAGAAAGGACCTAGTCCTAGGTACTCACATTAGGTAAAACAGTCACAGGCAAAAACGTACAGCATAACAAACGAACGGACTCTGCGTTCGTACCCCGGACGTCACTTCCGGTATCCTCCTCAACCAATCCTACGCGTATCGTCACTAGTCATGTGACTTCATCAGGGATGTGCCCCATCATTGATGTCATTGGAAGGAATTGTGCCCCATCATTGGTTTCATTGGGAGGAACTGTGCCCCTTCACTGGTATCAGTGAGGGGAATTATGCCCCACTTTTGGTATCAGTGGATGAAAAATTGCCCAGAGGGCTACTGTTCTAGACTGTGAATTTGTACCCAATGACTTGCTATTATGGTCAATTTTACTGTGTCACTTCCATTACCATAATATACTATATGCTGTATACATGTATACTGTATATATTTTATTACCTAAAAGTAGACTTTTATTATTATTATATTTTTGGAGGTTTAGTGTGGCCTTTTTCAACCAGGGTGCCCAGACACCCTGGAGTACCTTCAGGTTTCTTGAGGGGTGCCTTGGCAAAATGTCTAAAAATTGCCCAAAAAATTATATACTGTACAAGCCAGTGGGTGGATAAAGCCTGCCTTTAAAGTTGGCTATAAACGGTTTGAATTATGGCTGGTTCAGCAGGGACTGGCTGAGATGTATGGCAAGGCTGATTGTACCCAGCCTATCTGATTTTTCATGTGATTATATATCACATATATAATCACTGTGCACTCTCCCGGCACGAATCCCCTGCAGGAAAGAAAATCGTACCATCTATGGGCAGCTTTAATTAAACAAATCCGCAGGTTTTTGCTGTGCACCGTTGCAGCAACCTCCTAGCCTCTAGTGTCTTCACAACCAATGATGTGATTGGTTAATAAGGAAGATCTCGGGTGCCTACACAGCATCCTTGTTTGCCTCCTCCCTGCCTCTCTCCATCATTGCTGCGGTCACATTTGTGTAGTGATGGAGAGAAACAGGCCGGGGGGAAGAGAAACATTGGAATACTAGTCAGTATCAATGTGCAAAGATGTATTTGCTTTGGAAGAATAAATGACCATTAACGTTGTGTATCCTATGTGTGTGGATGCTGCCTTATGTAAAATTATAAGTTGAGTTTGTTTACGTTTTTAGAATGGTTTAGTGTAATATGGTAGAAAAGGCATCTCATTATAATTATCATTTCCCCTTGTTGAATATTATGTACTGCATGTCTGTGAACTGTGTGTTCTGTTATACTGGTATTAACACTTCTTTCTATTACTATCATCCAAAAACACTTTCCCTCTGCAGATTTGTTCCCTAATATAGGTATAGGTGTTATTTATTTCACACCTTCGTGGATAACATTTACTAGTTTATTTTACGTTACGTGTAACTGACAGTCAATATTGTTTTCAGTACTTTACGATGTAAACCTTCTGTTTTTCTATATAAAGATCTACATTTCTTTGTTTGATTAGAATACTCTTGTGAATTCCCTTCACTGCAATGAAATAAATCAACACTGACAGAAATGAGATGTCTGTTAGCAGTGGCGCTTATTAAAGATTTGATAGGAGCGGAGTGTCACCTCCAGTTCAGGTTTATAGGCTATTTCCACATTCAAGCCTGGATAGATTGTTAAGGACCTTCTATCTCTTCATAAAATTGTACATAGGTCTTCTGGAAAATGGCCCCCGCGACTAAGTTTTATCTCTGCACCCAAAAGTCACGTAATATATTTTTAATTACAGCGTGTTTAACCGCTTGCCGACCAGGCGCCGCAGATCTACTGCGGCAACATGGCTCAGCTGGGCGGATCGCCGTCGTGTTACGTCACTTGCCTTTTTGTCCACTAGGGGCGTGTGTAACCACTCCCCTGCTTGCCCCCGGTCTCAATCACCGCCGGGCTCCCACGATCGCTCAGGGCACATGGAGAACCGCGATCTGTGTGTGTAAACACACAGTTTCCGGTTCTCTGAGGGGAGAAGAGACAGATCGTCTGTTCATACAGAGTATGAACAACATTCTATCTCTTCCCCTACAAAGTCCACTCCCCCTTCAGATAGAACACACACTAGGGAACACAGTTAACCTCTTGATTGCCCCCTAGTGTTAACCCCTTCCCTACCAGTGACATTTTTACAGTAATCAATGCATTTTTTATAGCACTGATCGCTATAAACGCCAATGGTCTCAAAAATGTGTCAAAATTGTCCGACGTGTCCGCCATAATGTCGCAGTTCTGATAAAAATCGCAAATTGCCGCCATTACTAGTAAAAAAAAAAGAATAATAAAAATGCCATAAAACTCCCTTATTTTGTAGACGCTATAACGTTTGCGCAAACCAATCAATATATGCTTATTGCGATTTCTTTTTTTACCAAGAATACATATCGGTCTAAACTGAGGGAAAAATTTTATTTTTTTTATATATGTAGCGGCTGACATTTTGGACAAAGTGTCATACAGATGAAAATTTTGTTTTTGCCTCGGAACGGTAGGGGTTCTGAGGGTTAATTATGTAGGTTGGCCTTGACATCAGTTTGGCCAGGCTGTGTTGGAAGTTCTGCCTGGTCATGTGAGCAGTGAGGTGTACATGACAGGCCAGAACCAGACCTGGTTGGACGTTTTGAGTATCAACCTTCTCGGAACCAATCAGTGGGAGTGCCGGGCCCCGCTGGGGAGTCTGGGAGGGGGTACTTAAGATGTGGGGGTCACGTGTTCAAGAGAGGAGTTTGTGAGGCCTGTGTGGTCTGTTCTTGTTCCAGGACTGGGTTAGCCCCGTGAGGGGTCCCGGTTACGGGGTATTCGACATCCCACAACATGTTCCTGTTAGATGCCCCAATAGACCTGACTGGTCTGGGGAAGGTATCCGTCTGTTCCCAAGTTTCGGAACCGGCTGGTCCACAGTAACTGAGGGAGGATTCAAGGTGTCCGGGTGTGCTCTCGGCTTGGAGGGACACCACAGCTCGTGGAAGTGACAGGGGAGGACTCTTCGGAGGAGAACCAACAAGTGGCATCTTGAGAAGTGCCTGGTTACTGAGTTGGGAAGGACATTGACGAATCCGCGCTTTTTCCAGTACTATTAAGGAGACGGAGAATGTTCCAGGTACTGAAGAAAAAGGTTCCTGTTCACCCTTAGTTACAACTTGGACACCTTCATAGGATTGTTTCAAGTTTTGTGTTAACGTGCTGACTGTCATGATTTCTGGCTAGAGAAGTACTCTAGAAGTACCCAGCTGCGAGTGGCTACTCTCTGGGTGGAATTAGAGACTTTGTTAGATCTGCAGTTCAAGGTGCCTGAGTTCTTCATTCGTGTCCTCTGTTCCCACGAGAGACTGTGTTATTGGATGTTATCACTGCAAAATAAAACCTTTTAAAAGGACTTTATTTGTGTCAGCGTTCAAGTTGTTGGGTATCAACCCTGGGAACCCCTAGACGTGGGGGATATTTATTATAGCAAAAAGTAAAAAATATTTGTGGAAAAAAAAAGGACGTCAATTTTGATTGGGTGCAACGGCGCACGACCGCACAATTGTCAGTTAAAGCGACGCAGTGCCGAATCGCAAAAAGTTCTCTGGTCAGGAGTAAAATCTTCAGGGCTGAAGCGGTTAAGGGATGTGGTATTATTGTTCATTTTGCATATTTTTGTGATTTGGTAGCAACCAGTGAGTTGCAGTCAGCCTACCTCTGCCTCACCAGGAGTAATCTGTAAGCATAGAGTGTATGTTCAGTGCCACTTGTTGTGTGAGCTTAGTCCAGGAGGATGTGCTGGAGAGTTATAATTCTGTGTTATGGATGTTTGATAGCCTAGGCCAGGGGGTCTCCAAACTATGGCCCTCCGGTTGTTCAGGAACTACAATTCCCATCATGATTAGTCATGTCTGTGAATGTCAAAGTTTTACAATGCCTCATGGGACATGTAGTTCTGCAACAGCTGGAGGACCGTAGTTTGGAGATCCCTGGCCTAGGCAATCAGCGGACGCTGGGGGTCTGGTGATGCATGCTGGGGGAATTGTTAAATGACTGGGACATTTCTTGTACTCTCTCTTGCCTCATGGGCTCCTACAACATCTCCATTGTAGAAGATGTCTGTGAAGGTCCTCATTTATCCATGTCATGATACTGTATATTTAGTATTAGGTAGTCACATTCAACTAGACCTGTTCTCCTATACCAGTGATCTGCAATTAGCGGACCTCCAGCTGTTGCAAAACTACAAGTCCCATCATGCCTCTGCCTCTGAGTTTTATGATTGTGGCTGTCAGAGTCTTGCTATGCCTCATGGGTCTTGTAGTTCTGCAACAGCTGGAGGTCCGCTAATTACATATCACTGTCCTATACTGAAGACATTTCATAGCTTGTCCAAGTCACTTCATTGTAGAAGATCCGGTGGCATCACTAGGCTTGTGTCACCTGTTGTAAAACGTGGTGTCACCCCAACTACCCACCACAATGGGACTTTTGGTGCCACATCAACCACCCACTCCCCCCACCCAATCGGGCTCTCTCCTGTCCTCTGTAGGGTGCTGGGCAGGCTAGCTTCGCTGTCATGGATCAGGGCAATGGTTGGAAATCAGTTCCTACCTGATGGTGTCACCCCTCCGGTGGGTGTCACCCCCAGCACCCCCATATCGACGCCACTGAAAAGATCTGCTTCTTTCCTCAAGAAAAAAAACTCTCTAGCAATACACACCAAACTGAGCATGTGCAGCTTGTCCTCAAGGCTCTGTATTATCAACAGGTGGATTGGGGACTGTGGAATAAGGGAAGGATCAGAGAAGACAGGATCAAACAGCCTTTTTACACAATGTGCATGATTTACCCCTTAGGCTTCACGGTGAATATAACAAGAATGCTTTACTGCATATACACACTGATTTTACTGTTGTGGGTTTAGTAATACTTTAAAGGCAAAATTTCCCAGAATTAAACAACTAAAAATTTTCACTTTATGGCTAATAAAAAGGAAGCCTAAATGCAGACAGTTGACAAAAAAAATGCCTTTGGGGATCTTTTTCAACACAGGAGGGCCCTTCAATTAACTGTTCAATCTCAAGAAACCCCTGGTAAAAACAACTATATCTAAAACTCATGATACATTAGTGTGATGGTCAGTGAGAAGAATGCTCCTTACCCTTGTGGTCATTGGGAAGGATTCCCCCCTTAGCCCTTGTACACACGGTCGGACATTCCGACAACCAAATCCATCGGATTTTGTCCGACGGATTTTGTCCAAAACTGTTGCATACACACAGTCTGACAAAGTTGACCGAAAATCCGATTGTACATAACGTGATGACGTTATTTCGTTAGGACGGGACTACGTTCAGGCTTCAGGCTAGTAGCCAATAGCTTTGGTCTAGGAATTTGATCTGAGCATGCGTGGCACTTTGTCCGATCGGAATTCTCTACACATGATCAGACAAAGTCCGATTGGATCATGTTGTCGGAAAATTTTATAGCCCAGCTGGAAAACTTGGTCCGTCGGATACTCCGACGAAAACAGTCGGATGGAGCCCACACACTGTCGGATTATCCGACAACACGGTCCTATCGGACATTGTCCATCGGAATGTCCGACCGTGTGTGCAAGGGCTTACAGATAGCCAAAAAGATCAATGGTGTCAGTGGGAACTTATCTGAGAGGCAGAAATTCCTCATTGCTCATAGAAACCCTAGCAAACCTCTGGGGAAACCCTAGTGTTCCATGGAACCCTGGTTGGGAAACCCTGGGTATAGAAGATCATCTCATAAGTAGAAA
Source organism: Lithobates pipiens (assembly GCF_037356315.1). Classification (NCBI taxonomy): domain Eukaryota; kingdom Metazoa; phylum Chordata; class Amphibia; order Anura; family Ranidae; genus Lithobates; species Lithobates pipiens. The sequence continues at coordinate 306,544,676 of NW_027507785.1, forward strand.
TATAGCATTTATTATAAAATACTGAAACTTCGAAAATTAAGGGATGACACTTTAAAACAATTAGAATCTCACATAGGGCAAATGAACACATATTGACAAAAAATATCCAAGAAGCTATGGCATTACTTCTAACAGCAGTATGTACCTATAGTCCCATCTGCAGTCGGTGGTTAAGCAGCAATGTCCTCACTTTTTCCTTTCTCACAAAACTGGAGTTGCTCTTTAACTCCCCGTGGCGTCTAATACCCCTATAAATTGCTTTTGTTTGTTGTTAAGTGAACTTCTCTTTGATATAAAAAAAAAAGCAGCTGAAGAATATTATTTTCCTGAAAGATTATTATCGCCAACACGTAGCATGTAATTATAAGAGAATGAAGTCTGTAATTCACGTAGAAAATATTTATGCAAGTAATAATATCATTTTACTGGTAAATTGCTGCGGTAGATCACAAAGCATTTATAGGAAGATTTAGCAGCATCTTTTTTTTTTTTCTATCAATTCTATCCTGAAATAAGGACATATAATTAATGCTGGAAATTCATTGTTTGCACCTAATAATACATCATTGTTAGTCCTGATTCTTAAAGCAAACCATTCCTGAAAATTGAAGGTCCCCATTACTCACTTATACTCCTCCTCCTCAAAAAAAGCAAATGAAAAATAAAGTTTGTACAAAAATATTTTAAAAATATTAAAGAAAAACATCTAAAGAGTGTAGCGTACCCTCATAAGAGTCCCTGGTTTTGAACGGTCCTGTTAACCTACTCAGGGAGCCAGGCACACAGCATTTTCTTCTTTCTTACTGGCTCAAATGAACAGCCTAGGGCAGTGATGGCGAACCTTGGCACTCCAGATGTTTTTGAACTACATTTCCCATGATGCTCTTGCACTCTGCAGTGTAGTTGAGCATCATGGGAAATGTAGTTCCAAAACATCTGGAGTGCCAAGGTTCGCCATTACTGGTCTAGGGTATCTTTTATATATTTTTTTATAGTATAACTTGGATGGGGATGGGGGAGGCATGGGATGTCCAAAAGGAACTGAAGCAACTGAGGACTTTTCTCACTATGATGGCAGAAAACTTCCTCAAAGTCACTTCTTGCTAGGATTTGGACTTGTCTCTGTGTAGAAACGGAAGATGGACACAGTCTCTAGTGCACAGGGCTTAGGTTAGTACTCACAGGCCTCAGGATCATCCGCTGCAACCTACTGATATCCGCTGGGCACTTGTTATGGAGGAAGACACAGATTCATGATACCACCAACCACTGGACCCACTTCCATTCAGCCTTCACCCGGTATCCCCCAGAGTGCTACTCCAGACCATATAAGAGAAACCCCAGATTTTAGGGAATGGGCCCCCAGTCTAAGCTATCCCTGGACCTCAATGATCTCCACACAGCGTCTTATTAGACTGTCCAGAGGGGCAGAGCCCTTCAGACAGGGGACTCCTCTGGCAGGGCTCACCTAGGATCCAAAGATTCTTTGCTCTGGTGCTTCAGACTATTTATGGGCTCCCCAGCCACCTTCTCAACACACCCCTCCAGGGATCGGCTGGGTTCCCATAAATATTCAAGATGCTCTCCCATTCTTCCTCCCGCTGTAATTCTAGAATCTTCCAGAATGTAGGGGGAAACAATCAGACCAGCAGCCTGTGTAACATTGAGCAGGATGAAACAATCAACTCCTGTTCCACTGATTGCAGAGGAGCTCAATTCAATTTACCTAGCAACCTGCAGCTACTAACTACTAACCTAGTTAGCTAGGAGGGTGCTACAAAAGAAATAAATATTTTTTTAAACATAAAAGGAGAAGAACAAAGGAATAAGTACAGGACTTTTGTTTCTTTTATTTTTAAAAACATGTTTTTAGTATGCTGTGCGAATAGGAATACATAACAAATCTATAGTGGGGGTTTTCTCAAGTTTCACTGCAAAAGTGGAAATACGCTTTAAAGGAGAAATAACTTTTGCATTTACATAAATCAAACCCTAACTTTTATTGGTCAAGTGCTATCATATACTCACTAAACCTGTCAGCAGAGGGTCACTTCTGAAATTAAATGCCTGTTAAGAGAAGTGGTAATATACCAACCTTTCCAGTGGGCACATCTTGAAATGCCACCTCTTCCCCACTCCCCAGCCACTGCATGTATTTGATGGGTAGATGGGTCCAATAACTCTTTCCCAGACTGTATACTGTGGTTCTTCTAAATGATTTGTACATTTTGTTGTGATGTTTTATCAGGCAGGAGAAACCACAGCGTGTGCCAGGGGAAATAGATATTCCACACACCCAAAAGTGTTTTTCTGGCTGCCAAAAGGGTAAGTATGGTAACTCTTCTTTTAGTAGTGTGCAGGGGTGTTGCTAGGTCTACAAAAGATCTGGGGCTAGAGCCTATAGCAGCATAGTAAAGAAAGTCATACACTTGGGTGGGCATACACATGTACATAATATACGTGTGTGTGTTATGTATATATATATATATATATATCCCCAGAGAGCCTCCCCCTTAAAGCAGGGTCCCCAGAGAGCCTCCCCCTTCAATCAGGGTCCCCAGAGAGCCTCCCCCTTTAATCAGGGCCCCCAGAGAGCATCCCCTTAAATCAGGGTCCCCAGAAAGCCTCCCCTTAAATCAGGGTCCCCAGAGAGCCTCCCTTCCCCTTGGGGACCCCTGCAGAGACTCAAGGCTATGGGCCCCAGATTCGGGGCTATAGCCCCAAAAGTCACCCCCTATCGACGCCACTGGTAGTGTGACAGTGTGAGGCCTTGCAATGTGTAAATACAGGAGAAAATGACACAGAATTTACATTGAGGCTTAATATGAAGTTCTAGTCTATCATATCAGTGGAGGAACCTGTGTCTTTGGCTTTCTGCAGATTCTGTAGTCCCGGATTGCGATCTGGAGCTTGAAGGTTCCAAACTGTCTTGCGTGGGACGGTACCTTCAATCCGGTGTCTGGATTTTATTGGATCCCTGCAGCCTGTGTGAGTACACAGGTGTGAAGAGTCGCTATATATTCAAGGATAGCTCGGGGCTCCCAGTTTGGAGACAGGAGGTTTCACCCAGGGGTCCGAGGAGCCGCAGGCAGTTGCCAGGAGACAGGAGGTCTCATCCCAGGAGTCAGGTTGGCTCCTATCAGGGTGAGCCAAGTGAACCAGGAGAATTCAGCAACACAGTCAGAGGGACTGGTAAGGAAGTCAGGTGGCTTGGTATTTTCAGTTAACTTTTTATGTTGATAGTGAAAACCTCTGTTTGGGGAACTGATGTTTATGTCAACTTTCTGTTTTGTTTAATAAAAGTGGGCTGCCATGCCCTAAAATACTGTTTGAACTGGCACAACTCATTGGGAAAAAGCACCTATACCCCATGAGCATAATCACGCCAAAACCACAGTAGGTATGTAATTCCATTTAAATACCCGTGTGTTGGGGAAATGGCCATAGGAGAACTGGCAGTAGTGCCAGTACTACTAATGGTCGCTTCCGGCACATTGCCATATGCACTAATGCAAGAAGTGCGAACGGGCGCATGCAGATTCGCAACGGTGCTAACATGCAAGCACGCATGCGCAGAAGCGCCAATTGGTGAACACACCACGTGACAGACGCGGCCACTTACTGGCTTATATAAGACTGCTACTGAGTCCATCACATTGCTGGATTGTCGTCAACCTTCCTGTGTTCCTGAGCCTCTGTGCATATACTATTTGGATTTCCTGTTGTGACCTGGCTTGTTCCTGACCTATCTGATCTGCTGTCCTGGTTTGACCCCCTGGCTTTCTTTACCGACTTGTTGCTCTCTCTAGTGTCTGATCCCGGCTTGCATCACAGACTTTGCTACAGCTATCTGTTCCTGCCTGCCTTCCTGTACCAGACCTTTGGCTTGTCTCCGTTCCTGCAACCTGCCTCTTTCACCTGCCGAATCTACTGTGTTTGACCCCTGGCCTGCCTTCCACTGCCATCCCTCGCACACACCTTGCTCTACACACAAGCGTATCTAAACCAAAAAACATTTATGTAATACACCAGTTTATTTTTTCTCAAGGGCTGGTGGTGAGTATTTTTATCCTTTAGCCTTGTATAAGATATGACATAGTGCAGATGTAAAGGCCGCTAACTGAAGAGGATAATTTTGGGAAAATTTGGATGTCAATGGATCAGCCAGAAAACCTTCGAATTTGGTTGTTGTTTTTAAATGTAGCACCATCTACATTCATAGGTGCTAGAGGTAGATTTCTGGTGAGTACAGGTAAATTTAGCCAGGCCTAGCTAGAAGCTAGGTGTTTGTTTTGATCTGTGTGTGCTGGGAGTGGCTCAGAGTAGGCTGGTCACTCACAGATAGCATCACTTCTCAGTTACCTCCCTCTCACTTTTCTAGAGCCATGACCAATCCCCATCTAGGATTGGCAGGGGGCAGGGCTCCTTGATATACCCAGGGTCAGCCCAGCTGGGGAGGAGTTGTCTGTTGGAAGAACTGAGATAAGAGTGCTAGCCTGTCAGGGCCTTTGGGGGAGCTCCCCATTCTGGGGGGTGACCTTGGGCCTGGGACTCGGGCGCAGGAAGGATCCCTTCAAGAACGTATGAAGGATCTGCACAGAAGGCACAGAGAGGAGTCAGAGAGGACAGCAGGAGCTAGTACTACCCAGAAAGTCTTCAGAAGAGAACCACTGGTGTGTGTGTGGCCAGGAGGGCCATTGAGTGACGGGCACAGTCTGGAGGACTGGGAAGGCATTCCTGAGATGGCTCAGAGTGTGCAGTCTGGGATGGGTGCAGAGCCAGCAGTAAGGACTGTGATGTCACAGGCAGTGGAGTCAGGCAGCTTTAGCCAGGAGGGCTGGCAGGGCCTGAAGAGGGATTACTGGGAGCAGTCGTCCATCATAGGTCAGCTAGCACACAAAGACTTCCTATTCTTTTACTACATTAAAGGGACCCGCGGTCCCTGCCAGCAAATGGCAATTTCTAGGGCCTGACTGAGTCAGTATTGGGCCTAACCATGTGCTAGCTGTACCTGGAAGTGAAGTGTTGTGCAGGAGAGAGAGAGAGAGAGAGAGAGAAATGGTCTGCAAGCAAGTGTTGTGCTGGGGGAGAGGTGTAAAGTGTATATAGTTGCCCCAACTGATTGAAAATGCAGTCAACCAATTGTTCGTTCTACTGGGCATCCCATATAATCCTATCCCTATCCAAGTTCAAATCCCTCAATAAAATACCAAAACAAACATCTGGACTGTTCTTTGTCTCCAAGGTGATTGGGAAGTGAATGCCGGGCTGGGCAGGGTGACAGGTGGGCCACAACTTTCAGCAGCCCCAATGGGGCTACCGCTACATAAAGGAAAAGCTTGAGTCCTGCTCAGTGGAGTTCAATGGATTCCTTTGCTGATTTACTTTGCTTTAACTAATATCCTCCCTCCAAATAAGCAAATTGTAGGGCTGGATCTGGATGAGCGTACCTTCTAGAGGAAACTATATAGGCTCTGGGGCTTTGGACAGTAGTACTTATTTTATTTTATTTTTTTTATTTAAGTTACAAGTTTATAAATTAATGTTTTTTTTTATTATTTACTGTACATTTTAATATTATTATTTTGAAAAAATTATTTATTTACCTGAATACTAAATACAATAATAAAAGGTAAATAAGACATACAGTACCCAGAAAAGGTTCTTTACTTGTGATTAACATTTTAATTTACCACTATGCATTGACTTCTTCTATTATATTATTATATATAATCACGTATACCAATAACTAAGAAGCTTAATGACTCAAAGGTATAAAAAACATATAGAGAGAAATTGTTTTTTAACTCTTAAAATAAAAAGGTGAAACATTATAAAATTAATCATGTTTAGTGCAAAGCTTATGACGTGATTTAATCATTGTAATAATAGTCACATTACATACTGCTAAATGTTGCCCGGTAATTGCTCTCAACAAAAGAATAGCCGCGAAGAGTGTTTTGATTGTTCCCGCTCTGCATCCATTTTTTTTTTTTTTTCAGATTTTGTAAGGGTGTGCTTATATGCTTTTAGGCACTTGTGCCTTTGTTCCGGGCTGCAATGTTACCATTCAATCGCTTGCGTTTAATGCAAGACTGAAAGGCATTGTTTAGAAGGCTATGCGTTTATGAATGAATGAAAAAAGACAAGTTCAACTGTTCCAGCATCAACCAGAGTGGGAAGAAAAATACTGTTGTGTGCCTAATCATAATTTAAAAAAGTAGGTATTATTATGTGTTATTTAATTAATTTATATAGCATTGAACATTTTGAGAGGATAATTTCAATATTTTTATATACATAGCGTCAAGAAAAAGTATGTGAACCCCTTGACGTTAACTGTTTTTCTGCAGTAATTTGCCTTAACCGCTTCAGCCCAAGAAGGATTTGCCCCCTTCCTGACCAAGCCTTTTTTTTTTTTTGCGATGCATCGCTTTGACCACTTCAGCCCGGGGAGGATTTACCCTCTTCCTGACCAGAGCACTTTTTTTTTGCGATTCGGCACTGCGTCAATTTAACTGACAATTGCGCTGTCGTGCGAAGTGGCTCCCAAACAAAACTGACGTCCTTTTTTTCCTACAAATAGAGCTTTCTTTTGGTGGGATTTGATCACCTCTGCGGTTTTTTTATTTTTTGCGCTATAAAAAAAAAAAAAAATGAGCGACGATTTTTGAAAAAAAAACACAATATTTTTTCCTTTTTGCTATAATAAATATCCCACAAAAATATATGTAGTGGCCATAACCCTTTGCCTTAATTAACTGGGCTTACCGGTTACCTCCGATTGGCTTGTCCTTCCATGTCTAGGGGTTCCCAGGGTTGATACCCAACAACTTGAACGCTGACACATATAAAGTCGACAATTTTGAAAAAAAAACACAATATTTTTTACTATAATAAATATCCCCCAAAAAATATATACAGTAAAAACATTTTTTTTCCCCCTCAGTTTAGACCGATTCGTATTCTTCTACATATTTTTGGTAAAAGAAAATCCCAATAAATGTATATTGATTGGTTTGCGCAAAAGTTATACCATCCACAAAACAGGGGACAGCTTTATGGCATTTTTATTATTATTTTTTTTTTACTAGTAATGGTGGCGATCTGCGATTTTTATCGTGACTGCGACATTACAGATCGGACACTTTTGACACTATTTTGGGACCAGTGACATTTATACAGCGACCGGAGCTAAAAAAAATAGCCACTGTTTACTGTATAAATGTCATTGGCAGGGAAGGGGTTAACACTAGGCGGCGATCGAGGGGTTAACTGTGTTCCCTAGGTGTTTTCTAACTGTGGGGTATGGGACTGACTAGGGGAGGAGACCGATCAGTGTTTATACTTAGTATGAACACACAGTCTGTCTCCTCTCCCCTGAGAGACGATGAAGGGGTTAAATGTGTTCCCTGACTGTGTGTCTTAACTGTGGGGGGGTGGGGTGGGACTGACTGGGGGAGAAGACCGTGTTTCTATATACTGGAACACACAATCTGTCTCCTCTCCCCCGACAGAACATGGATCTGTGTGTTTACACACACAGATCCCAGTTCCCGCTCTGTCACGAGCGATCGCGGGTGCCCGTCGGTCATCAAGCTCGCCGGGCACACGCATCGGCTCCTGGGACAAGCTGCTAAAGCGTCTTCAAGAACCAACGTACAGCTACGAAGGCTCTCACAGGGGTGCTAACCTGCTGCAGTATAACTGCGGCGGCTGGTTGGGAAGGGGCTAAAATGGAATCTGATCCTAATCTAAGGCCGCGTACACACGAGAGGATTGTCCGTCCAACTAAGTCCATCAGACAATCTGACAGACAGTCCTTCCTACTTTTGAATGAACGGACTTGACCACACACGACGAACAGACAGTCCGCTGAAAGCTTGCGCGATGACGTGTACAGCACGTACGACGGGACTAGAAATACGACGTCCAATACACTGCAATGCAACCTTCGGCCGTGTAAATCCTTTCTGAGCATGCGCCATACTTAGTCCGTCCAACTTGCCTACACACGGGCGGACTGTCCGCTGAAACCAAAGTTGGACGGACAATATTACGGAAATTCCGAAAGACTTAGTCCGCCAGACTGTCCGCTGAAAAAGTCCGCTGAAGCCCACACACGAGCGGACTGTCCGCTGAAACCCGTTTCAGCGGACCAAGTCCGTCAGACAGTACGCCCGTGTGTACGCGGCCTAAGTCACAACAATAGGCAAACAGAAAATAGCACAGAAGAGTGGGAAATCTGGCACAGTTGTGCATGATAGCCAATCAGCTTCTAACTTCAGTTTGTTCAATTAAGCTTTGACAAAAAAAAAATCCTTGACACTGATTGGTTTCTATGCAAAGCTGCTCCAGATTTTGCACCCTTTAGTATTAGCAAATCAACTCCACAATTTTAAGGCAAATTACTGCAGAAAACATTTTAACTCCAATGGGGGACATATACTTTTTTTTGGCAATGTGACGGACCGCCTGGCACCCCACTCGGGTGCCTCCGCCAAGATACAGCTTCATTCACTCTGGAACCAGGAACCAGGTATTATAGCTAAGAATTGCATCCAAGAACTAGAAGACACTAGCTTAGCTGCAAACAGGAATAACCTTTATTGTAAGTTCACACACAGAATTTATACAATCAGATAAGAGCTTGATCACATTATCCTAAACAATGCAAACTTTAAACAGTAATATCACCAGTACATCTAATGAACAGCTAGCAGCTAACAGTAACCTAATTTAACAGTGAACTAATTAACAGTAAGCTAATCAACAGCCAGGCACCCAGACCAGATTTTATTGGACAGGGAGCCCACTCCACACTGTCCAGGAACAAGTCTACAGCCCTGGATACACAAAGTACATTGCACATGCTGTCTTTCAGGTGTTTGGCTTTCACTTGTGTAACTTATCCACTAGAAAAACCTTTATATATTGATGCATAAAGCAAGGTCCATAAAGACATGGATGAGCGAGTTTGATGAAATAATAATAATAAAAAATAAATAAATAGCATAGACAATTGCAACGCTACCCATATTGTAGATTAATATTATTAAAAAGTACCTTTCTAAAATTTAATGCATTATGGCTACCTGTAATAGTAATCGAAAAGAACACACTGCTACATAAAGCTAGGAGAGTGCTGCTCACCCCAAACAAATTAGAGTAGAACAAGTTCCCCCACAAACGGGGTTTTTAGGCAGCAAAAAACAGTAATAGATGCATGTCAAAATAATATGAAAAGTATTTTAATGTTTGGTAAAAAACATGAGCTCCACCTGAACAATTAAAAACGGACTCTTATATACAGAGTACAATAGTATCGATGGATGTACACTAACAGACACAGCTATAAATGACACTGTATAACATAATAACAGTAAAAATATATAATCCTAACGCGTTTCAACCCCCTGGGGGGCATTCTTCAGAGAAATGGTGGTCTGTTGATAAAACAAAATTACACTGAATAAATATATCAGATGTTATTTGTACTGGGAATACCTCATATTTGTTAGTATAATTTACCCAATGGTGTACTTCCAAAGAGATAAAATGAGTTGTAATACTTTTGATGGAGTTCCCCCATAGGATGGTGCCTTAATTTCCTTCACACATCTGGAATGTTACCCGGTCCATATCTACCGCCAGGATGCCAAGGGGAAAGAAGGTAGCATCAGAGAACCAATGGCTTGGCTCACGAGAGGTCACACGAATGCCACACCCCCATAAATATAGGGAGTGGGTGCAGATATAGGCAACCGGATAGTGTGGTAAGTCAGCTGACTTACCACACTATCCGGTTGTCTATATCTGCACCCACTCCCTATATTTATGGGGGGTGTGGCATTCGTGTGACCTCTCGTGAGCCACGCCATTGGTTCTCTGACGCTACCTTCTTTCCCCTTGGCATCCTGGCGGTAGATATGGACTGGGTAACATTCCAGATGTGTGAAGGAAATTAAGGCACCATCCTATGGGGGAACTCCATCAAAAGTATTACAACTCATTTTATCTCTTTGGAAGTACACCATTGGGTAAATTATACTAACAAATATGAGGTATTCCCAGTACAAATAACATCTGATATATTTATTCAGTGTAACTTTGTTTTATCAACAGACCACCATTTCTCTGAAGAAGACCCCCCAGGAGGTTGAAACGCGTTAGGATTATATATTTTTACTGTTATTATGTTATACAGTGTCATTTATAGCTGTGTCTGTTAGTGTACATCCATCGATACTATTGTACTCTGTATATAAGAGTCCATTTTTAATTGTTCAGGTGGAGCTCATGTTTTTTACCAAACATTAAAATACTTTTCATATTATTTTGACATGCATCTATTACTGTTTTTTGCTGCCTAAAAACCCCGTTTGTGGGGGAACTTGTTCTACTCTTTGGCTACCTGTAATTTCCTCCTGTTTGTGTGAATGGCTCATTGATTTTCCTTGAAGTCTGCACTAAGATGCAAATCAGATTTATAGCATTCCCTGCAACAAAAAGGTCATTTTTGGTGAGATATTCCCAAAGGGAAATTACATATAAAGGGATGCAGACTCTGCTGCTTTCCTCACTAGAGCTCTGCAAGTGCAGCAGCTGATTAATAATTATGAAACCACTCCCATACAGATGCACTCTGCCAGTGGTGGCTGGTGCCCAATTTTCTTGGGGGGGGGTGGCCCGCAGCCTCCCCAGCCAGCCAGCCAAACAAAGAACACCAACCCCCCAGCGCTCGCTCTTGCTCAATCGATTGCCCCCCTGCTCGCGCGCTGCACCGCTTGCCCGTCGCCCACCAGGCCTCCCGCCACATCCTGCACTTACCCCATCCAGGTCACGGCTTCCCCCCTGCGTCTCCTCCCAAGTCCCAGCGGCCACTTCTCCTTCCGGCCAATCGGGACTTAGGACCCGCGGCCAATCGGGCCTCAGGGCACGCTTCCTGATTGGGAGGAGAAGCAAGAATACATAAGCGAATATTAATTAATGACAACCTGTGAAGCACTGGTGAACTCCATGCCCAACAGGGTGGCCACACAAAATATTGACACTTTGGGCCCAATTTGGACATTTTCACTTAGGGGTGTGCTCACATTTGATGCCAACGGTTTAGACATTAATCGCTGTGTGTTGAGTTATTTTGAGGGGAAAGCAAATTTACACTGTTATACAAGCTGGCAGTCAGGTGAGCTTTTTGTTTCAAGTCATCTTTCTTGTTCTTATTGTCTCTCTATTCAGGCCAGCTCCAGGGGGCTTAGTTGACAGCTCAGCAAGGATCGGGGCTGGACTGTCTGATTCCTCCGGTCAACGGCTGGCAGTGCCTGTGGTAACTACAGCTGGTAAGGCTTCGGGCGACAAAGCCGGGGTTGATGGGGAACGTCTGGCAAATGCTGCAAAAATGTGATGTGTATGTGTGTTTTGAAGGGCCTTTGGGTGCGCATCCAAAGCCAGAAGTGAAGGAGGGTATATGGAAGGGTGAGTATGTGGACATTTATTTCTTTGTTGCCATTGGAGAAATTTAACTTTAAAGTTAGACCAGATGGAAGTAAAAAGGAGGAAGAAAACGGCGTTATGGGTTGATTACCTGTACGTTCTCAAACTGGTTGCAGGCGTGTGCAGTTTTAGCTAGTATCATTGGGGAAAAAGGCCCCTGAGAATTGCTCCCCCCTTTTTTATTTTGTTACCTGGACTCTATCAGCGAAGCCCAGCGAGTCTATGGTGGAGTTGCTTGGTTTCGCTTTGACAAGCAATTTTTTCAGTGCAAGGCGGTGGGACCACAAAAAAGTCATTCTCTGGATGAAACTGATGTCATCTCTACAGAGTTCGGTGCCTCCCTTTCAGGTTGGGGCTGAGGGTGCGGCAGGCAGTTATGTTGGCAATTCAATGCCGGATCTTGTTTGGCACCGCATGCTGTTTCCATCATGACTGTTAAAGCGGTTATATAGTTACATTTTTAACTTTGACCTACAGGTAAGGCTATAATAAGGCTTACCTGTAGGTAAAAAGAATATCTTCTAAACCTCTATGGTTTAGGAGATATTCCCCCCGCAATGAGCCGCTGACTTCAGCAGCGCATGCGCACTGGGGATTCTCGTCTGAAAGTCTGGCAGACGTCAGACCCTGCCGGGAAGAAAACATTGCGACTCCAGCCACTCACAGCGATGGAGCCGCGATACCTGGAAGGCATGCCAAGGGAACATGTCAGCTCCCTCGGCGTGGACCGAGTGACGTGCCAGTGCCTCGTTCTAAGGTAAGTATTTCATAATGAGCTAGTATGCGGTGCATACTAGCTCATTATGCCTTTTCCCTTACATGTGTAAAAAAAAAAAAAAAAAAGTCAGAGGGTTTACTCCCGCTTTAAGGGTGTGGAGGGTCTCATGCACTGTCCAGATGCTTCAAGCAAGGCAAAGGAAAATGAGATAACGCTGGAAAGAGGGAAGTGAAGGTAGAAAATATGGTGCGTTTCCTAAAGCATTCTTCTAACAGGTAGGCAGCTTGTGTGTTGCAGCTGGGTTTCTCATAGGGTTTTTCTGATACCCTGCCAGTTGCTGTTTGTTCCTTTTATGGCAGATAGCTTGCAGTTATCTCGTTTACATTCAGTGGTCATTTTCAGGAAAACTGTTCAAAGTCGTTGCTTTGGGTGGCATGGCTTGCCCCTTTTAATTCACCACCAGTATTTCTTCTTTGGATATTATCCCCAAAAAAGAACCAAATAAGTTATGCCTCATTCATCACTTGTCGCATCCTAAAGAGGGTTCAGTGAATGATGACATTGATCCGGCACTTTGCATGGTGCCCTATACTTCTTTTGATATGGCAGTGTCGTGAGTTCCTAGGTATGGTAAAGGTATGTTGTTGGGCAAAACTGATATGGAGGCGGCCTTTCATTGGTTGCCGGTTCTTCCTAGTTGTTGCCATCTGCTGGGGTGCAAATGGCAAGGGCAGAATTTTGCTGATAGATGTCTACCAATGGGCTGTGCCATTTCTTGTTTGAAATGTTTAATTCCTTTTAGGAATGGGCAGTTTGGGATGCTTCCGGACTTAATTCAGTGATCCATGACTTAGATGATTTTTTGTGCATAGGGCCTGCTGGAAGTACTATCTATGCCTCACTTTTGGCCACGGTCCATCATGTTTTCCAGATTTTTGGTGTGCCATTGGCCCCTGACAAGACGGTGGGCCAGGCCACTGTGTTGTGGTTTCTGGGTATTGCCATCGACACCACGGCGATGCAATGTCGTTTGCCTTTGGACAAACTTGAAGATCTGAAGGGGACGGTTTCTGCCACAGGGCAATGCAAAAAAATAAATAATAATAATTCAACTTCGTGCTTTGCAATCTCTCTTGCGCAAGTTGAATTTTGCTTGTTGTAGTATGCCCATAAGCCACGTTTGTTTTTTTTGTAGATGACTGGCAGCTGCCACAGCTGGCATTAAGAAGCCACATCCTTATATTGGGCTGGGGCAGGATCAGCATGAGGACTTGCGAGTGTGAGATTCATTTCTGGTATCTTACAACGGTCTCTCTCTTTGGCTGAAGCAGGGGATTTCCAATTTTGATCTAGAACTGTTCACCGATGGAACAGGTCTATGAGGAGGGCCAGCATGACTGGGGCCTGCAGAAGGGGCGCAGTATTAGTGGATGATTTTGATATGATGCAGGCTACTTAGCAGATTGAAGAGTTCAAGGCAGAGGGTGTGTCCTGTAGTGGGTAGAGAAGAGGGGGTGGGGGTTGGGCAATTACAGCAGCAAAGTTGCTTATAAACTGATTATATACTGCATATGCATTATGCCTGTCTAAGCAGCAGGTGGCGCTGTAGTATTATAATGTATAGTTATGTTATCTATGATATAACACAATATTTGTCTATCCCCCCTCTATGTACTTGCATGCTCCTTGTTCCTTCATTCATGTTTCTCCATTCTGTAAAGATATGCATTGATATTTCTCCAAGAAAGTAAAGCCATATTACTGCATACAAAGAGCTTCCAGCATGATTTCAATACTCTGCTAAAAGGGGGATCATGTCACAGCTCCGTCACAGCTCATCACTGCATCAGACAGTTTTCTCCCACTTTTTCAAGGTGCTGGGGTATTTGTAATGGGTTTTTGGGTTTTATGTTGTTAGCTTGCCATTCAATTTCTTTTATCTTTTATTTTCTTATTATAGCAGCAGGCAGGGGGTCTATTGGGTATTTGAAGGCGGTGGTGGTTAAATATCTGTGGACAATTGTGGGTTGGGCCTATATGAGGTATGGATGTCCCTTCCTAACTGTGGAAAATTGTGGGTTGGGCCCATCTGAGGTATGGATGTCCCTTCCTAACTGTGGAAAATTGTGGGTTGGGCCCATCTGAGGTATGGATGTCCCTTCCTAACTGTGGAAAATTGTGGGTTGGGCCCATCTGAGGTATGGGTGTCCCTTCCCAGCAATACTTTGGTAACATCAGGGTATTAATTAGGTTGCATCTGGTGGTATATAAGTGGTAAATTGTCCCTGAGCTGGTGTAGTTGCGACTGGGGGCCTTTGATTGGGTGGCAGATACAACCAATTAATCGTTAGTATATAGGCTCTCACCTTAGACCTTATTTTCTTGTCATAGCAGCAGGCAGGGGGTCTATTGGGTCTTTGAAGGCGGTGCTGGTTAAATAATTGTGCAAAATTGTAGGTTGGGCCCATCTGAGGTATGAGTGTCCCTTCCTAACAATACTGTGGTAACATCAGGGTATTTATTAGGTTGCATCTTGTAGTACGTAAGTGGTTAGTTGTCCCTGAGCCTGTGTAGTTGGGGCTAGGGGCCTTTGATTGGGTGGCAGATACAACCGGTTAATCATGAGTATATAGGCCTTCAAAGACCTTAGCATAAGCTAAGGTTGGTTTATTTGTTATAAATTGAATGTATTATATGCACTAAATTAAACTTTTCTTGTGAATGCCAGCTAGCCAAACAAAGAACACCACCCCCCCCCCCCCGTTCCCAGGGAGATACCATAAAGCGACACAAGGGTGAATGTTGTATTTAAAGTGATTGTAAACCTTCCTTTTTTTTTTTTTTATAAAAAACATATCATACATACCTCCAATGTGCAGTTAGTTTTGCACAGTGTGGCCCCTAAACCTCGCCTTCTGGGGTCCCCCAGCAGCGCTCATGGCTCCTCCTCACATTGGTAAACCCCCTGAGAGAAGTACTTTCCCTGTGGGTTACCTTGCAGGCATGCTCCCGAGTCCAGCATAGACACAGAATGCTGGACTCGGACCCACCCACCGGCACCCGCGTCAAGTTTCTGGAGCCAATGGCTGCACCGCTATCAATCTATCAAATCAGGAGCCAAGAACCCTCGGGCAGAGAAAGTGAGCGCATCTCCACCGAGGGAATGAACGGGCTCAGGTGAGTAAAATGGGGGGACATGGGGAGGACGGCTAGGGGGCCGGTCACTGTCAGAAGTTTTTTCACCTTAATGTATAACGGTGAAAAAACATGAGGGTTTACAACCCCTTTAATGGGTTGTCATAAAAAGCTGCTATGGCCATTCGACTCCAATTAAAATGTGTCGTCTGGTCATTTTGGAAGGAGGGATTGGTCAAGTGTTTAATGTTTATTGTTTTATAGCTAATCAGAGCCTCTGCATTCTGCAGGTCCCTCAGTCATGCATTAAGGTGAAAAATGAGGGGATTTTGAGCGAAACTACACTGCATCTGAGCACCAAAAACACTGTTTAATTCATTTTTTTTGTTCAAATATTTTATTGACAAAGGGAAAGGAAACATACATAAAATGTAGTAAATCATATTATAATCATAAGGGGAATATACCTAAATGTCCAGAAATGCAACGTTTAACGGACAGGGTCACAGACCACATAGTTGGATATTGATAAACCAAGGTAGAGCATTTAAGTATGTAACGACTGCATTGTACTATAGTATCAGAGGTTAAAAGATGCCATACACGTATACTCAGTGTCAGAAAGAGAGAACCATCAGAGAGGTGGTAGCAGTGGGCAAGATTGTGAAGCCCAGTGTACAAGGGGCATCTAACGGTATAGGAATAAAAAAAAAAAAAAAAAGGGACGATGGTAAACCATAGGATAGAAAAGGACAGTGATGAGAGGGGATTTTATGGTTATCCAATAGATATGATTCCTGAAATATCTACGTAAGTCAGGACAGTTCATCATTCTTAGAGTGGGTTATTCCAAATCTGGGGAGCTAGTGCATATGGAGTCTTACAGGGGGAAGGAGAGGGTATAGGAGGGGAAAAAATTAGGGAGCAAATGAGGAGGAAGGAGAGAAGAAGGGGACCGTTTGTTAGGGTGAATTTAAAGATCTATATCAGAGTGACTCTGATATCAAATTTACATAAGGTTTAAGGGGACAGTAACGTTTCATCAAAATCTGAGGGGATGAAGTGATTAATCCACGGCCACCATAAGCATTCATATGATGATTCTGTTTTTGGTTTCTACAATGTTGAGATGAGGGGTTTTCCATGCCTTGGCAATTGTTCGTTTAGCCGCAGTGGTAACCTGCAGGAGGAGTTTAAATTGGAGGCGATTCACATCCAGAGGTTTTTTATTGAGTAAGGCTGTAACTGGATTTGGGTCCAATGAGCTGTTAAACAGTGTGGAATGTATATGGAAAATTTCAGTCCAAAAGGTTCTAACCAGTGGACAAATATGGTGGTGGGTGCCTGCTTCTGTGCAGCCAGGAAAGCAGAGAGGGGAGTACAAGGCCAGGTATTTGGAAATCCGGGCAGGGACAAGGTAACAGTCCATGAAGACTTTGTAGTTCGTCTCCAATACTACAATATTTTGAGAGGCCGATTTAGTGGCTTCCCATATATCTGACCAGTCTTTCACATCTAGTTGATGTCCTAGGTCCCTCACCCATGTAATTGAATATTGAAGTATGGTATGGGGGGGGGTCTAGTAGCTGAGCATAGAGGTTGGAATTTAGACTGCGAGCGTGTGGATCTTTGTTACAAGTGCGCTCAAATATCGACATGACTGGCAAAGACGTGTCTATACAGAGACAGGGGGTAAACAAATTTTTAATTTGGAGATAGCGGAAAAGTTCTGTGCTTGGGAGACCATGAGTCTTGCATAGGAATGGGAATGGCTTAAATGTGTTGGGTGTGGTAAACTTATATGCTCGGATAAGATTGGATGAAGACCACCTATAAAAAGATGTAGGAGAAATCTAAGCGGGGTAAAAAGCCGGGTTGCGGAGGTATGACAGAAGTGGGTTATGGGGGGATTGGAGGCCAAATTTGTTTTTGAGCCTATCCCAGATAGTTAAACTATGTTGGGTTATGGCGTTCCAAATGGTTCTGCGGTTGCATGGGCTAAGCCATAGCATGTTGGCTATTGATAATGGGTCACAATCAATGGGTCACTCGAGTGCGACCCATAATGGTGTTTCTTGTGAGGCGTGGTATTTCGGTAACTTGGCTACTTGCGCGGCTTGAAAGTATTTAGCTAAGTTAGGGATTCCTAGGCCCCCTGGATTTAGGGAGGAAGAGGATGTTTCTGGTGATGCGAGGTCTAGTGTTGTTCCAGATATAGTGCAGTGTATGTCGTTGTAGGATTCGAAGGAAATGTAATGGGGTCGGAGATCGGTAAGACCCGAAATAGATATAGTATTTTCAGCAATGCAGTCATTTTAATGACAGTGATACAGCCCAGCCATGCCAGGGGTAACGCAGTCCAAAAGTACATGAGGTTGGTTAGATATGTTGGCATCGTAGGGTAATTGGATGAATGCCCTTAAAAGTTCACATTTTTCAATGAGTTAGCGTGACTCAAAATGTGCGCTACCAAACGGTGGAGCAGAACGTTAAAGGGTTAATGTTCAAAGTAAACTCCCCCATCCCTTCATGTCTCCATGCTTTATTTTGCTGAGAAATTACTTTGAAAAACACCCCCCTAGCATTTCTGGCTGTGGCCATCTGGAGTAAAGGCAGATGATTCATGGAGAATTTACTTTCTGGAATCCATCTGCCCTTAGCTCAGGCATTCAGCTAGGAGAATGTGCTTATCTGACTAAGCCCCTCCTCCTCTCCTGGAGACTCCTGGGATGTATGACTTACATTGTTATTTTTTTTTTTTAAACAAGTAAAATTAAAAGACCTTCCTGTGTATTTACCAATGCTAGAAAGATTAAAAATAGCCAAGGTCGATTGAGAGAGTTTAGTTCCACTTTAATACTCTCCTTCAATCCAAAAGTGTCTCCTACAGTACTCATTTATACCACAAGATGTCCTCAGTCTTCCTGGTTAAATGGTGACCGCCATCATTCAACCAATTTCCTCTGAGCCCAGGATGTCATGCACTAGACCCCAGCCTGAGAATGGGCAGCGAAGAAGAAGCAGCGCAGTGATGAGCTTATCTCTCTGCTTTATCCACCAATCAGCATGTTCCTTGTGTTGCATCTCCCTCCCCCAGTTTAATCACTGCTGTACAGGGGACTGCAAGAGACTGATACTAGATAAAATTCGGGTACTTACAAAAAAACAAAAAACATTCAATGATGTATTAATGATTACAGAGCTGCATTAATTTGGGACTCTTATATCTGCCAAGAGCTCTGTTTAAATGTGGCACATCCCAATATTAGCAGCAGCCTTAAAAATAGAATTTACAATTGAGCCAAAAATCTATTTTCTTTCCCCCAAAGCTTCAGGCATTATTAAAGTCTATGCCATGTATATATATTCACTGTCTTTAATGTCAGTTTGGCTGTTCTACAATAGACAATTAAAAATAATGCCTACTGTTCAAACAAATTTGCAATTACTGAAGTCGTTTTTATTGTTTTTTTCTTTCCTCCCCCCCCCCCCCTTTTCAATGGGACCCTCTTTTTATGGTCTACCTTTTTATTTATTTTTGATAAAAGCAAAACGGCAAAAAAAAGTGTCACAGCAGAATGAAATTTCCAGCAGAACGGGGAGATAAAAATAGAGGAACAATTCTCAGCATGGCAAGATAAAAAACCAGGCCCGCTGTCCAAAGACATGTTGGGCAACCCAGCAGACACTTAATGCTGAAAAGCTAGATTGCTAAGATGTTGTACACATGCTGGATTTTGATCCCTATCAGCTCTTTTGTTCTTGATAAAATGGCATGCTCTGAATTCAAAACAAAAAAAAGAAGAAGAAAAAGAACCGCTCCTAGCTTACCACGGGGCAGATTTTATTGTTAGGCACACAGCTCTAATGAACTCCAAGGAGTACCGGAAGAGAAATGCAAAAAACACAAAATAATTTTTAATGTTAAAGGCAGACTCTAGGCTAGGCTACTAGCTAACGTATAATAACCAATGGGGTAAAAAAAAAAAGAATAAAAAAAAAGAAAATTATATATATATATATATATATATATATATATATATATATATATATAGATAGATAGATAGATAGATAGATAGATAGATAGATAGATAGATATATATATATATATATATATATATATATATATATATATATATATATATATAGATATACAGTATATCACAAAAGTGTGATTACACACCTCATATTTTTGGAAATATTTTATTATATCTTCACTAAAGACAAGACACTTTGCTACACATACAGGGCAATCTTAGAAGAAAACCTGTTAGAGTCTGCAAAAACTTGAGACTGAGGCGGAGGTTCACCTTTCAGCAGGACAATGACCCTAAACATACAGCCAAAACTACAGTATCTCACAAAAATGAGTACACCCCTCACATTTTTGAAAATATTTTATTATATCTTTTCATGTGACAACACTGAGGAAAAGACACTTTGCTACAATGTAAAATAGTGAGTGTACAGCTTGTATAACAGTGTACATTTGTTGGCCCCTCAATATAACTCAACACACAGCCATTACTGTCTAAACCACTGGCAACAAAAGTGAGTACACCCCTAAGTGAAAATGTCCAAATCGGGCCCAATTAGCCATTTTCCCTCCCCGGTGTCATGTGACTCATTAGTGTTACAAGGTCTCAGGTGTGAATGGGGAGCAGGTGTGTTAAATTTGGTGTTATCACTCTCACTCTCTCATACTGGTCCCCGGAAGTTCAACATGGCACCTCATGGCAAAGAACTCTCTGAGGATCTGAAAAAAAGAATTGTTACTCTACATAAAGATGGCTTAGTCTATAAGAAGATACGAAAGGAATAAGGGTTCCCCCAAAATGAGATTTTTAGGCAGCCAAGTAAGAAGATTGAGTCAATATTGTATAGAAAAAGAATTGTTTATTTTTTATGTTTGTTAATAGTACCAAAAAGCTTGACATGAGAATTAAAAAAATGAGCTCCAGTAGGAGATTAAAACTAGACCAAATATACACTTGCAGACAAAAATTTCATGGCAACATTAATAATAAAATGTTGACAATATGAAAAGTAAGTCTGACGCTTTTCAACCCATATGCCAATGGTCTTCTTCAGAGGGTCAGTCTACTAAGGAAAAATATATTATAGGTACACATGTCAAAATTATTTACACACAGTGGAAAAAGAATAAATACCATACAGTGCAGACATGTGGTATAGTTACCCAATAGTGTATATCCAACAAAGAAGAGGCTTCCTACATGGAGGTCCTTTTAAAAACTTTTTTCTCCCCAAGTGGTCCCAAAGTACTCCACAGCCACAACAATCGAACCGGGGCAGTAATCCAATGATATGGCTTATGAGAAGTCTCGCTGAAAGTGACCTCCCAACAGACAGTGGTCAGGTGGGGGGTGGGTCACACCTATGGCAGAAATCCAGGATAAATGAGATGACATGCGCACAATGTGTGTGAACAGTCAAAGACTCATATGGTAACAACACCCAGTCCTTTGGAGTTGAGGATGCGACAAAATGAGCGCATATCTACATATATATAATCCTATATGGACCTCTAATCATTCAAAAGATATATATATATATATATATATATATATATATATATATATATATGCGCCCCCCATGAGTATCTCCTCTTTTATCTTATAGTCCACTAGGCAGCAGATCATATCCCTGGGGGGATCTGTTTCTCTCCCTTTCGGGCAAAGTGCACGATGGATCCTCTCCAACTCCACGGCCGCCTGTGCAGACAGGTCCAAAAGATTGTTGAAGAGGCCTGTGACTGTAGCTGTGAGCTGTTTCCACAGATTTCGACAGGCCGCAAATTCTCAAGTTATGGCATCTGCCTCTGTTATCTAAATCCTCCTGGCATTGGAGGTCTCTCATCTGAAGGGTTTGGGTATATACCTTCTGGGTCACTTGGCGGAGGACTGTGTCATGCTGTGCTGCTATTCTATCCACCTCATGGACCCTGTCAGCGATGGCATGTATATCCAGGTGCAAGTTGGATATAGCAGCTGATAGTGAGACCTTAATATCAGCTGCAATGGTGCGTAGGTTCTGAAGGCTGGGATGCTGTTGTGGGTGATCACTGCTCTCCCCCATCACCATTGTAGTGTCTGCGTGCGGCGCTCCAGTCAGAGGCAGAGCTGCAGCTTGTAGCGGGAATCCGCCATATTGCTCCTCTGAGTCCAGTATATTCTTGCTCAATCCCCCTTGTTGTTCACGGTGGGAGTGGGAGCGGGTGGCGGAGGAGTTCTGGGATGCTGTTCCCATGCTTGTGTGGTAATCCGGGGTGAAATGTGCCTCCTATATGGCTCTAAAGACTCGTGGCGGCGGGAGCTCTGGTCTCAAGCGGCCATCTTCCAGCGAGGTCAAACCACGCCCCTCTCAGGGTGTATTTTTAAGTAGTTTACTAAATCTCATTTAGTGCTCCTTCCGTTTTTTCTTTGTTTTGTGCATTTTATCATTTTTTGTGTGCGGTTACAGTCTTTTAATATATTCTTTTTTTTTTATTGTGTAAAAACCAAAATGATGAGGCTAACAAACGGCAATTTTTTGGCATTACAATTGTTCAAAAGCAATTGAAAGGAGGTTTCATAACTCTCATCAGCCATTTAAACATCATTGCACCATTAAAAAACATTTTAATTTTGAATGCCCCAATAAGTTTTTCCAAAATGATGAAGATTAAACAAAATCTGATTTTCTCCAAAATGTTCCCTCATGTTCGATGAAGGTTGAGTCCAATGGCATCCTTCCTCGTAGAGGAGTGGATAAAAGCCACTCCTCTACAGGGAAGACACGCAAAAAGGGCACAAATATGTCCCTTCTCCTCAACCACTTCAGTCTGCCCCTGCTATACTGAGTCATTACCTCTCAGCAGCATCCACTCACAGGAAAGATGGTATAGCACAGGGTGTCCCAGGTCCTAGCAGCACATCTGCCAGCAGCACACCACCAGCTGTAGACTGTAGCTGGCAAATTTCTCTGCCCCATCTGCTGCAGCGGAAAAAAATACAGTCCCTGCCACCCACATGCCCAGCGTCTAAATGCAAGCTTGTCAAAGCTGTTGGCTCTCCAACTTCTGCCTTTCAGCCTGGTGGATTCTACCCAGTTCCATGAATTTGCACAATGCGCTGTACCACAATGGCAGGTTCCCAGTCGCTACTACTTTTCATGTAAGGCCGCTCCATCTCTCTACCATCACGTGTTTTGGCATTGTTGGGCAAGGCAGTCAGCCGTAAAATCTACCTTACTGCTGACACGTGGTCCAGTAAGCATGGGCAAGTCGATATATTTCATTCACAGCACACTGGGTAACGCTGCTTGCAACTCAAAAGGATGCAGGACAAGGCTCAGTGCTGCAGCTTGTTGTGCCTCAACGCCTCCATACAGCTGGTGGTGATGATGCCAGACCTGTGAGCTCTACCCCCTCCTCCTCCACCACCTCTATGCCCTCCTCTGTAGAATTATCCTATGAACATCAGGTACCCCTTAAGCGTTCAAAGGGCTATTCCATAAGTCAAGCTAAAAGGTGCCTTGCAGTCCTTCAGCTGGTGTGTTTAGAGAACAGGAACCACATTGAGGCAGAGATTCTTGCAGCTTTGTAGGGACAGGTCAAGAGGTGGTTCACACCACGCCAGCTGGAGCCAGAAATGGTGGTCTGCGATAATGGCTCAAACCTCCTGTCCGGCCTTAGACAGGGAAAATTGATACATGTGCCATGCCTGACACATGTCCTCAATTTGGTGGTGCAGCATTTCCTAAATACGTATCCAGGGTTGTAAGATGTGCTAAAGATTTTCAGTTTTCAGTTGGTCATACACAGCTAGTGCTTGATTGGCTGAAATTCAGAGGGAATTCCACCTGCCCATAAACTGTCTGATTTGTGACATGCCCACCAGGTGGAACTCAACTTTGGCAATGCTGCAGAGGCTATACATGCAGCAGAGGGCCGTCAACGAGTACCTCTGCGAGTACGGCACAACGACAGGATCAGGCCGCCTCTGCTTTTTTTCCCCATGCCAATGGTCGATCATTAAGGATCCATGCACTGTATTGTCACCATTTGAGGAGGCCACAAGGATGGTGAGCCGTGACAGTGCATGCATCAGCGACACAATCCCTGTTGTGTTCCTGCTGGAGCAGACTCTGCGTGGCATTATGGACAGGGTATAGCAGCAGGATGAAGAGGAGGACTCCCTTTCCTCTCAAGGACCAATTCTTGCTTTCATCAAGAGTGCTTCTATAGGGTTATGGTGGGAAGGCACCACCGACACCCAAAGACCAATTTTTATGCACCTGCTACTTCTATCCAAAGTCAAAGTGGCACCAGAATGTATCCAAAAAATCTCTAATCTTGTTCCCAGTGCACTACATTGTGGCCTCATCTTACACACTGGCTCCCCAGCTGTTAATGAACAAAATAAAGGCAGCTTGCAGGGAAAATTTCATTTTTTTTTGGCTTTATCAATGCAATTATTGCTGCAGCAGATTCTAGACATGGTACAGATCTGCCACTTTACATGTAGACCCCCCCCCAGGCAGTATATTGGAAGGAATTTTTCATTTTTATGCTTTCACTTTAAAAATCAAAAAATCACTGCTCATCTAAAAATTTACTTTTTTTTTTTTAATTGATATGTTGCACTGACCCCCGAAGGAGCTGCTGATTTTGTTGGGCTTACCGTTACCTTCTTCACCTTGTGTATGTCTAGGGGTTACCCAAGGTTGATGGCCCAAGAACTGTAGAGACTGACACCAGGTCCGATTAAGGAATTTTTATTTGCATAAAAGGAGTAGACAAAACACAGTCTCTCAATGAGTGATAGAGGGCTTTAAGTAGAAAGTTCAGGTACTCTTGGAACTTAGTCAAATAGGTAGTCTTTCACTTTAGAAATCCAGAGATTAGCACTTCACAACTGGATCCTCACCCTTATCGGATAGACCTCATCTCACCAGGCCTAGCAGCTGATAGAGTGCTCAGATAAAGCAAAGTCACAGACTTGTTGTAGAACACTTGAATAACTGAAGGATGTAGACAACTTATGCCGCGTACACACGACCAGACTTTTCGAGGGACTAAGTCTGACAGACTTTCGACGGAGTTCTGATGGAGTTCTGACAGAGTTCTGACGGACTTTCCGAATGAACGGACTTGGCCACACACAATCACACCAAAGTCCGACGGATTCGAACGTGATGACGTATGACTGGACTAGAATAAGGAAGTTCATAGCCAGTAGCCAATAGCTGTAGATAAAGGAGAAAAAGGAGAGAAAGGGGCGCCTCTGGGTGCAGATTTTTTTAAAAGGTTTTATTTTTCAGTGTAAAAAACATAAAATTTTGCACTCACATTTAGTAGGCAAAAAGTAAGCATTAAACACCAGGGGTCATCTGGTATATCTGATTTTTGGGACGTCAGCCAGTGGTCCGGTCCACATCTGTCATCTCATCGCGTTGTTCCTGTTCCTCTCACATGCTGTCCACTGCAGGTGTTTTGTATGAAGCAGCCGGCTTGTGGTGGACACGAGATGTGCGGTCTTCAAAACGAGGCTTGGGAGGCAGAGACGACCAGGGCGCGGGGCTGTGACGTCAGCGGGTATGCGACGCGTTTCTTGAGCGTGCGGGTCGAGATTGTCGGACGACCGCGCTCTTTCATCAGGCAGAATCAGAAAAAAATGCAGGGGACTCAGGATATAAATAGGGGCAGGCTAAGGGCAGTGGGCGGGGCTACAATCGAGTATGAGAAGGAAAACAATGAGTAATGAGGGGAGAGGGAAGTGGGATGAGTAATGAGGGGAGAGGGAAGTGGGAGAGAGAGGGAGCTGGAGCGGCTTAGTATAAGGAGGAAGTCAACGTCTATGGTGAAATCTTATGTACATATCGGTAAAGATATCTATGGGATAAAATCCTATTTGGAAAAAATCAAAGAATGGATGGAAGAATGAGTAAACAAAGGGGGATGGAAGGAAGATAAAAAAAATTTTATATTAAAAATGGGTAAAAAGGCTTAAAAAACTTAGAAAGGAAGGTAAAAAGAGAGGAGCATACATGGAGTGTGTAGATATAATTATATTGGAGATTGGACGTGCAGGACATATGTGTTATAAGGGAATAAAAATAAAAAATAGTGTATGTGTATAGACACATACACACATACACGTGTAGATCCGTACGCTTATCAGTGTTTTAATGTAATTAATAATGTTATTCTAAGAGTATTGTATACAATAAAATGAGAATTAAAAAACAGAAGTATAATCAGGAAAGCACACATATATGCCTACATGGACACATGTGTGTATGTGTGTGAGCACATACATGAGTGTGGGGCGCGGAGATAGGAAAAAAAGGGGTACGAGGGAGTGGATTACGGGGGGGGGGAGGGGAGGAAATAAAAATGGGGGGGAGGGGGAAAGGGAAAAAGGGGGGGGGGAAAGGGGGGAAAAAGGGGGGGGGGAAAGGGAGAGGGAGGGGGGGCCTGGGGAGAGGGGGGGGGCAGCAAAAAGAGGAGGGGTGGACGGGGGGGGGAGTATTACACAAATACAAAATCATAACAATAATTTTCTAAATATCTAATTTTATTCCCTCCTTTTTTTGGTCTGGACAAAGTAGTGCATTCCCTGCACTCACCATATGTAACCTTATAGACTCCTTTTTTTCAAGTGGGAACCTAATATCTTTGATTTGCGCCAAATACTTGTCTTATGTCTAGTAGCCAATAGCTGCCCTAGCGTCGGTTTTTGTCCGTCGGACTAGCACACACACGAGCGGATTTCTCAGTAGGAACTGGGTCCGGCAGAGTTCTGTCGGAAAAATTTGAAACATGTTCCATTTCTAAAGTCTGTCAGACTTTTGCAAATCAAAAGTCCGCTGCAGCCCACACACGTTTGAATAGTCTGCCGGAATCATTCTGTCAGACTTTTGATGTTGAAAAGTCTGGTCGTGTGTACGCGGCATTAGAGAACCCTCATATGGTACCAGTATCTTGCAGCCGGTCCAGCCATACCATACGAGTGTAGATTCGCTTGGGGTCCTTCAACTAAGCCTCCAGGCTCTTTCTGAGAAGCCAGCCTTCCGCATGGCCTTCTCCCGAAGAGTCCTCCCCTGGTTGCTCTTTCAGTTGCTGGGCCTCTCCACAGATGAGACAGCACCGGACCACCTCCAAATCCTCCTTCATATGAGACAGCACTGGACCACCTCCGAATCCTCCTTCCAGTTACTTTGCCTCAGACTAGCCAGCCCCAAGATTCGGAATTGGATGGATCCGCACCCCAGGCCATGAGAGCCCTGGGGGCTGGTCAGGAGGACCAGGACCAAACATACAGAAAGCACTTCTGAGCCGGAACCCCGAAGCACATGATGTCAGTACCTTAAGTACCCTCTCCCAGAATGCACAGCAGGATGACCCGCCCACTGAGTTGATTCCGAGAAAGATAGCACTCAAGGCACCCAGCTGAACTGCATTCTCACACCTGCCAGAGATGACAGCACCACCTATAGCCAAGCACACAGTGCAATCCAGCTAGACTGGTACTGAGACCACAATTTAGTGTAATTGAACCAAAACCAAACTGTGGTTCCAGGAATGTTAAATGAGAAAAACAAATAGCGCGTGCTCTTCAGGAGCCAGCGCTACAGATACATGACCCCTATAACCATTGTATGCCCAATCACTTACATATAAGCCTTCAAAATGGGCACTTTTGATTTTTGACACTTGGGTCCCATTAACTTTAATGGGGTTCGATATTCGGGTCCAAACTTTTGCGGTGTTCGATAGTTCTGGTGCAAACCAAACAGGGGTCTGTTTGGCCCATCCCTGGCGCCTATAAAAAACATACTAATTTTGCATTCTTTATAGCATTTCACCAAAATAATGTAATCTCACCAAAATCAACAGATTGTTGCCAAAATATAAAATAAATTGTATATTCTTCAGTGGCAAGCTGTATCTCAGCTTCTCACCATTCTACCAGACCAGGACCATTCTCCTGGACAAAGACGGTTGTGACAAAATGCGATGGATGAAGGTTAGCGGTGATGTGCAGCGGTTGCTTGTTTCATTAATGTATTGTTTCTTATGCTTTTACATGTGAGTACCTTTCTTTGCTGAATAAATGGTTTATCATACATTCAACACTATGGGGTTCCTCTGTTTTATTCCTCATGGTGGTTCTTAATTGGTTTGAGTCCGGTGGTACAGTGTACATATACTAATCCCTGGAGTACCTGGGTGCTATTGATCCTTATTAGACCTCCTATTGTTTGGGGACTGAACCTCTACTGCCAGGGGCGTAACTAGAAATCACAGGGCCCCATAGCAAAATGTTGTATGGGCCCCCCCCCCCATCAAAAAAAAAAAAAATGAACTAATGCCATTGAACAACAGACTACCACACCCATGTGGCACAGTACCCAGGCAACAGCTTATATTAATTTTGAACAACAAAGTATGCAGTATACTGTATGCAGCCCCTGAAGGGAACACATTGCAGACCTCCAGGCCTTCTAACCAATTTCTGTTCTGTTATATAAAATGAAATAGTTCAACTCACCAAAATCAGTGGGATCCCTGAGCGTGTCACTTGCCATCATCGCCTGCCACCAGATGCAGATTGTAACTTGTCACAGGTTGCGGAATGTCACCTACCACATGTTGCAGATTGTCCACTTGCCACATCCCAGATTGTCACTTGCCAAGATAGATAAGTCACACATTATGCCACACATTATGGATTGTCACTTGCCACGTCCTGGATTGTCACTTGCCACGTCACTTGCTAAACATTATGGATTGTCACTTGCCACGTCCTGGATTGTCACTTGCCACATCACTTGCCACACATTATGGATTGTCACTTGCCACGTCCTGGATTGTCACTTGCCACGTCACTTGCCACACATTATGGATTGTCACTTGCCACGTCCTGGATTGTCACTTGCCACATCACTTGCCACACATTATGGATTGTCACTTGCCACGTCCTGGATTGTCACTTGCCACACATTAAGGATTGTCACTTGTCACATCACCTGCTACATGTTGCGGATTGTCCACTTGCCACATCGCCTGCCACCAGATGCAGATTGTCACTTGTCACACGTTGCAGAATGTCACCTGCCACATGTTGTGGATTGTCCACTTGCCACATCCCGGATTGTCACTTGCCACGTTACCTGCCACACATTACGGATTGTCACTTGCCACGTCCTAGATTGTCACTTGCCACGTCCCGGGTTGTCACTTGCCACGTCACCTGCCACACATTACGGATTGTCACTTGCCACGTCCTAGATTGTCACTTGCCACGTCCCGGGTTGTCACTTGCCACGTCACCTGCCACACATTACGGATTGTCACTTGCCACATCACCTGCCACACATTACGGAATGTCACTTGCCACGTCACGGATTTTCACTTGCTACGTCCCCTGCCACATGTTACGGATTGTCACTTGCCACATCCAGGTTGTCACTTGCCACGTCACCTGCCACACATTACGGATTGTCACTTGCCACGTCATTACAGATTGTCACTTGCCACATCCTAGATTGTCACTTGCCATACATTATGGATTGTCACTTGCACGTCCCGGGTTGTCACTTGCCACGTCACCTGCCACACATTACGGATTGACACTTGTCACGTCACGGATTTTCACTTGCCACGTCACCTGCCACATGTTATGGATTGTCACTTGCCACATCCAGGTTGTCACTTGCCATGTCACCTGCCACACGTTATGGATTGTCACTTGCCACGTCCCGGGTTGTCACTTGCCACGTCGCCTGCCACACATTATGGATTGTCATTTGCCACGTCATGGATTTTCACTTGCCACGTCACCTGCCACACGTTACGGATTGTCACTTGCCACGTCGCCTGCCACACATTATGGATTGTCACTTGCTCTGCCACTTTCCTGCTGTGTCACAGAGTCAGGCAGCAGATTATCAGTCAGACAGCAGAGAGATAATGTCAGCTCTCTGCTTCCTGGCTGCCTGCCCAGTGAGGGGGGAACTGCACTGCAGGGATGCAGGGCGGCCAGAGATGATGTCATCTCTATGCTCCCCGCCTGTCAGCTCCCTGATTGGCCAGCCCACTCTCTCACCAGCGAACTGGCCACTCTCAACCGCCTCCCACGGATCCTCTGACCGCCCGCTCTCACTCACTGAGCCGCCTGTGGACCACCCGCGGACCGCCCACTCTCGCCCGCGGAGCTGCCCGCGGACCACCCGCGGAGCCGCGGACTACCCGCGGAGCCGCCCGCGGACCACCCGCGGAGCCGCGGACTACCCGCGGAGCCGCCCGCGGACCACCCGCGGAGCCGCGGACTACCCGCGGACCTCCCGCGGAGCCGCCGGCTATCTCCCGCAGAGCCGTGGCGCCTGTCATCACCGGGCCCCACTTGACTGCGGGCCCCATAGCGCCCGCATGTGTTGCTATGGCGGTAGTTCCGCCACTGTCTACTGCTATGATGCTCTCTGGGTGGTGGAACACTGAAGCTTGCCACTGAAGATTCACTTTAGCACCTTTATCTTTTTTGACGGTATTGCAGTTACCTTTTTATGGACACATTTGTTGGACACGTATGTGTTTCTTATGTATTTAACAGATTTACACAATTGATATTGAATATATGATGTTGTTTATTTGCACTTATATTTTGTTACCATGACACTACAGTATATACTTGAAGGGGACATTTTTGTTCTTTTGTGTAGCCATGCCCCTTAGGAGCTGCTGAATGTTGTGGTTCACCTGACACCCTGCCCAGCCATACATACATCTCTCAATCACTCAGAGACATAGAACAGTCCAAAAGCTTTGTTTTTTTTTTGTTTTTTTGTTTTTTTATTGAAGGGATTGAACTTGGATGGGTAAAAGATAGTTATGGGATGCCCACCACAATTATTTAGCACAACTTGCTTGGGACTTCTACACTCCAGTATATACACTCCAGACTTCTCTCCAGCACAAATACTTGTGTAAGTCCTTGTACACTCGGTCGGAGATTCCAACAACCAAATCCGTCGGAGTAATTCCGACGGATTAATTCCGGAAGAGGTCCGGAAGTGATGTTGCATACACACGGTTGGACTAAGTTGTCGGAAAATCCAATTGTACATAACGTGATGACGTTATTTCGTTACGACGGGACTACGTTCAGGCTAGTAGCCAATAGCTTTGGTCTAGGAATTTGATCTGAGCATGTGTGGCACTTTGTCCGTCAGAGTAGGCTACACATGATCGGAGTATGTCCGATAGGAGCATTTTGTCGGAAAATTTTACTGGCAAGTTGGAAAACTTGGTCCGTCGGATATTCCGATGGAAACAGTCCGATGCAGACCACACACAGTTGGAATATCCGACAAAACGGTCTGATAAGAAACATTCCGTCTGAATCTCCGACTGTGTGTACAAGGGCTTAGACTTCTTTTCCTTTACTCCTCCAGTACTTCACCTGCTGTATAAAATGACTCCTCCAGCACTTCACTTGTTGCATAACTTTACTCCTCCAACACATCCCTTGCTGCAGACTGTTACTCCTCCAGACTAGCTAGCACCGCAGGGTTAGGCCTGACACTAACTCAGTCAGGCCTCAGTGGTTTGCTTCTTGCAGGCAGAGGCCTCGGGCCCCTATGGTATAGAAATAGTTCAGGAGCTAACTGTCCTCTATGCAGCTACCAATCCCAGATAGCTCTCTTCAGGCCCTGCCAGCCAGTGTGGCTGCAATGACATTTCTCCACTGCCCTTCCCAGAGTCTACTCTTCTGGTTCTGCACCCATCTCAAAATCTCCCAGTTCTCTCAGGCGTGCCTCCCCAGTCCTCCTGACTGTGCTTCACTCGCTAGCCCTCCTGGCTGTGACCAGTTGTCCTCCCAACAAGACTGGGGAGCTCCCTGTGGGCCCCAACAGCCTCCACACTCTCTCACTCCAGCTCTGCTCACCTGACCATTCCCCCAGTTGGGCTGACCATGGGTATTTAAGGAGGCCTGCTCCCTGCCAATCCAAGTTGGGGATTGGTCAATGCTTCTTAAAATACCCCAGATAGCTCCACCTCCCCTCTCCTTCACTCTTTCCAGAACCTTCTGGAAAGAAGAGGGAGGTCTTGGTGATGCTGCATGTGAGTCACCAGCTGCTACCCTGAACCACTCCCCTAGCTAGGCTGCCTAAATGTTCCTACTCCGCTAGAAAAATCCTTACCCTAGCACCCACCTAACTAGAGGGCGCTACACTTGTATTTTGAGGTATTGCAGTATTCAGATACCAGTGAGTGCTGCTACGCATTGCAACATTAGCTCTGGAAAGATTTCAGTATATTTAGCACTTAGCTCTGATCTTTTTGTTTATATTTATTATTTCTGCTAATAACCAGCTTTGGTATAGGCTACCACTAACTTACTTACTCAATGTTGTGAGATATTCAATTGCATTTCAGTCAAGGGTATCATTTTTTAAGATTTGTGTTTGTGTGCCACGTACCTTGTGGCAGAGCCTGCCATGTAGAGGGAGGCCTCTCGTACAGCCCCGGCTCTGAGACCATTGATGTTGCGACATTGGCTGCAAAAGCTCAGTGAGGTATGAGTGCCTGTAGGATGTTCCGTCAGCCGCGGCAGCAGGTAACAGGTGCATTTCCAGAGATGGGTCAAACCACTGGAACAGCAGATGGCAGCAGAGACAGCAGACCCAGAATGAGGTAGACAACAGGCAGCAGATGTTTGACAGGCAGCTAGCAGATGGCTGATGTGGCAGAATTTGTAACACTCAGTGGGCATAGAACCAGCAGGGACCAGGTAGCATGCAGAGTAAAACTGGGGAATAGCTGGTTACAAGATCAGACAAGCCCGTGTACGTCTTGAGGCTTCATCTGTACTATGGCTAGTGCCTTCATGACAATGTGGCTCAGACAATTACCGCTATTGTTCACTAAATTAAATTGGTAGAACTTGCCTGGACCACCCCTTTAACATTTTCCATCACTGTAGTGGGCTTCCTATTATTGAGAAGGGTATGTGCCTGGTGGCATCATTTGCTGGTGTATGGACAACTTAAAGGGAACCTTGCACGTCGAGCAAGATCCACTGTTTAGGTTTGCACCCCCCTTTTGTCCCTTACAGGTGTTTTTGATCCTTTTTACCAGTGGTTTAGAAATGGGGTGGGGACTTAAACCTCGTATTTTAAGTTTATGGCTGGGTTCACACTATTGCGAACTGGATTCGCACGTCAGGAGTCCTGTGCATCTTCTGGTTCGTTTCAGGTCTGAATTCAGCCAAAAATTCAGATTGAAATTTGCAAAAACATTTTTTTTTTATAGAGAGAGAAAGAATTGGAACTTTTGTCAGTTCTTCATTAATATCTCCCCACTGGGGAGATCTCTGCTTACTTCATTTATGGTCACTGGTGCAGGAAGTGAGGGGAAACTTCTCCAATGACTCACCAAATAAATAAGTAAATAAAAAGAAAACTTGAGGAAATAGATTAAAGCTTTCCAGTTGTACTGCTCTCTATAATCTTTCTAAGCCCTTGTACACACGGTTGGAAATTCCAATAGAATGTTTCCTATCGGACCGTTTTGTCGGATATTCCGACTGTGTGTGGTCTGCATCGGACTGTTTCCGTCGGAATATCCGACAGACCAAGTTTTCCAACTTGCCTGTAAAATTTTCCGACAAAATGCTCCGATCGGACATACTCCGATCATGTGTAGCCTACTCCGAAGGACAAAGTGCCACGCATGCTCAAATTCCTAGACCAAAGCTATTGGCTACTAGCCTGAACGTAGTCCCGTCGTAACGAAATAAAGTCATCACGTTATGTACAATCGGATTTTCCGTCAACTTAGTCCGACCGTGTGTATGCAACATCACTTCCGGACCTCTTCCGGAATTAATCCGCCGGAATTACTCCAACGGATTTGGTTGTCGGAATCTCCGACCGTGTGTACAAGGGCTAAGAGATTTCTTCTTCCTTCTAGTTTGGAAGACATCACAGGAGTCAGAAACAGCACAAAAAATCTGAAAGGGCAATTATATTCTAAAGGGCTCACTCCACCACATGTATCATTTCAAATATTTGTTCAATGGTACAAAGGTATGGAAAACCCTGCCTGGGCACATATCTTTATCTTGATGTCTACACTTCATTAACAAACATTTTAAAAGTATTGAAATTGGACTGCCAAGGAGACTGTCAATTGAAGTGTATACTCTGGTAACTTGCAAACACCTTCTTTTCACCTTATACTAGAGGTGGTTAACGTTCCTCAGGAGCCTCAAGTACAGCCCCTGACAAGAGTAAAGGGCACCACTTAATATACAGTGAATGTTTGCTACACAGAGCTGTCAAAGATTGCAGACATGCAACAGGAGAGGGTGAGAGACTACGCATGCTACAGGAGATACAGGAGATAGTCAATACCATAGACATGCTACAGGAGATAGTCAGAGACTACACGCATGCTACAGGAGATGGTCAATACCATACACATGCTACAGGAGCTAGTCAGAGACTACACGCATGCTACAGGAGATAGTCAATACCATAGACATGCTATAGGAGATAGTCAATACCATAGACATGCTACAGGAGATAGTCAATACCATAGACATGCTACAGGAGATAGTCAATACCATAGACATGCTACAGGAGATGGTCAAATACAACAGGCATTTTACAGGAACTGATCAGGGACCAGTTTTGCCAACCTACCAGATTGAAATTTACTGACAAGACACCCAAAATTTACTGGCACTGCCAAGTTTTTACTGGCATTTCCAAAAGTTACAAAATTACAGTTTTAAGTGCAAATTTCAGTATTTCGGCTACAAACAAGTACAATATGGAATTAGCAATGTAATTATGTAGATATTAAGGTAAAAACATATTTCTTATTTTATTTTCAATGGGACAGGACACAGGAGGGAAAGAAATTAGAATGGGCAGACGCACACACATGAAATTGACTCTCATAGGGACACTGTCAGCAGTGTGCAGCAGCACAGATCACCAACACGACACGTCGCCTTCTGAGTCACAGTGACAGTCTCTCTCTACACCAGGAGGTCCCTTCAATTCACTCCAGTCCAAACAGCACTGACAGTCCCTCTCCCAGCTTTCCTTGCTCCCAACCAGCAGCAAGGCTCCAGCTGCTCTGCTCGGGCTCCCTTGCACCATGACATCACATGACACATGCTCAGGCACCACCTTCACCAGGCTCGCCCCCTGCCAGCGCCGCCCAAACACACTGTAGCAGGCACTCGGATGGTCTCGGGTCCGCCCCGGACCGTAACTGCGCAAGCCAAGTTTCACAGCCATATTTTTTACTGGCAACCTTTTCCTGTCACTGGCATTTACTGGTTGGTGACACTGTCAGGGACTGTGGATGTAATACAAAAGATGGTCAGGGACTATGGTCATAATACGGGAGATGGTCAGAGACTATATGCATGCTACAAGAGATGATCAGAGAATACTGGCTAGCTATAAGAAATGGTCAGAGACTGCAAACATGCAAAAGGAGATGGTAAAAGACTATGATCTATCTAGAAGAAATGGTCAGGGACTGCAGACATTCAGCAGGGAATGTTCAGAAACAACAGGCATGCTGGAATAGATGGTCAAAGACTGCATACAGGCAGCAGGAGATGGTCAGAGACTGCAGACTAGTTGTAATCTTGGTGTCCAATTTAAATTTCGTTTTAGTCATAGTCTTTTGACTAAAATGTGTCAGAAACCATGATTCAGACTGAGCCAGAAGTACAGTTATATCACACTTGTTTAATAATATAAAAAAAGTAAACAGAGTAAACGTAGTCAAAACATAGCCAGAGTTCAGGAACTGGAATGGATAGTCAGACAAACCAAACGTCAGGGAGCTGGAGAAGAGCGTAGTAAAACAGCAAGCAGGATCTGGAGCCAGAAGGGATGTCAGCCAAGCAAGTCTTTAACAGGAATGCAGGAGATAGTTTCTGTGTTGTTGACCAAGGCGAAGGCAGAGATCCTTTAGGCTGGACGGCTTAAGTAGACAGGACTGATGAGCAGGATATCATCAACAGGAGAGTCACTGTGGAGAGATAGGAGCTGGCAATTGTCCGACAGCTGAGCAGCCAGCTCTAAGAAGGAAGGGCTGAGGCCAGCCCTGACAAAATGCCATTGTAGTTTTAGTCCCATTTTAGTCATCTGAATTGTTTTTGTTTTAGTCATATTTTAGTCAACTAAAATCTCCATTACATTTTAGTCAATTAAAATCTAATGGGTTTAGTTAAATTGTAATGCATTATTTAGGCAATTCTCTACAATTACCATACTCATATACTACTGGAGTACAAATCCAATAACATGATATTTATGGTATTAAGGATTGAACATGCTCTATAGACATAGATTTAGCCGTTGTGATATATAAAGTCTTTTTAAATAAATCCAAGTTTCATAAGCAAACAAAAACATTGCTTTTTGACAAACAAAAGGGAAACTTAAAAATATAAAAAAAATCCAAAACAAAACTGTAAACTCTATTGGCTGTAATGCCGTTGCACGTATTACCTGAATATATATATTATTATTTTTATATTTTTTTCACAATCATAGGTTTTTATTGAAATCGGATTCAAGTTTAAACCTGAATATATTACCAACATTAAATATTAAGAAAAAAAAATAAAAAATAAGAAAAGCCTTTTTCTTTTTTTTTTCAGTAGATTAGTATATGCCCCCTACTTATTCTTATGTAGTAGTGCAGTGTTCATTTTGATGTCAAATTTCGATTAAGTTTTAGTCTTTTTACTAAAATGCCATTTTAGATTTAGTCATATTTTAATCATCTGAATTGTTTTTGCTTTAGTTGTATTTTAGTCAAGAAAATATTTTCTTTGACAAAATTAACACTGCTGCAGACATGCAACAGGAGATAGTCAGAGACCGCAGGCATGCAATAGGACATATAAAATATAAATAAAATAGGGCTCCAACATCTAACTGTAGATTATTTATTAAAAGGAATGAAAAAGTATCATGACAAGCTGGAATAGGAACATCTGTGCGGCTGTCAGATTTGCAGAGGTCTGCAGGGATGTGGCTGGAGGTGGTAGAGATGGCAGAGTTGTGCTGGGAAGCTACTGGTGTGAGTCAGGTAGTGTAAGCCAGGCTGAAATGCAAGCAGGGCCACGATTGTGACGTCATTGCGTAGGGTGAGTGGGCATGGCTATGGGTTTCAGGGCTGGTAACCATCCCTTTCTCAAGCCCAAAAACAATTCCCCTAGTCAGCAGGGATCCTGTCTCTACACTAACCATTTCAAAAACTGTGCCAATTGCAGTGGAACAGTGCGATTTATTAGCACTGACCTAACTAAAAATGGGGGAGGTGACTCAGGGCAGCAGTGTCCAATCAGAGCATTGTTTCCCTGCAGCTATGGAGGCTTCAGAGGAACAAAACTCTTCTCAACCTCCATTCCCCTCTGCACAGTGGCCAGCTGAACAGCGCCACCTACAACGGGGAGGATAAACTACACCTGCCTACAGGCTTCTCGCCGCTGAGACGTGAACATTAAATAATTTAAATTGGAAAATTCCTCCTGTTGTAAGTCCCACTGAGTGCAACTGCTGCTTGCTATATATTTTGGATTTTTTTTTACAAATATGTATATACAGTGCATTTAAAAAATATTTATTCCCCTTGAAATTTTCCACATTTTGTGATGTTACAACCAAAAACATAAATGTATTTTATTGAGATTTTCAATTTTTTTTTTACAAATAAATATGTGAAAAGTGTGGTGTGCATTTGTATTCAGCCCCCTTTACTCTGATACCCCTAACTAAAATCTAGTGGAACCAATTGCCTTCAGAAGTCACCTAATTAGTAAATAGAGTCCACCTGTGTGTAATTTAATCTCAGTATAAATACAGCTGTTCTGTGAAGCCCTCAGAGGTTTGTCAGAGAACCTTATTGAACAAACAGCCTCATGAACGCCAAGGAACACACCAGAAAGGTCTGGGATAAAGTTGTGGAGAAGTTTAAAGCAGGGTTAGGTTATTAAAAAAAAACAAAAAAAAAAAACAATCGTACATCTCAGGGAGCTCTGTTCAATCCATCATCCGAAAATGGAAAGAGTATGGCAACTGCAAACCTACCAAGACATGGCCGTCCACCTAAACTGACAGGCCGGGTATTAATCAGAGAAGCAGCCAAGAGGCCCATGGTAACTCTGGAGGAGCTGCAGAGATCCACAGCTCAGGTGGGAGAATCTGTCCACAGGACAACTATTAGTCGTGCTCTCCACAAATCTGCCCTTTATGGAAGAGTGGCAAGAAGAAAGACATTGTTGAAAGAAAGCCATAAGAAGTCTTGTTTGCAGTTTGCGAGAAGCCATGTGGGGGACCAGGGCTGGTGCAAGGATTATTGACACCCTAGGCAAAACCTAATTTTGCTGCCCTGATTGGCTCCATCCCTGACTCCACCCCCTTTGCCCTGTCCATGTGACAGAAGGCCCAATATGAAGGAAGCATCGGCTCTGCTTCCTCTAGCGCTGGTTCTAGTGCAGCGCTGCACCTCTAATTATAGTACTGGTTGGACTGAGTTAGTTACATGCTGCAGCCTGCGGAGCATGCAGACGCGGAGGGAAACCAGTGGCCAGGTGCCCCTAGGCAGCAGTGCACCCTAGGCGGCTGCCTAGTTTGCCTAGTGGTAGCACCAGCCCTGTGGGAGACACAGCAAACATGTGGAAGAAGATGCTCTTTGAGACCAAAATTGAACTTTTTGGCCTAAAGCAAAACGCTATGTGTGGTGGAAAACGAACACTGCACATCACCCTGAACACACCATCCCCACCGTGAAACAGGGTGGTGGCAGCATCATGTTGTGGGGATGCTTTTCTCCAGCAGGGACAGGGAAGCTGGTCAGAGTGGATTGGCAGATGTATGGAGTCAAATACAGGGCAATCTTAAAAGAAAACCTGTTAGAGTCTGCAAAAACTTGAGACTGGGGCAGAGGTTCACCTTTCAGCAGGACAACGACCCTAAACATACAGCCAAAACTATAGTATCTCACAAAAATGAGTACACCCCTCACATTTTTTGTAAATATTTTATTATATCTTTTCATGTGACAACACTGAAGAAATGACACTTTGATACAATGTAAAGTAGTGAGTGTACAGCTCATATAACAGTGTAAATTTGCTGTCCCCTCAAA
Organism: Lithobates pipiens; assembly: GCF_037356315.1. Classification (NCBI taxonomy): domain Eukaryota; kingdom Metazoa; phylum Chordata; class Amphibia; order Anura; family Ranidae; genus Lithobates; species Lithobates pipiens. The sequence goes on from NW_027507785.1 coordinate 306,583,222, forward strand.
ATAACTCAACACACAGCCATTACTGTCTAAACCACTGCCAGCAAAAGTGAAAATGTCCAAATTGGGCCCAACGTGTTACTATTTTGTGTGGCAACCATTATTTTCCAGCACTGCCTTAACCCTATTGGGCATGGAGTTCACCAGAGCTTCACAGGTTGCCACTGGAGTCCTCTTCCACTCCTCCATGACAACATCACGGAGCTGGTGGATGTTAGAGCCCTTGTCTTCCTCTACCTTCCGTTTGAGGATGCCCCACAGATGCTCAATAGGGTTTAGGTCTGGAGATATGCTTGGCCAGTCAATCACCTTTACCCTCAGCTTCTTTAGCAAGGCAGTGGTTGTCTTGGAGGTGTGTTTGCGGTCGTTATCATGTTGGAATATTGCCCTGCGTCCCAGTGTCTGAAGGGAGGGGATCATGCTCTGCTTCAGAATGTCACAGTATATTTTGGCATTCATGGTTCCCTCAATGATCTATAGCTCCCCAGTGCCGGCAGTACTCTTGCAGCCCCAGACCATGACACTCCCACCACCATGCTTGACTGTAGGCAAGACTCATTTGTCTTTTGTACTCCTCACCCAGTTTCTGGCACACCCGCTTGACACCATCTGAACCAAATACGTTTATCTTGGACTCATCAGACCACAGGACATGGTTCCAGTAATCCATGTCCTTGCTTAAGCAAACAATTTGCAGGCTTTATTGTGCATCATCTTTATAAGAGGCTTCCTTCTGGGACAACAGCCATGCAGACCAATTTGATGCAGTGTGCGGCGTATGATCTGAGCACTGACAGGCTGACCCCCCACCCCTTCAACCTCTGCAGCAATGCTGGCAGCACTCATACGTCTATTTCCCAAAGACAACCTCTGGATATGACACTGAGCACGTGCACTCAACTTCTTTGATCGACTATGGCGAGGTCTGTTTTGAGTGGAACCTGTGGAACTCCTAGACTGAGCTCCGGGGGCATACACTACAGGTGGAAGTTTCCCTTCCGTCTCTCCTCCTCCACACAAGGCCGTACAGTGTTACTAAGGTTTCCAGAGGACCTTCAGCTCTTCTGCAACACCACCCTGGGCATTCCTGTGATAGACATCCCAAATTGGTATGCAGAATTCCACCGCACCCCCTCAAGACAAGACATACGTCGTGAAGGACCCATGGATGCCCAAGAAACCCGATTCCGCAGACAAGGCTCTCCATCAGGTAGCAGACCTCAAGGCGCAATCAACACAGCTCCAGCCTCACTGAGTCACTGCATCCGCGAAGGGCCCGGCATGACAACTGAAGCACATGAGACACTCCTCACTGTTGGCCGTGGCAGACGCAGTTAGGTACAGATAAGTTTTACTGTTTTTGTATGTTATCCTTTGCCTGCAGCCCTGTAACTGTCTTAGATGGCCCGATGCAATCCACGCTGTTACAGGTATCTCTACCTCACATAGACTACAACTGCTGATAACAACAAACCCTCCATCAGCCCCATTTATTTCACTGGAATTCCTGCTATTAGGCGACACCCCATTGTGGATAATTGAGAGTACTGCTGATGAACATAGCAACGCACATCTGCGCCTACTACCCCCCCCCCCCCCCCCGCTCTCAATGCAGGGCACTCGCTGGCAAATGCAAGGGGCCCTTCCCCCTAACGAGGCAAGGACTTTCATAGGGGGTGTAAGTAAGCGCACTACACAATTAAGGACTACCTCATGGTAACTTCTGTTAAAAAAACTGAAATGTGTCAGAATGGTGGTGGAATGTGATGCTCTAAGGTGAAGTATCTCACAGTTCAAAATGCAACGAATCCATGACTTGCTCTCCCCTCGTGTGGGCCTGATTGATTTCACTCCTACCGACAGCGGTGGCGGCCCATGACCCCCCCATCTGCTAATTGAGAACAAGGGTCATTTACCAATCGCACAGAGTCTCCAGCATACATTCCTGTGCAGTTCAAGAGGAACTGTTGTGAACCATAAATTGATATATATATATATATATATATACCTGCATTAGGGAGATCCAATACTCTTTTAGGGACTACAGACAGATGCTTCATCTCCACCCCTACAGGAGTGTTAGTTGGGTTGTAGAGCCCACCTAAACTGCAGTGCTCTCTGGTCTGCTGCCTGTGGGGAGGGGGAGTAGTTGTACCACTATTGAGATCTTCACTACAGGATTGGGGACAATGTTCAACATCCATAGGGCTGGTTACTGCCCCATGTAGCAGCCACCTTAGGAAGCACACTGGAGGCCCTTGTGATCCTGCACACAGATGCTAGCCTACACAATGGAATGGGTTATGGTGCATTCTCACATTTGATAGAGAGGGCCCCCCTCCCCACACGTCCAGTACTCCTGGACATTCCCTGGGTATTACATAAATACAGGTGCAGAGTCAGTGGAAGGGCTCCTCTTATTTTGAAATGCTGACTTTCATTTTAGTGAGCCTCACTCACGGTTTACATTGCAAGATACTTTAAGCTTAGACACCAGTCTGACCAAATAGTGATCGAACCACACTTTTAGAGGATACCCTTTCACCATACACCTCCACATTCTCGCATTATTACCCTGTGGTAACGGGTGTAATTACAACCCAAGTAAATCTACCTCGCCAGGACTTTACCAACCCCCACACAGTGTCATGGTATAGGGTTTGCCACCCTAGGATCGGCACTCACCATCTATAGATTGTACCTTACCGATATCACCCTCTTTGAGAAGGGTGGGCAGGTCCCCCCTTTCTTTGGTTCACTGCAAAGGAGAGCTCCTCTCCTACTCACCCCTCCCGCCGTATTCCCCCCCTTCTATTCCCTGAGAACCCTTCCTCCCCGCCCCCCTCCTGTGTACTGCTACCCCCTTCTCGATCATGACACATCACGGTAACGCACACCCCCACCCCCAGGTCAAGCTATACTCACTAAATGAATGCAGACTAAACACCCCCGAAAAGAGGTCTCAACTTTTTCTAACCCTTATACCCTAAATAAACCTAGTTATTTTATGAATTCGGCAACAAATCCGGGAAACTGCGTGCTCACAAGAGCCCTCCAAACTAAAAAAGCGGCGTCAACAATTCACTCTATCACAGACACCTCGGATAACTCAATCGCCACTTTAGAAGGCATTGCTGATCAATTTAAACAATTCTACACAAAACTATACAACTTACCTGCCCCCAACACACCTAAGGGAGTTACAGACCGAAAAGAGATGATCACAAACTTCCTCAATCAATACAGCCCCAACCTTATCACACAGTTAAACACAGGCAAGAGCCCTGGCCCAGATGGCCTGACTGTTGGCTACTACAAATTATTTTCAGACGCGACACTCCCCCACTTCTTGAAAGTGTTTAGCCCACATAACCATGATACCAAAAACCAGGTAAAGATACTAATATCATATATAATTACAGGCTCGTATGACTTATAAACGTTGACTTTAAATTTTACACAGAAGTATTGCAAACTGAGTACTCCCTCTGCTCCCCAAACTGGTGTCACTGGACCAAGTAGGATTCATTCCTGAGCGCAAGGCAAGGGGCATCACCTTGAAAGCTATAAGCATACACCACTGTTATCGTCCTCTCCCAAGCCAGGCTTCTTCCTTTTCCTTGATGTGGAGAAGACGTTCGACAGAGTGGCCTGGAACTACATGACAGAAGCTTTAAAAGCATTGGGGTTCCGAGACCACATGCTCCAATTCATCCTTGCCCTTTACTCATCCCCAACTGCAAGAATTAAAGTCAATGGACACCTGTAAACCGCCTTCTCCATATCTAACGGCACGCACCATGGATGCCCCTTATCCCCACTCATATTTGTACTCACCCTGGGATCCCTCTTTTGAAGACTCAGAGCCAACCTAGACATTAAAGGGGTAGAAATAAGAGAAAGACAATACAAGCTAGCAGCCTAGGCTGACGACATTCTACTGTTTTTCACAGACCCCTTCATCACAATTCCCAATATAGTAAAAGACTTTTCTCTACTCAATTCACTCTTCAATCTCCAAATCAATTTTAGGAAATCCAGGGCTCTAAATATATCCCTACCCAAGGCTACGGTGACAAAATGCCAAGCTAATTTCCCCTTTGGCCTGGATCCCCACCCTATGGGTTTCAAGCTCCCGGCAAAATTAGCAGATCTATACTCCAGAAATTTCCTCCATATCCTTAACCTCCCTGGCGGTATGATTATTTCAGATTTTAGGTGCTAAAAGCGGTACAATTATTTTGCATGAAAATTTGGTGTTTTATATTGTAGTCCTGTAATTCTTAGGAATAACTCACTTATATCTGTCCAAACCAGAGTCTAGCAGACATCCCGGGTATGAAGGATAGCTCCCCTCCCAATATCGCAGAATGGATCAAATGTGTGGGGAGGATCACGGAAATGGAAGATCTAACCCAACAGGCTAGAGATCCTGATGAAGTTTAGCAAAACCTGGGCATGTTGGACTCACTTCACAGAATCAGCAGAATACTGCAACCTATCAAAAAGGACCCTATAGCTTGACCTGGGGGCACCTACAAAGCATAAAATGACTAATTTAAACAATTAACTGTATACTCACACTCCACCCCCTGTACCCCACCCTTCCCAAAAACAGAAACTAAGGTTCCTTAATAATAGTTTGAGCTATACCAGATAGAGTGCACATTACTTTACTCCAATATACAAATAGGAGATTTCCCCCAGAGACTCTCCCCAAACGACCAGTATGATACACATGTACTACCCGAGAGGCAGAGCAATTCACATATACTGCGCCGAGAGCCGGTACGATTACTTGATAAAACCCGGTTGTAATCACCTTAACCCATTTACAGTTTGATCCCAACAGGGGTGTGTCGGTGCTTTGGTGGCTCGATCAGCTTCTCCTCAAACTCTTTCTAGAGTATCTCATATGTCATATGTCTCATCTTTACACTCATTGGGCTCAGCCCTCATGGGTCTTTATGTCTAGATACATTGATATGTCTAATTGATGCTTACTACCATTATTGTTATTTTGGATGTACTTAAACTGTATTATGACTGTACCTATGTATCTTGCTTTATATTTTGTTTCTTGTACAATTGAAATCCTTAATAAAAATATTGAAACAAAAAAAAATACACCCTGAGAACAAAGCTTTTAAATAAAGAGTACTTATACAGCATATTTATCTTTAAGCACATATTGGGTTTGATTTACTAAAACTGGAGAGTGAAAAATCCAGTGCAGCTCTTCATAGAAACCAGCTTCCACGTTTTTTTGTGTTAAAGCTTAACCACTTGCAGACTGGACCATTTTGCTGGTCAAAGACCAGACCACTTTTTGCGATTCGGCACTGCGTCGCTTTAACTGACAATTGCGCGGTCATGCGACGTGGCTCCCAAACAAAATTGACGTCCTTTTTTTCCCACAAATAGAGCTTTCTTTTGGTGGTATTTGATCACCCCTGCGGTTTTTATTTTTTGCGCTATAAACAAAAATAGAGCGACAATTTTGAAAAAAACGCATTATTTTTTACTTTTTGTTATAATAAATATCCCCCAAAAATATATAAAAAAACATTTTTTTCCCTCAGTTTAGGCCGATACGTATTCTTCTACATATTTTTGGTAAAAAAAATCACAATAAGCGATTATTGATTGGTTTGCGCAAAAGTTATAGCGTTTACAAAATAGGGATAGTTTTATAGCATTTTTATTAATAATTATTTATTTTTATTTTTTTTAACTAGTAATGGCGGCGATCAGCGATTTTTTATTGTGACTGCGACATTGTGGGGGACCCATCGGACATTTTTGACACATTTTTGGGACCATTGTCATTTATACAGTAATCACTGCTATATAAATGCAGTGATTCCTGTGTAAATGACACTGGCAGTGAAGGGGTTAACCAGTGGGTGGCAGTGTAGGGGTTAAGTGTTCCTAGGGGTGTGTTACTAACTGTGGGGGGGTTGGGCTTTCATTTAGTGAACACTGATCTCTGCTCCAATCACATGGAGCAGAGATCAGCGTCACTAGTTGCTAGGCAGAATGGAAAAATGCTGTTTACACAGCATTTCCTCCATTCGGCCGCTCCGTGAGACGATCGCGGGGATGCCCGCGGTGATCGAGTCCGCGGATCCTGTGACCGGACTCATGGGGGTCCCGACCAGCGCCGGAGCGCGCCGCCGGCGGCGCGCTCCCGATGGCAGGGCGGCATTGAATATTGGACGTACCTGTACGCCAATATGCCTGCCCGTGCCATTCTGTCGACGTACATCGTCGTGTGCTGGTCGGGAAGTGGTTAAAGTGGTTGTAAACCCCATTCATGAAATCTGACCTAAGCACATAGAGTATATCTGTTGTGTTTACTTATCTCTCTCCAAAGCTCTACGTTTTGTTTCTCTCTGGTGCTCCATTCCTCTGTTATCAGCAGAGTCACTTCTGACAAGTTCTCTGATACATGAAATAACAGCAGCTAAAAATTTGTGTCAGGGAGGGAGCTTAGAGGGAAATAAACAGGGAGCTTGTCTTTTCAGACTATAGTTCTGCATGTTCCTTTGTTTCTCTGCCTATGTGGGGGGGGGGGGGGGGGGGGTGCCTTTTCTTCAATCAGCTCTCACACAGTGTAAGCCCAGACTCCTCACCCATTGCTGAAAGAGGAAGAAAGACTTCTAACACAATCTGCACTTTCCAAAGCATGTAAAAAGGGAAAGACAGCAGATATGCATGTAAAACTTATGTCAAAGGATTTGTTTCATCACTATGTATCATCTAAAGCTATTCACTTGACTAGGTATATGAGAGGGTTTACAACCACTTTAATTGAACAAGCTGAAGTTAGAGGCTGATTGGCCACCATGTACAGCTGCACCAGATTTTACACTCTCCAGTTTTTTTTAGTAAATCCATCCCTAAATTGTCTAATCGGCTCAATGAGCGAAACTGAGAGTTTCTGCCGTGGCGAAATTCCGCTGATGTCAAAATCAGTAAATTAACTTTGCTCATCCCTATTCACCAGTAGGTGGAAATACAGCCTCATCAACAATCACGGCTTAGTAAGCTGTCTAGAGTTGTTATCTCAAAATTATTTTGAGATAGCCCAAGGAAAACAGTGCACCGTCTATACAATATTATAAAAAAATAACTTTTTCTTACAGCCACAGGATACCATTTAAAGGTCAAAGCATTATTATCATTTACAATGGCTCCAGTTTTGACCTTGGTTCTAAAATTATTTTTTACTATCATTCACTCCAAGATTGCCTGGATAGTGTCAACAGAGCCCACACACGACGCAATGCCAAATATTTGCTTGCCTTTCTTTTGCAATGCTGACATTAAACCATAGCAATTCCTTACTTTCCAGCAATGACTGTGTTTTCCTTTCCAAGTTCATCTGTTTTATTCACCAATCTCTCTTGCATTGGTATAAATAATTTTAATTGCTTCTCCTGGGCTTTTGCATAACCCACAAGTTCAGATTTTGAATGCTCTTCAAATTATACGTTCAGCTTTTTTTTTTCATTCCTCTCTCTTTCTCTCTCTCTCCTTCTTTCTCTCTCTACTGCAATTGATCCTTAGCCTATTAATGCTGTGTTTCATTATTTTTGCTCAGGCTGTCTTTCTAATTTGCTGCATGTACTATTAGTATGTACCCTCCACTTGCGCTAAATAGCTGAGGTCTTCAGAAGCCAGCTTGCCACCCCCCTTCCTTTCCTCCAGTTACATAATGCAATTCCGAATAAATACAGAAAAACACAACAATTATCATGACATTCACGTAGACCAGGCAGGTCAAAGCCCACCTGAGCATTAATCACAGAAAAAGGAGATGACAGGCAAATGAGTGGCCCTTAATACAGGCTTCACGCTATTGGTATTATGAAGCACACTTCAAAACGGACGCTGCAGCACTTACGGGTGAGAGGGGCATGCCCAAAAATCTTTCTGACAGACAGGCTGTTTGACCTTTAGACTCATCAGTACAAATATGAAAACTTGCTCACGTACACAAGCTATTTAGCTATCTGATTTTTCCACATGAAGTTGTCTTTCTAGCCTGTAAGCGTGAGCTTGCCTTTGTTTGGTTTACCACTGTGTGTGGAGGTTCAGTAAAGTTAGTCCCACAGCAAGCAGAGCTTATTAGAGGAACTACGTGACTGTAGGAGGAACTAGAGTCTAGGAAGTGGTCAAGCAGGGGTCAAGTCCTGGGGAAAAAAGTGTGGGGACTCTCACCCAAGATCCACTCCCCCACCAAAAAAAAATAAAAAATGATACGCTCATATGCACGAACACTTCAAAAGTGATATTTTTCATCCAATTTTCGTATTATGTGTATGAAGCTTAACTGTTAGTACATAAAAAAGAAAAAACAATCCTCAATAAACATAAATACGATAATTCTCGGAATAATCAGCATTCATTCAATTGTGATTCTATGCAAATGTGAACATCGTGTTCTGATCTTTATTGGAGAATGTTATTTTGTATATAGAGTGTTTATGTGGTGAGTTTACACTTTTCATTGAACAGAGTTTGGATAACACAGGGTTAAACGGAAAGGTCATAAATGAACTGCACATTATCTGGACAGAATGCTGGGGAGATAGTGATGTGTTCCTGCTTAGGAGATGTATGTTAGCTTGGGGGGGGGGGGCTGAAAACTCTGCAGGGCTCCAACACACACTCGCTGCTATTCCAACCCTTCACATATTTCCACATAAACGTCTCCTGGCATTAAACTTTGCCAGGTATTGTGCTCAGCTTACCACCCCAAACTGATGTTCCTCCCTCAGCTCACCTCTCCCCCTGTATGTCCTGTGAGCAGAATAGCTGTGCTCCTCCTCTGGGTTCTCTCATCATATGGCACTGAAGATAGAGGAGGGGGGGATTCTGCGGGACACACAGAGCAAGTATGCAGGAGACTGGGGGGGAGGGGGAGGATGAGGAGATAGAAAATCAGGAGGGGCCGGCGGGGAGGAGCGCATCACGAGATGTCTGACTAAATACAGTCTCTTAGCAGCAGGGACCTGATCTACCCGTCAGCTAGCTGTGATTGACAGGTAGATCGAAGAGGAAGATGTCATGGGGCCCCCTACTGGCAATGCCTGAATGGTCAGTCCACCCCTGGTGTGCGGCACTTACTATTGCGAGCTGTGTCGGCGGCTGCTGGTGTAGCACCTGCCACACAGCTCGCATACTTCAAAGTCTTGCAGGATGCGGCTGCTAACGGGAACTGAGTTCCTGTTGTGTAAAAAGTACAGGAACTCCGTTCCCATGCGTTCCCGCAGGACTTGAGCCCTGGCATCAAGAGTTGTGTCAAAGAAGGCTTATGTCTAAAACGCAATCAGTTTAGGTAGAGAAGAGTCACAGAAGATGCTTCCCAAGGATGTGGCAGGGGATTCAAGAAAAATTTTCAGAATGAGCAAGTTGTCTCATCCTCCCAAATAATTTTTTAGGTATTTTGTCAAGGCAGCCATATGGGTAGGGGGTATTTGAGGTGAGGAGGACATACTGGACACCCTTGCTGCCATTATGCTATATGCTGGGTGTCCAGTATGCCCCTGTGCTGTGACTTTAAGGAGGGATGGAAATATGAAAAATGAAGATGAAGCTTGGACTTGGCACAACAGTACACAATATAGAAAAATATAATATCTTTAATATAAAACAAGAAAATACATCAATGGAGTTTAAAATTCACGCTAATATAATAGCTCGTAGGTAACATAATGCAGCTCTAACATCAACCTTGTGCTCTACATAGAATAAGAATACATTTCATAGCACAATAGGTCCCAGAGTCCTGGTTGTGATGGAGAGTTGTGTCGTGACTTGGTCTTGCTCTACATGTTACAGTAAAAGTGCTTCTTCTGGTGCTTAGGCCACTAGTGTGCCTGAAAAGAAAAAGAACATAAACATATAAATAACGTAAATCCTTAACATATTCAAAATGAATTAAACACAACATGTAAAACATTCCAATTCTCTAGGATGGTCACAGAGTAAGCTCCCTGCTCTCTGCCTATCCATTATAATGAATGTGCTTTCACTATGGAGGCTCTCAAATTAAGAGTTAGGACTACAGAAAATATTGGGGTGCCTTGACGGGGCTCTTTAGCTTACGCATGTATTTGTAAATGTGTGCAAACTAAAGCCCTCGCATACTGTTAGAAAGGATGATTCGGATGGTTAGCAGGCTGGTCAGTTTGTTTTGCATGCGTTGCCCTTCCATGTGTTTCTTGCTGCAAAGGCTAGTTATAGGTGAGGGCAGTGGCCATTTGTTTGTACTGTTAAAATACTTGGTGAAATATTGGTGGGGGGACATACTGGACACCCTTGCTCTCATTGTGCTATACGCTGGATGCCCAGTGCATCCTTGTGCCTTTAAGGACAGATGGGCTCCCTCCAGGCTCACCTGCCTTCTGCCTATATATTATGATGCATATCGGGGTGCCTTGACACCAGCTTACGCATTTATTTGCAAATGTGTGCAAACTAAACCCCTGCTTTTAATGCATACTGTTAGACAGGATCATTTGGTTGGTTAGCAGACTGGTCTGTAAGTTGAGCTTGGAATTTCTTTGACTTTGTTTTGTAGGGGGTACTTGGCATGAGGAAATGAATAGGGGGTTTTGGTAAAGGGAGCCCATCTGATAGTATGGAGCCATCTGGTGTTTGGTGATTTTAGTGGTCCTTTAGGTATGTGCAGTCTGTACTCCCCACTGCAGGTGGAGCTTGACTAAAGCGGCAATGCAGAAGGGGAAGGAAGTTGTAAGGGACTTGGTTTCTCTATGCGTTTCTGCGGTCAAAAGGAGACAGCTGTCCAATTTGACACTGGTGCCCCATGTTACTCCAGTGGCCATCTTGGGTCAAGCAGAGCCTATTTAAGACTCAGACTCCCAGGTTTGATGCGCTTTATGTGAGTGGCTAGCATAGGGACAGGTTCCCCGACTGGCGGGGACAGTACTTAGAAGTAGAGAAAGGTTCCTGAGGAGTGGAGTCAAGGCAGGGATTATGTCCTTCTCTTTCTGGGAAGCCTCCCCTTTGGGTGTGAACAAGGCAGGCCGCGTTCTGCTCTTTATTGTCTTTAGACCACAGTTCTTAAAGCGGAGTTCCAGTCACAATTTTTTTTTAAAGTATTTGTAGCTGCTGACTTTTAATAAGGACACTTACCTGTCTAGAGAGCCCTCAATTTTGGCTCCCCTGAGGCCGATTTGGGTGCAGGCACCACCATTTCAACTAAGGGAAACCCTTCAGGCTTCACAGCCAGTTTCCTACTGGTCATGCCGAGTCGAGCGGTGCTTTATGAACAGCCAGCTTGTCTTCAGGGACACACACAGGTCCCAGAAGACAGCGGCGGGGGGGGGGGGGGGGCGGATGAAGGAGGAGGGCTCAGAAGGGGACATGACGTTCTGCACCGAGGTAGAACAGAAGTACACTTATACTTCAAAAAAGGTAGGAAAGAAAAAAAATAGAGAAAAAAATAGATCTCCAATAACGAGGGGTGGAGGGGTGGTCTTTTGTTTAAGACCACTTTGTGAAAGTGGGTGGAACTCCATTTTATATAATTGTAATTTTTATAAATTTTTAAAGCAAAAACAAAAACAATACACTAAAGCATTAGAAAAATCAGTAAATATAGAAAGATATAGATCAAGATGTAAGGCATAAGTTACAACAGACAGAGAAAAAAGTCCACAAACGCAGGCACAAGGGTGAACTGCGTATCCATATCTCGTACTATAAATAACAAACAGTCAGTGTAAATCAAACAAACTATTCTGAGCATCAAGAGGCCGGAGGCCAAAAAGAGGCAAAAAACGAATATTCACATGGTCAGCATAGTATGTCCATGGGAGGGGAGGGGGACAAGACAGGGTAGGGAAGGGGGGGGGGACGGAAGCCATCAACAAAGGGCCCCGATCGGTAGCTGCAGTCAGATGGACGTACCGGCAGGGGGGGCCCCATATGCTGATCGATCCCAGGGTTCCCATACTTTATCGAACTGGGGAACCAAATCATGCACCGAGGCTGTCAAATACTCCATTCTCCGAATTTCAGACACCAGTTGGAGTAACCTAGGCCAGGGGGGAGTTGCATTGGACAACCAACACAATGGGACAAGCCTCTTAGCAGCAAGCAAAATGTAGGAAACCAGTCGATTGGTGTTTTTAGGTATACCTGGTATAGGGAGACCCAGCAAGCAATATAGGGGATCAATCGGGAGGGATACCCCCGTCACCTCCACCACCAAAGACCCCACCGCTATCCAGAAAGGCCGTATCAAAGGGCATGTCCAGAAGATATGGAACAATGACCCAATGTCAAGGCCACATCGCCAACAAGATGGCGAGACTGAGAAATCGTATTTGTGGATGACATCGGGGGTCTTATACCAAAACATAAGGATTTTTATTGCTGTTTCCCTTTGCGTAACACACTTAGAGGATTTGAAAGTAGAGGACCAAATCCTATCCCACGTCTGCAGGGAGATAGGCTTGTCCAAAAACTGAGACCATCTACTCATATACAGATGCGTAAATTCAGTTAGAGGGGTCGACTCATGGAGGATGCGGTGAATAGAGGAAATTAAATTAGGTTGATGTGGACCTTGAGCGCAGAGATGCTCAAAAGCTGTGGGAGTGTCAAGGGTTAAGGTCGGAGATTTAGAGTTAAAGAAGTGTCTCACCTGTAGGTAGAAGTAAAACGAATGTTTGGGAATGTCATATTTTTCTCGCAAGGTCTCAAAGGCGTGAAGTCTACAGGAGACAGGGTGTACCAGGTTTCTAAGTTGGAAAAGAGGGGGATCTAGCCACGGGGAAATCCTACCCATGGACAGTCCATCAGGGATATTAGGATTAAATAAGACATTCGTGAGGGGGGGGCAGGCCGAAGAGAGGGAGTACTTTTTGTTACACTTTTGCCACAAGTCCAAGGTAAATGACATTGGGGCAGTACATTGACGTCTGAGGGTGGAGGGTAGTGGGGATGGTGCGCCCCAGATCAAGGAGCATGGGTGAACCGGATACAGGACCCCCTTTTCAATAGTAGCCCACCGACTCATGGCATTAAGAGAGGACCAGGTAGCAATAATTCGTAAATGGGTAGCTTGATAATATTTCACAATATCCGGAGCACCCAACCCCCCCCCCGACCCGCGGGCGCAAACACCACAGAGCTGGCAAAGCGATGAGACCTATCAGCCCAAATAAATTTAAGGAAACGTCGTCGGAGAAGTTTAAGCTGAGGGGACGGAACGACAACTGGCAGTGTCTCAAAGTGATAGAGCAGTCTGGGCAAGACTGACATTTTAAGGAAGTTGACCCTGCCTAGCAGGGATAGAGGGTATTTAGACCAGGTCAGTAGTGAATTATTTATATCCTGAAACAGGGCAGGAAAGTTCGCACGGAACAGGTGGGAATAAGAAGGGGTCAGAAAAACCCCCAGGTACTTGAGTGAATCACTGCACCATCTGTAGGGGTAAGATTCTTTTAGTCTAGAAAGTTGTGTGGCAGGGATGTGTATGGGGAGGGCCTCAGTCTTAGAGGTGTTAACCTTGTACCCAGAAATACCCCCAAAGGATGTTAGTAGCTTGTGCAAAGAGGGGAGGGATATCTGGGGGTTGGTAATAGTTAGCAGGACGTCGTCAGCAAAAAGTGATAATTTGTACTCTCCCTGTCGCATCACCACCCCACGAATATCTGGATGAGAGCGTACAGCCTCGGCCAGGGGTTCCAGACATAAAATAAATATTAGCGGAGATAGAGGACACCCCTGCCGAGTACCATTCAATAGGGGGAAGCGAGGCGACAGAAAGGACGACATCTGTACCTGGGCAGTGACCGTTGAGTATAAAGCTTCCAATGCCCTCAAAAAGGGCCCCGAAACCCATAAACCCTGGGCGTGGCGAACATATAAGGCCAGCTGAGCCTATCAAAGGCCTTTTGGGCGTCTAAGCTAAGTAGGAGTGCTGGTGTGTTGGTCCTATCCAAAAGATCGACCAGGTTGATCGTGCGGCGGGTGTTGTCACCTGCATGTCTGCCAGGCACAAACCCCACCTGATCTCTGTGAATAAGTTTGGGGGCAAGAACCGATAGCCGGGAGGCAAGAATTTTAGTAAATATTTTGTAGTCAGAATTCAGAAGGGCTATGGGCCTATAATTATCTGGGATGGAGGGATCCTTACCCGGTTTGGGGATCACTGAGATGAAGGAATGTGAGAAATGTGGATGGGGATGGGTCCCCTGTAGTAAAGTATCAAATAGAGTGAGCATGTGAGGTCCTAAAATGTCTAGATAGGTTTTATAGTAGAAATAGTGGAGTCCATCAGGACCAGGTGACTTATGCAATGGAAGATCCCGCACTACGTCAGAAAGCTCCTCCGCCGATACCGCCGTATTAAGGGTCTCCAGATCGCTCGACGAGAGTTTGGGGAGTTTAAGATTGGAGAAGAAGGCTCTAAATTTCTCTTGAGTAAAGTGAAAATGGTTTTCCGGGGAAAGACAGTTGTAGAGTTTATGGTAAAATTTACCGAAAATGTTTGAAATTTCACGAGGGCAATAGGTCCTAGATCCGTCAGGTCGGGAAAGAAACTCAGGAAAAGAATTGAATGCACGTGGGTGCAATTTGTTGACTAGCATTGTATGAGGTTTATTGGAAAATTCGTAGAATTTCTGCCTCATCCAAAGCAGCGATTTGGCTGCCCGGTTGAGTTGTGCTGTTTTAATCTGTTCCCTAAGGAGAGTGACCCTCCGGAGTCTTTCCACCGTGGGGGCGGCCAGGAGCTTCCGTTCAGCCGTGAGAAGAGCAGAGGTTAGTGATCGGATAAGTGCGGACCCATCCCTCTTCAATCTAGAGCTCTCTGCAATACAAGCGCCTCTGAAGACGGCCTTATGGGCCTCCCACAGGGTGGAAAAATCCGGGACCGACCCAGTGTTCAATTGGAAAAATTCCGTGAGACCCTTCGCAAGGACCGCGCGGGAGCTTTCAGAATGTAGGAGGTGGCTGTTAAGCCTCCAGTGACAGGATCTAGGATAAGCCTGAGTGAGCAAGAGGTTTAGGGTAATGGGGGCATGGTCAGACCAGGTAATCGGTAGCACCTCAGAGTCGACCACGTGTGGGATGAGAGGGGCGGAAATAAGAAAGTGATCGAGCCGCGAGTACATTTTATGGGCTGGAGAATAAAAGGTGAATTGCTGAGCTGTGGGATGCTTGATCCTCCATGAGTCGAAGAGCCGATGGGACCTGATGAGCTGACGGAAAGAGGTGGCTTGGGAAGCCAACTTCCTGGAGGGTGTGGATGAGAACAGAGTTTTCCTATCCCTGGAGGGAGACATGACCAAGTTAAAATCCCCCCCAACTATCATGAAAGGCTGGGATGGGCAATGAGGGGAGTCAAGCAAGGTACTAAGGAAGTCAAGCTGCCCAACATTAGGGGCATACAGGTTGACAAGGGTCAGGGAGGTGCTCAAGTGCTGACATTCTAAAACTAGGTACCTGCCATGGGGATCTGCATGGGATTTTGTAACCTTAATAGAGCACGACTTCTTAATCAAAATTGCAACCCCTGCCTTGCCTGTGGGGTCAGAGGCCAGGAAGGAGGTAGGGAAATGTTTGGAGGCAAACTTAAGGGAGCCATCCGCTCTAAAATGAGTTTCTTGCAGCATAATCACGTCCGCACCGGAAGACCTGAATTCCTTCAGGGCCAACCAGCGCTTACGTATGGAACCTAGGCCTTTAACATTATAGGACAGAATTTTTAAAGCCAAAAGGATGCGTTATTAAGATAAGCAATGGTAAGTACCTGAGAGTAGTGGCACAGCCTATAGTAAACAACATTATAGTAAACAACATTATACTGGGGCATCATTGAAGAAAATGCGACTTTGGCGTCAGATATACCCCGGCAAAGAGAAAAAAATAGGAGCGCCCAAAGCCAGGATAGCCTGAGGCCTAACCAACCTTTGTAGTGCATAGGAGAATAATGAAACTGAGCTCTACAAGTGGACACAGTAGAACATAAAACATTAGTAAAATACAGTAACAAAAACAACAAAAAATAAACAACAAAAATAAAAATAAAAAGAGCAGAAAAAAAGAAAAAAACATTAGCATGACCTGAGGGCGTCATGTGCCTCAGGGGACCTAGGGAGTCAACCCAGGTCAAGAGGGTCATGGCCGGACGAGCACCAGGGGTGGTCGGACTGAAAAAATGGAAGGGCCATCAACTCTCCGTATGAATTCGTAGATGAACAAATAGCATTAACAACCTATAGTTCTCGTAGAAAAAACTAAAACAAACGGAGCCCCATGGGGTGGGGAAAAAAGTCCCAGCTTGACGAATCAAGGCAAAGGACAAACAGATTGATGCCACAGCAACAGGAACTTCTCCCTTCCCATACACAGGAGGAAGGGAGAAATAAGAGGGTCAAAGTAGCAAATAAACTGAACCACAAGAGAAGTGTCGAGAGGGTTCAGGGAGGTTGCTTGGAGAACCGTGGGCGCTGAGGTGTAGAGAGGTGCCTCCTGGTCTTGCTTCGCACGGGCGTCCAGATGCGGCTTGGAGTATTGGGTAACGGACGAATCTGGACTTCAGCGGGATGTATGTCCTCCTCAGGGAGGGGAGGAAGACCAAGGTTCTTTAAGAAGGTTTCGCCTTCCGGAAGGTCCCGTAAGACGTGCTGAGTTCCATTTTTTGACACCATCAAGCGAAAGGGAAACCCCCAGAAGTATGGGACCTTGTGGTGTTGCAGGTGGGAGGTGATCGGCCGGAGGTTCCTACGTTTAGCCAGAGTGATGGGAGAAAGATCACTGAAGATTTGCAGTTTCACCCCTTGGTAGGTTATTTGAGGTTTATTGCGTGTGGAGCGGATCAGTGCCTCCTTGCTTTCAAAGAAGTGAAACCGGACAACAACGTCCCTGGGTCTGGCTCCAGCTGGAGGTTTGGGGGCCAGGGAGCGATGTGCTCTGTCAAGGCGCCAGTCTATGTCCACGACCGTGGGGGCCAGGGTGTTAAAAAGGCCCAGGAGGTAAGAACGTAGATCAGAATCACCCACAGTCTCTGGGATACCCCTAAAGCGTAAGTTCTGGCGTCTCTCTCTATTCTCCAGGTCCTCCTGTTGCAGCTGTAGTTGGGAGACAGAGAGGCGGAGGTTGTGATTGTCTGGAACTCCATTTTAAGTGGCTCCAGATAGGTGTATCTACCCACCACAGGGCCTGAATAAGTTGAGTTGAACCATACAACAATATAACTTTATTGCCAAACTTGGACTCTGCGTATTCACTGCCCATAACACCACGCTGCACCTTGCTCACATTCCCCTTGTAACATGGCTTCTAGGATACTTTATGGTGTCCTCAATAAGTGGTTTTCAAGTCTGTGAGTTGTAGCACATTGAGGAAAGTCTTGGCTACAGTTCACTTAAAAAAATAAAAATAAAATGAGACCATGACTTACCAAGACCAAGACTTACTAGTCCATGGTTACTCAAAGTTAAAATGTGATTATGTAATTGTATAACATTCTTGGTTATTTATTGTTATGGTTTAAAATAGGCTTTTGTGCCCAAATACAGTGGTTGTAAAGGTTCAAGGTTTTTTACCTTTATACATTGTATGCATGAAGGTTAAAAAACTTTTGTGTGCAGCAGCCCCCCTAATTGAGCGAGCCTGCTTGGGTGCCCCCATAGCAAGCTGCTGGAAGGAGGGGGCCAGGAGCGCCGGCAAGGGAACCGGAGAGGAGGAGGATCGGAGCTGCCATTGCAGAGTGCAGGTACGTATAACATGTTTGTTATTTTCTTAAAAAGCCTTCCTTTAATATCCCTTTATATGCATTTTGGTAAAAGTAATGACCCAGTTATTGACAAACCATTCAGTCTTGAAATTCAACATCTCTAAAGTTAGTGGAACTCTCTCAGAAAGGGTGGAGTGATCTCTCCTGTGAAATGAAGGTATGAAGTTTGGATATCAAGGGAATGTTTTCACCCACAGAAAGAAAGAGGGAGCAGGAAACCAATTGTGAATGGTGGAAGTTTTTGTCAGTTATTGGAAGGAAATTATAGATGATTTTATCTAAAAAAAGTTTCCATTTTCCATTTAAATTTTGGATCTCGTATCTCATCTTTTTGGATCTCGTATCTCATCTTGCCTGTCCAGTGTGAGACCTTTTTACCCTGTCTTTCTTTCCACATAGTGAATCCATAGTGTATGCAGCTCCATCTTCTCTTCCCACTTCCCTTTTCTTCTCTCTTTTCCCTTTCTCTCTCCCTCTATTCTTTTCTCTTCTTTATGGCGTGATTAATGTTTGGATTTCTCATTGAGGCCCCTTCACGCCAAATAATCATATCCTGACATTGTGTACTCTCATATGGGGGACCGTGGGGGCTCTCACATTCCTCTACTTCTAAGGATGTATTAGCATACTGTTGGTGCCAAGTCCTCACATCCCTACACATTCCTGTGATGTAGAACCAATTGTTTTATTGTTTTCATTATAATGTTAATAAAAAATATATTCAACTTAAATTTGCCAGTCAATGTCCATCTTATCCTCACCAAATGTCATCTATGGTCAATGACCGAAATAAAGAGCATGCTTTCATCAAGATTGCTAGGCTTGCTATGTGATTTGAGTCCTAAGCTCTGAGGAAAGGGGCATGACCCACGAAACGCATCAGCCGGCCAACCATCTGTTCCTATAATGAGTTACATTGCGTTCAAGCTGGAACAGATCATGTTTGCTTGATGTTTTGTATTGGCATGTGAGCATCCATTTGTCTATGTGGATTTAATAAAATTGATCAATGGTAATGCACGAGGTGAATATGCCCTCCTGTATGTTTTTTGCAGTTCGTCTGGAAGACTTCCTGTTCGATGGAGGGCTGCACCCTTGATGGGCATTTTTGGACTGCATTGAGTAATGCAACTACTGCAAGTAGTTTTCCGATTTGCAGAGAATCAGGCCAATCTACAATGTTGTAGAATTCAACCATATATACTTCTCTTAGGTGGAATATTAAGACAATTTAATAACACATGTGCGTGAACACTCTGCTTTATTAGAAGAGTGCTTATATTTTAGCAGGAACATTTATATGTTCAGCAGTACGTTATTGGGCAACATAATTTGCAATTTGTGTGGACAGTGTGTTAGCCATGCAGAGTACAAATAACCTTTAACAAATTCTATTATTTTCCCACAATATGACAACCACATATTCTTTCTCAATAACCCAAGAGAACCTGTTTCATGACTTAAACAAAACCACGCCATGCTTACAAGAGCATAAATATGTACCTTTATTATAGCCAAGTTCAATTCTTTGTTAGCAGCAATCAGAAGTCTGCTGAGGATTGCCAATTCACTCCAATCCACCTAGTAAACTAGTCTTTTGGATGCTTTTCCTATAGTCTCCATTGTTGAGAGTTGGTTAGTTGCATATATGACTGGTCACTGTTCTCCTTAAGATTACTGTAAATAACCACACCGACAACAAAATTCTTTCGACTGGGCTGATAGTTTAATTACTTATGTATCAGCCACAGCTTGACAACTGTAAATGAGCTATCAAACCAGTAAACATATATAAGGCGGGGTGGGTAGGGATTTGTTACCTCGTGAGAATTGTACAGACTGACCAGTAAGTCATGAACTTCATGTGACACAGAAGTCTCCTTCCTTTTTACTTTTCCTGCCAATAACCAAATCAGGCACCAAAAATGACACCGCCTCACCAACCCATCCCTTTCACCATATAGTAGCCCTTTTGACGACAACATACAATCCTAAAGGAACCGTCTCCAATCATGGTGCCTGCTGTGTTTATAACACAGGGCATTGCTAGAAGTCTACACTCAATTAGATTTTTGTTTGACAGTGCAAGCAGAATTGTTATCAAAAGAATTAGAGAAATGCTTGCAGTGGTCAACTGGTTCCTGGAACATGGTGTCATTAAGAAAACCCCAATCTCCTCTGGGCAGTATCTGCCTTAACCTCTGGTCTTTATGCAACTCTGTAGGTTTCTCAAACTTCACCTTCCACCAGGACCGGTACTTTAGAGCAGTGGTCATCAACCCTGTCCTCAGGGTCCACTAACAGGCCAGGTTTTATGTATTACCTTGGGGAGATGCGGACAAGAATACTGCAATCACTGAGCAGCAAATGATATCACCTGTTATGTATTTCAGCTATCTTGCAAACCTGGCCTATTAGTGTGCCCTGAGGACAGGGTTGATGAACACTGCTTTAGAGCATTGCTGGATTGACAGCAAATGTGACACACAGTTAGCTCTCTCTTTAGTGCTAAACTTTATCTGAACTTCTTAAAAGCAGAATAACAGGCCATGAGTAGTGATGGCCGAACGGTTCGCCCGGCGGTCGTTTTGCGGCGAATTTCGGCTGTTCGCGGTCCGCCCGTTCGGCGGACTATTGGCGCCGTTTGCCCGGCGGACTTCCGTGTTTACTGTGTAAAAGAACTTTGACCTATGATGACACATCCATCATGGGGTACAGGACAGCCAATTGAGACATTACAGCACATGGACACTTGGACATTCCCCCTAACTTATAAATACACCCGATCCGGCGGCCATTTTACATTCTTTCTTCTGTCACTATAGGGAGAGGTTGCTGTGTGGAGCATGGAGCGATTGCAGTGACCCAAATCGCTAGCTATTTGGTACACAAAAGTTATTTTCAGGACTGGTATAGGTGTTAGGTGTATATAGGTTTGCTGTGCTACTGATTGTTGCAGCAGCCTGAGTGTCTTTTGTCAGTTTAGAGAAAGGGACAGGACGGTGTGTCTGCTGTAGGGACAGTCAGTTTAGTCATTAGCTGTTACTATCAGGTCCACAAAAGTGCTATTCCAGTTATTGTTCCAGTAGCCTCTGTTTTGTCAGTTTATATAGGGACAGGCAGGAAGCAGTGTGTGAGGCAGTGAGGGTCAGTTTAATCAGTAGCTGTTACTATATTAGGTCCACAAAGGTTATTTTCAGGACTGGTATCAGTGGTATGGTAATAGGCTTGTACACGTATAATATTCTTTCTTCCAAATATAGAAAGAATATTATACTTGACTGCTGCCCTTCTGCTGCAGTCTGCTAATCAGTCACAACCTACTTGTTCCACAAAGGTCCTTATAAGGACTGGTAAGGTCTAGGGTGCTACAGTACATAGGGTTGAGTGAGGTACAGTCTGCTATTCTATAAGGACTGGTATAGGTCCACAATACATAGGGTTGAGGTGCACTACTGCTGACCGCTCCCCTATACTGCAGCAGTCCTTCATCGGTATAGGGACTGACGTACAGTCTGCTAATCACTCACACACAACCTACTTGTTCCACAAAGGTCCTTATGAGGACTGGTAACTTGGTCTGTCTAGGGTGCTACAGTACATAGGGTTCAGTGAGGTACAGTCTGCCATTCTATAAGGACTGGTAATGGTCCACAATACATAGGGTTGAGGTGCACTACTGCTGACCGCTGCCCTATACTGCAGCAGTCCTTCATCGGTATAGGGACTGACGTACAGTCTGCTAATCACTCACACACAACCTACTTGTTCCACAAAGGTCCTTATGAGGACTGGTAACTTGGTCTGTCTAGGGTGCTACAGTACATAGGGTTGAGTGAGGTACAGTCTGCCATTCTATAAGGACTGGTATAGGTCCACAATACATAGGGTTGAGGTGCACTACTGCTGACCGCTGCCCTATACTGCAGCAGTCCTTCATCGGTATAGGGACTGACGTACAGTCTGCTAATCACTCACACACAACCTACTTGTTCCACAAAGGTCCTTATAAGGACTGGTAACTTGGTCTGTCTAGGGTGCTACAGTACATAGGGTTGAGTGAGGTACAGTCTGCCATACTATAAGGACTGGTATAGGTCCACAATACATAGGGTTGAGGTGCACTACTGCTGACCGCTGCCCTATACTGCAGCAGTCCTTCATCGGTATAGGGACTGACGTACAGTCTGCTAATCACTCACACACAACCTACTTGTTCCACAAAGGTCCTTATAAGGACTGGTAACTTGGTCTGTCTAGGGTGCTACAGTACATAGGGTTGAGTGAGGTACAGTCTGCCATTCTATAAGGACTGGTATAGGTCCACAATACATAGGGTTGAGGTGCACTACTTCTGACCGCTGCCCTATACTGCAGCAGTCCTTCATCGGTATAGGGACTGACGTACAGTCTGCTAATCACGCACACACAACCTACTTGTTCCACAAAGGTCCTTATAAGGACTGGTAAGGTATAGGGTACTACAGTACATAGGGTTGAGTGAGGTACAGTCTGCCATTCTATAAGGACTGGTATAGGTCCACAATACATAGGGTTGAGGTGCACTACTGCTGACCGCTGCCCTATACTGCAGCAGTCCTTCATCGGTATAGGGACTGAGAATTTTGTCAGAGGGTCATTTAAAAAATGACAGGCAGAGGAAGAGGCAGGCCCTTCCGCAGGGGTGGTAGGGGTAGGGCAGGAGCAACAGGCTTGAGCCAAAGTGGGAAGTTGCAGAAGGTGCGTTCAATTACTTTAAAGGACGCACCAGACTTGGTTGAGTGGCTCACTCAGCCTTACTCTTCTGCACCCTCCTCATCCTCTCGATCTTCACCCTATTCTTCACTCTCTGCTATGTGCACCCCCAAAGACACTACCACCAACAACACCACCACCACCACCACCACATACCTTCCGCTTGAGATCTCTACTTATAGTGGTGGAGAAGGTGACGTCGATGATGACGTGTCTAGTGATGTCACGTGGGTGCCCACAAGAGAGGAAGAGGAGGGGAGTTCAGAGGGAGATATGGACCAGCAGATAGGGAGGAGAATCAGGAATAACTTACATTGCACAGGAGGGACAAAGCAGACTGCAAATGTATCAGGAGCGAGTCATCGACCATGTACGGTCACATCTGGCGCACCCAGGACACCGGCACATGGCTCCGCAGTGTGGGCTTTTTTTAACGCGTCCGCTGCTGACAATAGCGTTGCCATCTGCAATCTTTGCAGTCAACGCATTAGTCGCGGTAAGCCCAACACTCACCTAGGGACGACCGCCTTAAGAAGGCACATGAGCAGCCATCACCGAGCCGAGTGGGAGCAACGGAACACACAAAGCCACACTCCAGACTCTCACCGTCCAGCCTCGTCTTCTACTTCTCCTTCTCCTCTCTCCTCACAATTGTCCTCCACTCCACCTTCCATCACGCCAAGCTCACGTTTTTCTGCAAAAAGGCAGGCTTCCGTGGGCCTAATGTTCGAGCGTAAAAAAATGATGACGCCGGATAACCCTCTTGCCCAACGGTTGACGGCTGGCTTGTCAGAACTCATAGCCCGCCAACTACTGCCATATAAACTGGTGGACTCGGAGGCCTTTCGCTAATTTGTGGCCATTGGAACACCACAATGGAAGGTCCCAGGAAGGACGTATTTCTCAGAGAAGGGCATCCCAGAGCTATATGGCCATGTTCAGCGGCAAGTGAATGTATCTCTGGCACACAGTGTCGGTGCCAAGATACATCTGACCACAGACACGTGGTCTAGCAAACACGGGCAGGGAAGGTATATCACTTTTACTGCCCACTGGGTGAACCTTCTGATGGCCGTCAAGCATGTAACCCGTGGCACCCGTGTAGATTTGGTTTTACCGCCACGGATTGCATGCAGGCCTGACTCTTCTTCTCCTCCTCCTCCTACTCCATCCTCCTCCCTCTCCTCCTCGGCTGACTCCTCCTTTTCCGCTGGTAGCATCTCTTCCGCTGCGCCGCCCAAGCTCCCCAGAACCTATTCAACATGCCAGGTGAGACGTTGCCATGCCGTGCTGTGTCTATTGTGCCTGGAAGCCAAGAGCCACACTGGCCCGGCACTCCTTTCAGCTTTGCGTTTACAGGCAGATCAGTGGCTAACTTCGCTCAATTTGACAGTTGGTAAAGTGGTGTGTGACAACGGTGCCAATCTGCTTAGCACATTGAAACAGGGCAAAATCACGCACGTGCCATGCATGGCACACGTCTTAAGCTTGGTCGTGCAGCGATTCCTTGTCAAATACCCTGGGGTCCAGGACATCTTGCGGCAGGCAAGGAAAATCTCGGCCCATTTCAGAAGATTTCAGAAGATCTTACACGGCCATGGCTCGCCTTGCTGACATTCAGCGGCGACACAATCTGCCGGTCAGACGTCTTATTTGCGATTGCCCGACGCGATGGAACTCAACCTTCTATATGTTTGATAGGCTGCTCCATCAGAAACGTGCAGTTAACGTCTACCTGTATGAACTCTGCGGCAGAACAGGTTCTGGGGAGCTGGGGTTTTTTTCACCGCGCCAATGGCTGCTCATGCGCGACACATGCAGACTTCTGCGCCCATTTGAGGAGATCACCAAACTGGTCAGTCGCAGCCATGGTGCCATCAGTGACATGGTACCTTATGCCTTCTTTATGGAGTGTGCATTGCGTCGTGTCATTGATCAAGCTGTGGAGGAGCAGGAGCGGGAAGATGAGGAAGTCGCAATGCTGGATGAATTCCCAGGGGGGGGGGGCTACTCTATCTGAGACAAGTCAACAACAGGAGTCTGAAGAGGAGTCAGAGGAGGATGGTGCCGGGGCGGATGAGGAGGAGCAAGAAGAGCATGCTTTAAACCTTTCTGGGATCCCTGTTGTGCTGTTGGCTGGGGAGAGGAGAATGAAGAGGACGACATTATCCTGGATGATAAGCAGGAGCCAGGCCACCACACCGCTTCCACTTTAGTGCAAATGGGGGCCTTCAAGCTCCAGTGTTTTAATAGGCCCCCGTATAAAAAGCATAAGGGTCAAGGACCAGTACTGGGTGGAAACGTACTTAGACCCCTGGTACAAACACAAAATGGCGGAAATGTTACCGCCGTCACAGAGGGCTGGCAGAATGGAGTACTTCCAGGCCTTGCTTCGAGAAATGCTGCATTCTTCCTTTGCGTGCGCTGGCAGAGGAGCAATTCCCACTCCCAGAGAAGGAGTTGCGGGTACCAATCCAACAGCGCCTGCAAGAAGAGGCCGGTTTGAAGATGTGTTGGTGACTTCGGATATGAGGTCATTCTTTCAGCCGACCCATCGACAGGTGTCATCCGGATCCAGCATTAGGGAATGCCTAGACCGTCAGGTGTCCGACTACATCGGGTTAACGGCCGATGTGGACGCTCTGAGGAGTGATGAACCCCTGGACTACTGGGTGGGCAGGCTTGACCTCTGGCCAGAGCTTGCCCAATTTGCAATCAAACTGTTGGCTTGCCCCTCATCCAGTGTCCTGTCCGAAAGGACGTTCAGCGCAGCAGGGGGGATCGTGACCGATAAGCGTACTTGCCTAGCTCACGACAGTGTTAACTACCTCACATTTCTAAAAATGAATGAGGCATGGATCTCGGAGGAATTCAACACATGTAACCAGTAGACCATGTATATGTCTATAAACAATTTTTTTAATCAAGCACAGAGACCTTCTTTCTTCATTTGGCTCACTTCCTTGTCCAAAAAAAGCACACCGTACTATATGCCCGTACCCTCCTCTTTGAAGAGGTTGAGCGGTGTCATATTTCTACTGGGGCTGCTTATTATGAGGGGCTCCCACCATCCCTGTGCTATGCTGACATCCTCCTGGGGCTGCTTATTATGAGGGGCTCCCACCATCCCTGTGCTATGTTGACATCCTCCTGGGGCTGCTTATTATGAGGGGCTCCCACCATCCCTGTGCTATGCTCATTATGAGGGGTTCCCACCATCCCTGTGCTATGCTCATTATGAGGGGCTCCCACCATCCCTGTGCTATGCTGATTTCCTCCTGGGGCTGCTTACGGTGCAGGTGTCAGTGCTGTATATCACGGTGCTGATGTCAGTACTCTCTATCACCATGCTGCTGTCAGTGCTGTATATCACGGTGCTGGTGTTAGTGCTTTATGTCACGCTGCTGATATCAGTGCTCTCTATCACGGTGCTGTTGTCAGATCACTCTATCACGGTGCAGGTGTCATTGCTGTATGTCACGCTACTGATGTCAGTGCTCTCTCTCACGGTGCTGCTGTCAGTGCTGCATTTCACGGTGCTGGAGTTAGTTCTTTATGTCACGCTGCTGATGTCAGTGCTCTCTATCACGGTGCTGTTGTCAGATGACTCTATCCCGGTGCAGGTGTCATTGCTGTATGTCACACTGCTGATGTCAGTGCTCTCTATCACGGTGCTGCTGTCAGTGCTGTATATCATGGTGCTGGTGTTAGTGCTTTATGTCACGCTGCTGATGTCAGTGCTCTCTATCACGGTGCTGGTGTCAGATGACTCTATCACGGTGCAGGTGTCATTGCTGTATGTCACGCTGCTGATGTCAGTGTTCTCTATCACGGTGCTGCTGTCAGTGCTGTATATCACGGTGCTGGTGTTAGTGCTTTATGTCACGCTGCTGATGTCAGTGCTTTCTATCACGGTGCTGCTGTCAGTGCTGTATATCACGGTGCTGGTGTTAGTGCTTTATGTCACGCTGCTGATGTCAGTGCTCTCTATCACGGTGCTGTTGTCAGAGGACTCTATCACGGTGCAGGTGTCATTGCTGTATGTCACGCTGCTGGTGATCATCTCCTGCACCCTCTTTGCCTACCCTGACCTTCCCTCTCCTCCATTGCCTTCATGCGCTCCACAGTCCTGAATTGTCACAACAATTTCCCATATAAAAAAAGAATGCTTGTAGTTGTCGATCCCAGATTCACCTCATACATGTGTTATGTCATTGGCCATGTGGTGGGACTATGTTTGCACAGCTATTAATTATTTTGTGGCTGCAAATTTGACCTGTAGGTTTGCGAAGTTCGCCTCCCATTGAAGTCAATGGGGCCCGCCGCGAACGTTCCGGTTCGCGAACTATCGGCCGCGTTCGCGAAACGTCCCGCCGGAAGTTCGTCCATCACTAGCCATGAGCAGTAAATTAGGCACACGCTTCAATTAGCACAGTGTTAGTGGTCTCTAGTTATTACGACTCTCGAAGGAAGCTGGCTGCATTTTGAAAGATTCAAATGCTGGCAATCTTGGTTGATCCACACAAAAAAACAGAGAGTCATCCCCTGGGCCCTATTCTGTCTCTAGGAGCAGAAAGCTAAACCTACTTGTCCCAATAACTTCAGATACCATATTTCTTTGATCTCAGATTTATTATAACAAGCCAGGTGAAACTACAAAATAAATTATATATAAAGTTGCGCTAAAGTTACATGAAAAAATGAAAATAAAAAGTCCAGTACAAATTATTGAGATAAAAATCAAAAAATCCTGTGTAAAGTTCAATGAAGAAGAAAGGAATCTTTTTATAATAATAATGGACTCTTTGTTTCCACGAAAGGCCAATAAATAGAGAAACCAATCCTTTTTACGAATTCAGTGTAATCTTCTTACAAATCCAAAGTTGAAAAAAGTTTGACCCTTACCACAATGGGTGGACTCCCAGTCAATGGAGTCATTAGCGCGAGCAGACAGCCCTCTGCGGGGTTCTTTTGCGTGTAATCCGTTCCGTTATGATACTAGACGTATAGATAAATGTAGATATAAGGAACCTATAAGAGGGCAATTTCAAAACTCGAAATGAGCTGGATATATAAAATTAAGAGCCTTAAGCCTTTTGGACTAAATGTAGATATAGAGATTAATGCTTTGATAGATAACGCATGAGGGGTATGAATTACAATAGATATGTAACATAGATAGGGTGCGCCTTATAGGTATTTTTATTCATTTTTTATTTTATTTATTTTTTCATTTTGGGTCTCCTTTCATTTTTGAATTAAATGAGGAGGGACCACTTCCTTTTTTTATTTAGATTTTATTTAGAAAAATGATTTCATAAGTATGAACTGGACACCGTGGGCCATTCAAATAGGAGTAGTTGTATACTCTTTGATATGTGCTTTTTAGTTAGAGGTGCGCAGTTCATGTGTAGATTCAATTTATACGAAAATATAACTCGAGCTTAGGTATTGTTCCAGACTTGGACCGCGTTCGGTCTCCGCGAAAATGGAGACCGGGGCGGGACCAATGATTTGAGAGATGAGGGATTCGGTGCATTTCTATATCTTTCGAGGAAAAATTAGCCGTTCGAAAGTGGGGTTGGTCTAGCCGGAATGCTGACCTCCACCTCTTTCGAATAGAATCGAGGTTTGTTTTAATCTTAATACTCCGTTCAGGACCTGGACCGTGGTTTTGGTCTCCATGAAAATGGCGACCTGGGCGGGACCAATGGGTTGTAGAACGAGTGATAGGTTGTATAGCCTTTGGAAAAATGGTTACTGTCCGGAAGTGAGGCTTGGTTCGGCCGGAATGCTGACCCTCCCCCCTTTCGAACATAATCGAGGCTTGGTCTAATTGTAACGCTATTTAGATGTGATGGATCAGCATATCACCTGTGCCCCAGGAGGATGTAAGTTTTTACGAAACATGTCGGGCTGTTTGTGCTGATACCACCACGCTTAGAATATTCCCTAGCACGGGTGTATATTTGTTTTTATTTTTAACCGGTTTTTTATGCATATGTATTTTTTCATGTATTAGAGTTAGACCGATTCGGTCGTACCTTTTGGTCTATTGTATACTATAAAGTTTTCTTTAGAATCGGACCTATTCAGTCATTGGTCTGCTGTATGTTCGAAAAGGATTTTTTTAATAAATTGTCGTTTGCCAAACGGTACTTTCACGATTGGAGTCCTTCTTTGTTTTCCCCTTCCTTCTACTCGTGGCCGAGAGGCCCGAGTAGTTTGTGTTTTACCACAGGTTTGCTCATTGTAAAACCCTGATATCGGAGGATTTGCTGGGGAGCTATAAACAAACTCCAGACGCACAGGGAGATCGGATTACCACTACCTACGGTGTTCGAGAAGGGAAGGAGGACGCACGGAATTGTCGTAATCTATGTCGATCGCTTCTGAAGGATCTACATTTATCTATACGTCTAGTATCATAACGGAATGGATTACACGCAAAAGAACCCCGCAGAGGGCTGTCTGCTCGTGCTAACGACTCCATTGACTGGGAGTCCACCCATTGTGGTAAGGGTCAAACTTTTTTCAACTTTGGATTTGTAAGAAGATTACACTGAATTCGTAAAAAGGATTGGTTTCTCTATTTATTGGCCTTTCGTGGAAACAAAGAGTCCATTATTATTATAAAAAGATTCCTTTCTTCTTCATTGAACTTTACACAGGATTTTTAGATTTTTTGATTTTTATCTCAATAATTTGTACTGGACTTTTTATTTTCATTTTTTCATGTAACTTTAGCGCAACTTTATATATAATTTGTTTGAGTTTCTTCATATCTGGATATTAGATGGTTGTAGTTGCAGCTTTTAGGTTTACCCCAAGCGCGATATTCTTCTTTTGTTTGAAACTACAAAATAACAGAAATAGACCTCAATAAGTACAATATTGCATACAATACAGCATACATTGCAGAAACAATGATATACAATACAAGATGTTATAGTACAAACTTACTTTTTAAGTTCTCTAAGTGGAGATGGCGATAGATTGAGAAATACATGTGTTGCTTCCTGAGTATCTTCTCAAAGAATGGTGGCTGCTTCACTTCCTGTGAAGATTCTACCCAGAATTCCCTGCATACTAACAACTTCCTTAACTACAGATACAGTGAGTCAAATAACTGTAGCAATACCCAAAATTAAAAGCTAGATGGAGCTTGCACACCACATATGATTGTCTTATGTAAATTACACATCTTACGTGTAAATTTAACAACACAGGTATAGATAATCAGCATAGACATCTAGTGGACAGAACACCCTACTCTCTGATATGTTTCACCCACTAGCCTGGGGTTATTCATAGGGTGGGAAAAAGACAAGCCCGTTATGGTTTATGCATCTGATCTGTTGAAAAGTCACTCAAATTCAGGCTTGAGAGCATTTTTTGTGATACAGCACTGCGTTGCTTTAACTGACAATTGCGCAGTCGTGCGACGTTGTACCCAAACAAAATTGACATCCTTTTTTCCCACAATTAGAGATTTCTTTTTTGCAGCTTTTTTTTCTTGTGCTATAAACAAAAAAAGACCCACAATTAAGAAAAAAAAATAATATTTTTATTTTTAGAAAATATACACATGCGGCCTCAGGTTTAGGGGATTAAACCAGGATGATGCCTGCGGCTGCAGGCATTATCCCGGTACCGTTTTTTAGAGCGGGCGGTCGGCTTTCCAGGGATAACAACCTATGCGGCTAAAAGGTTGTTATCCCAGAGGAGCGGGAGGGGAAATGGCTTTGTTCCAGTCTTCTCTCTGTAAACACGGAAGTGACATCACAACGACACTTCCGGTTTACTCGGCTGCCAATGGTGCCGGTTTTTAAAAAATGTACAATATTCAGAAGCGCCGTTTTCGGCGATCTGAATAATTTGAAGTGCTAAGGAGGGATTTGGGGTCTTTTAGACCCCCGACCCCTCTATAAAGAGTACCTGTCACCACCTATTACTGTCACAAGGGGTGTTTACATTCCTTGTGACAGCATTAAAAGTGATCAAAATTTAGTTTTTTAAAAACACAATGTGAAAAAATAAAAATAAATTCAATTAAAAAAAATTAAAGCGCCCTTGTCCCCGCGAGCTCGCGCAGCAAAGAAAACACATACAGAAGTCGCACGCAGATATGTAAATGGTGTTCAAATTACACATGTGAGGTATCGCCACGATCGTCAGAGGGAGAGCAATAATTCTAGCCTCCTCTGTAGCTCTAACCTGGTAACCGTTATTTTTATTTTTTTAAATCGTAGCCTATGGAGATTTTTAGGTACCGAAGTTTGCCGCCATTCCATGAGTGTGCGCAATTTTAAAACGTGACATGATTGGTATCTATTTACTCGGTGTAATATCATCTTTCACATTATATAAAAAAATTGGGCTAACTTTACTGTTTCGTTTTTTTTTTTTAGTTCATGGAAGTGTCTTTTTCCCCAAAAAGTTGCATTAAAAAGGCCACTGCACAAATACCATGTGACATAAAATATTGCAACAATCGCCATTTTATTCTCTAGATTCTCTGCTAAAAATATATACATAATGTTTAGGGGTTCTAAGTGATTTTCTTGCAAAAAATACAGATTTTAACTTGTAAACACCAAATGTCAGAAATAGGCTAAGCCATGAAAGGGTTAATTACCACCTTAACCAATTTTCAGCTTTCAGCGCTGATGCACTTTGAATGACAATTGCGCGGTCATACAACACTGTACCCAAATTACATTTTTATATTTTTTCCCCCCAAATAGTGCTTTCTTTTGGTGTTATTTGATCACCTGTGCGATTTTTATTTTTTGTTAAAAAAATTTAAAAAGACCGAATTAAAAAAAAAAGTATTTTTTATTTTGGTATAAAATTTTAAAACGGGTAATTTTTGTCCGCCATTGATGTATGCTGATGAGGCGGCAGTGATGGGCACCGATAGGTGGCAGTGATGGGCACTGATGGGTGGCAGTGATGGGCACTGATTGGTTACACTGACAGGCAGCACTTCTATGTGCCACTGATTGGCACCATCGGTGTGCATTGATAGGTGGCACTTGTGGGCATAGATAGGTGACACTTGTGGGCATCGATAGGTGGCACTTGTGGGCATTGATAGGTGGCACTTGTGGGCAGTTTCAGGTTGCAATTATGGGGCATAATTGCCTCTTCAGTTTTCGAATCAATGTCCCTTTAAGGTGAGGCGGTGATCAGCGTGAGGAGAAAAAAGCAATCACCGAGCTTTTGTTTTGATCATGTGATCAGCTGTCATTGGCTGACAGCTGATCACATGGAAAGGGGCCGGGATCGGCTCCTTACTCAGATCGGTGATCACCTGAGTCTCAGTGACTCGTGATCACAGCGCACTACGAGCGCGCCCTGCAGGGCACGTGCAGGGAGTGTGCACAGGGGAGGACGTCCTCCCGGGAATTCACATCCGCGATGTGGCCATCATTCGGCCATAGCGCAGATGTCAGCAACTGGTTAATCAGCAACAGAACCTATGTATTTAATAAGTGTTCCATTTTAAAGTGATGAGGTGGCAACCCTACCCTGGAGGGATCCAACTTTAATGTTGGGATCCATCCAGATTCCTGAGTGGCAGCTGGCTCTGCCTCTCCCACCCCCTGCACAGCCAAGCGCTCCAGTTATCACTGGAGGGGCAGAACACAGACAGTCACCAGCTCTCTGCTCACTGAAGACAAGAGAACTGAGTGATCAGCAGTCTTTGATCGCTCAGTTCTTGCTCTTAGAGTCAGCAGGGGACAGATGCAGCATCGGAGTGATGCTGTATCCATGTAGGTGAGTATGTATGTGTTTTTTTTTTTTAAAACCCTGCACTTCTCTTTTAAGTAAATCTTTGTAGTCTAACCATTCATATCACCTGATTCTGTTCAAGCCTGTAGGCATGTGCAGTTTATCCTCCCCTCTGTAGGCGCTGCTGTTTTCTGGCTGCTGTACAAAGGAATGGACGATGAGAGGAACTTTGCTCCTCTAAAGCCTCCGTAGGTATCATCAGCAGAGCATCTGTCTGATTGGACGCTAAAATAGTGGATGACCTCCACGGCCATCTTTAGTGAGGGCAATGCTAATAAATAGAGCTGTCTCACTGCAGCTGGCACATATTTGCAAAGTGGATAGGGTAGGGACAGGATCCTCGCTGGTTAGGGACAGTGTACTTAGCACTAGGGAGAGGTACATGACAAGGAGGAACAGGACTGGGATAGCACTGCTGGTTGAGCTGTTCTGGGACTTTAGACCTGGGACAAAGGACTTTCTATTGGTCTGCTGCTCTGCCTAATGTCTTTAGCTTATGGTAGAGGAAATAGTAATCAAACAAGGTTCCCCATAACCCATCCAATAACTTTCCCCCCACACAAGGGGAAAAGGGGCTACACTTTGGCATCTACATAATGGTTGCTAGAGGTTCCTGTCTATCCACGGGCATGGCACTATCTTTCAAGTGTGCCTTGGCCAGTGTGATGTCACAATACCGTCCTGACTGTAACTGCATGAACTGCTAGCAATAGAAAAAACAGCTTTCGTTCCAGAAAAAAATGAAGGGATAGGTAGAAGACTTTCCTATAAACACTGCAGACAACCTTCATGATTCATTGACTTTTGACTGTATTTCGCCTGCTGTATTAGAGATGGAGGACTTCAACCTTTGTAATATGGGGCAATGTAGCAGCTTCACGAGCCGTGCTGTGGCGCTGCGTCTATCTCACAAAATAATAATTAAGTCAATTAGACAAATCCGTCTACATGTTCAGGTGTTTCAGAGAAGAGTTCTGAAATAATTACATTTAGGGGGTTTTAAATTACTTTACTTTGCAATGCACTCATGCAAAATACAAACCAAGGTTAGTAATTAGAGATGAGTGAATGGATTTGGACTGCTGCCTGAATTTCTTACCTATTTAGGGGGTGGATATAACCCAGACTGTGGCAGTGACTGCAGAGTTTGAAATGAAAAGGTTTTAAAATATGAATTAGAAGTTCTTTGTAAGGACAATAAACCTTGTTACATTCAGTCAAATTTGTTTTAACCTTTAAAGGATAAGTGCACTTATCTTCTTTTGTCCCTTCCATGACCTAATCTAATTCCCTAGATGAACACTTGCTGGGGCCCAAAGCCAAATCTTCCACGGCTTACTTACATTCTGTGCCACAAGTTTTCGGTGTCCTGGCCACATTTGCACGATAATTGCTGATTTCCCTCTAGGGACCATATTCCAAGAGTCTCCAGCCTAGGAAGATGACTGGGTTCATCACTGAAACATAGAGCAGTGGCGGCTGATCCATAAGGGGTGCAGGGCCCCCCAAAGTTTCCAAAGTTAGTTTGCCAAAGAAGAAAGCTATTTTAACATGTTGGAAACTGTTAGCCCTTGTACACACGGTCGGAGATTCCGTTCGGAATGTGTCAGATCGGAGCGTTTTGTTGGATATTCCGACTGTGTGTGGTCTGTATCGGACTGTTTCCGTCAGAATATCCGTCGGACCAAATTTTCCAATTTGCTGGAAATATTTTCCGACAAACTGCTCCGATCGGACATACTCCGATCATGTGTAGCCTACTCCGACGGACAAAGTGCCACGCATGCTCAGATCAAATTCCTAGACCAAAGCTAATGGCTACTAGCCTGAACATAGTCCCATCGTAATGAAATAACGTCATCACGTTATGTACAATCGGATTTTCCGACAACTTTGTCCGACCGTGTGTATGCAACAGTTTCGGAAAAAATCAGTCGGACAAAATCAGTCGGACAAAATCCAAAGGACAAAATCCAATGGATTTGGTTGTCAGAATGTCCGACCGTGTGTACATGGGCTTACTCATATTATCATTTTTTTTTAAATAAATTGTTCATATGTGTCACATAATGTATGTGCACTATGCGGGGCCGCAAACTAGTGGTTGTCTATTAGGTCCAGAAATGTGATGTGAGCATGTGATTTCAGGCTGAGGCTGTAATTGGCTTGATTCAGGCTGTCCATGGGGCGCAGAACCCTCCCACTTTCGATTTTAGCGAATCAAAATTTGTCATCGTGTCACTTCCTGTTTCCTGCTCTTCGTCCCGCAGAGACGATACTGCAGAGGTAAAGTGTTGGGCAAGGTAATGCGGAGGGGACAGCTATGGATTGTATATCTCTGTATGTATATTATTGCGGACATAGAGAGGTTTGTTTGCACCCCCCACCAAAAATGTTAGCCTCCGCCACTACTGCTATTAATATGCAATATTATTAATTTACCAAGGTTTTTTTTTTATCTTAATGCATTCTATGCATTAAGATAAAAAGCCTTCTGTGTGTGCAGCAGCCATCTGTGAATTTTTTGTGCTTTTTGCATTTTGCAGATTTTCACTGCACTCCATTTAACCACTTCCCGACCAGCGCACGACTATGTACGTCGACAGAATGGCACGGACAGGCATATTGGCGTACATGTACGTCCAATATTCGTTGCCGCCGTGCCATCGGGAGCGCGCCGCCGGCGGCGCGCTCCCGCGCTGGTCGGGACCCCCGTGAGTCCGGTCGCGGGACCCGCGGACTCGATCGCCGCGGGCATCCCCGCGATCGTCTCACGGAGCGGCCGAATGGAGGAAATGCTGTATAAACAACATTTTTCCATTCTGCCTAGCAACTAGTGACGCTGATCTCTGCTCCATGTGATTGGAGCAGAGATCAGTGTACACTAAATGAAAGCCCAACCCCCCCACAGTTAGTAACACACCCCTAGGAACACTTAACCCCTACACTGCCACCCACTGGTTAACCCTTTCACTGCCAGTGTCATTTACACAGGAATCACTGCATTTATATAGCAGTGATTACTGTATAAATGACAATGGTCCCAAAAATGTGTCAAAAATGTCCGATGGGTCCCCCACAATGTCGCAGTCACAATAAAAATCGCAGATCGCCGCCATTACTAGTAAAAAAAAAAATAATAAAAAATTATTAATAAAAATGCTATAAAACTATCCCTATTTTGTAAACGCTATAACTTTTGCGCAAACTAATCAATAATCGCTTATTGCGATTTTTTTTACCAAAAATATGTAGAAGAATACATATCGGCCTAAACTGAGGGAAAAAAATGTTTTTTTATATATTTTTGGGGGATATTTATTATTACAAAAAGTAAAAAATAATGCGTTTTTTTCAAAATTATCGCTCTATTTTTGTTTATAGCGCAAAAAATAAAAACCGCAGGGGTGATCAAATACCACCAAAAGAAAGCTCTATTTGTGGGAAAAAAAGGACGTTAATTTTGTTTGGGAGCCACGTCGCACGACCGCGCAATTGTCAGTTAAAGCGACGCAGTGCCGAATCGCAAAAAGTGGTCTGGTCTTTGACCAGCAAATTGGTCCGGTCTGAAAGTGGTTAACATTGTTTCCTATGGAACACGTTCTGTAGTGCTAATCTGCAAAATGCAAACAGCACCAAAAATGCATAGGTATGAATCCAGCCTAACACTTACCCGATGTCCCTTTCTGTCCAGCGATGTCCATGAATGTCTCAGCCGTCCAAGATTCTCCTTCCTGATTGGCTAAGACATAACAGCAGTGCCATTGGCTCCCATTGCTGTCAATCAAAGTCAGCTAGCCAATCAGGGGAGAGACAGGGCGGGGTCAGGTCAGGGCTCCGTGTCTGAATGGACACCGGGAGCTGTGACTCAGCTCAGGAGCCCCCATAGCAAGCTGCTTGCTATGGGGGCACTGAACAGGAGGGAGGGGCCAGGAGGGACGAAGAGAGACCTGTGAAGAGGAGGATCAGGGCTGCTCTGTGCAAATACACTGCAACAGAGCAGGTAAGAATACCATGTTTGTTTTTTATAGCAAAAAAAAACAAGCCTTCAATCACTTTAAAGGCTTTTTTTAATTTTAAAAATAATTTTTGCTCGGCTCTAACTTTTCGCCCAACTCTAATGGTAGCCAATCAGCTTCTAACTTCAGTTTGTTCAATTAACCTTTGACAATAAAATAAAAACCTGGAAGCTGATTGGTTTGGTTTCTATGCAGAGCTGCACCAGATTTTGCACTCTCCAGTTTTAATAAACCAACCCCACTGTAACTCATGTGCCTCTGTACAATCTTTCGCCTTTTACAAAAAAAAAAAAGTTAATAAACATATTGAATGGATAAATAATAAAAAAGAATATCCAACTGTGAGAGAGGAAGGCGGAAGAGGCAGAGCAAAATAAAAGTTTTTGTAGGATGAAGATCCACTTTAAGTGTAGGTCCACTTTAGTGTCAAGGATTTCAGATATTAGTTTGCCTATTTGCTATTCTTTTTTTAACAAGGAATGAAGGTAAACTTGCTAATTGGTTTTAATTAGCAATTTCAACAGCTCCTCATTTTAAAGCAATATCCTGCTTTTTAATTAGAATACACTTCTTCCAATAAAATCTCTAAGACCAGTCCCCGGAGTCAAATTTATGCATTTACACAGGAAGTGCGCTAGTGCCTCTTTTTTCCCACCTCCTTAGTTGTAAAGTATATATTTTTCTCTGCGGTTGCAAACAATTTCAACTATAGTTGAATGCTTTCTTGCACTTACAGATACATTTGAGCTCCAGTCTTGTAGATAACTTTGTGTGAAGCATTACACGGTGAAGGTGCCAGAAGGGGACTGATAGGTTTATGAGCTTGTTCACCTTTGGGGCTTCCAGAGCACAACAATTCATGAGTATGTCTGTCTTCTGAGGATTGTGGGAGATAAGGGTACACAGCTGAAAACACAGTGACACAACTCAAATTAAAGCAAGATCTTCTCTTAGGGTAGGAAAAAGTGTTAAAACAAACTTGTCAGCTCTCCAAAGTGTAAAACTAGCATATCTAAAAAAGAGCAAAGATGTCTTCACACAAAACAAAACTGCTTCTTTGTGCCTGCACTCAGATGCATTGGGTTGATTTACTAAAGGTAAATAGGCTGTTGACTTTGCAAGGGCAGTTTGCAAGAGAATTTTCCCCAGAGTGTAATAAACACGGCAAAGTTTTACTTTGCAAAGAATATCCAATTATGTGCAAGGAAACAAAATAAACAGCATTTTTGCCTGCACATGATGGAAGTCAGCAGAATTTCACCTCATTTGCTAAGTTCTGGAGCAATTTCCCTTGGAAAGATCAACTCTCCTTGCAAAGTAAACAGCATATTTTCATTTGGTAAATCAACCTTATTGAGTACATTGGCAACAACTACAGCTTCAAAGTTGCAGCTTAGCCATGCCCTTGTCCAATTCAATCCCTACTGGCCTTGCCTCCCTGTTGGCCCTCATTAGATGTGAAAGGCCCAACCTCTGCAGCTCCATTTGATGTCAAAGTACTTAGCGCCGACCTTTGGCTAAATGTTATTTATCGATTCACATGATCCAATTCTATTCTATTCTGCTACGACTAAGGCTATTGCCGAAACGTGTCAGCTTTATTGTTTTACTGTCATGCTGATGTATCAATAAACGACACTTCAAGGATTACAGTGTTGCCGGCTCTTATTACTATCAATTCTATTCTGTGCAATCACATTTGCAATCCACCAACAGTGCTACACTTTGATCTTGGTGTGTCCAGTCATCCCTGCTCTAACCTACTCTGAAGAAGGGGACGCCTTCAATAATCAATAACGTGAACTTTTTATACTTATGCCCCATACACACGAGCGGATTTTCCATTGGAAAAAATTTGGATGGTTTTTCCGACGGAATTCCACTCAATCTTGGCTTGCATACACACGGTCGCACAAAAGTTCGCTGAACTTTCGACCGTCAGGAACGTGGTGATGCACAATACTACGACAAGACGAGAAAATTAAGTTCAGTGTTTCCGAGCATGCGACAAATTGTTTCTGAGCATGCATAGGAATTTTGAGCGTCGGAATTTGTACAGACGATCATAATTTCTGATAGTAACTTTTTCCGACCGAAAAATTGAGAACCCGCTCTCAATCTTTTGCTGGCTGAAATTCTGCCAGCAAAAGTCCGATGGAGCATACACATGATCTAATTTTTCCGACCAAAAGCTCTCATCTGACTTTTGCTGGTGGAATTCCTGATCGTGTGTACGGGGCATTAAAGTTCCTTTTGACTAGGGATGAGTCAAACTTCTCTGCGTTCAGTTCAAGCAGGGTTTGGTGAACTTAGTTTTGCTTGGACCCCTGGCGAAATTTACATCTACCTGTTTCTATTCAAATCTTTACTCGCTGAGTAACAGCTCAACATGCACCGCTGTCTTTAAATGCCATGGTAAGGTCCTTTTGGACTCCTATGTTGTAATGTTCCATGCCTATTTCCCTATCCTGGTGTACCCATGTCCCTCAGCTTTTTCTCATTCCCTCTTTTCTTTTCCACTTTCCCCTTTTTCTGTCTTTCTGTTTCTCCATATCTCCCCATCGTTTCTCCCTTTTCTTCAATCACCTTATGTATCTACCACATTTTAGTATGAACCCAAAACTTGTGAGTTAATGCCCTGAGCAGGGCAAGGTACGGGCTGGTCAACAATGCCAAAATGCTGAAATCAATGATTTCTCTTGTTTGTTAAAGCTCCAGTCTATTTTTAATAACATCCTTGATCGTGGATCTTTCCAAAAACAGATACCTGTTGCTTTTTGTGAACACTCACTGATTCTATTCATGGTCTGCCTTTGTGTCGAATATTTGAAATAGGCCATGCCTTCATGGTTATGCCTTGACTATACTGTTCTATATCTCTAGCGTTTGCCAAAAACTCAATGAAAATAAAATATGCAATGAGCTAAAAGGCAAGGAGGAGTCAAAAACAGCATGGGAGTGGGCACAGCCCTGGGGAAAATGCACCATTTTCTTTTAAATGCTTAAAGTGAACGATTAAAAATGACCGATAACATGGCTGTGGTGTGCCGTAATTCTGCTTGTGGGAGGGCACATAATAGAAAGTGTAGCAGCAGCACTGGCATTTTCAGAGGAAAATAAGTGTTTAAGATTGCCAAAAAAAACCACACACGGCTCACGCCCGCACTGCAACCGTTCCCAACCCTACCTATAGATAAATGACAGCTCCCTGAGCGTTCAATATAATGGAAGGGCTAGGGATAGTGGTGACATCTTTGCAGAAATATGGCCAAGAGGGCATATATCGGCGATGATGTTACCCCCTCGGAACCCCAACCCATTTGCTCATATGGCCAGAGATTCCCAGCCATGTAAGGGAATGGGTAGGGTTGCATCAGTGGTTGGTAAGGATGCAGTGGGTGCAAGCATTCAACAGGTGCAATCAACAGCCAGAAGCTAAATTTTTCAGCATTCAGAATTTTAGTTTATACAGAAAAATCAGCTTATCCCAACTTCTGACACACTGGTGCTGTTAACACCCAAAGTTGGCCATTGTGACTACATTTCAAGAGCTGCGTCTATTATGCTTATCCTTGATTCTGAACCAGACTTAAGGAACTCCAATTATTACAACTGTCTCCTTTTATTGGATATCATACAGACTATGTGCAGGCTTGTTGCTTTTAATTAATCAGTTAATTAAAAAAAACATATTTCATGACTAGAAGACACATAAAATATTAAAAAAGCCCCAGCATTGACTATAATATTGCGGTGCCCTGGTATAATCGATCTACTCTTATCATCAGTCCTAAATTTTAAAAACAACTGATCTATAATTCATGTAAATTGTTCATAAACACACATTTCATTCATAGCTAATGATGATTAGTATTAAGCCAATGTGACTACACATTCATCTGCCAACACAATGCTGGTAAGAACATTTCAATGACTTTCTAATTGTCCACATTTAAAGACTTTTACATGAGCGCCTGTAATATTAACTTGAATTACATCTTCATAGCCCATATTGCTTGCTAGAGACATCTCACTTAGGGGTACTGTAACTAGATAGATTCTTGA
Source organism: Lithobates pipiens (assembly GCF_037356315.1). NCBI lineage: Eukaryota > Metazoa > Chordata > Amphibia > Anura > Ranidae > Lithobates > Lithobates pipiens. The sequence continues at coordinate 306,623,641 of NW_027507785.1, forward strand.
CGGCAATGAATGTTGTACTCTAAAAAAGGAGCGCCATGCACTTGGAAAATGCCTGCTGAATTTGAAGAATGGATGATATTTCGGCTTCTGTGTGGTTCTCAAATTGATATATAACTGAACTAAGAGCTTAATGGTTGGTGCAAGGTACATAGTTAAGACAAATACAGTCTTCTCCAGATCCATGTTAATGATGTTTAGCTGTATAGTACTCCCACAGCCTCCCAATATCCTCCCCAACAGCAAAGTCTGGGTTCACGATATAAATCTAAACTGGGAAGGTCCTGATGAAGATGTAGAGAGCTAGGCAACTAGCTGAGTCAGTACAACAGAGCAAGCCACCAGACCACCAAGATAAGGGAGGAGAAACAGATCAGGACCGTAAATCAGAGTAAGCAGGATAGGATCAAGAATCCAAGATTAATCAGAAGACAAAGTCAAAGGCTATCAAAGGTCAGCAATGGGTAGGCCAAGACAGGGTCAAAGATTAGCGAGAGGTCAGTAAATGGTAGATATCATCAAGACATGATCAAAGACTAGCTAAGGACCAGCACTGGATAGGCAGCATCAAGACAATATTAAAGACTAGCCGGTCATCAAATGAGCAGACAGAATCATGGAGGACTAAATTAATATCTAATGACCAGTTAAGTTCCTCTACTCCAAACTCACTCATCCATGTATTTTTGGACCTTGCTTTGTGCACTGGTCCAAATCATTTGGTGGAGAGGGGATTATGGTGTTGGGGATGTTTTTCAGGGGTTGGGCTTGGCCCCTTAATTCTGGTAAAGGGAATTCTTAAAGCGTCAGCATACCAAGACATTTTGGACAATTTCATGCTCCCAAATTTGTAGGTACAGTTTGGCGATGGCCCCTTCCTGTTCCAACATGACTGCACACCAGTGCACAAAGCAAGGTCCATAATACATGGATGAGCGAGTTTGGGGTGGAGGAACTTGACTGGCCGGAACAGAGTCTTGACCTTAGCCCAATAGAACACCTTTAGGATGAACTAGAGCAGAGACTGCAAGCCAGGCCTTCTCGTCCAATATCAGTGCCTGACCTTCTCGAATGCGCTTCTGAAAGAATGGCCAAACATTCCCATAGACACACTCCTAAACCTTGTGGACAGCCTTCCCAGAAGAGTTGAAGCTGTTATAGCTACAAAGGGTGGGCCAAATCAATGTTGAACCCTTGGACTAAGACTGGGACACCAATAAAGTAATAAAGTTCATGTGCATGTAAAGGCAGGCATCCCAATACTTTTGACAATATAGCATACATATATATATATATATATATATGTATATACATATATATATATATATATATATATATATATATATATATATATGTATTTTATATATATATATATATATATATATATATATATATATATATATATATATATATATATAGATAGATAGATAGATACACACATACACACACACGTGTGTTTGAGCTTAGGGAGTGCACACCCTAATGCAATAGTCTGTGCACACCAATGATTACACCAGAGGCCTGATTCTATTAGCAGCCGCATTTGCTCAGAAATTGCCACTTTCCCTTGTTTTCCGTGCAGTTCATTGGAATGCTGATTCTCTTTTACATTTAGCTCAGTCAAGGTATTTGTGTTGAAGACACCAGCATAGTTATCTCTAGGCTTGTATGTTTATGATTAAAAGTAACACCTCTCAGTATGTGCAACTAGATAGTAGCGCAGGAACACTTTGATCTCACACGATGTTTAAGCACAACGTGAAAGCGGCATCAATCCATCTACGATCACGCTAATAAAGTACACAGCCAAAACGTGTTTTTCCGCCAGGGTGTTTTCTTAGAGATAATACTAGAAAAAAAGTTAAGGTAATCCTTTGGCAAACTACAAAACACCACAAGCTGATCTTTGAAATAAAGAATTATTAGGCAGACAGACTGTTCTCTAAGAAGTGGAGCTTAGTGTAAATATTTTTTGCCCGTATGTTTACAGGTGACGCTAAAAATTGATACCTACAATGAAGAGGAGTTTGGTCTAGCAGAAAACACAGATGTTTACCCTAAGGCTTTCATTAAATAAAAGTCTTTATATATATATATATACACACACGTGTAAAAATGCTGGAAGCAACAGAAATGACCTTAACAGTGTGTTAAAGCGTAACTCGTAAAACATAAAAGCTAAATACACAGATGGAATACATATATGAGAACTGTTTTATTTGCCAATTTGTATTATAGTCCATCCAGTTCTGAGATTTATTCAGCTCTGCAACACATTTCAGCCCCGTCTGGCCAGGCAGGCTGATTTTATTATCCTGCAGTTCAAGCCTAAGGTTTATTAGAAAAAGTTTTAAAAATTAGCAGAAGGTACATTGCTTACTATGAGTGCTATGCCCCTGCCCCCAACCACCCACAATCTTCCAGTGCAAATCAGGTTAATAGAATGGAGGGAGAGGTGATAGGTACTCATCCAAAGTTCCTGACTATGCCCACCCTTTCCACCACTTCCTCCATTCATAGACGCCATACTTCAGATGATTATGAATGGAGGACAGGCAGATGAACGAAAAAGTCCACCTTCAGCATTAATAGATTTTGTTCTATTTTTAAAACCACTGCTGCGCCAGAAGATTATAGCGGCAAGGGTGTGGGGGTGGAGGGGAAGGGTCATCGGAGAAGGAAGATTTTACCTAAACCATGAGACAACAGCACGAGAGACTCTCAGGCTAAGAGACCTGTAGCTATAGCAGTAGAGAGACTCCCACTGACCAGCAGGATAAATGAACAAGCAGGTCACCCTGGCAGATGATGTGTGGGGTCTAAGAACTAACCAGTGTTCACCAGAGCTCCTAATGGTGGAGATGGGTTTTTGTGCGTATTAGTACAAGGTTCGTGGTCCTCAGGATCAACCCACCAGAAGGTGAGCAATGCGTGCTCCAGTAGCAGATATAGCAGGTAGGAATCAAGCTGAAACATAATCATATAACAAGGAAAAGGTTGGTAACTCGTAGTTGCAGGTTGGGGTCAAGCAGAAGCATAGGCAAGGAACATGCCAAAGGTCAGTAGCGAGTGGTAGAATAGATATGGATGTCAGCAGTAGTGACAAAAGTGAAATATTGACTGGGAAGAGCACAATAATCTGGCAAACAGGAAGTTAAAATGCCTGGCTTAAATAAGACGCTCATGGGAGGAGCAAAGGGTTCTATGTTCTCTAGAAATAAGGCACAAGGCAATATTGTCCAAGGAATTGTCCAGGGAGCTGTCCAGCATCTCAGGTGGCTCAGAAGAGACATTACTAGACACTGCAGAGGCTGCAGGCTCAGATCCGAGTCCTGACAGACACACTTTCACACTGATAGAAAGAAATGCCCCTTGTGCTGATTTTTTTTGTTTGTTCTTTTTTTCTTTTACTAAACGTAGGCTTAAGTGAAACTTATAGATCTTGTTCCTCCACCAGCCTGTGACTGGAAAGTGAAAGGAGAAGCAGCAGACTGATGAGCTTATCTCTCTGTCGCTCTGCTTTCACCTCCTATCAGCAGGTTCCTTGTTATTACTGTAGTTTAACTGATTGGCTCCTTGGGCCACCTCTACCAGCTCAAGTTCTGTTATACAGGAACTGGAAGAGGCTGATAACTGTTCAAATTTAGGTACTTTCACAGTTTAGATTATTAAAAAAAACACAAAGGCCTTAATGGTGTAATAATGAGTATAGCGCTGAATTAATTTGTGTCTGTATTTGCCTAGTTCAGCTCTAAATCCTATTTTACATACAGTTTGTACATATTGCATTCCTATTTTTTGTAATTACATTTGTAGTGCTGATCTCCAAAGTGGCTATGGAAGACAGTCAGGTTTTCCCTAACTAGTACAGAGGCCTCTAATAACACCAGCACACCACCAATTCATTCTTAGCCCACGTACACACGGTCAGAGATTTTGCCAACCAAATCCGTCGGATTTTGCCCGTCGGATTTAGTCCGATGGATTGTGTCCGAAAACTGTTGCATACACACGGCCGGGCCAAGTTGGCGAAAAATCCGATCTTTCAGAACGTGATGACGTAATTTCGTTACGATGGGACTACATTCAGGCTAGTAGCCAATAGCTTTGATGTAGGAATTTGATCTGAGCATGCGTGGCACTTGGTCCGATGAAAATGCTCTACACATGATTGGATTAGGTCCGTCCGGCCCAGTTGGTCGGGAAATATTTCCAATATGTTGGAAAATTGGGTCGGACGGAGATTCGGACGGAATCAGTCTGACGCATACGACACACAGTCGGATTATCTGACGACACGGTCCGATAAGACTCATTCCGACAGATTCTCCGACTGTGTACAAGGGCTAAGTCTAGGGGATGTCGTTTTAAGGTTTATTACTGAAGAACTTGGAGAACAGGAGGATGGGGGTTGAGGTCACAAGATACAACAAAATGTTCAGAAACTGCACAGGAGGGCACATTTTTCTCTTGATTCCCAATAGCAGCATTCTGGAAGTAGCGGGGTATAATTGGAATGTCTAAAGGCCCACAGCTTCAGACCATAGAGCAATCTCTGGCCACTGAATCCTCCTGCTTTTCTCGGCTATCAGTCCCCAATATGATCTTTACTCAGAGTTTCCTTGGAGCTGTTTGCCACCCAGCCTCCACAGGTAGCTCTTTCATGTGGGAAATAACAAAATCCTTTGCAAGACCAGGACTCTGAAGCAGTGTCTTTTAGTAGGTATGCCTCCTCAGCAATACTCCTAAGGCTCTCAGTCCAGCACGCCATGAGGCCCAAACTGTATTAATTTGTCTCAGTGATTCTGCTCTTAGGGGCATTCGCCCCATGAGTACGGGAACCCTTCCTGATGAGGAAAAAACATTCTGTTCAGGGCTTCTGTCTATTAGTCACAGCCTGAGCCACCTTCGGGATGCCCCCTTCCAGGACTTGGCTAGGGTATGATAAATATCCAACGAATCATTTGAATCTCCCTCCCTATGCTGTAGAAGCTTCTTCCAGAGGAAGGGAGACGAAATCAGACTCTCAGCTCAGGAACCGTGAAACCAAATCAATCAACAACCACTCCGCTCACTACAGTGGAGCCAAAAACTAAAATTTCCTATCAGCCCAACTAGGATGATGCTACACACAAGCAGGTTCTGCTTCAATCGTTGTTCAATCATTGTACAATCATTGTGCCTTGCTGTTTCTTTCTCACAGGGCAAGTCTACCAGTCAGAGATAAATGATAGGAAACAACGGATTCTTCTTTGGCTAAAAGTTTAAGAACACATTTTTTGATTGGGGAGATTAAGTGTACTTATCTTGAAGTGGAACAATGCTTGTTAATAAGAGTGCTGTGTAGGGGATAGGTTAGCCCACTGGAGTTCCAAGCCTTTGTGCTCTGTGTCACAACAATATTTTGGATCTCCAGTGTAATGCCAGCACATGGATGTTTGGCATGGGTTTCAGCACATTTCTTTTTTTTTAAATCTGACATAAGCTTTCATTGTGCAATCTAACTATTTAACACTGGAAATATTGCAGTAAAGCACTTTAAATATTTATTACTAAATACTGATTTTAAGGCAGCTACATTGAGAAATCCTTCGTCCCCTTACTTGGAAATAAAAGGTTCTTGTTTTGGGATATACAGGGTGATGGGTACCAGTCACTTTAGTTAGGACTTTTTAGGGGCGCAGAATACCTGAATGTTTCGAGGTAAACACAGTTTCTGATCTTCTGTACATCCTTCTAAACTTTATGGGTCCTTCTCACAGGGCTTCACTGGCTGGACACCTAAACTTTTAATGTGGCTTTCTGGACAACTGAGGTTCTAATAGTATCTCAGATTTTGTATTTAAAGCAGGACAACATGGAAAGGTTCCTGTGTTGCTTTCACACTCAATCATTCACCACCTCCATTGGAGGCAACTGTGGCATTCTTCCTCAATGGTCAAGTAGAACATCTGAGGCAACCAGTATCTTCAAAAGGGTCACCCCATCCTTGAAGCACTCAAAATCCTTAGATCCAAAGGCCTGCAAAAAATTTGGTGTTTCTCCAGGAGGTAGAACAATGTGCTAGGAAGTGCCTCAGATAATATTTACGTTCCCAACAGGCACCAGCAGCCCCTAACCCCCAAGCCAGTTGCTTGCTTAAGACATCAGACATCCCTAACACAGAATGCAACCTCTACCACCCCCTACTGGAGCTAACTCAATACTGAGTGACTACTTTGCTTCCTACAAAATTACAAAAATATACAAAGAAAATTTAAAAAAATCGTTACTTTACAAAAACATGGATTCAGTTTGTAATAGATGCTACCAGCAGAGTAGGGCTGACTCAAGAATAACAGATGGATAATCACTTTTCTGGAAGCACGTCTTTATCCATTAAACCAAAATAGCTTCATGATATTTCAACAGGTTCCTATTGTTTCCGAAGATTGCCTCCCCTTAAGCTCTGACATTCCTTACTGTGATCCACAAGGTACTACTCACAAGTCCTTTTAAGGTTTTCAACAGTAGCGGGAGGAGATTTTTTTTTGGGGGGGGGGGCGGCAAACAGTATGCCAACCCCCCCACCCTTGGTCAGTCGGTCGTTCGGTAGCATTTACCCCATCACCGGCAGCTTCCGCTGCTCAGTGGCCTCCTGTTCTCCTGCGGCCTCTCGTTCTCTGGGTCATCGCGATGGAGGCTTAAGTTTCCTCCCTCCTCCTCAGCAGCCAATTGGGGCTCATCTCTTTTTGGCCAATCCACACCCACTTTTGATTGGCTGGATTGAGGATCAGTGTTTCAACAGCGATTGTGGGTGTTGGGAGGCACGAGAGATCTAAATGTCTCTCTACAAATGGGGTCCTGTCCCTACTTAAATGTCCCACTATAGAGCTCTGAGATGATGTAGGAAAACTATTAATAGTCTTCCTGGAAGTCCAATATGGCCTCTACATCTCTGAAGAATCCTGAATCAGAGGCTTCCTTAATATAGCACCCCAAGCTGAGAGCAAAGGACAGCTTAGTCCTATGATGTCTTCTCCCTACCACTTGAGTTAGTAGTGATAATGCGAAAGGGACAGAGGAAATTGGTTTAATGATTGTAGGATTGATGTCTCAAGGTGCAATACCATCACTCCTTGGTTGCAGCAGTGGCTGCCCCATCCACCTGCCTACAAGTTGAGCTTTAAGTTTCCCATCAAGACCAGGTCTCTGTCTCATACAAGGGGACACATTCAGCCATTCATCTCTCCCACCCATACACCCCATATACAGACACTAGGCCCTTCCCATGAGCCTCTTTGCATCCATATATCTGTTTTATTAAATGATCTTAGAACATTTTTCAACCTAAAAAATGTGTTACTACGTACCTAGGAAACATGCAGCATAATAAATGGGGACATTTCATCCATTGTAGCTGAACTGAGTTCTTCCAATGGACAGGTATTAATTTATGTAAGTTTATATTAAAGTTTGAAAGAGAAGATTTGAGGAGTTTCCATAATCTGACGCGAAATAAATCAGATGGGTGAAGCCATCCAATATTAAAATATAGCTCAGGCTCTGCAATAACTTAAACCTCAGTCTGTATTTGGGAACTCTTTGACCTTCCTTGAGGGATATATAATGGATTTACATTCCATTATTGCTTTATTAAAGTCTCACTCTGAGAGATGACAAAAAGGAACCCTATAAGAAATACAATTTATGAAACACAAAGGGTTAGACTGGAACATTCAAACACTATAAAGATAAAAAGCCACAGAAAAATGTTTCCCCTATAAGTTCACGGTTTTAAAGAGAAACTTCTAAGCGTTTTACAAAGAAAGATTATTACAATTACAAAATACAACCAATTAACACTTCTGCTGCATGTCTTTGCAACAGACTAGGAAGCTTGGAGGAGGTCCGGGATTTAACACCCTGGCAAACTGAGGTCAGTGAGGGCTTGTTTTAAATAATTTAGAATAACTTGTTAAAGTATATGTAAATTACTGAATGTCCATAGCATGCCCACAGATTTACTATAAAGTGCATGTAAGGCCAAAAGCTTATTTTTTTTTTATTCAGATAAAGTAGGGAAGGTTAAAAACCACTATGAGGGTTTTTTGGGGGTTTTTTTGCTGCCTGTTCCCCCTCTTAGGAAATTCACCTTCACTTCCTGTCCTGAAGACACAGCAGGATATATTAAAGGGGTTATAAAGGTTTTTTATTTTCTAAATAGGTTCCTTTAAGCTAGTGCATTGTTGGTTCACTTGCCTTTTCCTTCGATTTCCCTTCTAAATGTTTTTTTTTCTTTGTTTTCTTTGTCTGAATTTCTCACTTACTGTCCCTCCTCAGTAAGCTGTTCAGTAAGCTGTTCTGGCTGACTAAAAACCGCTCGGATGATGGTGTGAAGTTTACTGAGGAGAAACAGGAAGTGAGAAATTCAGACAAAGAAAAAGTGAACCAACAATGCACTAGTTTAAAGGAACCTATTTAGAAAATAAAAAACGAAGCTTTACAACCCCTTTAAAGCAGAATTTCCATCAAGAGATTTGTGACAAAAACAGGTGTCCCCTTTGGAGGATTTTCCCTCACTTTCAGTCTCAGGGGGTTATTTCCGAAAAGCAAATTCACTTTGCACTGCAAGTGCACTTGAAAGTACACTGAAAGTGCACCTGGAAGTGCAGTCGTTCACAATCTGAGGGGTAGATCTGAAATGAGTGGAAGCTTTGCTGGTTTTATCATCCAATCATGTGCAAGCTAAAATGCTGTTTTTTATTTTTCTTGCATGTCCCCCTCAGATCTACAGTGACTTTGCTTCCAAGTGAACTTTCAGTGCACTTTCAAGTGCATTTGCGGTGCAAAGTGGATTTTCCTTTAGTAAATAACCCCTTCAGTGACAATGGTCACCAGGACAAATAGAGCAATAAATCTCCCAGTTGGACACACAGACAGCAGTAATGGTGTACATTCCCTTGAAAAAGTATTCATACCCCTTGAAATCTTCCACATTTTGTCATGTTACAACCAAAAACGTAAATGTATTTTATTGGGATTTTATGTGATAGACCAACACAAAGTGGCACATAATTGTGGGGGCTGAATATAAATGCTCGCCACACTTTACAGATATTTATTTGTAAAAAAATTTTAAAACCATTTATCATTTTCCTTCCACTTCACAATTATCTGTCACTTTGGGGGTTATTTACGAAAGGCAAATCCACTTTGCACTACAAGTACAAAGTGCACTTGAAATTGCACTGAAAGTGCAATCGTTGTAAATCTGAGGGGTATCTGAAATGAGTGGAAGCTCTGCTGATATTATTATCCAACCATGTGCAAGCTAAAATGCTGTTTTATATTTTCCTTGCATGTCCCTCTCGGATCTACAGCAACTTTAATTCCAAGTGCACTTTCAGTGTAATTTCAAGTGCACTTTGCACTTGTAGTTTGCACTTAGTGCAAAGTGAATTTGCCTTTTGTAAATAACCCCCATTGTGTTGGTTTATCACTTAAAACCCCAATACATATTACGTATTTTGGTTGTAACATGACCACATGTGGGAAATTCCAATGGATATGAATACTTTTTCAAAGCACTGAAGCTCTGGACTTTGCAGACTTCTCCTTTGAGTTTATGGTGAGGATAGGCAGAGTCTTGATGCCATGGGCTCACAAAAAGTAGGTTTAACCACTTGCTTACTGGGCACTTAAACCCCCCTCAGTCCCAGACCAATTTTCAGCTTTCAGCGCTGATGCACTTTGAATGACAATTGCGCGGGCATACAACACATGTACCCAAATGAAATTTTTATCATTTTTTTCCCACAAATAGAGCTTTCTTTTGGTGGTATTTAGTTACAGCTCGGAGTTTTATTTTTTGCTAAACAAACAAAAAAAAATGCAAAAAAAAAAAAAATCATGTTTTAATAGTTTGTTATAAAATTTTGCAAACTGGTAATTTTTCTCCTTCATTGAAGTGCGCTGATTAGGCGGCACTGATAGGCTGCACTGGTGGGCACTGATGGGCTGCATTGGTGGGCACTGATAGGCTGCACTGGTGGGCACTGATAGGCTGCACTGGTGGGCACTGATAGGCATAGTTAAGGCGGCACTAATAGGCACAGATAAGGCGGCACCGATGGGCACAGATAAGGCGGCACTGATGGGCAAAGATGGGCACAGATAAGATGGCACGGATGGGTGGCACGGATGGGTGGCACGGATGGGCACTGATAGGTACCACTGATAGATGGGACTGATGGGCACTGATAGGTGGCACTGATAGGTGGCTCTGATAGGTGGCACTGCTGGGCACTGATGGGCGGCACTGCTGGGCACTGATGGGCGGCACTGGGGTGCAGCACCTTTGAGGCAGATTGTGGGCACTGCTGGGTGGCACTGCTGGGTGGCACTGTGGGCACTGCTGGGTGGCACTATGGGCACTGCTGGGTGGCACTGACGGGGGCACTTACTTTTAATAAGTGGGGCACTGCAGGGGGCAGGTGGGCACTGGCAGGGGGCAGGTGGTCGCTAGCAGGGCTGGCCGTGATCGGGACTGATGTCCCGATCACGGCCGCCGGTGATCGGCTTTTTTTTTTCTCCTCTCGCTGTCAGCGCGAGGAGGAATAATAGCCGATTACCGGCTCCGTTATATCACATGATCAGCTGTCATTGGCTGACAGCTGATCACGTGATAAGGGGTCGAGATCGACCCCTTGCACGGATCGGTGATCAGGCGAGTCTCATGGACTCGCCGATCACAGAGCGCGCCGCGCGCGCCCCTCAGGGGGCGCGCAGGCCGCTCGTACACGGGACGACGTCAATAGACGTAGTCCCGGAAAAGGAGATCCGCGCTGTAGCCGTCAATTGACTATAGCGCGGATCTCAAGTGGTTAAAATAAGCATGGCCAAAGCAATTTATGGCCACGCTTTTCATGTGGATCACAGGAGTACATTAACTGCGTACTTCTGTAACCCAGAGTCAGCTAATAGTAGGCTATAACCAGGGCTTTTTTTCTCAGAAAATAGGTACAGGAACTCTAATGCCCTGTACACATGGTCGGAAATTCCGATGGAAAAGAGGTCCGATCGGATTATATTGTCAGAAAATCAGATTGTGTGTGGGCTCTATCGGGCTTTTTCCGTCGGAAATTCAGACGGAAAAAATTTGAGAGCAAGATCTAAAATTTTCCCACAAAAAAATCCGATCTGACTTTTTCTGATCGTTTGTAGAGAATTCCGACGGACAAAGTGCCACGCATGCTCAGATCAAATTACGATACCAAAGCTATTGGCTACTAGCCTCTACATAGTCCCATTGTATGCAACAAACGTCACCACGTTCCGAATGATCGGATTTTCCAACAACTTTGTCCGACCGTGTGTATGCAACACCAGTTTCGGACAAAATCTGTCAGAAAAAATCAGACGGATTTTGTGGTCGGAATGTCCAACCATGTGTACAAGGGCATAACATGACCCCTTCAATAGATCCCTCCCCCCACACCCTCCAAATGGCATTGCATAGTGGGTGTGGTCAAATGTCCCTAACAGTGGGAGGGCCTTAGAAGAGTGCATTACACACAGAGAGAAGAGTTTGGGAAGGGGAGGGTTACAGAGTGCAGTGTTCAGGGGTGCACTGCATACAGAATGCAGACTTTTCTCCACAGTTGCTTACCTCTGCATCCCCCATCTACCTCTAAATTTCACCTCTTTTCAGCTCTGACCTCAGCATGAACCTCCCCCCCCCCCCCCACACATACACACACTCCTCTGCCCCACATCTTCTCCCCACCTCCTTAAAAGCTCCACCATCTTCCACATGTCTTACTTTTGTTTCTGTATTAGGCCACAGCACCCAGTCAGCTTTAGTACCACCCCACACACTGTAGTTTTCTCCATCTCTCTCACTTGAGGGGTAGATCATCCAGTGGGGGTGTTGATATCTGCACTGCACCCCAGGCACCTGAATGTCCCATGTCCCCATCCGGCATTCAGTGGGGGGCACTCAGATCAGATCCGCGGGAGCCATTGGGAGACAAGCTGTCAGTTGTAAACACAGAAGCCGGACTTCTGTGTTTACAAGTGATAGTGATGAGCAGGAAGAAGAGGGCCTGAGCCAGAGGTGGTGGAACTTTGTTCTACCAAGTTCCAGCTGTAAAAAAGCCCTGGCTTAAACCCCATCAAATCTGGCTGGGTAGAGCCAGGCTAGGCTTGTGAGGAATCCTGACAATGTTGACAGGATCTACCCCACTGCTTGCCTGACAGCAAATTCCGCACAAAGCTGAGAGTCAGAGCCAGCTGCACCCACCCCATCTCCAGCCCAACACTTGAGTGAATACTGGAAGAGCAGAGCCAAGAGCGGGGACTGACAGTTACTGCTTTCTCAGAGCAGACTGAGAACTAAGCGTACAGCGGTCAATACAGCATGGGACAGCTGCAGCATGACACCGATGCTGCAATATGGAGGTGAGTACGATTGTTTGTTATTTTATACATCCCATACTTCTCCTTTTAATGATATTGGATGTCATTCAAAATGAAATCGAGGAGCTGCACTAGTGTGGCGAGCAAGTGAGCCGACGAGGAACAGTGTCAGCGAGGAGGTAATGTATAACAGTCAGCTTTTGGAGCAGTTTACTGTCTGTGCTAGATAGTAAATCAATATAACCTGAAACAACTATGCATAGTGCTCTTAATAAAAATCCCAATGAATTATTCACAGCAGCATTCAAAACACCAAAATACAAGTGCACGGATATTATCACAATATTGTTACGATGTGCTCTCAAATTGAATATGCTAAAAGTGAATAAAATAAGCACAATAATCAAAGTACAGACACCTTAAGTAATACATATACTGTGTATAGAAGAAATAAAAATTATAAAATAAAAAGTCCATCCAAGTGAAATCCAAATTCTCCCAGTGAGTTCTACCACCACTGCCACACACAGCCTCTTACCGACTGCAAAGACCCCAAGTTATAGGTGGTCTTAATGTGCTCACAACCATATAAGATCTGTTGCCACAAGCTGTCCCTTAAGCCGAGTACATGCAGGCCAACATCGGCAGGTTTAATAAAAAAAAGTCTGACATTTGGCCCGTGTGTATGGCAGCCGGTCCTACAGAAGCCAGCTGTTTGACTTGCTTCTGTCGGACGAGCATTCTGCAAAACCAGCAGCCGACCGGCTTCCAATCGACTACTGATCACTGAGTGTTCTGATGGGAGGGCCGCCCCCGTCCCATCAGAAAACAATAGCTCAGCAGGGGAGATCGCTGTACTAACATCGGATTGTTAGTACAACGGCTCTGATCTGAGCTGTCAGGTTTTTTTTTTTTCGTTCAACCGCTGGGTGTGTACTACTCTTTAGACTTGAGAACCGCAGGGCACACCAGCAGGGACTCAATAAAATCACCTCTCTCACTTCACTCACATCAATCCGGCAAGAGAAATAGGCAGCACCCCACAGTGTAAAACTGATAACTTTATTGATCTGTGTATTGCCTATCTACTCACATTTCAAATGCATGTGATAGGCATTAACGCTCCCTACGCCGCCGATAGCTCCGGCAGGCGTGATGAGCTAAACACAGGCTACATCAGGGACATCCTTAGGGGGTCGGCTAGATACTTCCATTTTCAAGCTTTGCTGACTCTAGAGCAGCCTTTCTCAACCTTTTCAACACAGAGGAACCCTTGAAATAACTTTCCAGCCTCAATGAACTCAATGAACCCCTGTTAAAAATGACTATGTCTACAACTCTACAACTACAAACGATACATTAGTGTCAAGGTTAGCAGGAAGAATGCTACATACACTTGTGGTTATTGGAAAGAATTATACCTTTTCAGATAGCTAAAATGATCAATGGTGTCAGTGGTAGAAATTGCTTATTGTTCAAGGGACCCCCAGCAACCTCTGGAGGAACCCTGTTATAGAGGTTTGTCTGTTGGGTATAATTAGTGATTTTATACATTAAGACTATGTTTCATTTTGTTTGTTTCAATGTAGGAGGGTTTCTGTACTAACTGTAAAAGTGTTAACCTTCCTACTCCACAGCAAGTATTTTGGCAAGCAAATATGAAACTGCCTAAATATAAGATAATATAGATGGGTAGGGCCTGCCTTAAAAAGATCTGGCAACCATGGTCAACTGACTTAGGCTCGGTTCACACAGTGGGCGGCGCGACTTGCAGCGCCGCGACCTGCACACGATCAGCGGCGACTTGCAAAACGACTTCTGTATAGAAGTCAATGCAAGTCGCCTGAAGTCGCCCCAAAAATAGTACAGGAACCTTTTTTCTAAGTCGGAGCGACTTGAGTCGCTCCTATTAGAACGGTTCCATAGTACAGAATGGAGCGCGACTTGCCAGGCGGCGAAGTTGCCTGGACAAGTCGCCCCTGTGTGAACCGAGCCTAAGGCAGAGGCAGGACTGTGTATGTGACTGCTGACAGAGAGCCGAGGAAACAGATGACGGCTCGTGATTTCCTATGAGAGATGGTGAGCTACATTGACGGGGGAGAGAGGTGCAGATCAGGCTGCAGATGGGCACAGATCAGGCTGCAGATGGGCACAGAACAGGCTGCAGATGGCCACAGAACAGGCTGCACTGAGGCTGCAGATAGGCACTAATCAGGCTGCATTGATTCTCACTGACCATTATTTTGCTTCAAAGTGGTTTATTTAAAAATAAAGGTTTTTTTTCCTAAAACTTCCCTCTTAAATTTGTTATACGCCAGTGCGTGTTATACGCCGGCATGTGTTATGCGACGATAAATACGGTATAACATCCAGAGCACTTTTTATACAATTTTAAGAGCATCTGGAGATTGAATTTACTTGTGTATTTTGTCAAAGCTGAAAATGGTCTTTACATTTTTTTTTTCTTTTAGAATTTGATGTATTATCATCCTTTTACTGGAACCCTTTCATTCACCAATCTTGCATTTCATACTGAGTATGTTAAATTATAGTCAGCTTCCTCTAAAATTAAACACCTTTACAATTTCTGCTTTTTGTGTTTACATAACATAATACATATCACAATTGACTGCTACTGACATGAATCTATATATTTTATTTTTTAGCTAACAATTGCTTTTATTTGTTATAGAGGTGCCTGAAACTTTTCATAAATGCAAACCCATTTTCTTGTTCAATACTTTTATTGAAAGTAACTAATAACAAACATTGTATAAGAGACAATGACTAAATAGTACAGGTGAACAGGTGTCATTGTTCATAATAACTCAGGGCTCAAGTCCTGTGGGAACGCATGGGAACGGAGTTCCTGAACTTTTTTCACAACAGGAACTCAGTTCCCGTTAACAGCCGCGTCCTGCATATGCCTGAGTAACTGGTTACTAGGCTGAGCAGCGCCTCCGAGAGAGAGCAGTCAGCCACAGACACCACACCAGACAGAGCCACACTTACTGTTGGTAAGGATCCAGCCTGTGCCCACTGCCCAGTCAGTGCCAGACAGTCCCGGGGCCACCGCCGACTACACCCGCAGCCGCTGTAGCACATTGCCAGCAGTGCAGGCCAATTCTGAGCTGCCAGACTTCTCCAGTTCAACTTCTCCTCTCCTGAACTGAGCCTCTGAGTCCTCCCTCCCACGAGGTCTGCCGCGAATTTGCCGCCCGCCAGAGTCATTAACAAACTTCCAGGTTAGTGTGTTACACACACTTTGTTAGTTACAGTGAGTATGCTCCCCCTCCGTTCTGCTGCTGCTGTCCCCCACTCCCCCTCCGTTCTGCTGCTGTCTCCCCCACTCCCCCTCCGTTCTGCTGCTGTCCCCCACTCCCCCCTCGTTCTGCTGCTTTCCCCCACTCCCCCTCCATTCTGCTTCTGTGTCCCCCACTCCCCCTCCGTTCTGCTGCTGTGTCCCCCACTTCCCCTTCGTTCTGCTGCTGTGTCCCCCACTCCCCCTCCGTTCTGCTGCTGTCCCCCACTTCCCCTCTGTTCTGCTGCTGTGTCCCCCACTCCCCCTTCATTCTGCTGCTGTGTCCCCCACTCCCCCTCCATTCTGCTGCTGTCCCCCACTCCCCCTCCATTCTGCTGCTGTGTCCCCCTCTTCCCCTCCATTCTGCTGCTGTCCCCCACTTCCCCTCCATTCTGCTGCTGTCCCCCACTCCCCCTCCGTTCTGCTGCTGTGTCCCCCACTCCCCCTTCATTCTGCTGCTGTGTCCCCCACTCCCCCTCCGTTCTGCTGCTGTCTCCCACTCCCCCTCCGTTCTACTGCTGTGTCCCCCACTCCCCCTCCTTTCTGCTGCTGTGTCCCCCACTCCCCCTCCGTTCTACTGCTGTGTCCCCCACTCCCCCTTCTTTCTACTGCTGTGTCCCCCACTCCCCCTCCCTTCTGCTGCTGTCTCCCACTCCCCCTCCATTCTACTGCTGTGTCCCCCACTCCCCGTCCGTTCTGTTGCTGTCCCCCACTCCCCCTCAGTTCTACTGCTGTGTCCCTCACTCCCCCTCCGTTCTACTGCTGTGTCCCCCACTCCCCCTCTATTCTGTTGCTGTCCCCCACTCCCCCTCCATTCTGCTGCTATCCAACTCGAGTTTTCGTCCGTGTCCCCCTCCGTTCTGCTGCTATCCCCCTCGAGTTTTCCTCCGTGTCCCCCTCCGTTCTGCTGTCCCCCTCCGTTCTGCTACTGTCCCTCTCCTGTTTTCCTCCATGTCCCCCTCTGTTCTGCTGTCCCCCTCCATTCTTGTGGTGATTATTCTGTTAGTTTGACAAGTTAACTTATTTTGTTTTTGTAAACTGGCACTTTACAATAAATGTTGCACTGTATTTTCAGTGAAATATATATGCATATGAGCGTATCCTTTTTTTTTTTTGGTGGGGGAGTGGATCTTGGGTGGGAGTTCCCACACTTTTTTCCCCAGGACTTGACCCCTCTAATAACTAGATGATAACATTACTGTACATCATGAATAGTAAAAATTTAGGGGAGAATAAACTCCCACCTGATGCAAGTGGCACAGGTAGTTATAGCGCAATAATTTACAAAGGAGAGCAAGGACCATGGAGAGGGCCTCAGAGGGCCTCAGAGGGCCTCACAGAAGGCCATGACCACATGTCTTCAGATGAAATCTGAAGAAGGAGATGGAAGATATCTAAAGGAAAAAAGTAAGAAGAGAGTAAAAGAGAAGGAGAAGGAAGACGGTAAGAAGAAGAACAGCAAATAAACATATAGGGGCTGCCAAGCTGCCAAAAGTGCTGACAGATGAGAAAGCATGGGAGATAATTAGTTTGGTACAAAAGAGCTGGGTTGCCACTGAGTTTGACACCCAGATAAGGGAGAGACAATGTCGTCCATTGAAAGAAAAAGGTTTCCTGTAGATGGGAGATGGTAGGGAAACATTAAGTGCTATGGACTTCAATTGGTTGACTTCAAGACCCGATATAGCAGCAAAGCGATCTGAAGTAAGTATTAGGTTAGGGAATGTAATACGGGGTGAAGTGACGAACATCAGGGCATCATCAGCAAATAAGCATAACTTGCGATGACAGGAGGCTACATCAATGCCTTTAATATCCGGATTTGCCCGAATAGCTAGGGACAGCGGTTCTAGAATGAGGGCAAAAATTAGTGGGGAGAGGGGGCAGCCCTGCCTAGTTCCCCCGGGCAATTGGGAACCTATCCCATCAGAAACCAGACTATCTAATGTAGGCTTGGGGGGTTATCATAAAGGGTCAAAACCCCACTTCCGCAAGATATAATGAAGGTAAGACCAGAATATGGTATCAAAAGTCTTTTTGATATAGAGGGACAATAGGTGCAAGGGAATCTGTCATTTACAAGCTAAATGTTGTAGAAGGACTATACGTCTAACATTGTCACTTGCCTGCCAGCGGGGAATGAAACCAAATTGGTCCTTCTGAATAAGAGTACCAATTATGTTGTTGAGTCGCAATGCAAGAATTTTGGCCAAGAGCTTGATGTCTAGATTTAGTAGGGATATGGACCTATAATTAGACCAGGAAGTATGGTTTGCGTTAGGATTGGGGATCATGGAGATTATAGCGGTAAGCATTTCCCCACCAAAAGAATAATATTTTAGAAGGCAATTGAAAACATTGGTTAAAAGAAGGGCCAACCAGTCAGCAATTTGTTTATAATACGTGGCAGACAGACCGTCAGGGATATGACGTTTATGAGGTTTAAGGGATTTGATAGCACGTAGCACTTCCCCAAGCGATATAGGGTTTTCTAATGCATCTAGGTTCTCAGTCGAAAGTTTAGGGATATATCTTCCCAACCAGCTGCTGCAGTTATAGTGCGGCAGGTTGGCTGCCCTGCACGAGCCGTCATAGCTATACGTCAGCTTGCGGGGTTGGGATAGCAGGCACGCTCGCGATGCACAGCGGGGATGCTCGTGGCCGACGGTCGCGATGATCACCGGCCACGAGCGAACTTGAGCACACACAAACGTTCCCTGTTCTGTGCTGAGAGGAGTGACAGATCGTGTGTTCCTATTAGCTAGGAACCACAATCCGTCACTTCCTCTAGTCAATCCTCACCCTCTTCAGTTAGAATCACCTTCCAGGGAACACAGTTAACCCTTTGATCGCCCCCTAGTGTTAACCCCTTCACGGCCAGTGACATTTTTACAGTAATCAATGCATTTTTATAGCATTGATTGCTGTATTAACCTCCCTGGCGGTAATCCCGAGTCTGGCTCGGGTTAGGATTTTACTATCATAAGCGGTAACCCTGAGCCAGACTCGGGATCGCATCGCTGAATGCAGGGAGAGGTTACTTACCTTGTCCCCTGGATCCAGCGATGTCCTCCGCGCTGTGTGATCGAGCTGTCCTCCGCTCGATTCACACAGTGCCTGAGTGCCGCCACGCTCCATTCCCTGCGACGTTATGGCACACAGGAGCGGAGATCCGCGCCAAATTCAAAAAAAGTTAAAATACACAAAACACACACAGTACTGTAATCTTACAGATTACAGTACTGTATAAAAAATGACACACCCCCTTTGTCCCTAGTGGTCTGTGCAGTGCCCTGCATGCACTTTTATATTATAAATACAGTTTTTTCTGCCTGGAATTTGGAGATTGTCCATAGCAACTACAAAGTGTCCCTTTATGTCAAAAGTGATTTTAGACCAACTAGAAAACAGCGATAATAAATTATAATCACTTGCAGAATTGAGCGATAGCGATTTGTGGGGAAATTCGTCATCAAACACCAAATCTAATGACAGCGACAATTCTGCAAATGAGCAAATTTCAGTGTTTTTGGATTTGATTACATTATTGAATAATTTTTATTATTATTTATTATATTATAAACTTTATCATACCCGGGATGTCTGCTAGACTCTGGTTTGAACAGATTTAAGAGAGTTATTCCTAAGAATTACAGGACTACAATATAAAACGCCAAAATGTACCGCTTTCAGCACCTAAAACCAGAATGAATCATACCGCCAGGGAGGTTAATGCCAGTGGTCCCAAAAATGTGTCAAAATTGTCCGAAGTGTAAAATAATGTTGCTGTCCTGATAAAAATTGCAGATCACTGCCATTACTAGTAAAAATAATAAAAATGCTATAAATCTATCCCCTATTTTGTAGACGCTATAACTTTTGCGTAAACCAATCAATATACGCCTATTGCGATTTTTTTTACTAAAAATATGTAGAAGAATACATATCAGCCTAAACTAAAATTAGTTTTTTTTTTAAAATAAATTGGGATATTTATTATAGCAAAAAGTACAAAATATTTTATTTTTTTTCAAAATTGTCGCTCTTTTTTGTTTATTATTATTATTATTATACAGGTTTTATATAGCGCCAACAGTTTGCTCAGTGCTTTACAACATGAGGGCAGACATTACATTTACATTACAATTTGGTACAAGAGGAATCAGAGGGCCCTGCTCGTTAGAGCTTACAATCTAAAAAGGAAGGGGCAATTGATACAAAAGGTAATAGCTGTGGGGGATGAGCTGATGGAGGAAGTAAAACAGTGTTAGTTAGAAGCAGGATAGGCTTCTTTGAAGAGAAGGGTTTTCAGGGATCGTCTAAAGATGGATAGATTAGGGGACAGTCGGACAGATTGGGGTAGGGAGTTCCAAAGGATGGGGGAAGCTCTGGAGAAATCCTGGAGGCGAGCATGGGAGGAGGTGACAAGGGAGCTAGAGAGCAGGAGGTCTTGAGATGACCGAAGAGGGCGGTTTGGTTGGTATTTTGGGACTAGGTTAGGGATGTAACTAGGGGCAGAGTTATGGATGGCTTTTTAAATTATTGTTAGTACTTTGAATTTTATTCGTTGGGTGAGTGGAAGCCAGTACAGGGATTGGCAGAGAGGGGTGGAGGACACTGAATGGCTGGTTTATAGCACAAAAATAAAAACAGCAGAGGCGATCAAATACCACCAAAAGAAAGCTCTATTTGCGGGAAAAGGACGTCAATTTTGTTTGGTTGCAACATCTCTTGGCCGCGCTATTGTCAGGTAAAGTGATGCAGTGCCGAATTGCAAAAAGTGCTCTGGTCAGGAAGGGGGTAAATTCTTCTGGGGCTGAAGTGGTTAAAAAAGGTGTCAAGTAGGATTGGATCAACATCTGTCTTAGCCCCTGTACACACGGTCGGAGATTTCGACAACCAAATCCGTCGGATTTTGTCCGTCGGATCTTGTCCGAAACTGTTGCATACACACGGTCGGACTAAGTTGTCGAAAAATCCGATCATTCAGAACGTGATGACGTAATTTCGTTACGATGGGACTACGTTCAGGCTAGTAGCCAATAGCTTTGATGTAGGAATTTGATCTGAGCATGCGTGGCACTTGGTCCGATCAAAATTCTCTACACATGATCGGAGTATGTCCGATCGAACCAGTTGGTTGGGAAATATTTCCAACATGTTGAAAAATTGGGTCAGACGGATATTCCAACGGAATCAGTCCGATGCATACCACACACAGTCGGATTATCCGACAACACGGTCCGATAGGACACATTCCGACGGATTCTTCGACCGTGTGTACAAGGGCTTAGACTCATATAAAGGAGATAAGCGCTTATGAAACCTTAACTGGGTCCCTGGTATAAATGTCTTTAGAGACTTTGAGACGGATTGGTTTATGCGTCCGATCTGGTTGGCGGAGGTGTAGGGCTAGGAATGTATCTGCTTTGTTAGCTCTTAGGTACATAGTGTGTCTGGCTCTATGGATGGATTTTTCGACCTTGCTTCTGCTAAGAGAAAATCCAATTCAAGTTTGGCCTTCTCTAACAGGGATTTATTAGTAGATGTGGGGTGAGATAGAAATTGGAGGTGGTGGTAATAATATGTATCTCCCAGATGTTTCATCTTGAATTTTTTATCTTTATTAGGTTGGGAGGAGATACAAGTACCCCTAATAACTGGTTTGTGGGCTTCCCACAGTAGAACGTGTGAGGTATTTGGAGTAGCATTGAGCAGTCCCTAATCGCTAGTTGTATGTCAAAATGGTAGGATTTGTTAGCCAGATAAGCCTCATTCAGGCACCAAGTGTGATCTGTAGACTGTGGAATTAAGGAAGCAAGCAAAGTAATCACTGCACAATGGTCTGACCAGGGAATTGGCTGAATTGTAGAGTGTAGTGTAGCAAACTGTTCCCAAAAATGGGGCTATAGTGTAAATTTTGGTTTTGGCTGAGCTGTAACCATCTCACATTGAACATAGTTTATTTGATTCTGTCCTAAATTTGACTGTGTTGTGCACTTCCCACTGTTGCCAGTAGGTGTCACCGGTACCACCGGACAGTGTGAGAATAACAACTAGGTTGAGTAGTAATGAATATTATTTTTTCCGGAAACAGCCCAGTAGGAGGTTCCTGCCGCTGTGCATTCTGGGAAAGGGGTATTTATTGGTCAGATGCCATGCGCTCTAATCAGTCCTCATCTCGTGGTCCTTCTGACCTGAGGCTACGTTGCTGCAAGCTCTGCAAGTAGGCCTAGAAGCCTGTCTGGGGCCTACTACTCTTGAGGTGGTCCTTAGGCTGTCTTTCCTGAATGGAAGAAGCCGAGCCAAGCTGAGGAGATCCAGGGGAGGACCCTTGCTGGAGAGAGCCAGGATGAAGGCTGGTCTCTCAGAAAGGCCTGGTAACTTACTTGGAGGACGCACCTACATCTAAACTACCCTCACAGTACCGCTGGATGGCTTAAAGTTTCTGGTACTGTGAAGCTGCTCTACAATCTAATCAAGGTAATATGCTCTTGGCTGCTAAGTCTGTGAGCGAGGCTTACCCAGACACTAAGCCCTTGTACACACGGTCGGAGATTCCGTCGGAATGTGTCCGATCGGAGCGTTTTGTTGGATATTCCGACTGTGTGTGGTCTGCATCGGACTGTTTCCATCGGAATATCCGTCGGACCAACTTTTCCAACTTGCTGGAAATATTTTCCGACAAAATGCTCCAATCGGACATACTCCGATCATGTATAGCATACTCCGATGGACAAAGTGCCACGCATGCTCAGATCAAATTCCTAGACCAAAGCTATTGGCTACTAGCCTGAACGTAGTCCCGTCATAACGAAATAACGTCATCACGTTATGTACAATCGGATTTTCCGACAACTTTGTCTGACCGTGTGTATGCAACATCACTTCCGGACCTCGTCCGGAATTAATCCGTCGGAATAACTCAGACGGATTTGGACGTCTGAATCTCCGACCATGTGTACAAGGGCTTACTGGTTGCTAGGTCTGTGTGAGAGACATACCCAGATATTCAAGATCTGCTGAAAGAAAGTTGTTTGTCCTTTGATTCAAGGAGTCTGTAAGTGATCTGCTAAAAAAAAATATCTGAAACCTCCCCTCAACCTCTTTTCTACAACAGATAAAAGATATGTATAGATACAGGCTGGTGGTCTTCTTACATTTTTCTACATGTTCAAAAAGTGCCACATCCCATTTAAAAATTATACAAAGGAAAGGGAATGAGAAGAGGAGGGACTGGAGGGCAACCAACCCCCGGGACTTTTTTGACGGCACTAAATATGCTTAAACCATATATAAAATCATTGAAATTTTTATTTTGTGTACAAAAAACATTTTTCGAACAAAATAGACAGTTACATCCATTTAACATACAAAATACAAGGTACACATATAAAGAAGTTGGTATGTGAGCTTATATGACTCCATCCATTACCACATTCATATATGATTTAGACTGCATTGTTTCTTTCCTACATGTTTCGCTCTTCATAGCTTCCTCAGGACAATTGCAGCATACAGCAAACAAAAAAAAACTGAAATTATACAAAAAGATTTGTTTTAATACAAATACACAGTATTTCTGTACACACAGTAAGCCCAAAACAAGGGCATGAGACATGTCCACCTAAATGGTTTGACATATCTGATTCAATCAGTCTAGTGGTGGATTCGCTCCAGTCCGACAAATCGGCCCTAACAGCAGCGAAACCATCACCAAAAGAACATTTTTTCAAACACAGGGACATAATTGACATATCAATGATGGATAAACAAATTAATTGTTAGAAAGGGAGCAACTAAACCATTTCCATGAATGGCATCCCCAGATTAAGTACATAGGTAATATATTTCTCCTTTAAGGAGATTGCAAACAGGGTTATAAAAAATCATGCCCTTGTTTTGGGCTTACTGTGTGTACAGAAATACTGTGTATTTGTATTAAAACAAATCTTCTTGTATAATTTCAGTTTTTTTTTGTTTGCTGTATGCTGCAATTGTCCTGAGGAAGCTCTGAAGAGCGAAACATGTAGAAAAGAAACAATGCAGTCTAAATCATATATGAATGTGGTAATGGATGGAGTCATATAAGCTCACATACCAACTTCTTTATATATGTACCTTGTATTTTGTATGTTAAATGGATGTAACTGTCTATTTTGTTCGAAAAATGTTTTTTGTACATGAAATAAAAATTTCAATGATTTTATATATGGTTTAAGCATATTTAGTGCCGTCAAAAAAGTCCCGGGGGGTTGGTTGCCCTCCAGTCCCTCCTCTTCTCATTCCCTACTCTTTTCTACAACCTTTCTCAAGTTATAATTAAAGTATTGAAAAATACTTAAAGTGACTGGCGCCCACATTTGTTCTAACTTTCCATTATAGCCATGGACTCAGCCCTGGGGTGAATGTAAGCACGCTCCCTGTATCTGGAGGTACCCCTCTTTGCTCCCAGTATACCCAGGGGGGTGCTGCAGTAGTAAAGTAGGGGTAGATGCTATTGGAATAAATATGTGATCATTTCTTGTGAAAGACTTATGGGGACTAGAATAAAATGTGTAGTGGCGATAAAGAGGATTACATTCTCCCCAAGTGTCCAAAAGAGCTGCGTCCTGTAACAGGCATCTAAACGCTAGGAAGGGTACATGTGCATCTGATGTGTAAGGGGACCTATCAAGGTGGGGTTGAAGAATTTGGTTTGAATCCCCACAAAGGATAACGGTGCCCTTACGATGGGTTTGAACCACTTTTAACAAATGAGAGAAGAAAGAGTTGAGATTGGCATTCGGGGCATAGTATGAAACAATGGTAGTTTCAACGTCCTGCAAGAGCCCAACCAGAAGGAGGTAGCGGCCCTCGGGATCGTTGACCTCAGCCCGAGGCGTAAAGGGGTCAGAAGCGTGAAACACTATAGGAACCCCTCTGTGTTTGGTTCTGGCATTTGCCATATAGACTTGTGGGTGACGGAGCTATATAAACCCATTTTAATATCTTTTTTTTCCTACGTCTCTCTCTTTTCTACAGTACAAGCATTTTGCATTTGCAAGGTAGGATGACTCACAAATAATAGTCTGAATTAAAAAATGCATTATGTGTTCTTTTTAGTACTCTTCATTGTCCTACAAAAGAATCTGAGCCTGTGAAAGCTGTAAATTTTGCTTCTACTGAAAAAGTGTAAGAGCGGTTTCATGCTTCTGGAAAGTCAGCCTGCAGGTAAATTTAATAGGGCTTAGCATTTATAATTTACGCATGGGACAAGGAGTAACACCGTTCTATGACAATTCTTCAAGCTTCATTAAAACCTTTAGTGATATGAATCAAGAGCTGTCATAGAGAAAAAAAGACATTCTTTATTTTTTATTTTTTGTCTGCACTTTTGGATTTCAGAAAAAAAATTGTATTTTTTTGCAGATAGAGTGAGAAACTATTTTACTTTTTTTTTTCTACCTTCCTATAAAGTGTATTATAATCAAATGATATTCTGCAAGATCCTGACAGTTCTGCTTGACTTAACTGCTCAGGCCCTTTATAGATGAATGGCAATCAGTTCCAGCTGAGTTGTTGGGCGGTATGGCAATGCAGCCCAGCAGATTGACTGTTGCATGTGGGTTTAGGATTGCCACCCGTCCAGGATTCACCCCGACAGTTCGGGTTTTGAATCATGTGTCCAGGTTTCAGTCCACCTGAAACCCGGACACAACATTCAGACAAGAATGTGGCTAGGTACAGGGCCTGACAGGAGAGTGGGGGGACACTATGCACACTGCAGTACTATTCTCTTTGGAGTGCCCAAAAGGTGTCTCCGGTCTCTTACAGTCCTACAGTGAATGCTAAAAAAAATTTTTTTTCTGTGCACCGCTAAAGTGTTCGGGTTTGGCTTGAAGAAAAAGTGGCAACCCTATGTGGGTTGCACGTGGGTTTTCAATGAGTGGGCAGATTGTTGCAACAGTGGCATAAGTCCCAGATAGGGTTACCACCTTTTCTTCAAATCAAACCCGAACACTTTAGCGGCGCACAGCAATTTTTTTTTATAGTATAAACCAGGGATATGCAATTAGCGGACCTCCAGCTGCTGCAAAACTACAAGTCCCATCATGCCTCTGCCTCTGGGTGTCATGCTTGTGGCTGCCAGAGTCTTGTTATGCCTCATGGGAATTGTAGTTCTGCAGCAGCTGGAGGTCCGCTAATTGCATATTCCTGGTATAAACGATACATATATTTTGCTATTGAATCATAATCATATGACGTTAACAACAAGAGTCCCCTTTTACATCAGGGTCCACAGAGTTCCCCTTTTACATTTGAACTTGCAGAGTTCCCTTTCACTGTAAGGGGGGACTCTGCAGACTCTGATGTAAGGGAGAACTCTGGGGCCTCTAACATAAAGGATGCTCTGGGAACCCTGATGTACGGAGAGGACTCTGATGTAGGGGGAACACTGTGGCCTCTGGTGTAAAGGGGAACTCTGATGTAAGGGGTGCTGTGAGAACTCTGATTTACCTTAGTGTACTCACTTAGAGGCAGGAGAGAGAAGGGGGGGGGGGACTTCAGTTACAGACAGGGATGGATGGTGAGCTCACTCACCCCTTGGCAGTCAGCTCTTCTCAACCCAGATGTATTTGAGGTTGCTGGACTTCAAATTTCAGGCCCCAACTTTCCTTTTCTGAGGCACAGCACCAGGGATTGGAGTGTGGGCAGACACAGGGAAAGAGGTGGGGGAAAGAGGTGCAGATCTAGCCCTCTCTCATCTCCCTTCTGTGTGTGTGTTTGGGGGGGGGGATTGTTAGGGCTGGCTTTGGGCATAGTGAAAATGTGTAATAGACACTCTCAGCTTAGACAACTACAGCCAGCAACCCTGCTGGGAGGCCATAGTCCAGTCTAAATAATGTGTCCGGGTTTTAGGCTGTCTGAAACCCGGACACATGATTCCAAACCCGAACTGTCCGGGTGAATTGTGGACAGGTGGCAACCCTAGTCCGAGAGGTCCTGGTGATCATCCAATGGTAGACAAGGCTGTGTAAAGCCAGCCATTGACAGTTCGATTCATTTATGGGCAGGCTGATTGTACCCAAGTCGATCCATTAATTGACTCTGGAACAACCAGCATGTCGCATTTTTAGAATGTGATTATTGACATAAAACGGTAAAATAATAGCCTGTATTATACCTTAGGCCTCTTTCACACGGGACGGATCAGTAATAATCTGCCCCATGATGATCCGCTCACTCAGCGGGGATCGCTCCGTTGTCCCCGCTGAGCCGGCGGCGGACAGGGCGGTCTCCGCACACTGTGCAGGGATCGCCCTGTCAGCTCTCCGCTCTCCTCTATGGGATCGGATGAGCACGGACCGTCTGTCCGTGTTCATCCGATCCGTTCTGCAGACGGATAGAAAAATAGGAATTTCCTCCGTCTGCAGAATCAGACAATAGCGGAGGCGGACGATAGCGGGTGTCTGCGGATGTTTATCCGCAGACACCCGCTATCCCATAGGAATGCATGTATGTCCGTATTTCATCCGCAAACGGATGGATGAAATACGGACATACGTTCCGCATGTGTGAAAGGGGCCTAATGCCGCGTACACACGGGCGGACTGTATGGCGTACTTAGTCCGTCTAAACACATTTCAGCGCACAGTCCGCTCGTGTGTGGGCTTCAGCGGACTTTTTCAGCGTGCAGTCTGGCGTACTAAGAATTTCGGATTTTTCGAAATTCTGTCCGTCATACTTTGGTTTCAGCGGACAATCCGCTCGTCCGTATGCTAGTTCGACGGACTAAGAATGGCGCATGCCCAGAAAGGATTTACACGGAGAAGGGTGCTTTGCTGTGTATTGGACTTCCTATTTCTAGTACACGTCATCGCGCAAGCTTTCGACGGACTGTTTGGGTATCCGTGTGTGGTCAAGTCCGTTCAGTGGAAAGTACGACGGACTGTCTGTCGGATTGTATGACGAACTAAGTATGCCATACAGTCCGCTCGTGTGTACGCGCCATTAGTCTCTCTGGTTCTTCAAACAAGCCGTTTGGGATATATCCAGCAGATGCAGTAATACTCTCTCTGGTTTTCTGGGAAGAGCATATATTGGAAGGAGGTGGTGTATCACGAATCACAAATGTTTTGGATTGCACATATCTATGCAGTACAGTGGAATAATATATGAAGAATGCCTATTGGGACTTTTTATATATATATATATATATATATATATATATATATATATATATATATATATATATATATATATATATATATATATCTTGTTAAGCACAAATTGCCTTATTGATGTGACTCATTAAAGGGGTTGTAAAGTAAAAATTTTTATTTTTTTAAAAGAACAAACATGTCATACTTACCTCCACTGTGCAGCTCGTTTTGCACAGAGTGGCCCCGAACCTGCTCTTCTGGGGTCCCTCGGCGGCTGTCTCAGCTTCCTCCCGCAGGTGCTTCTCACGTTAATGCGAGCTCCCTCGCATTGGTGAGAAGCACTGCGGGCGCGCTCCCGTGATACAGCCGGCGGCTATAGCCGCTCGCTGTATCACAAGGCCCTGCCCCCCGGCGCGCTGCGTCATTGGATGTGATTGACAGCAGCGCGAGCCAATGGCTGCGCTGCTTTCAATCCATCCACTCCAGCCAATCAGCGGCCAGGCTGAGCGGCGAAGAGGACGGCGGGGGCGAGCGCGGGATTTTCGAGGGGTCAGGTAAGTAAAACGGGGGGACTGGGGGCGCCGGCAGTGTGAGATGTTTTTTCACCTTAATGCATAGAATGCATTAAGGTGAAAAAACATTTACCTTTACAACCCCTTTAAGGTTTTATTTTATATTTGATGGTATTATTTGACACATATTTTGATAAACTTTGACATTTTTTAAAATTATTATTATTTTTTGGCACTTAAGGGTCAGCGCAGTTATCCATATACATCTTCTGATTATTGCCAGTGCCTCCCCCTGGTTGCAGCAAAGAAAATTGTATCATTTATGGTCAGTTTAAGGCCCTACCTGCATGGATCAGTGCTCTGGATTCCCTCAGAAAGCTGGTCACATGGATCATGCCATGGAATTGGTAACATTGGGTTTGAAAGGCAAATTATCACTTTGCAAGTGGCTTTTCCCTTAGTTTAGTAAATGTGGTGAAAATTCACTATAAATAGAATACCCAGTCGCGCAGACGTTAAAAAAAAAATTTTTTTTGCTTGCACATGGTTGGATGATGAAAGTCATCCGAGCTTCACCTTTTTCGCTAAGAAAAGAGAAAATTCCAACACAAGATGAACAGCTTGTTTGCTTTTAGTAAATCAACCTGTCAGGAGGATCGAGTGTATATCCATGCCCCAAGATCTGCATGTGTGCATATTTCAAATTGTGCTCCAATAATTTGTTTGAGCTATGAACATGCATGCACACGAGCTCACACACATGCATATGCTAATGATAGTTAATGTGAACAAGCATGCGCTTCTGACTGGCATTGGCATCAACCCGACTTACATTCTGCTTCTCTGTGCTTGACCAGGCATGATTCCTGATTCTGTTGTATCCTGATCTTCTTTCCTGACTCTGGCTTGTGCCCTGACTTTATCTTCTGCCTGCTGATTTGGAACCTCTGTTGCCTACCTGATATTGACCCCAGCATAGCTTTTGATCCTGCTTCCAAATTGGTACCGCTGCTACCCAGCTGTTGATGATTCTGGTTTGTCTTCACTACAACATGCTTGCTGCATCTGTGTGTTCCTGTCCTCCACCTGTGTGCCAATATTTTGCACCAGATTCAGTCTGCACATCCACAGCATCCCAGCAGTAACCTGCCTGCCCTCAGATCAGGGCTGTCTTTAAGGCAGGGCAAAAGGGGCAGCTGCCCTGGCCCCTCTCATTGTTGTGGGGCCCAAAGCAGCTCCCACATACTTGCCAACTATCCCAGTTTAAATTGTGCTGTGTCCCGATATCTCAGTGGGAAGTGCTGTTACTAATGCTGCTCTGCTCTGGCCTATTGTTGTGTACAGATGACTCACCTGCAGACCCTGTGTTTACATGTAAATAACCGGCATTCATATGTAAATAACCGCGGCATTACAAAGTAAATAACTGTGGCCAGAGGCATTTATATGTAAATAAAGGCGGAATTCATATGTATATCATGTTCCCCTGCAGTGAGGAGATGATGTGCTGTAACCTCTAGCAACTAATCAGTAAGCCGTAATGTGTGCTGTAACCTCTAGCAACCAGTCAGTAAGCAGTAATGATATCCTTTAACTGCTGGCAACCAATCGCGATTGATGACTGATCTGATACAGTAAACTGATTTTAAGTCTAGCTTTTTATTGTATGTCTCAGAGAAGGTGGAGAGTAAAATTGCATGGGGGGGGGCAAGAAAATTTTTGCCCAGGGTCCAATCAATATTAAAGATGGCCCTGCCTCAGATCATCTGCTGTGCCTGGACTCTCCACAAGCACCTTTGCCACACTTCATCTTGCTACGCCCTGTTACCAATTCCAGGGGGTATTCTACCCTATACATGGGAGTTCATGGCACACCCCTCATGGTCTCTACCAAAGGGGCTTGAAGGTCTGCAAATCATAGGTAGATAATTAGTCAGGTTGAAAAAAGACACAAGTCTATCTAGTTCAACCAATTCAAGCAATTAACCAATCAGTGACTGTTCCTTAACACTTATATCATACATATTGATAAGGCTACGAAACAGGCTACGATGCACAGAGATCAGTGTTCTGGACTCCTTCATCCTTCAGGCATCTGGTCACATGATTAATGTCATCGAAATGGTCACATGGTTTATGCCCAGGAGATTCGAAGACCTGACATTTTCAAAGATCTGATCCTTTAGTAACTCGGCCTTTGCACCAATTTTCTCCTCTGTTACTAGTCATGCATTCACTTGTTGGAGGAGCCTGGAGAGTCATTCTCTGCCAATGAGATATTCCATTGCCTTTTCCCAATAAAGTTTATCCACTAGCTGACCGCCCGCCATCGTTTGATCCCTGAGCGAATCGCCATAGCTGTGTGGCGGCCAATTTAAGGGGTATAGGGAGTGCGTCTCTGAGGAGCCGATGCGCGCAGAGCCCAGGAGCCGCGATGTCCGCTGGGCACCCGCAATCATTTGCGACAGAGCAGGAACGTGGATCTGTGTATGTAAACACACAAATCCACGTCATGTCGGGGGAAAGGAGACAGATTGTGTGTTCCTAGTATATAGGAACCCCGATTACTCTCCTCCCCCCAGTCAGTCCCATCCCCCCACAGTTAGAACACACAGTGAGGGAACACATTTAACCCCTTGACCGCCCCCTAGTGTTAACCCTTTCCCTGTCAGTGACATTTATACCAGTGGCTATTTATAGCTCTGATCGCTGTATAAATGTCAATGGTTTAAAAAAATTGTCAAAAGTGTCCAATCTGTCAGCCGCAATGTCGCAGTCCCGATAAAAATTGCAGATCGCCACCATTACTCGTAAAAAATAATAATAATAATAAAATCGCTATAAATCTTTTCCATATTTTCTAGGCGCTATAACATTTGCGCAAACCAATCACTGTACGCTTATTGTGATTTTTTTTTTACCAAAAATATGTAGAAGAATACATATCAGCCTAAACTGAGGAAAATTTTTATATATTTTTTTTAATTGGGGATATTTATTGTAGCAAAAAGTAAAAAGAATTGTGTTTTTTTTTTTTCAAAACTGTCACTCCTTTTTTGTTTATAGCACAAGAAAGAAAAACTGCAGAGGTGATCAAATACCACCAAAAGAAAGCTCTATTTGTGGGAGTAAAAGAACATCAGTTTTGTTTGGGTACAACGTCGCGCGACCACGCAATTGTCAGTTAAAGCGGCGCAGTGCCAAATATGGGTTGGTCAGGAAGGGGGTACATTTTTCCAGAGCTGAAGTGGTTAATGGGCCAAGAGTTTTCAACAAAATTACTAATACTATGGGCCAAATACAGCAAGCGGGCTAAAATTTGAAAATGCACTCAGTTTTAGCAAGCAAAAGAAATCAATAGGGACAAAACATACAGCACTGTTGGGGGTGCAGACAAGAGCCAGCTTTTATTCCTATGGTTTGATTATTTTTCAAAAAGGAAAAAAAAAAAAAAGCGCTGCTGTAAAAAACTTAAAAGTGTTGGATTTTCATTTGTTTGTCACTTATTTAAAATATACCCAAGTCTACCCTGACTATAGGATGACAACTGCGATGTATTCTGGTGCAGAAGAAACATTGCTGTCGCCCTATTACAGGAAGTGGAAAGATAACAGATCTACTGGCAGGATCTATGAGCAAAAAACACTTTGGGGGTTATTTACTAAAGGAAAATCGACTTTGCACTGCAAGTGCACTTGGAAGTAAAGTCGCTGTAGATCCGAGGGGGACATGCAAGGAAAATAAAAAAACATTGGATGATAAAATCAGCAGAGCTTCCCCTCATTTCAGATCTAACCCTTAGATTTAGAGTGACTGCACTTC